>NC_072008.2:20212500-21412500 GCF_028885655.2 Pongo abelii
GAACATTCCAAAGGGTTGCCTGCGGGTTACAAGGCACCAACCTATTTGGCACTGAGAGGAAAAGCCAAGTCTTTTTAGGTGGTGAACGAACCCAGCACTGGTCAGAAGCTGGGAGCCCTGGGGACAGACCCTGTCATTCCAAGGATCTCAGGCATTTGGCATGATTGCTGTTGCCTCAAATGCTTTGCGTGCATGTGGCTCACTCATACCTGTTTTCCTTTCGCTTAAATGACAACCCAAACTCTGCTAGTCACAAGGCTTTTAAAAACAGAAAAAGTTCCTAGGCAAGAGGAAAACAAATGCTTCCCAACAGAAAAGCAGATGGGGGTTTGCATTCAGACTGACCTCAGAGGCAGATGAGGTGGGATCCCAAGGCCTAGTCAGACCCAGAGCCTCAGATGCCAAGACAGTAAACTCCATATTTAAATGTGGCCGACTCAGATGTGAGGTGGACAGTGGACACTGCCTCCCTAAGGGCGGCTGCCCTCTACTACCCCCTCTTCCTTCTTCTGGTGAAATTCCTTTCAAAAGGGGCCGGAGGGCAGGGCCATGGGAAGTTTTCAAATCCTGGAACTGCCACCTGAGCCAACTTAGCACATGAACAGCCCCCTAAAACCAGGCAGTATCATTGCATCACCAGCCAATATATCTCATTAAATCCTCTCAACAAAACCCACCAGGATATTTACCAACAGCCCCCAGAAATCTCCATCTCTCGCCTGCCCAAATCAATCTTGTGAATCCTTCTGTTTTGTAAGTCAATCAATGTAATTACAAGAAGACAAAGTGTTCTTTTAAAACACTAGCCACTGCAGAAGATGGGGCACCTGAGAGGAAAACATCCTTTCATGTTGGAGAGGAAGCAGGGTTAGAAATGACAGACTTTGAGCAGCTATGTCACCATGGCTAGGATATCAGAAGAGAAATCACAAAGGCTTTCAGCAGTTTGTCCTGAAGGTCCTGCTAAGCCCAAGTCCTACGCTGCCATTAGTAAAAAAAGCCAGGAGCCACAAACCAAATACAACTTTGCAGGAAGTTTGTGGTCCTTCCTACTACCAAAGAGACTCTAGAGGCACAAACTCAACTTGTTCTCTTGTTCTTCTTGATCTTAACATTTTTTTTTTTTTTTAAGATGGGAGTCTCACTCTGTCGCCCAGGTTGGAGTGCAGTGGCGCAATCTCCGCTCACTGCAACCTCCGCCTCCCGGGTTCAAGCAGTTCCCTGCTTCAGCCTCCCGAGTAGCTGGGATTACAGGTGCCTGCCACCATACCTGGCTAATTTTTGTATTTTTAGTAGAGACAGGGTTTCACCATCTTGGCCAGCCTGGTCTTGAACTCCTGACCTCGTGATCCGCCCGCCTTGGCCTCCCAAAGTGCTGGGATTACAGGCGTGAGCCACCACGCCCAGCGGTCTGAACAGTTTTAGGATTAAAGTGTTCAAGGATGGTTTTAAACACAACTTTGAAAAAGGATGAAGAACTCGATTTCTGATGCCTTTGCTACTCGGGCCCACCCTACTTTTTTTTTTTTATTTTACAATTTTTAATTTTTGTGGCTACATAGTAGGTAGTAGGTGCATATATTTCTGGGGTACATGAGATGTTTTGGTACAGGCATGCAATGTGAAATAATCATATCATGCAAAACGGGTTAGCCATCCCCCTCAAGCATTTATCCTTTGTGTTACAAACAATCCAGTCATACTACTAGTTATTTTAAAATGAACAATTAAATTATTATTGACTATAATTACCCTGTTGTGCTATCAAATACCAGGCCTTATTAATTCATTCTATTTTTTTATACCCATTAACCATTCCTACCTCCTTCCCACTCCCCACTATCCTTCACAGCCTCCAATAACCATCTACTCTCTATCTCCAGGCCCCACCCTATTTTGTTTTTCTTTTGAGACAGAGTCTCGCTCTGTCACCGAGGCTGGAGTACAGTGGCGCGATGTCAGCTCACTGCAACCTCCGCTTCCTGAGTTCAAGCGATCCTATGCCTCAGCCTCCCAAGTAGCTAGGATTACAAGCGTGCGCCACCAGGCCTGGCTAATGTTTGTATTTTTAGTAGAGAGAGGGCTTCACCATGTTAGCCAGACTGGTCTCAAATTCCTGACCTCAGGTGATCCACCTGCCTCGGCCTCCCAAAGTGCTGGGATCCTGGGCATGATGGCGCAGAAGTTGCAGTGAGCTGAGATTGTGCCACTGCACTCCAGCCTGGACAACAGAGTGAGACTTCATCTAAAAAGAAAGAAAGAAAAGAAAGGAAAGAGGAAAGAAAGAAAGAAAGGAAGAAAGGAAGAAAGAAAGAAAGAGATAGACACAGGCATGAGCCACCGTGTCTGGCCCCCCACCCTACTGTGAACCCCTGAGGGAGGTTATCCTGAACTTCCAGTTTGTACCTCTATATTCTCATGCTCCAGGGCAGGGGATGAAGATATGCACATGGAAGGACATGAGGAAATGCCATTTTACTGCAAAGCAATTCCCTCCTTCCTAGGGAACAAGGGGCAAAGGAGTTTAATTCAGTAAATAAGGTATACTACTCAGGTGACTGCGACACAATAAACTGAGATTTCACCACTATACAATTCATCCACGTAACCTAAAACCACTTGTACCCCAAAAGCTATTAAAATAAAAAATAAAAAAATATTTTAAATAACAGTATTTATCTGTAGAATGCACTGGAAAACTCAATGGGCCTCAGGAAACATGCTTTACAGTTCTATTATCTCAAACTTCTCCACCAACACATTTCTTTAATCCAACTCATCAGTGATTTATGAGCACTCAACCCAGTGTATCTGTTCCCAGCATGATGCAATTGGGAAACAATGGTCACAGACCTACTGTGCACAAAATCCCTAAGGAGGGGCAGGATGACAACACAGTCACCTTCTGCACCACACAGCACTGAGAGAGGTGCCTATAATCTGGACCCAGGCCTTGCTCTCAAGCTAATGATCTAATAGAGGAAATGCATCAGCTTGAGCACTTGTGTCAGGCCTGCTTTACAGACATGAATTCCTTCATCCTCAAGACAGTACTGTCTCCCAGTGTTGTTCTTCAGCAACCCCAGCCCCCTTATTTGTGTGTGTGTGTGTGTGTGTGTGTGAAACAGAGTCTCACTCTTTCACCCAGGCTGGTGTGCAGTGGCCATCATGGCTCACTGCAGCCTCAACCTCCAGGGCTCAAGCGATCCTCCCAGTTCAGTCTCCTGAGTAGCTGGGACTACAGGCATGTGCCACTACACCCAACCCTTTTTTTTTTTTTTTCTAGAGATAGGGTCTAACTTTGTTGCCCAGGCTGCTCTCAAACTCCTAGGCTCAATCGATCCTTCTGCCTCAGCCTCCCAAAATGCTGGGATTACAGGTGTGAGCCACTGCATCCAGCAAGTGTGATATACTTGACAACTGCTTCTAAAGCCCATTTTAAACGGGAGAAAACTGAAGCTCACAGATGTCAAATAACTTCCCCAAAATTACACAGTAAGAAGAGAGTGCTGACATTCACACCCAGGCAGTCTGGACCTCAGTCTACTCAGCTTTAGTAACAGCAATGGCCAGCAGAGTCCGGCATACAGTAGACACCCAATGACCATCTGCCTAGAGGAGCATGAAGGTTAATATAATACAGGCAGAGGAAGAGTGCTTGGCTGGAGGTACTGCAGGCACAGATAGGAAGAAGTTCATTAATTCTGACTGAGAGAACCTAGAGGAAGTGAATTCCTGAAGGAAAAATGGGAGAAGGGAGTATTTCAGTCTGAGGGGGAACACAGGGTCTGTGTGACAGTGATGCTGTCCGATGTTATGGTTGAGATCTGGTGATTCTATCTGCTGGTTAAAGGTTGTTAAGCAGATTGAAACAAGCACTTGCTCATTTGTTATACTGTGTGTATCAGACAAGCACTAAAATGAACAGTAGATCTGGTCATTTCTATTCAGAGATAATTAAAAGGAAAGAAAGAAGGCATCACTAGGGGGTAATGGGAACATGCACAGGATTTCAATATCGGAAGAACCTGTTGCTAGAGGAAACCACCAGCGGTATTTCCTTGCTGTCTTTTACACAGCTCCCAGGAAAACCACTTGCCAACTCATATCCCCTAAGTGTGCAACACAAAATTGTTGGACAGCCTAAACATCTCAGGTCTTTCTGTATTTTGCAGCCTTCACAGCACCCAGCCCAAGCTTAGGAACAATGGTTGACTCTCTAGAAAAGCAGGTTAAGTCTCATTAGTAATGGGTCCCAAATGCTAAGGGCCTGGGTAACCAAGAATGATCAGTATCCAGGACAGATTATTATAAAACCTCAAAATCATAATTTTTCTAAGGAGACTTTACTTACGTACCTGGCCTTGCTAACTCCCCCAAAGAACAAATCGTGATATCACCTGGCACCTAAATTGAACATTCCAATTTTACCATACCAACCTTAATGCACATAGGTGTTTATTTCACATTTTAAACCTTCACACATATTTTTCTATATTTCCAATTTCAAATGAAGGAAGATATTCTTAAGCTAATCTTAATATCAGAAGAGTGCATTAAATGATTCTACAATAGTTTCCAAACAGAACTTATTAAGAATCTCCCCCGCAAAAGTACCTCCTCCCCTTCCCCAATTTTGTTTCCATAAAAAAAAACAACCCCCCTTAAGTTCCTTCAAATAAAATCCAAGATACACTGAAAACCCAATCGTACCGCCCCTCCCCGCCTTTCATGAGTACAACAAAACATCGAAACAAACTATTATTTAAGCTCTCAACCAAATAAAAATGCAAACTGAAACAACCTCTCCTTTTCAATGTTTTATTATACAAGGTCGCCTCTGCCAGGGAGGGTCGTTCTGGTGGGTGGTTTCCAAGTTCTTCCCTAGCAGATGCAGCTTGAGTGTTTCAAGCAAAAGGGATAAAAACAAAAACACACATTTCAAAGGTAGTTATAACGTTATCCTGTGACAATTAATGAATTCTGCCTTTAAAAAAGCATAATGAAAAATACAAACTGGAAATGATTTAAGCTATCTCCTTCTCCTATGAATGATGCAACTGAAGGCCCAATCAGAAAATACCCCTCGCCCCCCCAATCCCAGTGAAAAAGCATGTTTTAAGAACATTTCTCTTGATTTATTTCCTTTTCTTGGCCCATCGTATATAAAATACTCCCACCTTCACTATGTGATAATTCATCGAGTCATAGTTTTGTGTGGTTTTTTAAATGCATATTAGACTGCAATAAAAAATGTTTTAAAAATAGCCTGCCTTATTAACTAAAAATTAAAAAGCTGTTGTCAGGAAAAACAGCACGAAATCGGTTTCCATGCTCCTTACACCCCCGCACTACCTGCAACCACTTTACAGAACGTTAGCATCAGACCTGCTTATCTAAAATCCTGCCAAATGTCCTCACAGTCTCCCCCGCTGCCTCGCTGGCTTCTGGGCAGCCAGGGACCAGCCCTTCATGGCTCCCAGCATCGGCAGCCTCGAGGGCTGAGAGCCTTGTTTGCCCCGCTGCCTCGATTGAGGGCCGCGGCCGGGCCACCTGAGCAGCGTTCCCAAGACAGAGAGCGCATCCGGGCGGGAGGAGCACCCGGTCCAGGGCAGACGCCTGGCCGCCCAGGCGAATCTGCCTCTGCCAATGGGTGACACGCCGATTTTGCCCCCTGGAAACGCCAAGAGGCGCGAAGCTGGGCCACCTTCGCCGCGGGCTGCAGCGGCGCTCGCGCGCGTTTCCCAGAACGCAGACAGGGCGCGCGCGGAGGCCGGGGCAACCCCAGAACCCCGCTCGGTTTAACCTAACGACTCCCATGCCGGCTGCTCCTCGAGGACGGGGACTGGACCCGCAGCACCCCCTCAGGCACCTCCATCCCAAACACACCTGCCGCCCACCCTAAGCCACCCCCCATGTGTACCCACTCACCCAGGTCACCCCAAGAAAGAACCCCGCTACTCGCACAGAGAGGGGTGCGGCCCTTGGATGCACGTCCGGACGATCCCGGGCCAGGGAAAGGGCGTTTATCTCAGCTCTGCGCCGCGCCCCTTCCCCCCACGCTCGAGGACCTTTGCCCTGGGCCGCCGGGCCCGCCCCCTCCCCCCACAGGAACCCGAAGCCCTCCGGCGCCCGCCACACTCTGGGGATAATACCTTGAGGCCGGTAGTTGGGTTGAGAGGTCCGCACCGCGCCCGGTTCTGCGATCTTCCCTGGGAGACAGGTTCCCCGCGCAGTCCCCTCAGGCCGGGATCCCGTCCCGAAGCCGCCGCCGCCGCCGCGCTCCATCGGGATGCGCGGGCCGCACAGGCGCACTGCCAACCCCGCCGCGCCGCACCGAACCCGCGCGCGTCCGCATGCGCACGCGTCCTCACGCAGCACGCGCGCAGGGCGTGCACGTGCGATAAGCGCACCGGTTCCCACGCACAGCGCACGCAGGGCGTGCACGTGCGATAGGCGCACCGCTTCGACGCACAGCGCACGCAGGGCGTGCACGTGCGATAGGGGCACCGGTTCTCACGCACAGCGCGCGCAGGGCGTGCACGTGCGATAAGCGCACTGGTTCTCACGTACGGCGTGCGCAGGGCGTGCACGTGCGATAGGCGCACCGGTTCTAACGCGGCGCGCGCGCATAGCGTGTGCCTGCAATGTGCACAACAGTCCTCACACAGCGCGTACGGGCGTGCACGCGTCCTTACACGCTGCTGTACACAGTGCACACACAGAAGGCGTGTGTACGCACACAGTTCTTCATACCATGCTTACATGCAACATGCACACACAACGTGCACACCCAGCGTAAATGCACCTTCTCACAGTGGTAGATACACACTCAAAGCGTGTGTAGATGTAGGGTGCAGTTTCTCAGACACCGTGCACACACATCCTCACTCAATGTGTGAACACAGAGCACATAATGCGCACACATGTGCTCGCTCAGCACGCACACGTTTACACACACTGGGTGTCTGCAGGCAAACTCAGCAATGCAGCCTTGGGAACAATTTCTGGCTAGGCCCCTAGGTGGGTGCCCGTTGGGCCAGTGACATCTGTGCAGACGCCAGAGGACCCGCCCTCCATGCATAGTTAGGTTCCAGTTTTCGAGGCGCACGGGTAATCAGTGTTTAGTGACGCCCTACCCTCAGCGTGCAGTCACCCAGAGAGGGACAGCAGCAAGCTATTGGGGTTGAGCTTCAACAAAAAGGCAGCGGCACGCGCCGTAGGCCGACCTAGGCCTTTCAACGGCACCCCACTCCGCAGCCAATTTGGTTCCTCTTCTCTTGAGGCGTAAATAATGCTGACTGAAACCTCCGCGAGGCCGGGTGTGGTGGCTCACGCCTGTAATCCCAACACTTAGGGAGGCTGACGCGGGCGGATTGATTGAGCTAAGGAGTTCGAGACCCCCATCTCTACAAAAAAATTTTAAAAATTAGCTGGGCATGGCGACTCATCTGTGGTCCCAGCTACTTGGGAGGCTGAGGCGGGAGGATCGCTTGAGCCCGGGAGGTCGAGGCTGCAGCGATCACGCCACTGCACTCCAGCCTGGGCGACAGAGACCTTGTCTCAAAAGCAAAACAAAACAAAAAACCTCTGGGGAGGATCTCTCCGAGAAGACACACAAGAAACTGCTAAACGTGTTGCCTCCTAAGTAGGCACTTTTACCACTGCCATGCACATTTATTATCTTTTCAAAAACATTGAAAAAGACATCTTGGCAGGGCCGGCTCAAGCCTTCTGTTTACCCAGGCCTGCCAAGTGATAACCCGTTCTCATGGAGCCCCAGGCTGCATGTTTTTTCTCGTTGGAAGGTGACCAGCCTGAAAGTTTTATTACCACTCCTGGGGGGAGATATACACGATTAAAAATGAAGCTGAATAATGGGTACAGGTTTTCTTTTTTGGATGAGAATGTTCTAGGATTATGATGAGTGCACAACTAAGTATACTAAAAACTACTGAATTGTACGTTTTAAGCGGGTGAATTTTATGATCTTTTAATTATATCTTTTTTTTTTTTTTTTTTTTAATGTGAAGCTGAAACTCTCAGGAATGGGCACCTGTACTCTTGGCCAAAGCTGGGAAAGTCCCTTCGTGGCACAAAAAATGTTTGTGATGAACGTGTTCCTGACACGCCCAAAGGTGTGCCGGGAGTAGGGTTCGAGTGTGGTGAGAAAGCCAGGAAATTTAAACATAAATGAGTAGGAAAGCGAGCAGGTTGGGGCTGGTACCCTGAGCTGTAATGAAAACTCGAACACATTGAGATTAAGCCAAATTAAGAGAGTGGGAGCTGTCACTTTCTCCTCCCTTATCTTAGGGACTTTTGGTGAGTTTAATTCATCCAACTCTTGAGCTCATGGACATGTGTGTGTAGCATCCCTCTCTACTTTTATTCTATTTTTGGGGTCCTTTTACTTTCCATTCCTCTCCCTAATTATAAACACCTCCTCTGATATCTTTGCAGCTGCAATTTTGAAATACTGTTTTGAAGATATGCATGTGTTTTAAATGTATATAAATGACACTGCATAAAAGCTATCATTCTATTTGTTTTTCCTCGCTTGGCATTGTTCTCAATCTATACAAAATGATTAGCCATTCTATCTGGTTTACCCTTCTGTAAATTGCCTGTTCAATCCTTGCCCACCTTTCCACTGGGCTACTCTGGTTGATTTCCAGGAGTTTCTTGTATTCTAGATAATTTCCGGTTTAAATGTTGCAAATATTTTATCTTAGCCAACTAAGCTTTTTAAGATTGGTAAAATTTTCCTTAATTTTTATGACAAAATCCTATTAACATGTTTACTCCATTTATAATATTGCCCTATTTTTTATCAACTGTTTTTGAGAGTAAGTTACATTACAAATACTTCCATGTGTATTTCCTAAGATTATGAATGTTCTGTTACACACACTAGAGTTGATTACCAACTTAAGTAAGTTTCACATGGATACAGTAATTTTCTCTCCATTGGCTGTTCCTCCACCTTAAAGGTAGTTTTCCTCTTGCAGTAAGCACTGTGGGGAGGCACCTTAAGGCTATGCAAGTACTTACTCTTCGTCAAAAATTCTCTCTAGATTTAGCATGCATTGATGGTTTTTGCTTGATCTGATCTCATGATGGTTACGAAGTGATAAAATCCATAAATTTTTCACCTTATGGTTTGCATTTTAAGAAGTCTTAATATGAACTTCCCTAGTCCCAAGATACTCCCCATTGCCCTCATGCTTATAGTAAAAAAATGTAAACAAAAAAAAAAGTAAAAAATGCTTTACTCTTAAGCAATTTTTCTGTATAGGGTGAGGTAAAGATCCAAATCCACTTTTCTCTCTGAAGTGTAGTTTGGTCCGCACTACCTGCTTACCTATCCTTTCCCCAGTAATTTTTGAAGCCACTTTTTAAAAAACCAAGTACCTAATTTCCATAGTAGGTGAGCTAGATTCTGAGCTATCTATTCTGATCTTCCTGTTATTGCATCTATTATTCACTACTATGGCTTAGGGTGCAACTTATCTGTTGAATTCCCTCTTAGCAGTGTTTCTAGAATTCTTTGAAATTCAGTATTTCCACATGAATATATTTTAGGATGTTTTTGCAATCTCCCACCAAGGCCTGCTGTAATACTAAATGTAATTATATTGAAATCAGAGGTTAATTTGGAGAAAATTGACATTTTCATAACATTATGACAGAAGATCCAATAGTGTAATTTCTATTTAAGCTTTTAAAAAAAATGACTTTTGAGTTTTCCGTGCTTTTCCCACTGCACTAACTTCCTATAAAAATCTATAGTATGGCCGGGCCCAGTGGCTCACCCCTGTAGTCCCAGCACTTTGAGAGGCCGAGGCGGCCAGGTCACCTGTGGTCGGGAGTTGAGACCAGCCTGACCAACATGGGGAAACCCCGTCTCTACTAAAAATACAAAATTAGCCGGGTGTGCTGGCGCATGCCTTTAATCACAGCTACTCGGGAGGCTGAGGCAGGAGAATCACTTGAACCCAGAAGGCCGAGGTTGCGGTGAGCCAAGATCGTGCCATTGCACTCCAGCCTGGGCAACAAGAGCAAAACCCTGTCTCAAAAAAGAGGTTTTTGCCCGGCATAGTGTCTTACACCTGTAATATCAGCACTTTGGGAGGCCAAGGTGGGAGCAGCACTTGCATCCAGGTGTTAGAGACCAGCCTGGACAAAATTGTGAGACCCTCATCTCTAAAAAATAAAAACAAAACATTCGGGCTTGGTGGTGCACCTGTAGTCCCCACTACTTGGAAGGCTGAGGTAGGAGGATCACTTGAGCCAGGGAGGTTGATGCTGTAGTGAGCTGTGATATGGCGTCACTGCACTCACCCTGGGCAACAGAGCAAGATCCTGTCTCTAAATAAATAAATAAATAAATAAATAAATAAATAAATAAATGGCTGAGTGCAGTAGCTTACATCTGTAATCCCAACACTTTGGGAGGTAGAGGTGAGTAGATCACTTGAGGTCAGGAGTTCCAGACCGGCCTAGCCAACATGGTGAAACCCTACTAAAAATACAAAAATTGGCCAGGTGTGGTGACGCATGCCTGTAATCCCAGCTACTTGGGAAGCTGAGACATGAGAATCGCTTAAACCTGGGAGGCAGAGGTCAGTGAGCTGAGATTGCACCATTGCACTCCAGCCTGGGCAACAGAGACTCCATCTCAAAAAAAAAGTTAATGTCTCTGACAATGCAAAAAAAATTTATTAACCTAAAGAGATTAATCTCATACACTGGTACATCCTAACCTTTGAGTACACATCTTTTTAATATTTCATGTGACAAAGTGGGGAATACTACGCAAAGCTCTTCTGCATACCAATGTACAGCAGTTGCATTTGTGATAATTTGTATTCCAAACAACTGGACACTTTCATGAAATATCATTTTTACTGGAAAGAAAAGCTGATAAAGTGGTAATTCAAACTTGGATTTGTGTTCAACATTTTTGCAAAAATGAATAAAATTAGCCTGTCACTTCAAGGGAAACAAGTGACCATATTTGTTGGTGGTGATAAAATTTGGGCTTTCAAGCGTGAAAAAAGTTTTACAAAACTAGTATCTGCTACCATTAGCTTGACAACTTCACTAAAGTAAGAACTTTTCTGAAGAGATAGTGACATTAATGAATGTGGCATCTTAATACTGTAGAATGAAAGGGGTCAACATATGGAAGATCATACCTCTGTCAGTTTTTTCCAAGTTTTCCAGGTGTGTGAAGTTACAAAGTCCATTCATAGTTCAAAATAGACCAATGAATTATAATGTAACAGTATGAAACGTTTGTTGATTTGGTGTCAGATTCCACAGTGCAACTAAGAAATCACCTCTTGTCAAGATTGTGTGTAGTATCAAAGAACATACAAGTATCTGAAAAGACTATTAAAATCTTCCTTTTCCAACGACATACCTCTGAGGCCAGATTTTCTTCATATGCTTTAACCAAAACTTACTAGGACACATTGAATACAAAAGCAGATATGAGACTGTCTTCTGTTAAGCTGGTGAAGATTTGCAAAAATGTGCAACAATGCCATCTCAAATTTTTGTTTCTGTTACTCCTCATTGTTTATGCTAGGCTGGGCGCGGTGGCTCATGCCTATAATCCCAGCACTTTGGGAGGCTGAGGCAAGCAGATCATGAGTTCAAGAGATCGAGACCATCCTGGCCAACATGGTGAAGCCCCATCTCTACTAAAAATACAAAAATTAGCTAGGTGTGGTGGAGTGCATCTGTAGTCCCAGCTACTTGGGAGGCTGAGGCAGGAGAATCACTTGAACCCGGGAGGCAGAGGTTGCATTGAGCTGAGATCGCATCACTGCACTCCAGCCTGGTGAAAGAGCGAGACTTCGTCTCAAAAAAAAAAAAAAAGTTTATGCTAATGCATTGGGTTTATTCTTGAATTAACATATTTTTAAAAATCTGTTAATACAGTGAACATTGACAGACAACTCACAAGCAATGTTGCCATTTCAAGGAAAATTGACAGTATTTATTGCCAGTGCTACATTTGTACTTTCAAGTAAAAATTAGAGTTTTAGAAATTTGATCTACCAACATTAAAAAGAGCTCTGTGATTCTTCATTTTTAAGTATAAAGTAGGAGTTGGCAAACCCCTTTCTACAAAGGACCAGATAGTAAATACCTTGGGTCTTTGCAGGCCATCTGATCTGTTAGAACAACTCAGTTCTGCCATCGTAGTGCAAAAATAGCCATAGACAACACACACAAATGAGTGTGGCTATATTCCAATAAAACCTTACTAACAAAAATAGGTAGTGGGCCGTATTTGACCTATGTACTGTAGTTTGTTGCCCCTTGATATAAAGGGCTTGAGACCAGATAATTTGAGACCTGCGCTAGACTAACAACTAAGTGGTATAGTAGATTTTAAGGTACTATTCACCCATACTAGAGCTTTTTTTTTTTTTTTTTTTTTTTTTTAAGACGGAGTTTTGCTCTTGTTGCCCAGGCTGGAGTGCAATGGTGCAATCTTGGCTCACTGCAACCTCCGCCTCCCAAGTACAAGCTCTTCTCCTGTCTCAGCCTCCCAAGCAGCTCAGATTACAGGCATGTGCCACCACGCCTGGCCAATTTTTTTGTATTTATTGGCAATGGGGTTTCACCATGTTAGTCAGGCTGGTCTTGAACTCCTGACCTCAGGTGATCCACCTGCCACCTGCCTTGGCCTCCCAAAGTGCTGGGATTACAGGTGTGTGCCGCCGCACCTGTCCAATGTTTTTTTTTTTTTTTTTTTTTTGAGACAGAGTCTCGCTCTGTTGCCCAGGCTGGAGTGCACTGGCGCAACGTCAACTCACTGCAACCTCCACCTCCCAGGTTCAAGTGATCTCCTGCCTCAGTCTCCCAAGTAGCTGGAATTTCAGGCGCCCGCCACCATGCTTGGCTAATTTTTCTATTTTTAGTAGAGACAGGGTTTCACTATGTTGGCCAGGCTGGTTACAAACTCCTGACCTCAGGTGATCTGCCCACCTTGGCCTCCCAAAGTGATGGGATTACAGGTGTGAGCCACTGCGCCCAGCCCCAAAAGCCTTTTTTTAATTACAAGTTTATTTCTATGTTTGCCTTTGGTAGATAACCTAAGAAAATTCCCAACCTGGCACGGTAGCCCATGCCTGTAATCTCAGCACTTTGGAAGGCTGAGGCAGGCGGATCACTTGAGGTCAGGAATTCGAGACCAGCCTGGCCAACATGGTGAAACCCCATCTCTACTAAAAATACAAAAATCAGCTGAGCGTGGTGGTGCGAGCCTGTAATCCCAGTTACTCGGGAGGCTGAGGCAGGATTGCTTGAACCTGGTAGGTGGAGGCTGCAGTGAGCTGAGACTGTACCACTGCACTCCAGCCCGGGTGACAGAGTGAGACTGTCTCAAGAAAAAAACAAAAAATCCCATTGTTAGATTCCTAAGACAGGCTTAAAATTGTAAATATGTATTAAATGTTATCAAATCTGCCAAGTCCAACTAATTCTGTATCTGACAGCACAGCAATCAGCAATGGGACTTGACTCAGACTTTGTCCCTACTTTCTGATCTACCAACATCAAGTTGTGAACTGAACAAAACAATGGATTGGAATGGCAGTACAGACTGGGCTTTTAAAAGTGGGCAAGTTGGCCAGAAGTCTAAGTGTTTACTTCACCTATAGGTCTCTGCATCATATAAAGTAAGGTCTGTTGAATGTGACTTTGCAATCTGAAGTCACTCTGCTGAACTGACTTACCATTAGAAAATGGCTTCTTCAGCACAGATTTGTGACAAATTCACTTGCTGAGAAAATGCAACCCCGTATCTGGAATATGGCTAAATGGATTCATTCAGATCAAACAACCAAAAACAGACAAAAATAAAAACAAGGTATACCTTTTCCTTATATATCACAATTTTTAAAAACAGCAAATTTTTGGAAAAGAATCGTTTGAATAAATAGTTTAAAATGTTATAAACAGTTCGAAAAGAATCAATTGTATACATTGTTGAAAGTTGTTCATATTTTATTTTCTAATTGCAGTAGTTTGTATCTGATTTCTTTACATCATTCCATATGATGGGAAAGGAAACCTCTAAATCAGTTAGTACTAATTAGCTATCATGAATCTATAGTAAAAGGAATCACTGAAGATTTAAGAATAAAATATTATCAGAGGTATCAATATTAATAACTATAATCTTTTTCTAAAGAAATATAGAACAGTTGGTATTTTGTAAAATATCTTCAAGCAAATGAGAGACTTCATCTCTTAGTCTTATGCCGAATTAAGTGAGTTTGGTAGCAATTTTAAATACCGTGATGACATGAATGTACAAATATACATTCTACGTGTTCCTTCTATTGTACGAATCAAAGACTGCACGCAAAAGAAATGGGAAATACAGAATATAGAAGACATGCATCTTCTATCCTACATAGTACTGGATATCAAGTGAAAAGAGCAGACACCGCTCTAAGTACATTACATGTATAAACATCTAAATTATCAATCCTCTCAACAATTCTGCATGACAGGTACTGTTTTCATCATCACCATCTTAGAGGTGAAGAACCTGAAGCTGAGACAAGCAGGAGAATGTGCCAGTGGTCACCTGCAGGTAGAGGGCCAAGTAAGGGTGGGGGCAAAGGCCCTTTGACCCCAGGGTCTATGCTCTCCCCTCTCCAGTACATTGCCTCACAAGTACCTAGCAACTTGCAGGGCTAGGAGGGTGGAATAAGAGAGGACAAAGTCCAATACATTCTCCAAATTGCTCAGTTCATTCTATACCTGAGAGTCTAGTGTCTTTTCACATTTTGCTCTTTTCTGAATAGGAAGAAAAAAAGCAAAGATAAAAAGGATAGTAGTTTAGGGTAAACCAAAAACACAAAGCAGTGTGCAAAAGTTCATGAGAGTCCAAAGAGTATAAATAAAACTTACCCTTACTAAGTAGAATAAAGATAAGCATTTCATACCAATACAAATCATTTTCATCTTTATGACAGTCAGGTAACATTAAAAAAACCTCGCTTTCATTCTGATACTTTAACTGTCAATCCAGTCAATACCGGTTGTTAAGTCTGTATACAAGTAAAGTATAAATCTAGCTATTTTACTCAAAACATGCTTTTACCTATTTGATTACTCAATTACTCTGAAATCAATGACAGCAGTTTATACCTATGAAAGATGTTACTGAACATCATAATCTAATATTTACATTAGATGAGATTAAGTTAAATTACAAGTCACATAGAGTTTGTAAGCAAACATTTATAGCCATGATTCCACAGATGTGGTGAGTAAACAGCCATTCCTAAATAAAATACAAGAATTTCCATCATGCATAGTTTACAGGCTCGGTAAGAAGCGGTCTCTTTAGGGGCTAGATGCTTAAGAAATATTCAACAAACAATGAAATCTTGGCTTTTTTTTTTTTTTTTTTACACAAATGTTTGGTTATTTAGCCACATTAGTGATAAAACATATTCATATTCTAACTGCAAGTGGCATAAACATTGCAACAAAAATGCAACCCCATCAAAATCATTAGTAATAACTATTACTCCCTCTTAGCAGTAAGAACCATTATTCTTGGATTTCAAACATTTTATTTTCTTTCTGTGCATAGCTTATAGCACTGTATTATAGGAATCAGAGTGTATAAGCAAAAAAATGAAAAATAAAACTTCCTGAAGACCATTTCCATTATTTATGATTAAATCAATGAAACTATACAATTTCCACATTAAATACAAATTAGTAAAAGAATTCCTCCAAGTAGTATTGCATATAAGCTACAACTTTACCCCAACTATTTTAATCACTATGATTTGAGATTTCCTAGGATGTAACAGCCCAAGATTGGGCTGTTACTACCTCAGCAAGAACAATCACCAGCAAATACACGAACTGGGGTTATAGCTGAATTTTTAGAAACTCTCCAGACAAACCACATGTGTTAGAGGAGGTAAGCAGAAAAACTAATGTTTGAGCTGTGCTATTCCTACCAGGAACTATATCAAATATGCCAAGTTCAAACATTCTTAGTAAAATAATATGAAAGGATCTATATATACTTTAAATTTAGCAAAAACACTTTTATGTACAGAGCCTAAATATCTTAGGAGGTTTAGAACACCAATGAAGAGAATTGTTAATTCTTCAAGGCTGGTTTCTTATGAGGATTAAAAACCAGCCCTTAGTCTCAGATGCATTCCACCTAGATGTGTTCAGGAACTCCACAGAATAAGAAATATAAACCATGAATATGTACTCTTAATTTCCATTCTTCAACTTAATGTTCTATAGTACCTCAGATTTTTAAATCCAGAGTTTGGTGTACACTTAGGAAATTATAGTAAGAGTAGATTAGAGAAGATTTGCTTGTTTTCCTTTTGAAGCCATGTGAAGGTTTATTACCCTGTGTATTTTCATCACTGAAAAGTTCCCCGGTGACTAATAAAAGTGTCACAAGCTACATGATGGATCTCTTCTTTTAATGTTGCATACAATTTCAGTTTGACTAGTGAGGGCTAACTAGCTCAGCCCTAGTTTCAGTTTATTAGAGTTGACCACTAAAAACTAAATAAGGAAGTTACCAGTAAAGCTAATTCCCAATACAAGCAAAAAACAAAAACAAAAAACAAAACCAAAACCATTCACATAATAAAATATATCCTTAACACAAAATAAGGGTATAACATATTCTGCAGCATGACATTTTATTTTATTTCTCAGCTGTAGCTTTTTCATTCAGAGATTGGAGACCATCTTTTCATTGAGTTGTTATTCCTTCCTCTTCCCTTAGCTTAGGGATATGTTGAAAAAGGCTTTTCAACAAGTATTTTATTTTTTACAAGTTGCTATGTAATTAAAATTTATATATATCTTAAGTGTTTATAAAGCACTCAAAATTGTAGCTTACATGTATATGACTTCAGAAAATAAAAATCACACTTCTAACGTAATCTTTCTGCTCTGCAAAAATATTCTACATACATGCATATGATCAAAACAATCTTTTAATGTTTGGGGTATTTCTTACACATAGTAAAAGAAAAGTCAACAATTATATCCGTACTTCCCCTGTTAAGATAACTGAGTGCCACCTAGTGTTCAACTTCTGCAACTACTAAGCTTACAAATTCAATACTGCTATTAAAACCCAGGTTCTGAAAACTGCATTTTGGAAATCTTTTTTTTTTTTTAATTTTTACGGTGGCAAAATACGACTATGAAAAGAACACATGATATCAAAATCAGTATAAAAATAGCCACAGGCTACTTAAATATGACAAACAGACTTATTTTTTTTCTTCAAATGCAGATTTCTGCCTCCCTCAAATTGTATCAAAATCTCAAGGGAATATCTAGGTAACTGGAATATACACAATGACTCTATACAATCAAGAGGCCAGGGCTTAATCAGATTCCGTGAGGACAAGGCAAATTATTTCTTCAAAACACCCATTTTCTTACTGGAAGTGGTAGGAAAAGCAGCAATGCATTTTTTTTTTTTTTCTGTAATTAGTAGACATGGTCTTCTACCCATAAGCTCCATTACATTAAAAGAACAAAGTGGGCTTAACATCTCACTTAATATAATTCAGCATTATTATCAGTTTTAAAAAAACCAAAAATATCTTAGAAACAAATCAGTCTGCTTTAACAAATTGCATTCATGCTAATGAAATTTTAATCTTCTTTGTCATGGTCAAAATCCAAATTGTAGGACAATCTTCAGAAAAGATGGAATGTAAAATGTTGAGTTCAATTTAGATCTGGAAGGGAAAAGAACATGAGATGAAGGGAAAAAGAATTCTTATATTCCAACAGTCTACTCCATATATAAGGGAGACTTTCATCTCTTTAGGCTATTGAGAAACAAATCCAGTTTGAAGAAGAAATTCCTATAATTCTGGCCTGCTATAAGTAAATCGTTATGATCTCCTTTGTAATGTTACATGTTATGCAAAATATTCTTAATAAAGTTTACTGTCTCCTTCCTTTAATGCTTGTAATTTGAGATTTTTGTATCTCGTGGATGGGAGCAGACACAGGAAGCATGATATGATCCCTTCAAGAACAGGACCAGCGTGATACTGACCTAATTCTCCTGAGTCAATCTGGTTATAGTTAAAACATCTATAAAACACCTGGAGAAATGTCAAAGAGTAGAGTTCTCAGGTGACAGAGCCAACTTTTACAAAATGTTCAAGAGAACTCCTTTAATAATCACTGTCTTTCCCATCCCTTTTCCAGCCAGCCAGCTGGGTCCAGTTCTGAGGAGGCGTTGGCCCAGATCTGGAAATTTTTACTCAGAAAATCTTGACCATGCCTAGATTCTCAACCCATTATCTTGGTGCATGTGGCTTCATATCCATGAATGTTCTCTGGTTAGGTTCCTTAATTTTTTTTTTTTTTTAAGAGGCCTTCTACCCCTGCTCAGATGTCAAAATGTTTGGGTTGGCACTTAATCCACATGTCAGCTGCAAGCTCTTACCAAAGAATAGAATTGTTAATTCTATTGTCAAAATATCAGTAATAGTTTAGTCACAAGACTCCTCTTGGCTCAGGGTCTCCAAAATTAAGAAAATAACAGAACAATATGTTTCTCACTTCCTATTTTTGTGTACGTGTTAAAATGTCTATAATATTAGTAATTTAACTCACAGTGTTGAGTATTCTTGGTCAGGAACAACTGCTCTAGATATTCCGAAATTCCATCTTTGCATCAAATTTAACGTTATTATGTTATTTATTTAGAGACAAAGTCTGGCTATGTTACCCAGGCTGGTCTTGAACTCCTGGGCTCTGGTGATCCTCCCGTCAGTCTCCTGAGTAGCTGGGACTATGGGTGCATATCACCATATCTGACTTATTATTGTTTTTGGGTTGAAATACACAGGTGGTTTCTGAACTACATTTTAGTTAAAAGAGGTTTGAAAAGAAGAGCCCAAAACAGATTTAAGAGTAACACCCCAATCGCTAAATAAATTTATACTGCCAAAATATTAAGTTTGAATTTCATTCAATTACAGTAACAGCAGAAGTGCAGTAAAGCATTTACACTTATGGGCATTACTACTTTATTATTAGGAAAGACAATCCATTTTCCTCAAAATAAACATACCAACTGCAAACCAAGAGTTTGCCAACAGTGCACACCCAACAGCTAAAAATACCATAATTGGCAATAGGCTTCCATTTTGACAAGGCTTTCAGTGTATGTTGTAATTCCAGTGCTTCATATCAAGCTGGTTCAAACAAGATTCTTTCAACACACTAATATTTCAATTAAAAAGGCATGTTCCTTTGATAAGATCTATTTTTCAACTGTCCACTAAATTTCTTAATGGCTATCTCTTCAGAGACTCTTAATTAAACAAGTTATGATTAGAGTGGCTGGCGTTAATATTGCCAATGCAAACACTGACCTTTTCAGGAAGAGAAATTGAAGAGGGTTATAAGAATTCTCAAAATAGGGCCGGGCATGGTGGCTCACGCCTGTAACCTCAGCACTTTGGGAGGCCGCGGAGGGCAGATCACCTGAGGTCAGGAGTTCGAGACCAGCCTGGCCAACGTGGTGAAACCTCGTCTCTACTAAAAATACAAAAATTAGCCAGGCGTGGTGGCACGCGCCTGTAGTCCCAGCTATTCGGGAGGCTGAGGCAGGAGAATCGCTTGAACCCAGGAGGCAGAGATTGCAGTGAGCTGAGATTGTACCACTGCACTCCAGCCTGGGTGACAGAACGAAACTCCACCACAAAAAAAAAAAAAAAAAAGAATTCTCAAAATATAAACAGTTTGACTAGGTGTCTTCTAAATAATACTATTTAATTCAGACAATTCTCAAAATATACCCTTATTTAAGTGTCCCATGTTCTTAAAATTAATGGATGTTAGGGGAAAGTTGGTTTCTCCATGGATAATAACAAAAATTGGAAAACACAGGTACATCTACTCACGTCATCAATATCTTCATCATCATCTCCAATGTCATCAAACTGAATTTCATCATCATCTCCAGGACCAAATGTATCAGTTTCATTGATTTTAGCTAAGGACACAGTAAGAAATACTCATAAGTCAGCACTGTAATTTAATCAAAGTTTCATCATAAGAAAAGCATTCCTTTTATATAAGACAATTACTATAAAGAATATTTTATGAAACAAAATTCCTGCAGTGTCACTGCTATGTCAAGATGGGAGTATTTGTGTTACCATTTTCTTTTGTTTGCAAAGGTATTTTTAGTAAGGAAGGCCCTAATTACACTAATTCTGAAGCTATTATAACTTCCAGGTATACTTCTCAACATAGAAGGAAATATGGTAACA
Organism: Pongo abelii; assembly: GCF_028885655.2. NCBI lineage: Eukaryota > Metazoa > Chordata > Mammalia > Primates > Hominidae > Pongo > Pongo abelii. The sequence continues at coordinate 20,232,843 of NC_072008.2, forward strand.
ACATATTGCCTTAAGAATAGCTGGTTCACTAATCATCAGATAGACTCATCAATCAGAAAGATCTGGTCAAATCATGATTACCCCTAAGCAATGAAAATGAATCAGGAAGCGCTAGTCCTATTCCTATATACATTAACATTTCTTAGATTAGAAATGCTCACTAATTTCAGCAGGACTTTCAAGCTTAAGTAAAATATAATAAAATTATGTTTTTTCTTAGTAAGATACAACAGAGCCAAAAATAGTAACTGCGAAGTGAAAATGCAGGCCTACAAAATAGTATGTCAAGTACATTTCCCCTTTGATGAGGTTATAAGGGACTTATTTTTAGGTTTTCTGCGTTAAGAATTCGTTACTTTTGTATTTGGAAGGGTGAAAACCAAGAAATGCTGCTTTTAAAAAATCCTATGGGATACTATTATATAACGATAAAATGGAAATATAACTTTTTAACAAAAATCAGTAATGAGGCCGGGCATGGTGGTTCACGCCTGAAATCCCAGCACTTTGGTAGGCAGAGGTGGGTGGATCATCTGAGGTCAGGAGTTTGAGACTAGCCTGACCAACATGGTGAAACTCTGTCTCTACTAAAAATACAAAATTAGCCGGGCATGGTGGTGCATGCCTGTAATCTCAGCTGCTTTGGAGGCTGCGAATCACTTGAACCCGGGAGGCAGAGGTTGCAGTGAGCCAAGACTGCACCACTGTGCTCCAGCCTGGGAAAAAGAGTGAGACTCCATTTCAAAACAAACAAACAAAATCAGTAACGGTACCTAATTACTTGCCCTTGCTTCACGGTTTTTGTTGGTTTTTTTAAAATTTTTTTTGAGACAAGGTCTCACTTTGTCACTCAGGCTCGAGTATAGTGGCATGATCATAGGTCACTGCATCCTTGAACTCTTAGACTCAAGCAATCCTCCCGTCTTGGCCTCCCAAGTAGCTGAGACTACAGGCGTGTGCCACCATGCCCAGCTGACTTGCACTTCGTGTTTAACCCACATGCGCGCTGACAGTCTCTCAAGGAAGGAATTTTAATAGATACTATAACAAAATTATTCCTTTAGTTAGCATTATGTGGAAGTCCAAAGCTTATAGAATATAACTCCTCACCATATTTATTAGGAACAGAATTCCAGTAATTTCTTTCTTATAGTATCTAGTATTATGAAGCATAGGCAGGCATACTTAAAACTAAAAATGTAAGCACTAAAGTAAATAAGCAAAATCCACAGTTCCTTCACCTAAACAACAGATAACCTAAATACCACATGACAAGTTAATATAGTAACTCAGACATTACCATGCTCTGGAAGCTCGCCATATGCCTTCAGACTTCTAGCTTCGTCTGCATTGTATTTTAAAATTACATCAGCTTTGTTATCCTTAAATAGAGACAAATAACTTTAAAAAACTGATCATGACGAAATATTATCAGTTATTTCATAAATTCTCATATTGAATAAACAATCAAATCTCACCGTTTTACTATAAATCTTTCTCCTTTTAAATTTTAAAGCTTTCTCATACCCTCTGAAAAAGATCCTTGGGTTTAACCCAAGAGGAAGCTTATGTATATGCCTGAATAACAAGCTTGGGAAATATATTTAAAGATCTCACTTTAATAAGAGCAGAACTGTGCATACCCCATATGTTAGATTATTTAATATTACCCTTTGATCAGAAGTCTTTTGAAGTACAAAAGTTCCCTGGGACAATAATTTGCAGGGTGATCAAACATTGCAATTCCAAAACTGAGACTGAACTGAGACTGGTATAATGACCTAAGGAAATTATACCTTTCTGTATTATCTGTGCTTCTTTGCCTAGGTATCAATCACAATCTCCTGTGGAGCTTTTCTATCTTCTGAAGATAGATTAGTAGATGTGAAGAGAAGCCCAAGAATTAGTATTGTGAGAAGTTCTTTAGGTATTTCTGATGCAAAAGTCCCATTGAGAAATACCGCCTTAGAATGTTTCTACTTCCCTATTTGAAAAGAATTTAACTCAGTTAAGGGAGAAAATTGATTGCTTCAACTTCAAGGACAGTGTGATTCAGACCAGTACTTCTTAAAATGTAAAGTGTATAGAAGCCTATGGAGATCTTATTAAAGTGCATGTTCCGACTGAAGAGTCAAAGAACCTGTATTTCTAACAAGCTTCCAGAAGATGCTATTGAGCCATAGACCACCCTGTAAGTAGGAGGGGCACGGCAGGATCACGAAAAATTTCGAATCAGAAGTTGGTCCTGGCTGTCACTTTACAGTCAAAATGTTACTCATTTCGGACCCTTGGTGTCCTTATCTATCGAACAGGAAATTACTTATTCTTCCTATTTCTGAGGTTATTGTTAGATCATAAGAAAAAAATGGACATTAAAATGGTATGAATTTAAAGCAAGCTTTCTCACCTCAGCGCTATGGATTATTGTGAGGTGGACCATTCTCTGTTATGGGATGCTGTCCTGTGCCCACCCCAGCCTCTATCTACTACATGCTAGCAGCATTGCACCCATCCCCCAGTTGTGACAACCAGAAAAGTCTCCAGACACTGCCAGTGTCCCTTGGAGGGCAAAACTGCCCACAGCTGAGAAATAATGGTTTAAAGTGAAGATTTAAATTATTTATTCTGGATTTTTTTTTTTAAATCAAAGTATGATCAAGGCTATACTAATAGAGATAGTATCATACAGGGATGATTTCCAATAGGTGGATGTCAAATGGATCTCACAGACCCACAATGAGTCTACAGAGTCAAGGGTTACGATCATGAAAGGCAACCACCACTTTCTTTCTTTCCCAAGTGCTCCTTTAGATTTATAGCACATACCTATGTCGTGATGTGTATTATAATTACTTGTGTGCTTAACTCTCTCCACTACCAGGCTATGAGCCTTTTGTGGGATGGGCACTTAACTCATTCAGCTGTATCCCCTAGAATAATGGCTCCGAGATTTTGATTTAAACATAATCCCTGGGATACATAGCACAATGCCTAAAACACAACTGGCTCTTAAGAAATGGCTCATCGAATTCAAGCCAGTAAAATAGGAAAAATTTACATGTAATTTTTACCTGGTAGTCTCGGAGACCAACCAATATAATGTCCGAGGTATTTATCCAAACCTACAAAAGAAAAGTCACTGCCCGTCATATTTAAAATAACAAAGAATCAAGAAATTCCAGAGTAACAATCAATTAGTTTAGAAATTAAGAGATTTTAGGCTGGGAGCGGTGGCTCATGCCTGTAATCCCAGCACTCTGGGAGGCCAAGGTGGGTGGATCACCTGAGGTCAGGAGTTCGAGACCATCCTGGCCAACATGGCAAAAACCCGTGTCTACTAAAAAATACAAAAATTAGCTGGGCGTGGTGGCACGCCCTTGTAATCCCAGCTATTCGGGAGGCTGGGGCTGGAGAATCACTTGAACCCGGGAGACGGAGGTTGCAGAGAGCTGAGACTGTGCCACTGCACTCCAGCCTGGGCAACAGAGTGAGACTCTGTCTCAAAAAAACAAATAAAATTCTTTAAAAGAAAAAAAAAAAAAGAAATAAAGAGATTTTAGTTTGGGCTGGCATTGTGGCTCACGCCTATAATCCCAGCACTTTGGGAGGCCGAGGCTGGCAGATCACTTGAGGTCAGGAGTTCAAGACCAGCCTGGCCAAAATGGTAAAACCTTGTCTTTACTAAAAATAGAAAAATTAGCCAGGCGTGGTGGCGCATGCCTATAATCCCAGCTACTCAGGAGGCTGAGGCTGGAGAAACACTTGAACCTGGGAGGCAGAGGGTGCACTGAGCCAAGATTGTGCCACTGCACTCCAGCCTGGATGACAGAGTGAGACTCTGTCTCAAAAAAAAAAAAAAGAAAGAAAGAAAGAAAAAGAAAAAAAGATTTTAGTTTGGGAATAGAAGGATTAACATACCAAATTAAAAAAAAAATACAAAATCAGAGTTGGGACTTTTAGTCAACCTGATTAATAAATCTGCCTGAATAACTACTGTGATGGTGAATTAATCATTACTTTCCAAGGCAGTCCATTCACGATGACATTCAGGAGATGCAACATTAATACAATGCTTATGTAATATAACTCATATTCAAATTTTCTTAATGTACACTTTACAGCTGTATGTCCAATTCCTAAATCAGAATCCAAACAAGGGCGACCTACTACATTTAACTGTCAGGTCTCTTTAAGTCTCCTTGCAACTAGAATAGTACCCCACCTTTTTTTTTTTTTTTAAACTTTCATGACATTAACATTTCATTAAGAGCTGGGCCATCTGGCTGGGTACAGTGGCTCATGCCTATAATCCCAACATGTTGGGAGGCCAAGGTGGGCTGATTGCTTGAGCTCAGGAGTTCAAAACCAGCCTAAGCAACATGAAGAAACCCCATCTCTACAAAAAATACAGAAATTAGCCAGGCATGGTGGCACAGGCCTGTAGTCCCTGCTACACGGGAGGCTGAAGTGGGAGGATCACTTGAACCAATGAGGGTGAGGCTACAGTGAGCCCAGATCATGCCACTACACTACAGGCTGGGTGATAAGAGACCCTGTATCAAAAAAAAAAGACAAGGAAAAAAAAAGCTGGGCCGTTTGTTTTTGCAGAATGTCTCTCAATTTGGACTTTTTGGGCAGGAATACAATATAAGTGATACAAATGCTTCTTTAACATTAGAACCTGTATAAAATTACCATTACAGACCTTGTTATTTTACTTATAGGTAAATCACTGTTTACCTAGGTAAGTCTTTTGGGAATTTCCAAAAATGAAGTCCATGGACAGTTAAAAACTGAAGAAGGATTTTCCCCCTTAACCAATTTTATATTAAAGTAAAACAAATCACACCTACCTTTTTTCTCAATTTTCCTCTGATGTGACATAACCTCTTTACACCATCGAAACACATTGCTTCTAGCCGTCCATTTCCCAACATTTTGATTACCTGAGCATACTCTAGCGGGGAGAAAGGAAAAGGGTATGGAATATTGTTCAACTTTTGATAAGAGCAACTTAAAGTCCACATAAAACTGTCAAGAGAATAAAGTTGCACCAGTTGGGAAAAAATACATATAGTAAAAATATAAACAAACATAAGGGAGTGATAAACATCAAGTTAGTTAATGGAAGAGCTAGAACCAAGACTCTATGATGCCATTTCTTTCTTTCTTTTTTTTTTTTCTGAGCTCAGGTCAAGTGTAGAAACCTTCACAGTTACAAAGGTCAGTCGTAAAACCTTTACATCACTGCCCAGAAATGATTAGGCTTTCATAGACATACATACGCACCCCTGACCCCCAATCTCATTCATTCCTACAACTGTTACCTTTATAAACAAGTGGGTGCACACACACACACATACACCCCACACACACACCAGACATATGCCCTTATTGTTTTACATTGTTTTATAGTTTTGCTTCTCAGAACTGTAGAGATCATGCATCAGGTAGACTGGAAAGCCTTCTGATGCTCAGATTTGGCTAGTTTCATCATTGATCCACTTCAGTAAAAGCAGATCTCAGAGAATGTAATGCCATTTCTATAACATACTGTCTCTGCTATTAGACATGTTTTAATTATCGACTCATTCTGAATAAGTAGATTGACTACCCCACTTCTGGCTCTCCTTTACTTCAGTACCTTTAGGTGCAAATCTCATATAATTTTTAGTTCATTTAGCAAACAAAAACAAACTTCAAACAATGTCTTTGTTGAATTAGAATATGACTAATCCCCAGAGAGGATGTCCATTAATTTGTAAATATACCGAGACTTCATTTTGAAAGGCTCAACAGTGGGGTTGCCTCGTGGAAGTCAATTACTCAGACTACAGTGAGTCTAGCACCCACCTACCACCTCAACATGGTTGGTCAACTCAAAGGCAGCCTTTCTTCCGAAGTGAGGGAAAAAGTAATAATAAAGCAGCGCCTGCCCAAGTCAAGTCAGCTGCTATTTTAGAGGCAAGGATGACCAAGGCTAAGAAACAAAAGGACTTTTAGCCAGAAAACGTATCTCATGTTTACTGGTTTATATGTATGGCATAATAAATCCACCCAAAGTTCTATTAAAAGCTAAAGTACTGGAAATTATTGGAATACCTGAGGAAATATGAATTTGGAGTATATGCTAGATATTATATCAATGTCAAATTACCTGAGTGTGATAATTCTCTTCTAGTTATATAAGCAAATATACTTGCACTTAGGAGATACATGATCAAGTAAGGGAAAAGTAACATGATGTCTCTAAATTTCAAATGGTCCTCAAGAAATCCTACATATGGGGTTGGGTGTGGTGGCTCACGCCTGTAATCCCAGCACTTTCGGAGGCCAAGACGGGTGGATCATGAGGTTAGGAGATCGAGACCCATCCTGGGTGACACAGTGAAACCCCGTCTCTACTAAAAATACAAAAAAAATAGCCAGGCATGGTGGCGGGCGCCTGTAGTCCCAGCTACTTGGGAGGCTGAGGCAGGAGAATGGCGTGAACCCGGGAGGTGTAGCTTGTAGTGAGCCGAGATCACGCGCCACTGCACTCCAGCCTGGGTGACAGAGCGAGACTCCATCTCAAAAAAAAAAAAAAACAAAAAAATAGAAAAAAGAAATCCTACATATATATTTCTTTATATGTGTGTGTACAGATGAAGGATTTAAGGGAGTTTGTTGCACTAATACTGCAACTTTCTGTAGGTTCGAAATGACTCGAAACAAAAGTAACAGGAAAGGGCAAACAATCCAGTTAGGATTTATTTGACTAGTGCTATGTATCTTCGTCTGGCACTTACAATATTCTTCAGTCTAATAAAATCAGTTAACTGTTCAGTTTCATTTTATTGTAGTTTATGAAGTTATATGCTAATGGCACTGGAGAATGGAGAGGTCTATAAGGGCCTCAGGCTCATCCTTCAAATGTCCATGGTCTACTCAACATATTATGTGTACCATTCACTATCAGAAATGCTAATCATAGAACTGCCAACTAAATCATAGAACTGCCAACTAAATCATAGAACTGTCAACCATAGCTTTTGCGGCTCAATTCCCTCTGAACTATAGACACATTCTTAGTTCCCAGTACTTTGGGAGGTCATGGTGGGAGAATCACTTGAGCCCAGGAGTTCGAGAACAGCCTGGGCAACATATGAAGACCTCATCTCTAAACATTTTTTTTTTTTTTTGAGACGGAGTCTCCCTCTGTCACCCAGACTGGAGTGCAGTGGTGCGATCTCGGCTCACTGCAACCTCCGCCTCCCAGGTTCAAACAATTCTCCTGCCTCAGCCTCCTGAGTAGCTGGGATTACAGGCACGTGCCACCACGCCCAGCTAATTTTTGTAATTTTAATAGAGATGGGGTTTCCTCATGTTGGTCAGGCTGGTCTCGAACTCCTGACTTCGTGATCCGCCCGCCTTGGCCTCCCAAAGTGCTGGGATTACAGACGTGAGCCACTGCGCCCAGCCTAAAAAATTTTTTAAAATTAGCCAGACGTGGTGGTGTATGCCTGTAGTCCCAAATACTCAGGAGACCGAAGTGGAAGGACTGCTTCAGCCCAGGAGGTCATGGCTGCAGTGGGCTGTAATCGTGCCACCGCACCTCACCCTGGGCAACGGGCAAGACCCTGTCTCAAAAAAATAAAGTCCCCAGCTAAAAAAGAAAGGATGTTATTTTAAAAAGCATAATTTATGAAAACACTTACCCTGACCATCCTCTTTGAATACCAGTTCTCTTTTTTCAGATTCATTCTCATTCTTACCTCTGCGTCTATTTTTACCTCCTTTACCTGATGGTTTAAAAAAAAGAAAAGGAGGTAAATGACATTAATAATCTGTAAAACAGTATGAAATAAAATGAAATTAAGGCTTATAAAACCATTTTTTAAAAGATCACTTAAATTAAAAAATTCATCTATTTTAGCTACTCAATCATATTAAATTTACAATCTCCAATCCCAACATTAATGCATTATCACCTCCCTACCCTTCTTGGAATTTCCTTTGGGGATTTTTCTGACATAAAATACACATAAATAGCAAATATTATATTAAAAAATATAGAAAAACATTTCACTTTAGCATCCATCTTTTTGAAATAAAAATGCAATTCTATACATATTCTTCTAAGCGGAAATCTTGGGTGTCTTCTAAAGCCAGGCCCTATGCAAGGAACCCGATACTTTCAAAATTAAGTGAAGACAGTGTCTGGACAGAGAACTGTGGTTTTCAAACTTTTGGTAGCAGAGTACTATAAATACTGAAATCTCACTGGGTGCAGTGGTGTGCGCCTAGGGTCTCAGCTACTCAGGAGGCTCAGGTGGGAGGATCACTTGAGCAAGCCCAGGAGGTTCCAGGCTAGCCTGGGCAACATAGTGAGACACTGTCTCTTAAAAAATAAAAAATATCTGTTTGGCACCCAATTTACTTTCTTTTATAATGCTGGTCCCTACTCAACATCCCTGTTTCTATTATATGACCCCAGTAACCACGCTCTTAACCACTATGCAATAATTCTGCCCATTTACTTGTCACAATCACCCCATGAGGTCATAACATTCATTTATTCCCAGTTAACCCATGAGTTCCCTGAAGCTCAGAGAAGTTAAGTAAGTCGCTTGGCTTCAGTGAGTAAATCAGTTCACTGATTACAGTCAGTAAGCTGGGGTGACCAAAGTCACAGTGTTTTTTTGCCCCTAGCCCCCACATTAGCTTACCTCTCCACAGCATTTTGCGCCCATTCCAGGAAGGAAACCACATTGGCAGCCATTTCCAAAAGGCAGGAAAAAGGCTGTAAGTGCTACTGACACTAAGAGACTCATGGGAAGAGCTTGGAAGCAGCAAAAAGTTCATAACCCAAATAGAATCATGAATGTGCACCTGATCACTGCAAAGACAGACATCTAACTTCTTGAATCAAGTCCACTTACTGTCTCCTGGGGCAGTCTCACATTGCTCTGTGCTATTTTAGGGGGGCCTCTACAATTTCCTGACCCACCCAGAGTCCTTAGAATTCAGTATCTGAGGCATTCTTAGGGAACACTGAAACTAATTTCCTAGAAAGAGAAAAGTATCAAGCCATTAATCATGCCAGATCTGCAAAACAGAGTGCAAGCTCCTTTAGGGCAAGATCATACCTGCTCTGTTTATTGAGTTATATACCTGAGTTCACTAATTCTTCAAATGAATCTGTCAAGAATAGTCCATATATTCCTAACAGAGTGGTGAGTTAAAAATCATAGGCAGTAACTTCTTCAAAGTGTGGGAGCACTATACCCTAAATGCTTATGAGTGGGCCAAATGATACCCCTTTTCCGGATTCGAGGATGGGTTTCTAAGAATTTCTAGAATAAGCTGATGTCAATCAATCCAAAGCAAAAGTCACTTAACACACAGTATGTGGCAAATTTTACCCTTACTTGTGTAACCACAGCTTATATTCACAGGGCTTCTGGATTTTCCAATGAAGAAAAACAACAATAAACGACTTTATTTCTACATTAGTAAATCCCATCTCATAAAATTCAGGGGTCATGAAAAGTACCATTCCTCTAAGTAAGATAACTAAGAACTGATTGGTTTCAGACAGTACAGGAATGATAAACACCAAACTCAGCCTGGTGATTACCTCCAAAAAGAGAGTAAAAGGTGATTAGGGCTTTACCACAATCTGCGTTGTAATTCTTAAATTCAGAGTAATGGGTTCCCAGGTCCATTACGTTAGCTATATTTTTTGTATGCCTCAAATGTTATTGAAGAAAAGATTCATTACTTGTCAACTTACCAGAATTAACCATACCCTGATCATTCCCCTTTGTATTTTATTGCCATGTAATGGGATGTTGTTTAAACTCTCTGTTGAATGAATGAGACTAGGTCTGAGTGTACAACAATTAAAGTGACATCAACATTCTTTAAACCAGAGTTGTTTTGGAGAAATTCCCAGAGAGGCTCTTTCTTAAGACATGAGGCTAGGGAACCAGAAGTGATTTAGTGTAGAAGTCCTATCCCCTTGGAACCAAAGCAGAACCTATTATTCACCTAAGGGTGGAGTCGACAGGAGGTAGGCGACTTAAACCAACAAATATTTATCGAGCATCTACTAAGTGTCAAGTGCTAGCAATTCAATGAGATGAAGGCAGATACTATTCCTGCCTTTTAGAGCTTACAGCCTGGTGGAAGAATTGGAAATCTTATTACTAGAAATAAAGGTGAGAATAAGATGGAAGTGATCCCCTTACCACCTCAGAGAGAATAAAGTATTATAGAGAAGAAAACCGTAAGACTTTAAAATTTTTTTGTTTATAACTCCATCTTTTCCAAAATAACAAGCAGTGACTGCACCAACTTGTGCACAGAACACCTCGACCAAGTACCCTAAGGGATAAAGTAATAAGTGACAGCTACAAAGAGGAAATGTGGTAGAATCCCTGGAGCCAGCCGTCAAGTAGAAAAGAGAGCAGAAGTAGGCCTGTGTCAGGGGAGGGTTTCCTTTAGAATGAATAATCAAAGGAGACTACTTACGGACTATGAAGTATGCTCCTCTCCTGTAGGAAAATACAGTATTTTCCCTATATTTACTTGCACAATTTTCTTCAAGTTATAAGGCTATTAAAAATGACAGGAACACTGTAAATCTATAAAAGTAATTTCTTTAGGAGTGTTCTGCTTTTTTTTTTTAAGATTAGGCCTTCCGTTTTGGAAATCCCAAATAAAGTTATCCTCAAGTCTGATCATTTGTGAACGCTTAGCCTCAGAATGGAAGAAACTTAAATTAGGTCTTTATTCTCACAACATATGCATCATCTGAAGCAAAAGTAGAAAATTTGGCTAAATATGGAATAAGTCTTCAGCAAACAAACATAAGCTATATCCTGTAAAGGGATGGAGAGAGTAAATCTCTAGAGGTGAGCTTTAGAAATGCATCAAGGTTTCACCCACTGTTCACAAGGGACAGCGAGTAGCCTCAACAATACTAAACTGTCCATAAAGAAACCCATGCAGGAGTACCTGGTGCTCACGAATGCAGACAGCACTCTTTTAAAAAAAGTTCAGAACGGCTTCCAGGGATTAACCCCTCATGCCCGGGAAAGCCAAATGGGCCTATCTACTAAGCCTAGGCCGCCCCGGGGAAGGTTCCCGCCAACGTCCCCACCGAGCAGCGGTCAGTCTGGCGCGAATCAGGAGCAAAAGCCCACATTCTCCCGCAGGAGGCCCTACAAAAATGGCGCCGGCTCCACCCCAGTGTGACCAAACTGGGCAACAGGAGTTAACTTCCCAGCTCCTCTCCCAAGCTCAGAGTCGCGTGTGGGGCGCCCAGTCGCGGGCAGGCAGGGAGGGAAGGAAAAAGGGTCACTGCGGCCTGGGTGACCTGCAATCTACGGGCAGGACCTGGGAGACCCGGCCGAGCAGAGCCGTGGTCCGGGGGTCCGGGCGGTATTACCTTTATTCTTGGGCATGGCGGTGGCGGCGACCTCGCGGCGTCTCTGACTTCTTTCCGGGTAGCGGCGACCGCGGCGGCTGCTGCTCCGAGGGGCGACACGAGGGAGCGCGCGGGACCAAGTAGGTGCTGGAGGCCAGGCAGCGTGCGCGGGAGAGGCTGGCGACCGAGCTCTTCAGAGATCCGCCTGCGTCCACGCTCGGCGGCAGCAAATGGCGTCGCGACTGCTTGCGTCGCTTTTCTCCGCCTCCCGTCGCCGGCTGGGCCCGCCCCCCTAGGCGTTATGGCGCAGGCGTGGCCGACTGACTCCTATTGTTAGAGCCGAGGAAGACGCGTTGTGGGAGGGTGCGCCCAAGCCGAAGAGGACGCGAGGGGCAGGGCCGCAAGCAGGAAAAAGGCGGAGTCAGGGAGGGAGGGGGAGAGCCTCTGCGTCATAGAAAAGGGCGGTCTGAGGTGGCGTTTGCTGCTGGTTAAGACCAGATCTCTGCTGCTTTGTAGCAAACGCGCGTCTCCCGGTTTGACAAGTGGCTGACTGGTTAACCTCGTGGTTAGCTCAGTTTTTAAAGAATATATATATTTTTATTTTTATTTTATTTTTTGAGACGGAGTCTTGCTCTGGAGTCGCCCTGGCTGGAGTGCAGTGGCGCGATCTCGGCTCACTGCAACCTCTGCCGCCCGGGTTCAGGCGATTCTCCTGCCTCAGCCTCCGGAGTAGCTGGGATTACAGGCACGTGCCAGCACGCCCGTCTGATTTTTGTGTTTTTAGTAGAGACGGGGTTTCGGCATTTTGGCTAGGCTGGTCTTGAACTCCTGACCACGTGATCCACCCGTCTCGGCCTCCCAAAGTGCTGGGATTACAGGCGTGAGCCACCGCGCCCGGCCAATATTTTAATTTTTTTTATTAAGACGGAGTCTCGCTCTATCGCCCAGGCTGGAGTGCAGAGGCGCGATCACGGCTCACTGCAACCTCCGCCTCCCGGGCTCAAGCGATTCTCCCGCCTCAGCCTCCCGAGTAGCTGGGATTACAGGCATGTGCCACCATGCCCAGCTAATTTTAGTACTTTTAGTTGAGACGGGGTTTCACCATGTTGGCCAGGCTGGTCTCGAACTCGTGACCTCAACTCGCGCCGGCCTCGGCCTCCCAAAGTGCTGGGATTACAGGCGTGAGCCACCGTGCCCAGCCGGTTAGCTCATAACGCAGTCCTTTCACTCGCCCAGCCGGGTTGGGAGCCTGATGGGAAGGGCAAGGCTTTCCTGGCATCCATTACCAAAGCATAATATTTGCATGGCACTTGTTACTACTCTTTAAATCTGTCTGTGCTACCTCACTGTAAACCTTACCGGGCAGAGACCATGTCTGTTGCTTACTATTACCCCCACTTAGCTGAATGCCTGGCACATAATAGGTGTTCAATACACACAGAAAGGAAGGGAGGGAGGGGAGAAAAGACTTAAGCTCAATGTTAATGGGCTGAACTGCGTCCCCCGCAAAATTCCTATGTTCACGTTCTAATCCCCAGTAACTCAATGTGACTGTATTTGGACATAAGTTCTTCAAAGACGTGATTAAATTGAAATGAGGTCATTAGTGTGGACCCTTATCTGACTGGTGTCCTTAGAAGAAGATATTATTAGGCCACAGGCATAGAGGGAGAACACCACGTGAACAAGAAGGTAGCCATCTATAAGCCCAGGAGAGAGGCCAACCCTGTTGACGCTTGATTTTAGACTTTCAGTCTCCAGAACAATGAGAAAATAAATTTCTGTTGTTTAAGCCACTCAGTACGTGGTACTTTGTTATGACAGTCCTAGCAAACTAATACAGCTGGCTAATGCTGGGCCGTACTCTACAAGATTTATTTCTAAGTAAACTTATTTTGACTAAACCAAGTAAACTTATTTTAAATAAATCACCTTTCCACAAACACCAGGGTTTGCACATACTTAGAAGACAGAAATAAAGTATCATCATCTAATATAGTGGTTCTTTTCTGGGAACATTTGGCAGCGTCGACCAGAAATGTTTCTGGTTGTCACAACTTGAGGAGGGGGGATGCTGGCATCTAGTGGGCAGAGGCCAGGGATGCGGCTAAACATCCTACAGTGCACAGTACAATCTCCCCTCCCCCATACAAGCAAACAATTATCCAGCCCAAAACATCAGCAGAGCTGATGTTGAGAAACCCAATGACAGATGCACTTCTTAGAGTGAAATTGAAAGATAATGGGGGACTCAAAGTTCTGGGTTTCTCTATTTGCAATATTTTTCAATTTACATAATTGAGGATGAAAGGATTTTTTATGAAATTTATTTAAATTTTGCTTCAAGGTCAAATAATTATGAACTTGAGCTTTGGAGTTAGAGAGACCTGGGTTCAAATTCAAGCTCTGCAATAACTTATTACTCTATTTTCTTGGGCAAGTTTTAATCTCTTTACAAGTCTCCGTTTTCTCATCTGTAAGTTGGATGTAGGAATAGTGCTAACCGGCCAGGCGCAGTGGCTCACACCTATAATCCCAGCACTTTGGGAGGCCGAAGTGGGCGAATCACCTGAGGTCAGGAGTTCGAGACCAGCCTGGCCAACATGGTGAAACCCCATCTCTACTCAAAAATTGAAAAACTAGCCGGGCATGGTGGCAGGCGCCTATAGTCCCAGCCATTTGGGAGACTGAGGCAGGAGAATCACTTGAACCCAGGCGGCGGAGGTTGCAGTGAGCCAAGATCGCGCCACTGCACTCCAGCCTGGGCAACAAGAGTGAAACTCCATCTCCAACAAACAAACGAACCAAAAAAAAAAAAAAAAAAAAAAAAAGAATAGTACTTACATTAGGTTGTTGCAGGAATTAAATTGATATAATGCATTCAATTAGCAATTGTGCCTAGTACATGGTAAGTAGTTAGACTCTAAGAGTCTGGAACTCTAAATGTTTAAAAATAAAAAGTTTCTGTCAATTACCCAGTATAAAACCTCAAAGAGGAAAAAAAAATCAGGCTTCATTTCTCTACTGTAGGATGGTTCCCCCATTTGACTGATCATCTTAATCACTTGGAAGGAAATGAGTCGTGTGGACATCTGGGGGAAATGTGTTCTAGGCAGAGAGAACAGCAAGGGCAAAGGCCCTGAGTGGGAGCATGCTTGGTATATTCAGGAAATAGCAAGAAGCCAGGTGCAGTGGCTTCCACCTGTAATCCCAGTGACTCAGGAGGCTGAGATGGGAAGATCGAGCTTGAGGCCAGTAGTTCGAGACCAGCCCAGGCAACATAGCGAGACGCACCCCCCCCCCACCCATCTCTAAAATAATAAACACACGACAATAAAAAAAGCCAGGCATGGTAGTTCGCATCTGTAGTCCCAGCTACTTGGGAGGCTGAGGCAGGAGGATCCTGAGCCCAGGAGTTTGAGGATGCAATGAGCTATGATTGTGCCACTGCATTTCAGCCTGGGCAACAGAGTGAGACCCCATGAAAGAAAGAAGGAAAGGAAGAAGGAGGGAAGGACATAAATGAAGGAAAGGAAAGAAGGAAGGAAGGAAGAAAAGAAAGAAGGTCAGTGTGGCTAGAATGCACTGAGCCAAGGGAAGAATTCGAAGAGATGAGATTGGAGAAGTAAGGAGGCCAGATCACTTGTAATCTTCAGTAGGTTTTTTTTTTTTGAGATGGAGTCTCGCTCTGTCTCCAGCTCCAGGCCGGAGTGTCCAGCTCCAGGCTGGAGTGCAGTGGCGCGATCTTGGCTCACTGCAACCTCTGCCCCCTAGGTTGAAGCGATTCACCTGCCTCAGCCTCCCTAAGTAGCTGGGATTACAGGTGTGCGCTACCATGCCTGGCTAATTTTTGTATTTTTAGTAGAGATGGGGTTTCGCCATGTTGGCCAGGCTGTTCTTGAACTGCTGACCTCAAGTGATCCACCCGCCTTGGCCTCCCAAAGGGCTGGGATTACAGGCATGAGCCACTGCGCCCGGCCTTTCAGTAGGTTTTTAAATAGATCATTTTGGTTTCTGTGTTAAGAACAGACTGTAGGGGGCAAGGGTGGAAATGGAAACCACACAGGAGGCTACTGTAATAGTCCGAACGAAAGACAGTTGTGGCTTGAACTAGGGTATAGTTTCTTTTTGGGATGGTGAGAATGTTCTAAAATTACATTATGATAATGGTTGCACAACTCTATAAGTACCATACTAAAAGACATTAAATTGCTGGGTGCAGTGGCTCACGCCTGTAATCCCAGCACTTTGGGAGGCCGAGGCAGGCGGATCACAAGGTCAGGAGTTTGAGACCAGCCTGGCCAATATGGTGAAACCCCGTCTCTACTAAAAAATATAAAAATTAGCCAGGCGTGGTGGTGTGCACCTGTAGTCCCAGCTACTTGGGAGGCTGAGGCGGGAGAATCGCTGGAACCCATGAGCTGAGATCATGCCACTGCATTCCACGCTGGGCAAGAGTGAGACACTATCTCAAAAAAAATAAAAACAAAACAAAACAGTAAATTGTACACTTTTTTTTGAGACAGAGTTTCACTCGTCTCCTAGGCTAGAGTGCAATGGTGTGATCTCAGCTCACTGCAACCTCCGCCTCCCAGATTCAAGCGATTTTCCTGCCTCAGCCTCATGAGTAGGTGGGATTATAGGCTCTTGACACCATGCCCGGCTAATTTTTGTATTTTTAGTAGAGATGGGGTTTCGCCATGTTGGCCAGGCTGCTCTTGAACCCCTGACCTCGGGTGATTCACCTGCCTCAGCCTCCCAAAGTGCTGGGATTACAGGCATGAGCCACCGTGCCTGGCCTAGATTGTACACTTTAAATGGTGAACTGTATGGCATGTAAACTATATCTCAATAAAACTGTTAAAGAAATAGGAGATGGATCAAATGACAAATGGTACTGAGGGTTTAGCTGAGATTAGAAAATATAAATTTGCAGTGGTGTCAGTTTGCATAATTACATGGTTTTCGAAACTGCCATTGCAAAATTGTAACTGAGACAATGAGATCTGACCTAACCAACTCCAACTCCATCTTGTTTCTTTTCTTTTTTTTTTTTTTTTTGAGACGGAGTCTCGCTCTGTCGCCCAGGCTGGAGTGCAGTGGTGAGATCTCGGCTCACTGCAAGCTCCGCCTCCCGGGTTCACGCCATTTTCCTGCCTCAGCCTCCTGAGTAGCTGGGACTACGGGTGCCCGCCACCACGCCCGGCTAATTTTTTGTGTTTTTAGTAGAGACGAGGTTTCACCATGTTAGCCAGGATGGTCTATGATCTCCTGACCTCGTGATCCGCCCGCCTCGGCTTCCCAAAGTGCTGGGATTACAGGCGTGAGCCACCGTGCCTGGCCAACTCCATCTTGTTTGTAACTTCCAAGCTGTCCTTGTTCATTCCTGGGTGTAGGCTGGACTAACTTTAGGAGAAATTTAGTTTACAGTTTAAAACAAAAATGATAACAGCCCTTTCCCAAAATGAATCCCCTTCTTGCCTGGGGACTAGACTGCCTTTGTAGGACTAACAAATTAGCCAAAAGATTAGAAATTATGGTTTAGGAGTCATGCAGCTGGAGGCTACAAGATTCTGACTCTCCCCAAATTGCTCCTGGGGATAACATCGCTATCATAATGCCTAAGATCACTGCTTGATATATTTTGCAGACCCTGCACTTGATGGATCAGTTGGCACCACCCAGATCAATAAACTGGCTAATATGAGCCTAGGAACTGACTCATTGCAAGAGGACAGCTTCAGTCCCCTATGACTTCACCTCTGACCTGGCCAATCAGCACTCTTGGCTCATGGCCCCCCCCCCCCCCCACCAAATTATCCTTTAAAAAACTCTGATTCCTGAATGCTCAGGGAGACTGATTTGAGTAATAATAAAACTCCAGTCTCCTATACAGCTGGCTCTGCATGAATTACTCTTTCTCTATTGCAATTCTCCTGTCTTGATAAATTGGCTGTCTACACAGAGCAAGGTGAATCCATTGGGTGGTTACATTTCTTCCATACAATAGCTGACTGCATACAATCATTAACCAAAATGATCCAGGATTGGAGTTTTTTTTTTTTTTTTGCTCAGTGGGTGCAGAATAAGGGAAAGATATAAGGAAGTTGCGGGTGCTTCTGAGAGAGAAGTTCAGATTATCAGCTATGGGGCCATGAGGTTCAGTCTGGATAAAAAAGGAAATAAAGACTGGGGACTGTGGGGGAAAACCCCAAAGGGATAAAATTCAAATTCCTTAATATGATTTATTATGCCTTTGATGATCTGGCTCCTGCTTATCTCTTGAGCCTCACATATTTCTTCTTCTCTTACTTTTTAAGTTCTAGTCATACAGAACTTTTGATTTTGAGTGCCTCTAATTCCGAATTTCTATACATTCTATTCTACCCTTCTCCCTTGCCCTTTTAGGTCTCAGATTAATCATTGTTTCCTTAGAAGGTCTGCTCTAATCCCTAGGCAACCCTGCTACATATTCCTACAGCATCCTGCACTTCCTTTACCTAGCTTTTTTTAGTGTGTCAATTTTATGAATTCAGGGTACATTAATATAAAGCTGCAGAAGCCTGACCATGGCCAATACTGCTACTCTGTGTCAGTCTGTCTGAGAAGCCAGGTGTTTCTATAATCATGATAGGCAGACTAATGAACTTCAAAGGTGTCCATGTCCAAATCCCTGGAATCTGTGAATATGTTATCTCACATGGCAACAGGGAACAAAAGTTGCAGATGCAATTAATGTTGCTAATCTGTTGACCTTGAGATGGAGAGATTATCCTAGATTACCTGCGTAGGTGAAATCTAATCACATGAGTCCTTAAAAGTGGAAGAGGCAGAAGAGGAGGGGCAAAAAGATGCATGTGGAGAGGACTTGACCCACCGTTGCTGGTTTTGAAGATGAAGGAATGGGCCGTAAGTCAAGGAATGGAGGCAGCCTTTAGAAACTGGAAGAGGCAAGGAAACAATTCTTCCCTAGGGCCTCCGGAAAGGAACGTAGCAGCCCTGCTGACACCTTGATTTTAGCTCAGTGAGACCTGTATTGGACTTCTGATCTCCAAAACTGTAAGATAACAAATCTGTGTTGTTTTAAGCCACTAAATTGTAGTAATTTGTTACAAAAATGGTAGAAAGCAAATACAGTTAACATTCCTACCTTGCCTCAGCATAATGCCAAGTAGACCTTGAAGGTCGCCATCTTATCTCGAGTAACTAAATCCAAGTGGATAGCCCCTAAACCAGCTGTTATGGGCTGAATTGTTACCTTCCCCAAATCCTTATATGTTGAAGTCCCAACCCCCAGTACCTGAGAATGTAACAGTATTTGAAGATAAAGTCTTTAAAGAGGTGATTGAATTAAAATGGGGCTGTTAGAGTGGGGCTCTAATGCAACGTGACTGGCGTCCTTATAAAAAAAGGAACAGCAAGGCTGCACAAGCACAGAGGACCAACCATGTGAAGAGGCAGCAAGAGGACGGCCAACTGTAAGCCAAAGAGAGAGGTCTCTGAAGAACCCAACCCTACAAGCACCCTGGTCTTGGACTTCCAGCCTCCAGAACTGTGAGAAATAAATTCTGATTAAGTCACTCAATGTGTGGTATTTCATAATATGGAACTACTAAGAAATGTCAACTGGGCAAGAAAAGGCTAACTTCAGGCCTATATAACCCATTCCCTCTCTACTAGGAATCAATGAACTCAATCAAATTTCCTCCAAAATGTGCTGATATTTATTACCAGAGAGAAAATGTAAAGTCCTTATCTCTAAAATGCTTTTAGCAAGATATACTTGGTCTTTATAGATGGTTTATTGTAAAACTTAGGATTTGTGGATTCATGAGGCATGACTGGCTGGAGAATGAGGGCTCATTTAAACTGCATAATGAAGTATAAAAAGGAGATGTTGCAAAATCAAATGACTCCCTTTGTTTGAACAAGGTCTCCACATACAACGCTCAGAAAGAAACTTGTCCTTTTTGAATCCAAAGTGCACCGAGAGAGAAAAGGGCCATTTTTGGAGCTGGACTCTCTAACATTTTGGACTTCCCTAAAAAATGAATATTTCATCTGTGTCTGGTGATCATCCCATATCCTTTGATTCATTAAAAGTTTGGTATTGGGTAAGATCTATGATTTATGTGTTTGACTTGACAAACCCTTTGAATGAAACAATATTATGCATGGAAAAATTATTTTGCACTTCTTAACTCAAATATTCCTGTTTTATCAATCTAGTTTCAAAAATATACTTTGGATAGAATTTCACATTATAAAGGATTACATGATCAAAATAATCTGATAAAAGGGACAAACATGCATTGATTTGAAACTTTATTATATAAATTTTCATTTCTTTTAAAGATTACAAAACCTGTTCTATGACAGGAATACAAGCAATATTGTTCCAGGATTATTCATGGATACATCTGAAGAGCTTAGATTACACATTAATAGTATGATTTGAAAACTTCCCAGATTAGACTCTTAAGTAAAACAATTTAAAGTATTTAGTGATACTTGATCCTTTACAAGCATTTTATAATTATGGCAGCAATGCCAAGCATCTGATGCGATTTAACCACCAACAAAAGGTACAATACGTAAGAATTCATGATATGGTATCTTGAGCTTCTGGCATGCCTTACTAGAGAGAAACTAGTATAAAGGAAGATCATATATAATAGTAGAAAAATATTTGTGATTTTTTTCTTTTTTAAAAACTATTTAAGTAGGCACCCACCCCATTCCCACCCATGACCAAAAATGCAAAATAAGTACATCCCTTAGGTGTATACCTTCCCTTTTGCTTAGGGCAACAGTTAAGATAAACTAATACATGTATATGATTTTAAGAGTTTAAAACTCATCACCCATAATCAATAAGGATGCTAAGGAATGGCAATACCTTGAAGCTTTTTTTAAAATTAAAAAACAAAGTTTTAGATGGTAAACTACACTTACAGAAACACAAACCAAAATCTTTATGCCCTTGCTTTGTATGTGAAAGTTCTATTTTAAATACTTGTTTGAAAAACTCATTATACAGTTCATTCAGTACTATGGTGATAATAGGAGTAAAGATGTTCACTTCCATTAGACAACGAACTAATCTACTTAGAGAGGACTATTATAGCGACTCTCTTCTCATATACGTTTACATATACTCTACTCATGGTATGTGCTCTAAAGAGGTTTTATTGAGGTTGGTACCTCTGAACTTAAATCTCTACATTTTCCTTTCCACTAATCTCTATTCAAAATGTCATATACTTTGCTAGTTGCTCTGGGAGAAGTCATGGACATTTAAACAGCTTATCATGCAGTTCAAGATTATATGGCAAAATAATGAGGAAAGTGCCTTAAGAGGTAGGAAGTAGGCTCTCATCCCAACCCTCGGTATGCCCTGTTACGAACAGTTAAAAAACTAGAATCAAAGTGGTAAATGTGAGGCTGATAGTAATACCAGGCTTAAGAAAATTAAGTTGACTTAGTTACTAGAATTCTTTGAGAACACTCAGTCACACTGGAACCAGTTGCAAATCACTTGATCACACAGAATACAGCAGTGTCAAAAACACATAAAGCACACTGTAGATACAAATTCTTCTTGGCCATCCATATTTGGGCATTATCATTCTGGAGATTCTTCATTGGAAAAAGTGGTTAAGTGTGGCTCTGTTGAATACCACAGTCCCAAGAAAGTGAATTTCATTCCTTCATTAATTGGTCTCCACCAATGGTCACTTGGGGAGACCAGCAAAATGTTAAGCAACCTGGGGTTGAAAAGAGGACTATTTTCATTAATTGAAATAAAAATACTGAGTTAAGTCAACTTATCTGTGAATTAAGTAAGGCTCAAAGTATATATCCAGTTTAAAGTTAGTTACATGGCATTGGGCCTTTCAGAGGGACACAACTATAGGACTAGATTGAAACCTCCTGGTTTAAGCACTAAGGTCAGCCATGGAGTCCATCATATTTGTTAATCTGAGAAAACAGACCTTTTCTGAACCTTTACATTCCTGAGCTATCTATCCTAAGGCCTTCATAAGTCTCAATGCTCAATCAACCATAAGATAGAATTTTCTTTATAAAATATAGTAAAGCAAACTGAAAAATTATAGGTCATTTTTAAAGGCCAGGAAGTAGAGAATATCAAAGCCATGTTGAGATGGGCATTGCTGGCCTCCATGGTGATTAAGCGCATCCATAGCAAGACCTGCAAATCTTGAATGCTTTTCTGCTGTCATCCCAGGCTGGGCTTACCTGAGTCCCTTTTCTGCCGAATACATTCTGCCCTCTCTTGAAGCCTTTGCTCTGTTCAAATCTTTCCTGGGCTGAAGGTGCAGGGCACAGCTAACTGGACAGCCCCACCTCCCATGATGTCCCCTGGCCCCAACAGCAGTCACTTCTTAAAAAGAGATGGGAAATGGTTGACCCAAACCCACTTTTTGGAGTACACTGCATGTGAAATGTGGAAACTCTACAGCATACACACCACAGCTTCTCTCCAGACAATCATAACTGACTTTTCACACATACAAGCTTCACAGCATCTCAACTTTGGGCCTTGTCAAAATTATTACATTTTTGGACTTTTGGGGTTGCTTGTGAATAAATGCATCCATATCAAATCTGTTAAAGTTGGGGGTCTGTTGCATTAGAAATAAGACACCTCTATAAACCAGAAAAAGCTGAAATGATTTATAAAAAACAAAAATTAAAAAAGGATGAAAAACTTACCTTCATTTAACATCATCACTTGAAAGGGAAGATACAAAACACATGGTAGTGTAATTCATACTTTCCAGTATGTGCTTGACAAGCTTAAATTCAATCTCTCATTTTGTAAAAGAGGCCTGATAGTTTAGTTTCTTCTTTCACAATGAAATATCTTTAAGACTGGACTGATACCTTCTGGGAGAAGCCTCAGTAACTGGCAGCACTAATTGGTGAAAGGCAGAAGCCTTTAGGGGCCTCAATACCACAACTGTAGGGGCCTGAAGAATTGACGCTGAGAAATTAATGGAAAAGTTAACCCAACACAAGCACTATATTTAGAGCACATTGTTGGCCAAGTTTTTCCACTGTATGTCAAAAGCAATGGAAGAGAATAACAGGACCACAGATTAAATACATTTAAGTAGAAAGCCTTCCATTTTGTGAACATATAACTTGCTTTTCTCCAATAAAATTGGCTGCTGGGCTAAGCAAAGAAGGTAACTATCTTCGAAAGAAATAAAAGTTGGCATCACATACCAGTAGAGGACTGCCCAAGAAATATGTAGTTTTTGAACTCAGCTACTGGTTGGTGATCATATGGGGGAAAGGCAGCATGGTGTTATGAGGGGAAAAAAAACAAAATGGGGAGGAGTTAAGGATTCTAGACTTTGATATGTGTCTCAGGTTCTCTACATGCAATATGAGAAAGTTGGATTGGGTAATTTATAAGGATTTATGTGTTTACTTCTAGTTCTAAAAGACTATGATGGACAATACTCCTAAGCAATTATGGAGTAGCATCAGTGTAAAAAATCTGAAAATATATATTTTTCTGCTCAGAATGACATTAACATTTTAAAAGTGACAATAATTTGAGATGATCATAGTTTGAAACACTGAATAGAGGAGGGAAAAAAGCTCTCTTTCCAGGCAATGGAAAGCAGCTTTTAATAGTTAGCATCCATATATTCAAGAATTTGAAAATACTTTCTCTATCTAGACATTCTGATATCCTTCCTATACATTATTTCATTTAGAAGCTAAACTTACATTTGATTTCTATGCAGTAATCATTTTTGTGTCACTTGGGCAAAAGAAATGTTATAGATTTCCCCTTTCTCTTTAATTGCATAGAGGAGAAGTTAAGGAATGGCAAGTGGATTTCAGGACATTTAGACAAACCACACTCTCTTGGCTTTGTACTCTTAGGGGAAAATTTCAAGCTTCTGTGGCAGGAAAAAAGGTTTCTGATATAAATGGCTTATTACATGATGACTAGCAAAAATCTGTATGAGTACATTCTTTTTTTTTTTTTTCCTTCTTGAGACAGAGTCTCACTCTGTCGCCCAGGCTGGAGTGCAATGGCGTGATCTTGGCTCACTGCAACCACCACCTCCTAGGTTCAAGCGATTCTCCTGCCTCAGCCTCCTGAGTAGCTAGGATTACAGGTGCGTGCCACCATGCCCAGCTAATTTTTGTATTTTTTAGTAGAGACAAGGTTTCACCATGTTGGCCAGGCTGGTCTCAAACTCCTGACCTCAGGTGATCCACCTGCCTCGGCCTCCCAAAATGCTGGGATTACAGGCGTGAGCCACTGCGCCCAGCCCGTATGGGTACATTCTTGATGAGGTAAGTTAAATCACTTTTTTCTTGCTCATATGTCTTTTACATTACATACTGATGTATGCTAGGCAGCTTGGCAAAGACACAGGTAATAATGGGGACTGAAGTTTCTTTCATCAAATACGATTGTGGAAACTACCAAATTAGATGCAGATAATGAATACTGCAATCTAAGCAGGCCCAGTGGCCATTATGAAAACTGATCATTCCTGAAGTCAAAGGAAGCAGTATGTGGCTATAAATTATCATGAGGGATTCAGAAAATATTCAATGCTGTTCACTTAGCCTGCCCTACCTATAATTTTAGGTTAGAACAGATACTGTTTGATCAATAATGTTTTATTCCCTAAAATAAGAAAGTTTAAATCCAATTTCATACAGAGGCCTTTGGCCTTTATTACATTTAAATTAGTGTTTAATATAGAATATCTATTTAAACATGAAATATCCAATAGGACTTCAATTACCTGTTGCTAAATTTTCCTTCACCAATCTCCTTACCATGACTCTTAAAGGGCTTTGACGTATATTGGCAAAATCCCAGATGATATGCCAAATTCTAAGTATGGATGCTATGTAAGATTAGAAGTGCAAGGACTACTTCCTTAATTAAGGAAAAAAGAACTCTAAGGAGTTGCAAAGTATATGGACTAACTTCATAGGTGTATTCTTGATTTCATGCCACACACATATGATAACTTTCTCTACCATAACAGCTCTCTAGGTTAGTCTGACAGAGCACCTGACTTTAAGAAACAAACAAATGAACGAACCAGTGAAACAGACATGGGGAAAGATATGTACATTTTGGAAGTATTACATTCAAGAGCTGTTCCACAATCTGGCCATTTTTAGGGCTGTCCAACAATACTGTTAATCCAGGTGAACTATTTAACCAGATTTAATAGTCAATTGATTAATAATAATAGATTCCAAGTTAAACAAGGCATGTATACATTAAAGAAAGCAGTACAGAAATGTACTGTATATGAACTGTTTACAAAAACATACAAAATGTTGGATGGCACAAGGGATACAGTGCTAATATAAACGGATTGTTTAAGCTAAGTGCTTAACATAAACTGTCCATCCCTATAACTAACAAAGAATATTTAAGGGACATGAAATATTTCCTATAAAAATAATGCTATATGGTGTACTTTATTCAGTGTATTTTTAGGTGGTATTCATATGTTCATTATTTTTCTCATTGATTCAGTGACTATATCTTCATCATGTTTCCATTTTCATTTCTTCCGAAGCTCCAGGAAAATCTAACTTGCTAACAATCATTTAAAGCGAGAAGAGACGAAAGCAGGAGCAGCAGCAGGAACAGCAGCATTATGGGTACCAGCTGGGACAGTGTGTGCTTGCAGGTGTCTCTCAGATATGTGCTACCTGTCGCCAGAACTTGTGCTATCAGCTTACACCATGGTACCAAATATCTCACTGAGGTCACTTCACAGGGCTGTTGAGGTGATTTTTTTAATACCTCTCCGCTGAGCAAGAGTAGAGCGGCCTACTGGTTCCAAAACTGGTGACTGATTACGGTTCAAAGCAGAATATGTAGCTGCCATGGCACCCTGAACAAAGGAAATAAAGGTAATAACAGAAATGACAATGGATAGTCACACATACACAAATACAAAATGAACAGTTTTTTCATATACAAATGTATATAGATTTTATTTGGTTCATAATGAAAATAACCACACCGGTCAAATCCACTGACTTAACCAAAACTGTAGAGGCCAACACGGAGGTTAAAATTTTGTATGAGAGACAACACAGATAGGCTCATAACAGGCAGTCCTCACTTTTCTCAGGACTATTCAACATTTTTTCCCTTTGCATTCCTTTAATGCATAAAGGCACTAAAGAGACAGGAAGGCATGCTCTTTAAGTTGGGAAATCCATAAGCTTAATCTGTCCTTATTGATAGTGAATACCTACTTATGTAGACTGAGAGGAATTCAAAAGTCGCTCTTAAACTAGTTTTATTACTAATATATTGATATGCCTTGAGCTTTTCTAAGTCACCCACCGTTAAGAGAATCCCACAACAGAATTGGATGCAGGATGAAAGAGAAAGGTGCTGGGGGCATGGACAGGGCTTCTTGAAGTCTCCCCTGGAGGACATGTGGAAAACAGTGACTGTATGGGGCTGCTCACCTTTACTAGATGTGGTGCATCCTGTCTATTTAGTTGGTATTGCGGCAGTTGGTCCCAGTGGACGATCCAAGGATGTCTGAGCACAAGAGCAGCAGTCAGTCTCTGATGAGGGTCTACATGAAGCATCTTTGACACCAGGTCCTGTAATGGGAATAATAAAACAAGCTTAAACCTTTTGTTTTGCTTCTTTTTCTATGGCTCTTGATACTAATGAACATTCTTCCTTAGCTTCTATGATACTGCTTTTTCTGGTAGCAGCCCTTTGGTCAACATGGTAATTTGGGGGAAAAAAAATCAGTCTCCGTTTTTTCCCTGCTAAATAACAGTAATTTGGTGCATCACGAGGGGTCAATTTAGCACATTTTATATATCTTTAAGTACTCTGGCTCTTTTTTCCTTCAGATTTTCTGGGTTCCCTACATTTTTGTAGGTTTATTTATTTATTGAAACAGGGTCTCATTCTGTCACCCAGGCTGGAGTGCAGTGGCATGATCTTGGCTCACTGCAACCTCTGTCTCCTGGGCTCAAGTGATCCTCCCACCTCAGCCTCCCAAGGAGCTGGGACTACAGGTGTGCGCCACCATGCCTGGCTAACTTTTATGTTTTTAGTAGAGATGGGGTTTCATCATGTTGCCCAGGCTGGTCTCCAACTCCTGGATCCAAGTGTTACTCCCGCTTCAGCCTCTCAAGGTGCTAGGATTACAGATGTGAACCACTGTGCTCCGCCAGTTTATTTTTAAGTAATGTTCAGTTACTTAAGATTTTTTTTTGTGTTGCTGGTAATACTGAAAAACAACATGAATGTCCAATCACAGGAATTTAATTGGAGGGCTCTAAATGCCCCCTGAAAAGTTTATAGTATTTTTTTTCCTACTTCAAAAGCAACTCATGGGCATTACAGAATAATCAGAAAATACTGGAAAGTGAAAGCACATGAGGAACAGTTCCATAATCCCACTCTTCCAGAGACAGTCACTGTTAGCACTGCATATCTATCTAAATGCCATTCCTATGCATGCAATGTAGATGCATATAATCACTACATGGTTTTACACTCTTCAAAATAACACCACTGTCATTTATAAAAGCCACCATTTTTAAAATTTTTCATTCAAAATACATTTGTTAAGTATCCATTAAAAGCCAGGCATTCTGCTAGGCACTGGGTAGTTAACAGTGAACAACACAGAAATGAAGTCTAGGCAACATAGTGAGGTCCTGTCTCTACAATTTTTTTTTTTTTTTTTAAAGCTGAGTGTGGTGGCATATGCCTGAGGTCCCAGCTATTTGGGAGGCTGAGGCGGAGGATCATTTGAGCCCAGGAGGTCAAGGCTGCAGTGAGCCGTGATTGAACCACTGTACTCCAGTCTGGGCAACAGAGCAAGACCCTGTCTCAAAAAAAAAAAAAAATGAACTCTGACTTCATGAAGTTTTCAGTTCAGTGAAGGAGAGATAAAGAATCAATAATCACAAAGCAAGTAAGTTCTTTGACAGGATGAACAAACACCAGGCGCAGCTAGAGGGACATAGAGATACCTGACTGTACTGTGCGAGGTGGCTTAAAAGGGAGTTTTTAAGAGGAAGATAAGACCTGTAGGATAAGCAGGAGCTAGATTAGAGAAAGGAAGGGGGAAACACTGCCTCAGGTAGAGTAGAGAGAATGGAGAGTGAGTTTGGAGGAACGCTCTCAGGTGGGAGAGAAGACGTCACAGTTAAGGAATTGGCAGCAGTACAATGCGGCTACAGCATAAATTTACTGTGAAGGAGAATGTGGCAGTGGATAAAGTGGGAGAGATGAGAAGGGACCAGACCAGGAAAGTCCCTGTAAGCCATATTTGCAAATGTGGACTTATTTGATGGTAATAAAGTGTTTAAAGTTAGGGAGTGATGTGGTTAAGTAGAAAGATCACATTCACTGAGTGTGGAGGAAAATGGACTGGTGAAAGATGATAGCTTCAGGGAGGTGTATGTAATGGAGAAAATTGGGCTGGGCGTGGTGGCTCATGCCTGTAATCCCAGCACTTTGGGAGGCCAAAGTGGGAGGATCACTTGAGCCCAGGAGTTCGAGACCAGCCTGGGCAACGTAGTGGGACTCCATCTCTACAAAAAATTTAAAAGTTAGCGGGGAGTGGTGGTGCATGCCTGTAGTCCCGGCTGTTCAGGAGGCTGAGGTGGGAGGATAGCTAGAGTCCAGAAGTTGGAGGTTGCAGCGACCTGTGATTGCACCACTGCAACTCTAGCCTGGGCAACACAGTAAGACTCTGTCAAAAAAAAAAAAAAAAAAAAAAAAAGAGAGAGAGAGAGAGAAATGGAGGTATTTAGGATAAAGAACTGACAGAATCTGGTGGTTAACTAGATCTTGGGAACTGGCGTGACGTTGTCCCAGGCACTCCTCTGCTATGAGACATTTATGGTTTCTTACTTTTAGTTATTAACAGCTAAGAACAGGGATATGCAATTGAACAGAGCTGGAAATAAAAATAAAAAAAATTAGGAACCTCCCTTTTGCAATTCTGAAAGTAGGCAAAAGTGCTTAAAATTGCATAAAAGGCTGCAAAACTGTCCAGGGATACAACAAAACTCAATTATAATTTTAATCAAATCTATACGTTAATGAACTTTTGGCGAACTCCCTTCAAACTACTTCTCTTACTACAGCCCCTTTAATGGCTACTCCTCCTAAGCTTTCTCTTTAAGTGGCGCTCTCCAGAATTCCTTCCTTGGCTCTCTTACCACTCTGCTCAGATAATCTCATTCATATTCATGGCCTTAGCTACTATGGATGATGACAACTCTTAACTTTTAAGTGTCACCCCAGACTTCTCTTTTAAGACCTATAACCATATAGACAGTTGCCTGATGGACATACATCTCTTAATTCATAATGTCCAAATCTGCAACCACCACTCCTCTCAAAACTACTTCTTTTGTATTCTACAAATCAGTGAAGGATACCACCCCTCATCCATCTGCCCAAGGTAGAAATGGGGACTACATACATTATAACTGCTTTTCTCTCATTTCTTATGTATAATAAACCATCAAGTCTATTTTGCCTCCTGAATTTCTCTTCCATTTGGCTCAAATTCCATCACAACTGCTCTAATATAGGTCCTCATCATTCATGACCTGAAATATTGCAAAACCTTACAAGTACTGTCCCTAATATTAGGTCAGTGAGGACTGAATGAAACAACATAGGTAAAAGTGTTAGCATAGTCCTTGGCACATAAATGCTCAGTAAATGCCAGCTCTAGTCTTCTTGCTCTCAAAGCCACATATGACCCACATGACTGACAACATTCACATATGCAACTTGCTCTTGAGGGGATACACCCAGATTGATAGAGCCCTCCCTTCTATCTTGTGGCTAATCATGGAATTATATCATGCTTGTAATCACAAGTCTTAACTGTACATATTAGCAACACTTACTAGTAATAACATGGAATCTATAAGATAGGCTGTGAGTTGGATGTAATTTTTTATGCTCTGTGTCTCCATTCTCACCTGCCCTTCCTCTCTCACCAAAAAAGCATACCAGGATGTAAGTGAATGAAGCAAATCACAGTGATAACCTCAACTTGCTTCAACTTATTAAAAAATCAATTAATGTGTAAGCCCTGATATTTTATTATTGGTAACATATACTTAATATACCTTACAACCTACCATGACAAAGTTTGTGGTGGACTCCATAGCTAAGAATTACTGCTCCACAGAATGCACTTTAAAAAGGAAAATCTGATCACTGCACTCCTTAATATGTGTTTTAACAGCTCCACAATACCCAGAGTTAAGCCCACAATCCTCAGCACGAGCCACAAAGCCTTTCACAATCTGGGTTCATCAGCTATCCTCTCTCATGCAACCCTGCACTAGTCACATGGAATGACCAGCCTGGAGGCATTCTGCATTCTCATGCTATCATCACCACCTATCTGCATGTGCTGATCCCTCAGCTTAGGACTACATCTTTCTGCTCCTGAAATCTGCCTGGCAAACTCCTTCACTGCTTCTGGAAAGCTTTCCTTAAAATCCTTCTGACTAAGCATCGTCTGTGAACTTCTTTAGCACAGAAACTGTACCACTGTTACAGCACATGTGACACTGTACCGTATATTTTTGGCTGTCTCCCAACTAGACTGTGAGCAACCTGGGATTGGTAATTCTATCTTTGTCACATCTTTTATCTCCAAGGCCTTCATTTATTAAGCACATTGTAGGCACTCAATAAGGGAACTACAAAGGAAACAAGTACCCAGAGAAATGAATTATCTGGTTTAAGACATTGTTAGAAAAAGGTAAAGGCTAACATTTCATTTTATTTATTTATTTTTGTTTATTTTTTTGAGACACAGTCTTGCTCTGTCACCCAGGCTGGAGTGCAGGGGTGCACTCTTGGGTCACTGCAACCTCCGCCTCCCTAGTTCAAGCAATTTTCCTGCCTCAGCCTCCCGAGTAGCTGGGATTACAGGCACCTGCTACCACAGCTGGCTAATTTTTTTGTATTTTCAGTAGAGATGGGGTTTCACCATGTTGGCCAGGCTGGTTCTGAACTCCTGACCTCAAGTGATCCGCCCACCTTGGCCTCCCAAAGCGTCAGGATTACAGGTGTGAGCCACTGCGCCCGGCCAACATTTCATTTTAAATGCAGTTATAAAACCAAATATTATCTATACAGACATTAAATTGGTCAACTGAGGCTTCAGGCCCTATGCCAATAGAATCTATATACACTTTTGATGTGTTCTATTTACTTATACGATCACCTCAACTCAAGCTTTCACCCCAAGAAAAAAGAATATGCACTTTTACCAATATGTATCCTCTTTATCTACTCTGTTTTTCTTATTTTGAAGTAAAAAACTTCATTTTTTAAAAAGAATTCTCTATGAAAAAAGTGAAAATAGAACAGAGTTGGAAAGCAAGTCAGTGCTATTCAGGGGATGGCAGATCTTCCAGAGAGACGGGCTCTTCAAATGATTTCATGCAGATGCTATGAAACTATACATCTGTTTATTGTGAAAAAACCGAAACCTCTTTCTTCATAATCTGAATTAAAAATAGAACATGGTATAATTATTCTAGGGAATGAGGGCTGTGGAATCATATTTAGTTTGAAGCACCCATGTTTAGCCGGTATGTAACATGGACAAGTTCAAACTAACATTCTGGGCTCTGGTTTCCTTCTGTGAAATGGGGATACTGCCACCTATTTCACAGGGTGTTATGAGGATTACATGACATAATTTAGGTAAAGTGACGTGTGAGGCACACAATAGACGGACAAATCATGAAGACTACCACGGTTATTATTTATCATGTTCTTCAGTGAGAAACAGTTTTAAAAGTATAAATAATAAGGCCGAACCAATGTCAGCTGGGAAAGAAACAAAATAATGGGTCCATTTTCGAGTTCAAAATTATTTGTTAACATCACTTTAACATACTAATTTATAAACAAAGGTTTCTAACTGGTAGTATTTCTTCTCACTATGGATCATAAAAAGTTATTTTCTCAAAATCTTATAATAGGAAGTGATACTTACCTTTGCTGTGTCTGAAACAGAATTCCAGTAACCACCACTGAGTGAGAATTTTCCGCTACCTATTCGTGCCAATATTTCCTCTGGTGTATCATCAGGACCATTTGCAAATGGAGTGTAACTAATTTATAATAAAATTAAAATATTAATGAATACAATTTATTATTTGGTTGGTAATCTCAAAAGTACTCTAATTCAGTTAATGTAATATTTTATTAAAATCTACCAAAGTGAAAAAAATCAACAAAATGAAGCTCCATAAGGCACCAGGTAAAGTATAGGTTATAAAATATTAATTATATTTAATATATAATAATATAAATATTTTAAGACCTGACACATTATAGAATAAAACATTAAGAAATAGTGTAGGCCAGGCACGGTGGCTCATGCCTGTAATGCCAGCACTTTGGGAGGCCGAGGTGGGCGGATCACAAGGTCAGGAGTTTGAGACCAGCCTGGCCAACATGATGAAACATTGTCTCAACTAAAAATACAAAAATTAGCCAGGCGTGATAGTGCGTGCCTGTAGTCCCAGCTACTCGGGAGGCTGAGGCAGGAGAATTGCTTGAACCTGGGAGGCGGAGGTTGCAGTGAGCCGAGATCGTGCTACTGCACTCCAGCCTGGATGATAGAGCAAGACTCCGTCTCAAAAAAAAAAAAACAAAAAACAGTCTATGTTTCTGACATGACAAGAGTCCAAAAAAGTATGGAAAAAATCAATTTAGGACCTCGAGACATTAATAAATAGCACATTATAAAAAATCAGTAATGATATAGCCATAAATGTGGAATTGTTACAGAATTGTATATATTAGATAACATGAGAAAACATGGAAAGATATGACAACATCTGAATTAAAAAGAAAAAAACCTATATAGGCCAGGTACAGTGGCTCATGCCTGTAATCCCAGCACTTTAGGAGGCCAAGACAGGAGGATCACTTGAGCCCAGGAGTTTGAAACCAGCCTGGGCAGCACAGCAAGACCCTGCTTCTACAAAAAAATAAAGAAATTAGGCAGGTGTGGTGGTGCACTCCTGTAGTCCTAGCTACTCCTATTCGGGAGGCTGAGGTGAGAGGATTGCTTGAGCCCAGGAGTTTGGGGCTA
This sequence comes from Pongo abelii, assembly GCF_028885655.2. Classification (NCBI taxonomy): domain Eukaryota; kingdom Metazoa; phylum Chordata; class Mammalia; order Primates; family Hominidae; genus Pongo; species Pongo abelii. Next base: position 20,265,426 of record NC_072008.2, read on the forward strand.
CAGTGAACTATGGCTGTGTCACTGTACTCCAGCCTGGGCAACAGAGTGAGACCCTGTCTCTAAAGGAAAAGCAAACAAACAAACAAACAAAAAACCCCAAACAAAACAAAAACCTAGATAACTTAAGCAAAACATTGATGAACAAATGCTTAGATGCTTAGAACATATGGTATACACTCACCCGGTAAGCATTGTATAGAGTAGGACACCAAGACTCCATATATCACAAGCAGCATCATAGCCTTGTCGTTTTAAAACCTAGAAAAAGTGCAAAATTAGTATTACTATACCACCATTTTGTATTTATATTTGTAAGGCTATGAGTTGAATTATATATTCCAAATCAACACCTATAAGGAAAATTTCAACAGAACATGGTTACCAAATAAGGCAATATGTTAATCCGATTCTAGAACATTCTACTACTAATAATTCATATATAAATTTAATTTTGGTATTCAAATTAATATTTATTGAATGTTGTAGGTACACAGGAATATAAAACACACTGAAGATAACTTTCTTATTTTAATGAATTTATATTTTGTTTAGGGCTACAGAAATATTTACAAAAAACAATGCTTTTAAGAACACACACACACACACGCACACAAAGAACACACATAACCTAGCACAAAAATCACCAACTTTTATCAGGTATGAACTATGAGAAATACAAAAAACCCCTGATTTCCTCAAAAAAAAAAAAAAAAATCTGATGGGAAATAAACATATAAATAGTTAACAACTCAACCTGATAAATATTATAATAAAATCAAGTCTGGGTAGGGTATGGTGGCTCACACCTGCAGTCCAGCACTTTGGGAGGCCAAGGTGGGAGGATCACTTGAAGCCAGGAGTTTGAGACCAACCTGGGCAACACAGCAAGACCTCTTTATTATTATTATTATTATTATTATTATTATTATTGAGACAGGGTCTCACTCTGTCGCCCAGGCTGGAGTGCAGTGGCGCGATCTTGGCTCACTGCAGCCTCTGCCTCCCGGGTTCAAGCAATTCTCCTGCCTCAGGCTCCTGAGCAGCTGGGATTACAGGCATGTGCCATCACGCTTGGCTTATTTTTGTATTTTTAGTAGAGACGGGGTTTTGCCATGTTGCCCAGGCTAATCTCAAACCCCTGAGTTCAAGCAATCTGCCCGCCTTGGCCTCCCAAAGTGCTGGGATTACAGGCGTGAACCATGGCATCTGGCCAAGATCTCATCTTTAAAAAATAAAAATAAAAAATCAGCCAGGCACGGTGGTGTTCTCCTGTAGTCCTAGCTACCTGGAAGGCTGAGGCAGGAGGATTGCTTGGGGTGAGGAGTTCAAGGCTGCAGTGAGCTATGATTGCACCACTGTATTCTGGCCTAGGCAACAGAGGGAGACCCTGTCCCTAAACAAACAACCAAAACCCCCAAATTATGTCTTAAATGTTATAGGTATGAAGATGAGGAAGCAATTTACTCCTGACATGGGGAGAGAAGGAAGGCTAGAGGGTGGCCTGCTTATATTGGACCTATAAGTAAGAGAGCAGAGCAGGCTTAGTGATAGGCCAGAAGTTCATTGTGTCTAGAACTTCAGGTAGGGAATACCGGAGCAGGTAGGGAATACCAGAGAGACTGAAGGTTTTTTTTTTTTTTGAGAGGGGTTCTTGCTTTGTGACCCAGGCTGGAGTGCAGTGGTGTGATTTTGGGTCACTGCAACCTCAAACTCTTGGGGTCAAGTGATCCTCCTACCTCAGCCTCCTGAGTAGCTGAGACTACAGGCCCGCCACCATGCCCAGCTAATTTTAATATTTTTTGTAGAGATGGGGTCTCACTATGTTGCCCAGGCTGGTCTCAAACTCCTGGCGTCAAACAGTCCTCCTGCCTTGGCCTCCCAAAGTGCTGGGATTACAGGCATGAGCCACCATGCCCTGCCTCAAGGGCTTTTATAATATCTTAAGAAATTTAGATTCTTCTGTAGGCAATCAGATGTCATTGAAACATTAAACAGGGAAATGAAAGGCTGGCATTTTATCTTAATTATTTCTTCAGTAAGTCTTCAATTAAATTATTATTAATAATTCTGTATTAAACATAGTGAATGAGTTTTAAAACATACTAATACTGCAAGCAAACTCTCTCACAATTACCTCTGGTGCAACAAAATTTGCAGTGTAACAAGGAGTCATGAGAAGACCATTTTCCGCTCTCAGCTGTTTTGCAAAGCCAAAATCACAAATTCGAATAGATTCCGGATTACCAGATTCATCCACATAAAGAATGTTGCTAGGTTTCAAGTCTCTATGAACCACCTAATTGAAATACAAATTAAAGAGTTATGTTAACAATGTATTTCCATTACTGAAAGTTCTTTATTCACAAACTGTCAAGCAATGCACTTAACAAGATGATGAGTGCTGACCTTTAAATTAGCCTAACATTATAAAATACTGATAATGTAAAGCATAACTCTCTAACATAGACCTGGGGCAAGGAGGAGGAGGAAGACAGAATAGTACTTACCTCCCTCCTCTTTGTCCAATTGAGTAATTGGCTTAAGGAAAATTGCAAACAGCAATAATATATCTACCTCCAGGTTGATCACTCATTTAATATTGAGTGTCTATCATGTACCAGGGTATTATATAAGCTGCTGTAGATACCGTGGTGAACAAGACCCATGAGATCCTGGCCTTTCCATGCTAGGAGCTTACACAGTTCTGGGGGAAGCAGAGAATAGGTTGAGAGATGGGGCATAACTAGGGAGGTCACTTTAAATAGGGCAGTCAGGGAGGGTCTCTAGATGAGGTAACATCTGATCCAATAGCTGAAGAACAGAATGAATGAGCCATAAGAACAGTAAGGGAGAGTCACTCTAACTAGAAGGAACAGCATGTACAAGGTACATACACAACAAATATATTCTGATAGACTAAATGGAATAGACAGGGCATTGAGGAGTAAAAAGGAAAAAAATCAAAACAAATCTGGACTTTATTTTTGGTGTTGCCTATTTGATATACAAGGTGTTACACATGCAAGAAGAAACCTCTTCTTTAGAGTTCTGTATTATTTTCCTCTTTTAATGATCTACCTGAGTACAGTAGTCCCCCCTTATCCGTGGGGTATATGTTTCAAGACCCCCAGTGGATTCCTGAAATTGAGGATAATACCAAAGTCTCTCTATATTTTTTCCTAGATATATATACCTATGATATAGTTTAATTTAAAAATCAGGCACAGTAAAAGATTAACAATGACTAATAATAAATTAGAACACTTGTAACAATATACTGTAATAAAAGTTATGTGAATGTGGTCTCTCAAAATACTGTAATATTTCTGACAATCGTTGACTGTGGATAACTGAAACCACAGAAAGCAAACTTGCAGATTAGTGGGGGACTACTGTACTTTTTTATCATAAGCTTCTCTGACATTCCTTTTTAGACTTAAGTGTGCCTTCTGTCACCAAATTCTGAGTCTGTGTTCCAATCAATCAAATTAGATTTAGTTCCTCACATCCAGGACATCACTTCTCCAGACTATTTTAATAATGAATTACTGATGAGGCATTGGGAAAAGAACACAGAAGACTTTGATGACTGCAAGGTCATAAGTTCCTCAGTGACTACTGAGTTCTATTAATTTCAAGTTACAATACTAGGCAAATCTTGATAAGTTAGAAGTCAGGAAGCTCTAGAATTAACACATTCTACTTGGCTTTCAGGGGCAAAGACAAAACAAGAAGAGTGTATTGAAACTGAACTCAAGAAGTAATCTTTTATATTTGCATGTATCAAAACATCACGTTGTATACCATGAATATATATAATTTGTCAACTAAAAAATTTTTAAAAAATTGTTTATTTTCCCCTTGCTTTCCATTCCTCTTCACTCCTCTGCTGTTCTCCTTTCCTCCCTCCCTCCCCTCATTTTCTCCTTTCCTCCCAGACTTCTCTTCTTTTTTTTTTTTCTGAGATGGAGTCTCACTCTGTTGCCCAGGCTGGAGTGCAGTGGTGCAATTTCAACTCACTGCAACCTCCGCCTCCCGGGTTCAAGCAATTCTCCTGCCTCAGCCTTCTGAGTAGCTGGGATTACAGGCATGCGCCATGACGCCCGGCTAATTTTTGTACTTTTAACAGAGACAGGGTTTCGCCATGTTGGCCAGGCTGGTCTCAAACTCCTGACCTCAGGTGATCCACCCACCTTGGCCTCCCAAAGTGCTAGGATTACAGGCGTGAGCCACTGCACCCGGCCGCCTTGTTTTAAAAATACGATTTTCTCAAACTCCTGACCTCAAGTGATCTGCCTGCCTCAGCCTCCCAGAGTGCTGGGATTACAGGCATAAGCCACTGTGCCCGGCCTAGAAATACAATTTTCTTTTGCTGTTTACTAAAAATCTGCATACAAGAAGAATGAAGAGCATATCCACCAGCCAGAAGCATGTGACTCCTTGGCTTCATTGTTTTAAGGATTTCCTTTTATATATGAATACAAAGCAGGATTCCTTGGTTCTGCTTCTAACCTGAAGTGGGCCTGGTTTCCATGAGTACTGAGTGACCTAGCAGAAACAATGCTACGTTTTCCAGGTCAGAAGAGATCACTTACGTTTTCTTGGAAGCACGAGAGTTTAACATAAACAAGGTAGGATATCAAAGGTACACTTCAATCTCAATAATAAAAGTTTATATAGAGGAAGATCAGTAGGATAATTCAGCTAATAGCAGTTATTTTCCATTTCATGCATAAAGTAACTTCTATCTAATTCTAGCTCAAACATAAAGGAAAAAAGTGTGTGTATGTATATATAGAGTGTTAAAAAGACTTACCCCTTGTGCGTGAAGATATTCAACGGTTTTGGTTATAGTGAACAGGACAGCACTGGCCTCTCGTTCAGAGAAAAATTTTTGTCTAAGAATTTTATCCAGCAATTCACCTCCTTTCATAAGTTCTGTTACTACATATACATATTTTCCATCATCATATACCTATAAATTTCAACATCAAAATGTAAATATTATTTGAAACTTTTTATATGTGCCCAAAACAAAGTTTAAAATATAAAAGAAAAATTAAACTCACTTCATATTCAAGAAAAATTTTATTTATTTATTTATTTTGAGACAGACACTCGCTCTGTCACCCAGGAGTGCACTGGCACAATCTTGGCTCACTGCAATATCCACTTCCTGGGCTCCAGCGATCCTCCCACTTCAGCCTCCCAAGTAGCTGGGACTACAGGTGCATGCCAACACACCTGGCTAATTTTTGCATTTTTTGTAGAGACGAGGTTTTGCTGTGTCTCCATGAGCAGTGATAATCTGAGGAAATTTGAGTTTTGACAACCTCCAGATAAGGCCTTTGGGCCTATGTGAACATCATTAGCAAGAGAAGACTTAACACTACCTGGGGAGTTCACACTGTTTGCCAACACTTTGTTATAATAAAAGTCAAGAGAGACGTAGGCAACAGGGTTATCACGACAGTTCAGGGAAAGATACTTTACTTGTCCTGGGGGTGGCAGTGGGCAAGGCAGGCTTCCTGGAAGAAGTAGCGCCTTAGCAAAATCTTATATGTGTGGTAGTTAGCCAGGTAAAGAAAATAGATGGTGTTAGCAACTGAGGGAACTATAAATTCAGACAGAGCAGCATGGAAAATGAGGCATGTGCAAGAAATTTACATACTAGAACACAGAGCATAAGGTGTATGACAAAGGGTGTGTGAGAAGTCTGAAAACTACAGAGGAAGGCAGGGTCTTAAGGGGCTGGGGACTTTAGACTGTAGGCAGGGAAGTTAAATGGGTAGTTATGAGTGTTAGATCTCTTTTCTAGTAATGTGGAAGATACTTTGGGGTAGTCTGGAGACTGAGACTAGTCAATATTGAATATGAACTAATAGTAATATTAACACTGAACATTTAGGTAAGTGTTCAAGTAACTGCAGATATTAAAAGCAATAATATCGTAAGTACTTTTCTTCTTAAAGCAAAAGTAGAAAAAAATAACTGTACAAACATATCTTTATTGATAAATGAAATTATGCCATATACACATATAAACTGTTTTCAAATCTACTTTTTAAACTTACCATGTTGGTTTTTTTTTGTTTGTTTTGTTTTTGTTTTTGAGACAGGGTCTTGCTCTGCTGCGCAGGCTGGAGTGCAGTGGTGCGATAACTGCTCACTGTGGTCTTGACCTGCCGGGCTGAAGCAATCCTCCCACCTCAGCCTCCAGAGTAGCTGTGACTATAGGCATGAGCCACCATGTCAGGCTAATTTTTAAATATTCTTTAGAGACAGGGTCTCCCTATGTTGCCCAGGCTGGTCTTGAACTCCTGGACTGAAGCAATCCTCCTGCCTCAGCCTCCCAAAGTACTGGGATTACAGGTGTGAGCCACTGTGCTCGGCCCGGCTAATTAAAAAAAATTTTTTTTTGTAGAGATGGAGGTCTCACTGTGTTGACCTGGCTGGTCTTGAACTCCTGGCCTCAAGTGATCCTCCTGCCTTGGCCTCCCAAACTGCTGGTATAATAGGCATGGGCCACTGTGCCCAGCCTATGATGAGTTCTTTGTCTACCACATGATTTTTGAAAATACACTACTTTCAATGTGAGTTAGACAACTGACTCAAATGATCCATATTAAAGAATCTACTTACATCCTTTAGAGTGATAATGTTTGGATGCTGTCCATAACGAAGAAGAATTTCAATTTCTTCTGTTGGGTCTCTCTTGCTTTTATCAATAATCTAAAAGGCAAATATTTATCACAAAACCTCATGAACTACATAGTTATAAACATTAATTGTTTATAGCTACAGACCTTGGGTATTACCTCATGTAAAGAGTGTATAAATAAGCCATTTATCAATCAGTTTTATTCAACTACCTGGCCAGATTGTTTAATCAGAAAGCCAGTCTTGATATAGATGGCAAGGCTGTAAATTCTAAATTATGAGTCGCATTCCCACCATGCCTCTCCAATGTAAGTTTGTAGTAAGTTTAGGACTTAACCAAAAACTCAAAAAGCCTCGAGAAAAGGTACCAAGAACACAGTTAACATATCTTTTCTTCTATCCTTGAGGCCTTAAACATTTGGGAACTCAGTCAACTTCTAACCCCCCATCAATACAGATAATTAAGAGCTAGATATATCTATAACACCACCACTAGCATCTGCTTATTGAATTAAGTTTACTTCCTTTAATAAAATGCTTCAATTGAATATCCTGTTAGCTGTAAGCTACTTATAAAAGCTAATTATCTGTTAAGTAGAACAATCTTGTTTTTGAAGTTAGGCAGAAAGCTACATAGAAAACCATACCTAGAATTTTATTTGGTTAGAATTTGGTTTAATTATTATAATAAAGCCCTTTAAAATAGTAATGTAACTTTCTAACCCTTTTATTTTGGCTGCTCCTTAAAAATATTTCTCTTAATGTTTTAATCTGCTAAACTAATATAAAAAAGACAAATTTTGCTTTCTATTCATTCAAAGGGTAGTCTGAAACAAATTAGGTGGCCTTTGTATGTTCAATTTTAAACAGCTTAGTAATTAAGTATGTACTAAATACCCAGACACTCCAGCAACCTAGGAAAGAGGTTACAACTCTCAGCATGGGTCCAGTCTTCTATACGAAATGGATTTATAGTTGACCCTTGAACAACACAGGTTTGAACTACGAGGGACCAATTACACGTGGATTTTCTTCTGCTTCTGCCACCCCTGAGACACCAAGACCAACTCCTCTTCTTCCTCCCTCCTCAGCCTACTTAAGGTGAAACTGATGAGGAAAAAGACCTTTATTATGATCCACTTCCATTTAATGAATAGTAAATATATTTTCTCTTCCTTACATGTTTTTTTTCGTTTTTTGAGACAGGGTCTTGTTCTGTTGCCCAGGGTGGAGTGTAGTGGCGCAATCATCACGGCTCACTGCAACCTCGAGCTCCTGGGCCCAAGTGATCCTCCCACCTCTACCTCCTGAATAGCTGGGACCACAGGCACACACCACTACACTCAGATAATTTTAAAAATTATTTGTAGAGATGAGGTCTGGCTATGTTGCCAAGGCTAGAGTACAGTGGCACATAGCTCACTGCAGCCTGAACCTCCTGAGCTCAAGCAATCCTTCCGTCTCAGCCTCCTGACTAGCTGGGACTACAGGCACATGTAGCCATGCCTGGCTAATTTTTAAACAATTTTTCTGTAGAGATAGGGTCTTGCTATGTTGCCCAGGCTTGTCTCAAACTCCTGGCCTCAAGCAATCCTCCCACCTCGGCCTCCCAAAGTGCTAGGATTACAAACGTGAGACACTATACCTGGCATGATTTTCTTAATAACACTTTCTTTTCTCTAGCTTACTTTATTGAAAGAATACAGTATATAATACATATAACATACAAAATAATCGACTATATATGCTATCAGTAAGGCTTCTGGTCAACAGTAGGCTATGAGTAGTTAAGTTCTGGGGAGTCAAGTTATACGTGGATTTTCAACTGCTTGGATCAGCACTCCTAAGTCCTGTGTTATTCAAGGGTAGACTGTACTTGTAAAACAGTTCTGTATTTGGAGAACAGGGAAGATAAACATACAGGTGCCCACTGTAATCAACTGCAAATGATAGTGTGGAATTAGGCAAATGGGTGATTAAGAGGAGAGGTATATGGAATAGACATGCTAATTTAAGAGATGATCTGGGACTAGTCTTTTGAAAACCAGAACACACTGGGAGGGGTTGTTTTTGGCATGGATCTGCTAATCTGAGCCCAGTTTGCATTAGATCTATACTTGTGCTTGTGGACCTCAAATATGTGGTAATTTCAGTAGAATCCAGTTGTGTTGGGATTGGTTTTATGAATCATTTAAGTTACAAAAATCCACAAATAGCTTGGAGATATTTTCAAGGTTTTAGGCATAGTCCTCAAGGTTTCTGTAATTCAAAGAGGCCTCAGGACATTTCTGCTTTTTATGATGTATTTATGGAGGCAAGACACATCCTTAAACTGCCTACCAAATACATTATTAGTCTTTTCTCCTTTCATGTAAGCAATTTGAAAATTTCTATGTATCTTAGATTTCAATAAGAGCAATGAATAGGAAAATAGAAAATTAAATGTATTTCTTTTAAAAATTTCCTTCTTTAAAATTAGCTTTATTGTACTTCCAATGAAGCAAATTAAATGTATTTTTATGGTTCATCCTTCTATCTGACAGAGAGCCCTATAGACACTGACGACTTTAAAGCAGTTACATCTAAGTTTAGAAGAGTGATAACAACTAATGTCACTATCTCTCTAAACGTGAGCTATGCATATTTATAAAACCAGTCCTAAGGTTCAAACAAGTTGAAAGCTCTAGACATTGTTTGAATTGCTTGAGATTGGAGAGCAGAGGTTACTATTCCAAGAAGTGAAAAGAGACGTGAACATAGTGTTTGTTCACTTACAACTAAAGGTTTGAAATTCAAACTTTATCGCAGAGCTAGGTTCCTTGGTTTTTGGCTTAGAAAATTCTGTCTTAGGATACTTGATGAAATTAAAACAGCCAATGATAATGACTTTTATGATAGTGGTTTTTATTCATTTATTGGTTCCCAGATCCTTTTAGATGCAAAGAAAGGTATGAACTTTTTGCCAGAGAAGATGTAAACATACAAAATTTTGCACACAATTTTGAGGAATTTGCTGACACCCTGAGCATAAAATGGGGACTTCTCAGAGTAAAAAGGTACTTTAAAAATCACTTGAGGTAAAAAAAAAAAAAAAAAATCACTTGAGGTGTAAACTGGTACTGCTCTGGGCAAACTAGATATATAACCACCTTACCTTTAGCTCACAGGGTTCTAGATTAAGATCTCTGAAGACCACTAGCCAGATATTTAACTTTTTTATAACAAAAGGCACTTTTAACAACAAGAGGAGTGTAATTTTTAACTCGTACTGACATGCATGAACAAGAACTGTATGAATTGCATTTTAAATAAAAAAAATTTACCTTCACTGCAAACTCCATGTTTGTAGCTTTATGTATACATCTCTTGCAAACAGAGTAGGAGCCAACTCCAATATCTTCTTTTACTTCATATCCATCAGTAAACTGAATACTGTTCCTGTGTAACTGCTACAAAAAATTATAAATTGGTGAAGAGTCCCATAATGCCTTTAGTGCATTTTATAATAGGGAAGTATGTTACTCAGCATGCATTGTCGATGCCCTACATATAAATGAGTAAGAATAAAAATACATCTTTATAGTACTTATTATTCTACAAACAAGTGATTTTGGAAGTGTTTACAATGAAATGTACAGCAAGAAATATGACTTAAAAAAGCTTATGTTATAAATAAAAATTGAATTTGCACAACAGAAAAAGCAGAGCTACTTGATATGGGGCCCATATCTTTGTCTGTAATTCTGCCTTATTCCAGTCCCCAGTTGGCTATAGGTTTTCAAGTACCTTTGCAAATGAGAAGTTTGAAACCTATGGTATAGAAGGAAAGGATTTAGGAGGATTCAGAATTAGAATATCTGAATTCTTGTCTCAGGTACACCACTTACAGGCTGTGTAACTTTGAGCCTGTATTTTCTCAGAGGGTAATGGTGAAGATTAAATAAAAATAATGTATTTGCAAGCAATACCTGTTATCGCCATTTTGGACTTTCAGTAGCCACTCCCTCCTTTCTTCACACTGAAGTCATAGTCTTACACAACTTATGCTAAAGAAGCTGGTCATGGGTTAGGGACTAATAACACACAGTAGATGATGAACAGCAACTTACTGATTCCATAAACAGGCTGAGGAAAGTTGTGCTGCCCTTGGCTACTGATATGAGACATCCATGCCTATAAGCTTTGTATATGTTAAAACTTGAATTTTGTAGGATATACAAGTTTGTGGTTTCTATGTTAAGTACAGAATTTATAATTTAAAAACTTGCCATACATTCATGTGCTTGCATAGTAAATGGCACAGACTATTTCAACATGACCTCTGCTTAAAAACCAGCGTTTTGTTTTTCTACAAAATGGAAAACAGGATAACTGACTCATGAAAAAATTTTAGAGCAAAAGCAACTTAATCGTCAAGAAAATCCAAGTACAAATGATATCCTAAAAACAATCCAGTGCTTCAAAAGATATATCTAGTTCCCTTTGATTAGAAAGATGACTTAAGATTTGAGTTCATTTTTATTTCTTGTATCTTTCTAAGGCAAAGGTTGACAAACTATGGCCAGTGAGCCAAATCTGATTCACTGCCTGTGTGTGTAAATAAAGTTTTATTGGCACACAGCCATGCCCACTCGTTTATGTATTGTCTGTGGTTGTTTTGTGCTACATAGCAGAGTTGAGTAGTTGTGACAGAGCCCATATAGCCCACAAAACCTCAAGTATTATCTGACCCTTCACAGAGAAAGTCTGCCGACTCCTGTTCTAAGGCATCAAAGACCCAGAAGACCTCAATTCATCATAGCTGACCTGAAGGAGGCAGAGGGTGAAACAAATTCGGCATGAAAAACATTTTGAGGCACAGGAGAGGACATAGACAACATCGTCATGTTTATCTCAACTCTTTTAAAATTCTACTTTCTTTTTTTTTTTTTTTCCGAGACAGAGTCTAGCTCTGTTGCCCAGGCTGGAGTACAGTGGCGGATCTCGGCTCACTGCAACCTCTGCCTCCCGAGTTCAAGTGATTCTCCTGCCTCGGCCTCCTAAGTAGCTGGGATTACAGGCATGCACCACCACGCCCAGCTAATTTTTGTATTTTTAGTAGAGACGGGGTTTCACTGTGTTGGACAGGCTGGTCTCGAACTCCTGACCTTGTGATCTGCCCGCCTCGGCCTCCCAAAGTGCTGGGATTACAAGCGTAAGCCACTGCGCCTGGCCTAAAACTCTACTTTCAAGTCACATAGGTATCTAGGATTTTGGTTCTTGCAACCTTTTCGATGACATACGAAAAAAATTTCTAAGAGTAAAGTTAATGATATAAAATGTATTTTATTTTATTTTTTGAGACAGAGTTTCAACTCTGTCACCCAGGCTGGAGTGCAGTGGTGTGATCTCCACTCACTGCAACCTCTGCCTCAGAATCAAGTGATTCTTGTGCCTCAGCCTCCTGAGTACCTGGAATTACAGGCATGTGCCATTATGCCCAACTCATTTTTGTATTTTTAGTAGAGATAGGGGTTTCACCATGTTGGCCAGGCTGGTCTTGAACTTCTGATCTCAAGTGATCCACCTGCCTTTGCCTCCCAAAGTGCTGGGATTATGGGTGTGAGCCACTATGCCCAGTCTAAAATGTATTTTAAATTGCTCACTTGAAGTCAGTAGAAAAAAATCTATTCACAGAATGAACTATATCTTACAACATTCCAAATCTAAAATTATTTAGACATCCACTCACCTGAACAATTGAATGTACACCAACTGTCTGCATAGCTTGGCTTTCATCATCTGAGGTAATAGCAACAAAACTAAACCCCCGAAAAAGCTGATGTGCATTAGCACTAGGTGGAATGCCAGGTGAATCTGAAAAGAGTAAGAAGTGACAAAGAAGATTCATTTGAAAGGAAATTAAGGGAAAAACTGTTGACACTATGACCTTTTTCACTTATTCTGGAATTCTATTTCTCAGGTACACAGTATATACCTCTTGCTTTCCGGGATACCTGTGAGGCACTGTATCAGATCTGTTCTGATTGTGTATTGCCATTACAACACCAACATCCTAGTCCCTCGGAGCCTAGAAAATAGCTAATTCATTTGAAGAATATAATACATCGATGAATTATAGGGTTAATGGTATTCAAAATTAATGCTGTCCCATGGAATTTCCTGAAATGATGGAAATTTTCTTTATCTTTACAGTCTAATATGATAGCCACTAGCTACACACAGCTTTTCAACATTTGAAACGTGCCTAGTGTGACTGAGAAACTACATTTTAAATTTTAATTAATTTAAATTTAATTAGCCACATGTGGCTACTGGCTACCATATTAGAAACTGCAGCCCTCAATAATAACCTAGTTGGGGTGGAATGGGGGAGATACAAGGTTGATCTACAGCAAATTTAGGAGATTTGAAGATAGCATAGAGAGTTGTCTAGGAAAAGATTTTCTTTTTTTCTTTTTGAGACAGAGTGTCGCTCTGTCACCCAGGCTGGAGTGCAGTGGTGCAATTCTGATGCACTGCAACCTCCATCTCCCAGGTTCAAGCAATTCTCGTGCCTCAGCCACCCAAGTAGCTGGGATTACAGGCACATGCCACCAAACCTGGCTAATTTTGGTATTTTTAGTAGAGACAGGGTTTCACTATGTTGGCCAGGCTGGTCTCGAACTCCTGGCCTCAAGCGATCTGCTCGCCTCAGCCTCCCAAAGTGCTGGGATTACAAGTGTGAGCCACCGCGCCCAGAGTCTGGAAAAGATTTTCTGATGGAACAAGAAAAAAACATATTTGTTGTCATATATTTGGGTTTTCACATTTTCTCCTTACCTTTGGGAGTTTTTGCAGTAAACTCAGGATCAAAATAGAATGTATCTTCAGGCCTGCCCGTTGCAGGTTTAAATGGTGGATGAATTTCTCTTCTATACAGTTTCTGGAGGGAAAAAAAAAAAGAGACTTAGACATATTTTAACTATAATGAAATATTTCAAGCAAGTTTTCATTCTATACTTACATTCCAGTCTATTGTTGAGAAAAATGAATGTCTTTTAATTTCTTCAACTCCATCTGGTCCTGCACCTATCAAAAATGGATTCATTGGTAATTTTATTTCAAGGAGAAATATACATATTGCTCAGCCTTTGTTTTCAATACTTGTCTAATTAATTAATTAATTTTGAGACAAGGGCTTGCTCTGTCACCCAGGCTGGAGCGCAGTGGTGTGATCTCAGTTCACTGCAGCCTCAACCTCTCAGGCTCAAGTGAGCCTCCTACCTCAACTTCCTGAGTAGCTGGGACTACAGGCGCGCACCACCACGCCTGGCTAACTTTTGTATTTTTTGTAAAGATGAGGTTTTGCCATTTTACCCAGGCTGGTCTTGAACTCCTGGACTCAAGTAATTCTCCCGCCTTGGTCTCCCAAGTGCTGGGATTACAGGCGTGAGCCACCAGGCCTAGCCTTGTCTAAATAGTTAATAATTCCACCACAAAACAAATATCTACTCCCCGCTAAAAACAAACACCAACAAACATACAACATAAACAAATTAGTTAAAATTTTTACCTAATCTGTTTGCAGGATTTCGCTTGAAAAGCATTCGTAAAAGACTCTGGGCTTCAGGACTCAAAAACTGTGGCATTCCAAGTTTGGCTCTAAATAATAAATCCACATAATATTTTATTTTTTGGAGGCATCTGTATTTTTATTTTTAAAAATTCTTAAACTTTTTGAGATACTTGTAGATTCACACTCAGTTGTAAGAAATAATACAGAGAGATCCCCTGTGCCCTTTACCCAGTTTCCCCCAATGGTAACATCTTACAAAACTACAGTACAATATCACATCCAGGATACTGACATGGAGACAATCCAATGATCTCATTCACACGGCACTGGTTTTATTTGCACTTATTTGTGTGTGTGTTTAGTTCTATGCCATTTTATTACATGTATGGCTTCTGTACGAATACGTCACAGTTTATCCATTATCTGTTGAAGGACATTTGGGTTGTGCCCAGTTTGGGGTAATATGAATAAAGCTACAGTGAACATTTATGTACAGGTTTTCATGTGAACACATAACTGAATTTTAGTTCATAATCTAATGAGCTTTTTCATTTTTCAAAATTTTGCAAAGAGCACTGTGAAAGTAAGATCATTTGAATCCTAGCTCTGGCTCTGTTACTAAGAACTTTGTGACAGTGGGAAAGCCAATTATTCTGGGCCTGTTATCATTTCTTCATAAGCAAAGGGATTGGACTCTAGACCAATAGCTCCCAAAGTATAGCCTCGGAACTCCTCCTCAAAGGGAATTTAAGAAACCTAACATTTAAAGCTGCTAAGAGAACATGTGTTTCATATGCCACTTTTTCCTTTCTATTCCCTTTAACAGCCCCTGAAGGGAAGGGGAACTGTGGGAAAGAGGATTGTGAAATATTGAAGATACACAGTCTAAAAACTGCTGGCCTAGATGAACTTGAAGGTCTGTTTCAGCTCTGATTTTAATTCTTTTTCCAAACCTACAAATTAAAGAAACCAATGATCCTGTAAGTATGACAATAATAATAGAGCTGGGGAAAATTCCTATTTCAGAAACAGATCCATTTATTATTCAGTGGGTTGTTATTGAGCTATTACATGCCAGACACTGTTTAGCGCTGAGGATACAGAGATAAAGAGAGCCCATGAAACTCATGGTCCATGGTGAAGATGGATACAGATAATGCTAGTACATTAAGAGACAAATGCAGAAGAACATATGCAAAGAGTGACAAGGGAACAGTAGGGGATATTTAATTTAACATGGGAGATTATGAAAGGTCTTGAATGCAATCTAAAGGCTAACAATTTATTCATTTGGCTAGTGTTTCCCCAAATTTTACTGAATAACATTAATCCCTCTAGATAGTTAGCAACAATAAAAAGATTCATGACCCAATGAGCTTGTAGAATGCTATCTATTATATCCCCCTATTAGACACACAGAATTAAAATACACTGCATATAAAAAGGCTGAGAAATCTAGAGCAAACAAATCAGTTTTTTTTTTTTTTTTTTAAAAGACAGAGTATCCAGGCTGGAGTGCAGTGGCACAATCTCGGCTCACTGCAATCTCCGCCTTCTGGGTTCAAGGGATTCTTGTGTCTCAGCCTCCCAAGTAGTTGGGATTACAGGTGTGTGCTACCACCACACCTGGCTTTTTTTTTTTTTTTTTTGTAGAGATGGAGTTTTGCCATGTTGGCTACGCTGGTTTTGAACTCCTAGCCTCAAGTGATCCTCCCACTTCAGCCTCTCAAAGTGCTAGGATTATGGGCGAAATCAGTATTTTCTAAGTATTTATTTCCAGCACCTCTTTTTCAAAGAATACCTATTAACATCTTGTAGAATTAATACTCTCTTGGACAAATCTGGGGAAACACTATTGTATTAGATAACAGGGATGCAGCAGAGGTCCTGAAACTGGACTAACATGACTAGACTTATTTTCAAGAAGGTAACTCCAAGGGTAGTAGAGAACAATTTGGAGTGGGAAGAGGTCATAAGTGGTAGGCAATCAACTTAGGAATGTGGTCAGATAGTGTGGGTAAGAGGTCACTGTTTTCTGAATACTTTAAGCTGTTTAATTCAGAGGAAAGGCTGGAACAGTGAAATAATTCTGAGATCGAATTTGGAGAATACCTAATTATGCAAAAGAGAGAAGGAATAAAAAATGATTTCCAGGTTTCTGGCTTGGAAAAGAGGGTGCATGAAAATGCTGATAACTGGGAGTATAAGAAAAGAACAGCAAATAAAGATACATTTAGTTCAAAGATGTGAAGTCATGCATGTTATGTTTTGGGAGGGCCAGGCAGGTGAGTAAATAGAAACACAGGTCTAATGCCTGGTAAATTCATGTAAGAAAGAGTGATTTGAGAGTGATTAAAATGTGGAGGGTAGTTATAGGAAAGACTGAAGTCACTTAGGAAAGAGTGCAGAGGGGGAAGAAAAGCATATCATAGATGGATCCTGGGGGATAAGACCATTTAATAGGTAGTCAGAAAAAGAACAATTAGGGCATTAAAAATAATGAATGCAATTGGCTGAATCACACTGATTATTAAATCCCATGAGTTTATTATAGTAAAATAAGAAAAAGCAAAGTCAAAACACAAAAACTCAACTCACTGGATACTACCCCCACTAGGAAGTAACTAGGGCTCTGACATTAGAAACAATTAAGAAAAGAATTAAGTATTTATTCTCTTTTTCTTGGATGAGCCTTATTTCAAGTAATTAAATCATCATAGTTGATGAGGGAAAGTTAGTTGAGAAAATACCAGCTAATAAATGAGGAAGGAATAATAATAATAATAGAAAATCATGGCTGGTGCATAGTGGCTCATGCCTGTGATCCCAACACTTTGGGAGGCGGAGGTGGGAGGATCACTTGAGCCCAGGAGTTTGAGACCAGCCTGGCAACATAGAAAGATACCATCTGTACAAAAGATTAAAGAACTTGGCTGGGCATGGTGGTGCACCTGTAGTCCTAGCTACTCGAGAGGCTGAGGCAGGAGGATCGTTTGAGCCCAAGAGTTTGATGTTGCAGTGAGCTGTGATCATGCCACTGCATTCAGATCTGGGCAACAGAGCAAGATCTCATCTCTAAAAAACTTTTTTTTTTTTTTTTTTTTTTAAAAAAGCAATTCATCACTTTTGAATTCCTTATAAAATAACTGTTTCAAGTAATGATTATTAATGGATAGAACCATTAGTTAAAAGCATGACAGGGAACTTTACAACGGAGGAATCAGCTGCAACCACTGGAGCCCATCACTTAAAGTGGGGGCAACCAGGTATTGTAAGCCTCCTGATGTAACAGGGACCACACAGTATTAGCTGTGAAATAATATTGCTAAAACAGTTTAACCAAAAACAGAATAGAGGATCAAGTTAATAACACTAAGGGAATAAAAAAAATTTCCATACTCCTAGGAAAAGACTAATTGTTATGTAACCATGGTAACAAGAGAACCACCAGAACTGGTTTTAAATCCTTTCAGTTGGTTTAAAATCCATTGAATTGATCAATGACAACTTGCCTGGTGAACACCTGCAAAGATGAGTAACTGCTCTTTGTCTCTGAAAATTAGCCAAACAGGAATGGACTCACTCGAATAAACACACCTGAGTGCCCAATGATCAACAACAGTCCCACCCAAATAATCACATTATTACAGATAATGTCAACCCACTTATAGACATGAAAATCTGCCAGTTCTTGAGCTCCACCCTTCTTCAAAACCCTATATAAGATTAGTGGTCTACTATGTTTGGGGAGACTCTAGCCTTACCATAGCAAAGAATAAAATAAGCTTTATGCTTTTTGTTTCAGATATTGAGAGGGGGTCTCATTCTTTGACAAGATAAATCCAGAAAGCAGAGTTCTATAAAACAACTGACTAGGTTTCTATGAATAAACAGCAGGGGAAAAACAGGGATAGAGTAACAGAAGTTTAAGAAGTACAACCAAATGGAATGTGCAGACTTGATTTGGATCCAACTGTAAAGACACAGTTTTGAAGAAAATCTGAAAAAACTTAGTTAAGGACTGATGATACCTAAGCATTATTGCTAGTTTTATGTGGATGTGTAAGAAAACATCCATATTTTTAGCAAGGCAAACTGAATTAAGTAGATATGTCTGGAATGCTTATAATACTTCAGTAAAGAAAAGAAAAAAAGAATAGATAAAGCGAAATGGCCAAATCTCGATAAATGTCGAATCTGGGTAACAGGTATATGTGTTCACTCAATTATTCTATTTTTGATAATTCATATTTGAAAATTTTTATAATTAAAAAAGGAAAAACAGGAAGAGAAGAAATCATGTAAAAGAGACCAAAAGGGGAATGGTTAGAGAGGTGGAAGAAGTAGATCAAAGTAGGAAAAACTATGGAGGGAGGGAGCGGCCACCAGTGTCAAATACTCAGAGATGCCTTTCTTGAGTGTCCCATCTAATATGGCTCCTGCTTTCTGCTCCTTCCCTCACACAGTAAGGAGTCACTATTATGAGTACAGAATTCTGATTTATTATCCTTATATCTCCTATTACTATCTGAAATTGTTTAGATATTAATTCCTTGTCTCCCCCACTAAAATATAAGCTCTGAAGACCACCAAAGACCTTTTCAGTATTGTTAATACTACATCTCAAGTATGAGTAGCAAGAACTGAAACATCTGTTAAATGAATTATGTGAATGAATGGTACAGAGTCATCCTTTTGACAACCTGCCACTGGTTTTAGCAACCAGAAGACCACTGATAGCCACAGTGAGAGCAGTTTCAGTAGAGTGGTGGGGATGAATGACAAATAGGCTGTGGAATAAAATAAGCCAAAAAAGTAGTAACAGAAAGCATAGACTACTTTTTAAAGAAGCTTTGTGTTGAAAGGATGCAGGAAGATGGTACAGTAACTTGAAAGGAAGGCCAAGTCAAAGAAGGATTTAGTTTCTTCAACACGAGAGTGTTTGTTCGCTGAAAGGGAGGGATCATAGTAGATGAAGTGATAAAGGTTCAGTGATGAAAGTTCAGTGAACATTCATTTATGTAGCACATCTTTTTAGATCTTTTATATTGTGTAGAATAATATAAAATGCCCCAAAAAACCCCGAACAAAAACACCCAATGTACACAGCTCAATTATTTACCACAAACTGAATAGTCATCTGGCCAAGACATAACATTGCCAGAACCCCTCATACAGTGTAACCACTTCCTTTATTTTGCCTCAGGCTTTTAACCATCTAAATATGAACCCTAAAAACTATGCTTTAGTTTTGCCTGCTTTGTAAACTTTACAAATAGAATCATATAGTACTTTTTCTTTTGTGTCTGTACTTCCTTAGCTCCACATTCTTGTGAGATTTAGCTAAGTTGTTGCATGTAACTGTGGTTTGTTCATTTTCTTTGTTGTATGGCATACTACACCCATGGGCCAAGGCTTCAGCCTGTTTTTGAATGGCTCTCAAGAATTGTTTTATATTTTTACAGGGTTGGAAAAAAAATACAAAGAATATGTGACAGAGACTGTGTGTGTCCCACAGAGCCTAAAACACATATAGTAAATACAACAACTTCTACTGTATTCGACTGTATGACTACACCATCATTTATTAATTGATTCTTCTGTTAATAATCAGGTTTCCACTTTTTGGCTATTACAAATAATGCTGCTATGAACGGCTTTGCACTTGTTTTTTGATGTGTAACTAGACTCTTTTAACATGGGTGCATGTCTAGGAGTGGGGAGTACTGGATGAGGGTATACATATATTTGTCTTTAGAAGATAAGGACAAAAACTGCTTTCCAAAGTGGTTATATGAGTATTGATATTCCTTCCAGCTATGTATAAAAGTTGCCACTGCTTCACATCCCACCATTTTGTACTGTCAGTCTTTTTATTTTTATTTATTTTTATTTTTTAAAATTTTTGTATAGGGCAGCAGTCTGGGCCAAAAATGGTTCAGAATGCTCCTGTCAATCTTTTTAATTTTAGCCATTCTGGTGAGTATGCAGTGATATTTCTTTGTGATTTTAATTTGTATTTTCTGATTAACGAGGTTGAGTATCTTTTCATAAGTTTTTTGGCCATTGAATATCCTCTTCTGTCAGATCCCTAAGTCTCTTGCCCATGTTTTTATTGGGTTGGCTTTTTCTTATTGATTGGGGTTCTAGATAGATTGGTAATGATTTTTATGTATGGTGGAAGGTAGGAATTTTTAAAAAAATTTTTAATTCTTTTAAAGCAAATTTTTTTTGAGACACGGTCTTGCTCTATTACCCAGGCTGGAGTGCAGTGGCATGATCATGGCTCACTGCATCCTTGACCTCCTGGGCTCAAGCGATTCTCCCACCTCAGCCTCCCAAGTAGCTAGGACTACAGGTGTGCACTGCCACACCTGGATAATTTTTATATTCTTGAACTCATGGCCTCAAGTGATCCTCCCACCTCAGCCTCCCAAAGTGTTTGGATTACAGGTGTGAGCCACCACTCCCTGCCTATTTTTTATACGAATATCTAACTTTTCCACCAGCATGATTTATCAAGAAAAGGCTATTCTTTCCCTGCTGCTCTGAAATTCCCAATGGTTGCAAATTAAGTGTCCACATATATAGATCTGTTTCTGGGCTCTTTATTCTATTGCATAGATCTACTTTCCACACTTGTTTCAATGCCGTATTATCTTAGTTACTGTTATAATAAGACTTAATACCTGGTAAAGCAAGTCTTCCTATCTTAGTCTTCAAGAGTATTTTAGCTACTCTTGGTCCTTTGTATTATCATATTAGAATCAGTTTATCAAGATTCACATTAAAAAGTTACTAGGATTTTAATTTTATTTGCATTGAAACTATAGTTTTGTCATCCATTATAGTAGCCACTAGCTACATATGGCTACTGAGCACCTGAAATGTGCCAATCCACATTGTAAGTGTAAAATACACACTGAATTTCAAATGAGTATGAAAAAAATTAGTTTACAACAAATACCTCAATCATTTTTTAACATTGGTTACATGCTGAAATAACATCTTGGGTACACTGGGTTAAATAAAATATTACAATTAACTTTCCTTTACTTTTTTTTTTTTTTTTTTTTTTTTGAGATGAGTTTCATTCATCACCCAGGCTGGAGTGCAGTGGCATGATCTTAGCTCACTGCAACCTTCGCCTCCCGGGTTCAAGTGATTCTCCTGCCTCAGCTTCCCAAGTAGCTGGGATTACAGGTGTGTGCCACCATGCCCAGCTAATTTTTGTATTTTTAGCAGAGACAGGGTTTTGCCATGTTGGCCAGGCTGGTCTCGAACTCCTGACCTCAGGTGATCCACCCGCCTTGGCCTCCCAAAGTGCTGGGATTACAGGCGTGAGCCACCACGCCCTGCCTCTTTTTACTTTTTTAAACGTAGGTACTAGAAAACTTAAAATTACGTATGTGGTTCGCATTATATTTCTTTTCTTTTCTTTTTTTTGAGACAGGGTCTCGCTCTTCACTCTGTTGCTCAGGTTGGAGTGTAGTGGTGTGATCAGGGCTCACTGCAGTCTTGACCTCCCAGGCTCAAGTGATCCTCTCACCTCAGCCTCCCAAGTGGCTGGGACTACTGGCACGTGCCACCACATCTGGCTAATTTTTTTATTTTTTATTTTTGTAGAGATGGGGTTTTGCCATGTTGCCCAAGCTGGTCTCAAACTCCTGGGCTCAAGCAATCTGTCCACTTTGGCCTCCCAAAGTGCTGGGATTATAGGCTTGAGCCACCATGCCTGGCTGGTTCACATTATATTTCTAGTGGATAACACTGATCTATAGAACTGTTATCTTTACCACACTGGGTCTGTCATAAAATGAACATGGCATATCCTTTCAAGTTATTTTGGTCTTTTAAAATTTCTTTAAATAAAATTTTACAGTTTTTTTTGCACAGAGGTCTTACACAACTTCTGCTAGATTTATCATTAGGTATCTGAGAATTTTTACATTGTTGTAAACACTATCCTCTTTGAAAATTCCACTTTTTTTTTGAGATGGAATTTCACTCTTATTGCCCAGGCTGGAGTACAGTGGCACGATCTTGGCTCACTGCAACCTCTGCCTCCCGGGTTCAAGTGATTCTCCTGCCTCAGCCTCCCGAGTAGTTGGGATTACAGGCACCTGCCACCATGCCCGGCTAATTTCTTCTGTTTTTAGCAGAGACAGGGTTTCGCCATGTTGGCCAGGCTAGTCTCGAACTCCGGACCTCAGGTTATCTGTCCGCCTCGGCCTGCCAAAGTGCTGGGATTACAGGCGTGAGTCACTGTGCCCGGATAAAAATTCCATTTTCTATTGCTAGTATAGAGACATAGAATAGATTTTTGTTTATTGACCTTGTATCCAGTAACTTTGCTAAACTCTTATTAATTCCAAGAATTTATATGATCACTGGATTTTCTTTTCTTTTCTTTTTTGAGACAGGGTTTTGCTCTTTCACCCAGGCTGGGATGCAGTAGAACCATCTCAGCTCACTGTAGCCTCAAGCTCCTGGGCTCAAATGATTCTCCTGTCTTAGCCCCCATCCGCCACCCCACAAAGTAGCTGGGACTACAGGTGCTTACCACCATGCCTGGCTAGTTTTTGCATTTTTTTGTAGAGACGGGGTTTTGCTATGCTGTGCAGGCTGATGACTGGATCTTCTATGGATACAGTCATGTTATCTAAATAATGATAATTTTATTTCTTCTTTTTAAACCTTATACTTTACTTTTTTGCTTGACTTACCATATTGGCTAGGACTTCCAGGACAATGTGGACAGAAGTGAAATAATGGGCATCCTTGCCATATTACAAATCCCAAAAGTAAAGCTTTCAGTATTTCACTATTAACATGAAGATAATATGAGTACTCTAAATCTACGCAGTCTGTTCACATTCAAACCATGTAATATTGATGAGTTTCTTAGTTATTTCTTATACTACAGCCAACACTAAAATCTCATTTTTTAGTGTGAAACATTGATTTTATTTTACTTTTTTGAGATACAGTCTCGCTCTGTTGCCCAGGATGGAGTGCAGTGGTGTGATATCAGCTCACTGCAACCTCCACCTCCTGGGTTCAACTGATTCTCTCGCCTCAGCCTCCTGAGTAGCTGAGACTATAGGTGTGCACCACCACGCCCGGCTAAGTTTTGTATTTTTAGTAGAGATGGGGTTTCACCATGTTGGCCAGGCTGGTCTCAAACTCCTCATCTCAAGTGATCCATCTGCCTCGCCCTCCCAAAGTGCTGGGATTACAGGCATGAGCCACAGTGCCCAGCCTGAAGTATTTATTTTAAAATCTCATCAAAACATCTATATTAAGGGAGTACTTACTTAAGAATCATAGTCATTGTTTCTTTTCGATCTTTTCCTTGGAAAGGTAGTGTACCAGTAAGCATTTCAAACTACAGAAAGGCAAAATAATCAGAAGTATTAGTCAATAAATATAAAATCTCAAGGCCAGAAGGTAAAAAAAAAAAAAGCATCATTTTAATTATAACCAAATATTCTAAAATTGCTACATAACAAGTGTTTTCTATTTCTACCATATTCGTTACTGAAGTTCTTGATAATTCCTAAAACAACTGAGCCATACAGTTTTTTTTTTTTTTTTTTTTTTGTAGAAATCAATCACATTTTTCTTTTCTTTTTTTTTTTGAGACAGGGCCTGGCCCTGTTGCCCAGGCTGGAGCGCAGTGGCGCAATCTCGGCTCACTGAAGCTTCCATCTCCTGGGCTCAAGCAATTCTCCCACTTCAGCCTCTCAAAGTGCTGGGATTAGAGGCATGGGCCACCATGCTCAGCTTCATCAATCACATTTCAAATGACAATTTTAAAGTGTAGATATGTGAACAATTTGATAGATATGCCAATTTCATATGAACTTATTTATTTTTTTTGAGACGGAGTCTTACTCTGTCACCCAGGCTGGAGTGCAGTGGCACGATCTTCGCTCACTGCAATCCCCGTCTCCTGGGTTCAAGTGATTCTCCTGCCTTAGCCTCCCAAGTAGCTGGGATTACAGGTGTGTGCCACCATGCCTGGCTAATTTTTTGTAGTTGTAGTAGAGACAGGGTTTCAACATGTTGTCCAGGCTGGTCTTATAGGCATGAGCCACCACGCCCAGCCTAATTTTTGTATTTTTAGTAGAAACGGGGTTTCACCATGTTGGCCAGGCTGGTTTCAAACTCCTGACTTTAAGTGATCCACCTGCCTCGGCCTCCCAACATGCTGGGATTACAGGCGTGAGCCACCGCGCCCAGCAGAACTTACTATATATTTTTTGAGACAGAGTCTCGCTCTGTTGCCCAGGCTGGAGTGCAGTGGCGTGATCTTGGCTCACTGCAACCTCTGCCTCCCAGGTTCTAGCGATTCTCCAGCCTCAGCCTCCTGAGGTGTGTGCCATCCTGCTCGGCTAATTTTTGTATTTTTAGTGGAGATGGGGTTTTGCCATGTTGGCCATGCCAGTCTTGAACTCCAGACGTCAGGTGATCTACCCGCCTCAGCCTCCCAAAGTGCTAGGATTACAGGTGTGAGCCACTGCACTCGGCCAAACGAACTTATTTTAAGGGTCACTTACTAACAGATTTCTGGACCAGTTTCTCCAAAAGACCAAACACCATTAATGCTTTAGATTGTTACTATTAGCAGGAAATCTACGGTAATATTTTTTTTGCCTTTTCAAATTAGGATGAGATAGACGCAGCTAACAGATTTCATAGTCCTATACTGCATGCAATAATGTTTCTTGGTTATTTATTACATATGGCATAAAATAAAGAAAATAAAAACACCAGTTTTTTTTAACATTCACTGCTGATCCTCACTTAACAACCTCCTCCCCACCCAAAAAACCCCAAATTCAAACCTTACCATTAACACACCAAAAGACCACCAGTCAGCACTCTGAGTATGACCTCGACGATTAACTACTTCTGGAGCCATATACTCCACAGTTCCACAAAAAGAATATGCCTTCTTTTCATGGTCAATAGACTCTTTACTTAGGCCGAAATCTGCCAAAACAAATATCATAAATATCCTACATAAATTTGCACATGTAAATTTTAAACTTTGAGTTCTGACATTAATAATGTAAAATTTCTAATACAAGTTTTTTTTGTTTTTGTTTTTGTTTTTTGAGACGGAGTCTCGCTCTGTCACCCAGGCTGGAGTACAGTGATGCCATCTTGGCTCACTGTAACCTCTGCCTCCCGGGTTCAAGTGATTCTCCTGCCTCAGCTTCCCAAGTAACTGGGATTACAGGCATGCACCACCATGCCCAGCTCATTTTTTTTTGTATTTTTAGTAGAAACAGGGTTTCACCATGTCAGCCAGGCTAGTCTTGAATTCCCGACCTCAAGTGATCCACCTGCATCGGCCTCCCAGAATGCTGAGATTACAGGGGTGAGCTACTACGCCTGGCCCTAATACAAGTTTTTAATTTTAATACAGTGTATTACTCAATATTTGTACCACAATCAACCTTAAAGGAAAGTATATATTGTAGGAGAAAATATTTTAATAAAACGAGGATTTTTTTTTTTTTTACCTGTTAACTTGATGTGACCTTCTTCATCAAGAAGTATACTGAAAAAAACAAAGAAAATCTTTTAAGAACACTAAATAGAGATTTATAGAAGCTAAGACTGAAATTACATCCTTAAGCATCAGATCACCACATTTATTCTAAAACATTGCTTAGACTGTGAATAAGATGGCAAAGGCAAAGGAGGAACAAATTATTTTTTGGACACACATTTATAACAAATCCCAAAGGCAATGCCATAAACTTGTATTAATATGCCAGGGACACTTGAAAATTATTAGGAAAAGAATCAAATCACCTGTACTCTTCCCAGCTGCTCTTTCTAATGCCTTTCTGCAGACGTAGTTTGACTAAACCCCCTAGTGCCTGCATTAATAGACAGAGGGTCCACACATTTAATTCAAAAACATCAGACATGTCATTCTCTTGGTTATTTTATTTTGCCTTTTTTTCCTTTTTGTGGAGAATAGGGTCTCACTCTGTTGCCCAGGCAGGTCTTGAACTGCTGGGCTCAAGCTATCCTCTTGCTTCTGCCTCCCTAAGTGCTGGGATTACTCCCTAAGGTGTGAGCCACTGCGTGCCCAGCTCTCTTGGTCATTTTAAAGGTATCTGACTCAATCATTGTTTCCTTATTGTTTTTTCCTGACATGACCTACACAATCCTCTTCTCCTTCCCCATACTCCTTGTTTTTCATTGACCCCTCCCTTCACTATACATATTCTCCAGGGTTTTCTCTCTTCCCCAATAAACTGTGAGCTCCTAGAAGGTTTGACCTTATTCATCTTTATAGCTCAGTGTTTGGCAGTGTACAGTACAAATAAGAAATGTTGAATGAATAAGGCCTGTTTGCAAAGGCCTACAGGGCATTCCAAATAGTTTGGGCTTCTTGTCAAGGAAAAGGGAGACCATAAATGGTGTACATTCATGGAGGGTAGAGAAATTTACAGAGAAAATAAAGGGCATTTAGTGAGCTCACTGGGTCATGATAAAGAACAACTGGAGAATGACACTCAGGTTTCTGGCTTGAGCAGATACTTGAGTGGAGAGTAATGCTATTAATCAGGGAGCTACAGAAAGGAGAGAGTACTAAGCTGTAAGCCAATAATTGTGTTAAGTTGGTGCAGAAGTAATTAAAAGTAATGGCAAAAACCGCAATTGCTTTTGCACCAACCTAATATTTCTGGATAGGTATGGGGTCAAGCAATAAACTGTTTCACTTATATTTAAAGCTATCCCACAATATAGGCATTTCCTTACTTTTATTTTAACTAAAAATGTGCAAGTCAAATTTTGTTATAAAATTTTACTATAACAAAAATATTCCAATCTTTCTATTTCATAAATGCAAACATAATTACAACAAAGTTTACCACTGAAGGTAATTAAGTAGGGACATATTTTTCAAGTTTCTTTTATCACAAGCACTTGTTATGAAAAATACTAATATTGATTATGCTTGATTATGAAGAGATCAACACATTTAGAGAGTATAAAGGGCATTATTAGGTACTGTAGTAATCATCCTCCCTTCTAATGAATACACGAAAAACAGTTCTAAAAACAAAACTTCAAGTCATTCTCAGTAATTCTGAAAGAAAAAAGGATAATATGGCTGAAAGGGCATTAGTTATGCCTTCTGTAGCAAATGCATGCTTCTAAGATAACCATGCTTATACTGTATCTTTGAAAGAAAAAGTCAACTGTATCACTCTCAATAAACAACATTCCTTTTCAATGGTTACTAATTATTTTTAGTCAGATTTATTACAACAGAGTTCTAGTTTAAAAGAATCTGAAAAACCCTTAAAAGTTCATAAAATATTTGGCCTAAAAATTTAAATTTCTCCCAAGTTCTGTATGATGGTATTTACTTGTATAATTTACCAACTAAGTGTTATTTCAAATTAATAACATCATCTAGACATGTATGTTTAAGATCTTAATATAAGCAATCTTATCTACATTTGATCTTATTAAAGCCTTGAGACAGGGCTCATACTTTAATGTAACTTTATGACCAATGCCAATACAATGGTCTATGGTAAATATATTCAATTAAATAGTATAAAACACACATTTTTATGAATGTTTAATCTTATGTTTATAGTAATCTTTCTAAGGACTATATGCTTGAATATTCATTCTCACCAATAATTATATTTTGTGTCACAATAGTTATAAGTTGGGAACATAATCAGGAAAACTCAGCAGTTATTTGGGGAATAAAAACAAAACCATATGAAACTTATCCAAAAACAATAAAAAACATACGTAAAATATAAAAGTATAACAATTTCTAAATGATCACTTAGAAGAGTTCCAGATGAGCATTTCCTCTCTTCCTCTGTTAATATAGAATTTAAATTTTGTACTAACTTTTTTTTTTTATTATTATGCTTTAGGTTCTAGGATACATGTGCAGAACGTGCAGGTTTGTTACATAGGTATACACATGCCATGGTGGTTTGCCGCACCCATTAACCTGTCATTTACATTAGGCATTTCTCCTAATGCTATCCCTCTCCTAGCCCTCTAGCTCCTGACAGGCCCCAGTGTGTGATGTTCCCCTCCCTGTGTCCATGTGTTCTCATGGTTCAACTCCCACTTATGAGTGAGAACATGCAGTGTTTGATTTTCTGTTCCTGTGTTAGTTCGCTGAGAATGATGGTTTCTAGCTTCATCCATGTCCCTGCAAAGGACATGAACTCAGCCTTTTTTTATGGCTGCATAGTATTCCATGGTGTATATGTGCCATATTTTCTTTATCCAGTCTATCATTGATGGGCATTTGGGTTGGTTCCAAGTCTTTGCTATTGTGAATAGCGCTGCAATAAACACACATGTGCATGTGTCTTTATAGTAGAATGATTTATAATCGTTTGGGTATATACCCAGTAATGGGATTGCTGGGTCAAATGGTATTTCTGGTTCTAGATCCTTGAGGAATCGCCACACTGTCTTCCACAATGGTTGCACTAATTAACACTCCCACCAACAGTGTAAAAGTGGTACTATTTCTCCACATCCTCTCCAGCATCTGTTGTTTCCTGACTTTTTAATGATCGCCATTCTAACTGGTGTGAGATGGTATCTCACTGTGATTTTGATTTGCATTTCTCTAATGACCAGGGATGATGAGCTTTTTTTCATGTTTGTTTGCCACATAAATGTCTTCTTTTGAGAAATGTCTGTTCATATCCATGAGTAATATTCAAAATTCTTAATATGATGGTTGTACAACTCTGTGAATATACTAAAAATCAATGAATTATACACTTTTTTTTTTTTTTTGAGACTGAGTTTCGCTCTTGTCACCCAGGCTGGAGTGCAATGGCGCGATCTCGGCTCACTGCAACCTCCACCTCCCGGATTCAAGCGATTCTCCTGCCTCAGTCTCCCAAGTAGCTGGGATTACAGGTGTGCGCCTCCACGCCTGGCCAATTTTTGTATTTTTAATAGAATAGGGTTTCACCATGTTGGCCGGGCTGGTCTCAAACTCCTGACCTCAAGTGATCTGCCTGCCTTGGCCTCCCGAAGTGCTGGGATTACAGGTGATCTACTGCACCCAGGCAATAACTTGTATAATATATGAATTACAACTCAATAAAGCTGTTTAAAAATATTCCTGGTAGAGCAAGGCTCGTGCTTATATGCTTATAAAAGGAAAAAAAAAAAACTTTCTTACTCAGTGGTAGATAAACATCAACAAATTAAAACAGAAGTGTGTACAATTTAAATAATATCCGATTCTTGATGATTGTTACTATCAAACCTGTGGGAAATTTGCTCAACTCACACTTAAAATTTGAAATTACATGGAGAAGAAAATTTTCAATAAATGGTATTTGGGGGAAAGAAAGGGTTAGCTTTATACCATCCCTCCTGCCAAAAAATTTCTAAACAATGGAGCTAAAAGAAAAAAAAAGAAACTATAAAATTAGAAGGAAAATATCTGATCATAGAACTGGGGAAAGCCTAAGAATGAGAGTCAGAATAAATCACAAAAGAAGATTGGTAGATCTGCCTGAAGAAAAAAACGTGCATAAATTAAACAGCATAAAGTTAAAATTGAAAGACTGGAAAAAATGTAAATTTTCTCTTTTTTTTTTTTTTTTTTGAGACAGGGTCTCACTCTGTTGCCCAGGCTGGAGATGCAATGGAGCGATCTTGGCACACTGCAGCCTCGATGCCCCAGCTCAAGCAATCCTCCTGCCTCAGCCTCCTGAGTAGTAGGGACTACAGTCGTGTGCCACCATGCCCAGCTAATTTTTTGTAGAGATGGGGTTTAGCCATGTTGCCCACACTGGTCTACAACTGCTGGGCTCATGCAATTCAGCCTCCCAAAGTGCTCGGGTTACAGGTGTGAGCCACCATGCCAGACCAAAAATAACATTCTAAAAGAAAAATGAACAAAGGCCATGAGCAGAAAATTCACACAAAAATACAAATTGCCAATGAATGCAGATTTCAACCTCATTAAAAAATCAAAGAATGGGATGGCTGTGGTGGCTCATGCCTGTAATCCCAATACTTTGGGAGGCTGCGGCAGGTGGATCACCTGAGGTCAGGAGTTCGAGACCAGCCTGGCCAACATGGTGAAACCCTGTTTCTACTAAAAATACAAAAATTAGCTGGGTGTGTTGGCAGGCGCCCATAATCCCAGCTACTCGGGAGGCTAAGGCAGGAGAATTGCTTGAATCTGGGAGGTGGAGATTGCAGTGAGCTGAGATTGCACCACTGCACTCCAGCCTGGGCAACAAGAGCAAAACTCCATCTTTAAAAAAAAAAAAATCATAGAATGCACACAAAAACAGTATTTTTTGATTAACTGAGATTTTTAAAGTATGAAACTACAGTGTTAGCAGAGATATGAAGCACAGGCATGCTAGTGCAATACTATGGGAGTTTCATGAAGCCACTTATTTTTTATAATCTCCTAAACAATCATATTACATTGTATTCAACTTAGTAGCATGATTCCTTACTTTTCTGGTTTTAAGTCTCTATAAATTAT
Organism: Pongo abelii; assembly: GCF_028885655.2. NCBI lineage: Eukaryota > Metazoa > Chordata > Mammalia > Primates > Hominidae > Pongo > Pongo abelii. Next base: position 20,296,190 of record NC_072008.2, read on the forward strand.
TCCCAGGCTATGTAGATGGTCTAAAGCAAGTGCAAGTTCAGCCAAGTAGAATTTGACATCTTCTTCTGTGAACATCACCTAAAATAAAACAATAATTTTTCTAAATTTCTTTTTGTGTCTGTAATTTTTAAAGTTCCACTCTAGAGTTTAAATATCCTAAAAATTTTATAAATATGATAATTATACATAGCTTTGTTTACAATTTACTCATGAAAGGAATTTGCAAAATTATGTAATCAGTCAACCAATCACTTACTAAATAATAACTATGCACTATGGGAGAAATAATTTTACATTTTGTTGTTAAGTATATTCAGGGTGTGCCACTGTTGTCCCATGACAGTAACATTTTAGAAATGAAAAGTGATCTTTAAAATGCATGCTTAATTTCTAGTACTAATTGTTTAAGGATATCTTGTTGATACATTGTTGCTTCTGGAAAAAACTATAAAAGAAGCAGGGTTAAGACAAAGACTGTTTGTCAATTTAAAGTCCTGCTTTCAGAATAAATTCAAAAGGTAGGAAAAGAACTCTTTTTGGGTCTGATTCTTCAAGAATCTTGTGCCACTAGAGAAAATACAGTAAGCATAATACTGAAATATAACAAAGCTTTAGTTCAAACAGGATGCATGTAAATAGATTAAAAATAGAGATTAATTATATACCTCTTTGGATAAGCGTGTAAACAAATCTCCTCCCCTGAGAAAATCCAAAATAAGATACAACTTCCCTTCAGTTTGAAAAGCTGAATGAAGAAATGAAAATTTTCATTTAGTCCACCATAATTATTTTAGGTTTACATTAGGTCATTCATAAATGAATATTTTAAAAAATTAATTATATCAAATGTCCAAACTTACTTTTACTTAGAAGAAAACCACTGATTTTATCTTAGTTTCCATGTGGAAATGTTAAATACAGTGTTTCTTATTATGGAATCACTAGAGTTTCAACAGGCAAGTCACTCAGGAATACAATAGTTCTAAACCCATGATACATAAGAAAAACTCCTAACAAAAAAAGACTTACTTAACTACGAAATAACATACAAAAACCATGCCACTAGCTACAGAAAAAAATGTGCGTTGGTTAGGTTTAATTACACATGGTAAGAATCACCACACCTTTACCCACTGAGAAAAAGCATATGGCTTTGGGGAAAAGAACAGCAGTGACAATGGTTTTAGGATGTTGACATTAGGGATCTCTTTGGCTTTTAGGGTTGGCTAACACATATAGGCTATAAAAGGCTAGCATATTATTGTTCATTATTATTATAATAAAAAAGCAATAATTATCATTACCTGTTCCTATGGCTACCACTCAGAAACTAACTTTATAATATTTTAAAAAAACATAAGCTAAACAATAAAAGCTTCTAAAGTTTGTCTAAGAAATAATGGTTTAATTTTCATGATTTTTTACTATATAGATCTGCTAACCACATACAAATATATATTTATTTATATTAGTTTATCTGAATGTCCTCAGGGATTTTGAGGGATGAGGTCAAGGGATGATGTGGGAGACGGTTCATACTTACCATAATGCAACTTGACAATAAAAGGATGATTAACCTCTACCAAGATATCACGTTCCATTTTTGTCCGAACTCGGTCTCGAACTATAAAAGATTGTATGTATGCTACATTGTAATATCTTTCAAAGATAATCTTCAAAACAAATTCTTTTTGGTGCCCATACAATTTTGCTTGTGTGTACTAAAATGTGAATGTTTTATCATTCTTGAATTTACGAAATCAATAATGATGTCTTTTACTACATTAAATAACCAAAGGAAGTTGTGTATATTTATAAAATCCATGCTTTTAAGTTGGAAAAAATATAGAGAAAATATTAGGTATTGGCTTTAACATCGAATGCACAAGTATTTTAATCACAGCTGTGGAAAATGGCAAAAAAGCATGCAACTTTTAAAAAACAAGGCATCCTAATGAAACAGTAAAACACAAAAAACTAATAGGTTTCAAAATTCCATCAGTCCTATCAATTAAACTCAACAAACATTCATTAAGCATACCTAAAATGAGGCAGACACGGGGTAAAGGACAGTTATATCCAAAGAGGTCTATTTTGAGGGAAGAAGAAAGGAAGCAAGAGGGAGAGAGAGAACATACTGTGGTACAGCTGAAAGAGCAAATGTTTTTTGGAGTTTAGACAGGAAGATATGAATTCAGATCTTTTTTTTGACAAAAACTTAAGCATCACAAGATCTGTACAATCATGAGCAAGATACTTATTTAAATTCTTTGAGACTCAGTTACCTCTCAGCTACACAATGGGGATAACACTACTGTAGCTTTGAGGAGCATATGACCATTTGAGATAAGGTATGTACCTAGAGCCTGGTATGTATGAGATATTCAATTAAATGGTAGCTATTGTTATTATATCCAAAGTAGCACCATGAATATGATTAAGGGATAAAACAATTTACTACCAGCAATGAGTACTGCAGGATTCAGAGAAGGGCAAGATCAGTCTTACTTGCATAGGAAGGCTAGAAGAAAGATGTAGGGTCAGGGCGCAAGCTTTAAGACTTTTGGAGTGGAATTTAGATGGGTAGGAAGGATGGGCCCTAGAAAACAAGAGTCCAAGCATGGAGTACCCAGTGCAAGCAAAAGACGTGAAGGCATAAATGACGAACAGGAAGGAACCAAATGAGATTTACTACTGCGCCAAGGTGAAATGGGGAGGATCCAGATTCTTGAGAAGTTGGAATGCCAAGATGAATTTATATTTGACCCTGTGAGCAAAGCTCTTTTTCAGCAACCAAATATTTCCTGAGCAAAGTGTATGTGCAATGCACTAGGGATATACATACAAATAACATAATCTTCAAGAAGCTCATGATCCAGTGGGAAGGACGGACAGGTAAATAAATGATTATAATACATTCTAAGTACTCTGAATGGTTATATGAAACACGAAAATGGAAAGAATAGGATAATCTTTGGAGGAGAGAGAAAGTTGAGTTGGTTTTATTTTCAGTTTAGGGTGACTGCAGATATTTAAAATATAGAAATAAGACCTCTGGGGAAAATAAACAAAGCAGCTAAAAAATGCCCTATTTTTTCCATTCTACCAGTTTTCTATCCCCAACTGGGAGATTTTCATACCACTGACTGAAAATGGGCAAATCAGAAATAGGAATCAATTGCTCTTGATGTCTACGCAGCTCTTCTAACTGACCTGTCCAGTTAGTATATCAAATTCAATAGCAATCTCTGATTTCATTACCTTGCCCGATCGCTACAACTCTGGTATTTTCCTTGTTATATCTGATATGCCCCCTTTTTTTTGAGATAGGGTATCGCTGTCACCCTGGCTGGAGTGCAGTGGTGCGACCTCGGCTCACTGCAACCTCCCCCTCCAGGGTTCAAGTGATTCTTCTGCCTCAGCCTCCCGAGCAGCTGGGATTACAGGCTTGTGCTACCATACCTGGCTAATTTTTGTATTTGTAGTAGAGACGGGGTTTCACCATGTTGGCCAGGCTGGTCTCAAACTCCTGACCTCAGGTGATCCACCCGCCTTGGCCTCCCCAAGCAAGTGCTGGGATTATAGGCATGGGCCACCACGCCCAGCCTGATATGCCCTTTGTACTTTTTATGTGAGTGAAGTTCATCACCAATACCTGCTGATATTTCTGTTCTAGTCTAGCCTAAATCTGTCCTTTTCTCATTATTACCATACAATTTTGGATTAGTTCCTATCACCTTAAAGGTGGATTCCAAAGTCCTACCTCTTTCAATAAGTATACAAGGCTCATCACTTAAAAATACCTCCTCTGCTCAGTAAGCAGCAAAAATATCCACCAATAAATGCACTGTATATCCCTCTTCTCTTATTTTACCACAATGAAAAGAACAATTATTTGGGAGTCAAGAACTACAGTTTAGTGGCTATACTAATAACTAGATGAACTCGTAACTACCTTGGTCAAATCATTTCATTGCTCACGGATTTCCTGTTTCCTCCTCTATAAAATGAAGGATTAGAACCAAGATGATTTTCTTGTGAGATAGTTTTCTCTTCAACATTTCCTTATATGTAACATTGATGAGACCTTGTTTAACTGAAAATGAGCAGTGAGAGTCCTTCTCTAAAGAATTCCTTCATTTTTTTCTGAGGTAGGCCTGTGTCATAATTCTAATCTCGTTTCTTTTGCTTATGTAAAGACCTAGTGACAATTCTAAATCATCCTACCATGAGGAATTTTGATTAGTATATACTAATTCAGAAGAAGACATGTTTTGTATAGGCCAACTTCTAATCCCAACATAGAATTGGTTAATACTGACTCATGCTGGCAAAGCAACTAGATTCCTCTGAAATATTTTTTCTTCTAGAGTAGTTATTAGATTTAAGCCCTTCTTGACTGAACCTGAGAATGAAGAAGAAGAAATGTTGTTTATGTTCCTAGGACTATGCATTAAGAAACCTTTTTAAGCAGTTTACAGAACCTTTTAGACAAACAGACCACTTTAATAGGACAGAAGTCCCCATTAACTTTATCTAATGTTATTGACTTCTATTTGACCCCATTTATCGTATTAATAGGAACTTTAAAATGGGAAGAGACTTCTGGTTAAACATGGATATTTTACTCTCTACATTCTTCCAAAACCCCATGGAAATGACAATAATGGAAAAACTGCATAAACTCACAAAGACAGGAAGCAATAGTAGAAGATGGGCAAGTGGTAACTAACAAAGCAGAGCAGAGAAAGCTAAAAACCTAAGCCTAAGGAAAGCAAGCCAATGAAAAATAAGCAAATTCTTGTCATTGAAATCTTTCCAATCAGCTTTCTAGCACCTGACTCTTAAAGAAAAGATGGCAAAAGATCCCCAGGCATTTGGAGAAAGGCTCTAAACATGAAAAACATCAAAATAAACAGAAAAATGGAATAAAGGGAAACAGAGACAATGTGAGGAACAGAAGATAACTTAAACACAACACAACACAACTCAATCTTGTAATTTATGTCCACTGAGGGAGCAAAGATAACATGGCACCTCACCCTTTTTAAAGCTTCTTGTTCTTGTTTAAAAAGGGTGGTGGGGTGGAGGAAGAAACAAGTATCCTCAACAAATAAACTACAAGGAAAAGATAAGAAATGGAGAAAGAGTTCATAGATGAAAAGACTTAAAAACATTATCAACCAATTGCAAAGTTGAGACCTTATATGTATGAATCCTAATTTAAACAGACTGCAAAAAGAAACATAAATTTTAATAGTAGGGACAACTAGCAATTTGAACAAAGACTGGATATCTTTATGCTCATTTTTAAGATATGATAATACAGTTGAATTATCTCTTTTAGGAGTCTATCTTTTTTTGAGATGGAGTCTTGCCCTGTCGCCCAGGCTGGAGTGCATTGGTGCAATCTTGACTCACTGCAACCTCCGCCTCCCGGGTTCAAACGATTCTCCTGTCTCAGCCTCCCGAGTAGCTGGGATTACAGGTGCCTGCCACCACGCCCAGCTAATTTTTGTATTTTTAGTAGAGACGGGGTTTCACCATGCTGGCCAGGCTGGTCTCAAACTCCTGACCTCATGATCCACCCGCCTTGGCCTCCCAAAGTGCTGGGATTACAGGCGTGAGCCACCGTACCCAGCCAGGAGTCTATCTTTTAGAGATATACACTAAAATATTTATGAAAGAAATTCTATGGTGTCTGGGATTTCATTCAAAATATCAAGAGGCGAAGGAGGAGAACACTGATGAAAAAAGGTTGGCCATGAGTTGATAAATGTTGAAGCAGGGAGAAGGGTATAGGGGGTTCACTATATTCTTCTGTCTCTTTCTTAAATGTTTGACACTTTCCATAATTGAAAAATGTTTTGATGAAATAATCAGAGAACAAGAAAATCTAGGAAATGAAAAGCGATGGCAGAAACAAAAAGGTCAATAGAAGAGTTGGAAGATGGTTGAAGAAATTTCACAGAAAATAGAAAAAATGGAAAATAAAAGACGGAAAAATAAAGAAAATTAAGGAACAATTCAGGAGGTTTAACTAACATATTCCAAAGAGTAGCACTTACAAATGTAGAATAAATGACAAAAACTTTCCCAAGGCTGAAGAAAGGAGTTTTTAGGTTGAAAGAGACCACATCTCATGTATGATATGATATAGTTTTAGAAACCCACACTCAAGAATACCACTATATAAATTTCAGAACACCAGGAATAAAGAGTAGATTTTAAAGACTTCCAAAGAGGAAAAGCGGCTTACACACAAAGGACTGGGAGTGAGACCAGCAATTAACTTCATCACTGTAACACAGGAAACTAGAAGACAATGGAAGTAATACCTTCAAATATCTGGTGGAAAATTCTTTCTGACCTAGAATTTTATACTCAGCCAAATTATAAACTAAGTGAGAGGCAGTAGAATAAAGCCATTTCCAGACATGGAGGGTCACAAAAAATTTAGTATCCATTTACTTATTCTGAGGTAGCTATGAGAAGATGAGTTCCATCAAAACTAAAAAGTAAACTGAGAAAAAGGTAGGTACAGAACTTATGAAAAGAGACTGAATACAGAAAAGAAGTGAAGGAAATGTGACTCTAGAATACTATTTCGTTCAGCTAGGAACAATTCTTATAAAGCTGTAACAATGAAAACATTATTGGGAAGATGTGAAAAGGGAAACTGTGAGTGGGTGGCAGCATGAGAGAACTGAATCTTAGTCTTCCATGTTAGAAAGGCAATAGATTATGTCTCCAAATGAAAACAAAGAATTGCAATATAAAAGTGTCGAATATAAATGTAAATGGCAGCAGCTAAAGAGATGAAAGTCATTGTCTCTGGGGTTCAAGAATTAGGATAGGCAGGAGGGTGGGCAAAGCATAGCTATGTTATATGATAAGACTCTACAGATATTCTTTTGATAAACATAAAAATTTAAGAACACATTCACAATTATTCAACAGTTTAAAATTCCAATAAGTCAAATATTTTCATTTTTCTATGATCTCTTTTATAGCTAATATCTATGCAATTTTACATACTTGTAGCTCAATTTGTTCTAATTTTCACTACCTTCATTTTTGTAATTATATTTAAGATACTTTATTTTAATAATATCCTATTAAGTGGTAAACCATAATTTTATAACATTCCTCTATTTTTCCTTATTAAAAAAATTTTTTTTTTAGGGACAGGATCTCCCTCTACCCAGGGTGGAGTACAGTGGTGCAATCAAAGCTCACTGCAACCTTGAAGACTCAAGCGATCCTCCTGCTTTAGCCCCCCCAGTCAGCTGGGACTACAGGCACATGCCACCATGCCTGGCTAATTATTCTATTTTTTGTAGAGATGAGGTCTCACTATGCTGCCCAGGCTGGTCTTGAACTCCTGGGCTCAGGCAATCCTCCCACCTCAGCCTCCCAAAGTGCTGAAATTATAGGAATGAGCCACTATGCCTGGTCACAATTCCTCTAGTTTTCCAGTGTGTATGTGATTTCTAACTTCTTGCTATTGTAAATAATGTTGCAACAAGAATTTTCAAGCCTATGAATCCTTTTTTTGAAGCTATTTCCGCAGGTTAATGTAGCAGCAATAATGGCTTTCCAATTTATGCTGCCATCATATGAAATAACATGCATTCATCTCACTCTGTCACCCAGGCTGGAGTACAGTGGTGTGATCACAGCTCACTGCAACCTCAAACTCCTGGGCTCAAGAGATCCTCTTGCCTCAGCCTCCAGAGTAGCTAGAATCACAGGCTTGCACCACTACAACCATCTGATTTTATTTTTATTTTTTGTAGAGACAGGGTCTTGCTATATTGCTCTAACTAGTCTTGAACTCCTGGCCTTAAGCCATCCTCCCGCCTCAGCCTCCCAAAGTGCTAGGATTACAAGTGTGAGCCACTGTGCCCAGCACGCTTTATTATTTTAATATGCATCTTTGACTTTCACCAAAACTGAACATTTCCCCAAAGATTATTTATCTCCTCGTGTAAACTTTATTCAAAATCCTCCAGATGGAGGATACAATGGTATTTCTTATCAATTCCTAACTCCTTCATTCTTTTTACGTTTATTAGTTGGAATTACATTGCAAGAAAGAGTTTTCCCTTTTCCCCCCATTAATTAATTTATAATTAACCTATGGCTTCTTATTTTATTCAACTGGGTTGTAATCTATGACTAACATTTATTATTGCAATGTTTAAGTTGCCCCAGATTTGGCCAGTAGAAGCCCCTTAGCCAACTCCTTATATTAATATATTTTCCTGTCTTCCTATTTATACCAGTTTTCATTATATGAAATGTTAACAATTTTTGTATTACTAATTTGTTTGTAATTTGCTCAATATTTCCTCACAAGTTTCCTAGATGTGTTAAGTTGTAAAATTCAGTTAGGGTGGAGTTTGTTATGGTGTTATTTTCCAGGTTGCTCAGGTGTATTTCTTTTTTCTTTTTTTTTTTTTTTGAGACGGAGTTTTGCTCTTGTCGCCTAGGCTGGAGTACAGTGGTGTGATCCTGGCTCACTGCAACCTCCGCCCCCCGTGTTTAAGTGATTTTCCTGCCTCAGCCTCATGAGTAGCTAGGATTACAGACACCCACCACCATGCCCGGCTAATTTTTTTTGTATTTTTAGTAGAGACGGGGTTTTGCCATGTTGGCCAGGCTGGTCTCGAACTCCTGACCTCAGGTGATCTGCCTGCCTCGGCCTCCCAAAGTGCTGGGATTACAGGTGTGAGCCACTGTGCCCGGCTGAGCTCAGGGGTATTTCAAACAACATTTATGAAATCATTACTTAATTTCCCATTGTTCTGTATGCCTGTTTTGTCATACAGCATGGCAGGTACTCAATATTTTTGTAACAAATACACTAAAATTTGATATACATATTTTGTACTATTTTGTTCCACTGATTCTATGCCTGTATTACTCCCCCCAATAACACACTAAGTTAGTGCTACTTGAAGCATTAGGATCTGAGAGAGCTTGTTCCCTTATTAGTCTTCTTTTCCAAAATATTCTGGATTCAGAAATAAAATTCTGAATTATTTTGTTAAGTTTTAAGGAAAATGCAGCTGGAATCTTAATGATATTGAGGTAACTGAATGGCTAGAGGAGTAGTGAGATTCTTAACAGTTGGCCTTCTCTAATAGGGATTGGGCATTTATTTCCTTTCCTGGTAACTTTTAGGTTTCTCAGAGTTTTGTAGTTTCCTTTACATACACTATGCACAATACAAATCCTGTTAAATACATAAAATCAAACTACTTTTGTTGCTTTTGTGAATGAACTCTCTGAGTCTCATCTATGCAGCTTTGTAACATGGGATTCATGAGTATAAAGTCACAAATGCAGTGACAGAAAGGCAGGGGATTGAGGATGTAATTTAATTCCCTGGTCCTAGCAGGAATCAAGTAAGTGGTAATGCCATGGGGTAGGACTGAATAGGAAAGAAAATATGTTCAGGAAGGGAGTAACAGAATGGAAGCAAACGACAGTGTTTACAGAGAGAAGTGAAATTTCTTGGGATGTCCATGGTGGGTAACTAATTGGGAATAACAGAAATAATAAATGATCATTGCAAATATTAGAGAATATTTTCAAAGCTTTATAAATTACATGTAAATTGAAGAGGAAAAAATGGACTTTTAGTAATCAATACACAAAACATCTAGAGGTTATGAGGTTAAAATAAGTGATACCACTAAATTAAAGGAAGAGTTAAGTATTTTTAAATCTGTATTTCTTCTTAACTACTTTTTTTTTTTTTTTTTTGAGATGGAGTTTCACTCTTGTTGCCCAGGCTGGAGTGCAATGGCACAATCTCGGCTCACCACAACCTCCGCCTCCCGGGTTCAAGCGATTCTCTTGCCTCAGCCTCTGAGTAGCTGGAATTACAGGCATGTGCCACCATGCCCAGCTAATTTTTTGTATTTTTAGTAGAGATGGGGTTTCTCCATGTTGGTCAGGCTGATCTCGAACTTCTAACCTCAGGTGATCCGCCTGCCTTGGCCTCCCAAAGTGCTGGGATTACAGGTGTGAGCCACCGTGCCCGGCCTCTTCTTAACTACTTTTTACCTATGAGAGCCAAATCCTGCATTAGGGTTTTCAAATCACAGGCTCAGAATAAAAACTTACTTGGAGACCAGAAGTCATAAAGTCCTTTAGAATAAAAGCTATTTTGCATCCAGTAAATCAGTACGTTTTTAAAAACATTAAAATAAATATATAAATTTGAAGATGAATCAAACCCAGTTTTAATCTTCTAAATGTTTACTTGTATAAAACCCAATATGAATTTAAAATACTTCTTTTATAACGTGGCAACTCTGGTTCTCACTAGTTATATGATTCCTAGCCTAGCAGGAAAAATTCACTAAAAGTCAGCCTAAATTTAAAGCTGGTAACAGGAACCTATTCAGAATGTAAATAACATGCCAAGGAGTCCCATGAGCTCTACTGAGACCTTTCAGTTTGTTTAGACTACATGAACATTACAAATAGCAGCAACACTTACCTTTCAGTGTGGCCTTCTTCAACACCTTCATGGCATAAAGCTGCCTAGCATCAGAGCCTGAGATTTTTTTAACTAAGAAAACCTGCATTTAAATAAGAGAAAATAAATATTACAAAGTAGTATAAACTATACGTTTGTTAAAATAAGACCCTGCTATAATACAGTTTATTATTATAATATAGATTCAGATATACTGTAGATATTTCCCCTAAAATGTATCAATTATAAATACTAGTTATAAACATTGGTTATAACTTGGGGTGTCAATATAAGTGAATACATTTTTTTCATTTTGTTGTTTGCCAGTTCCCAAAGAGCATGTAACACATTAAGACAGAAAAAAAAAATCTTTAAACTACATATGTATGAATTAGATGGAAAAAATCCCCAAATGTTTAAAGTATAACACAGGTAGTATGATGCCCTGCTTTTAACAAAACAGAAATTCTACTGAGCCCATCAAAATTGTTATACGGGGGCTCCTCTTGACCACAATTTCCTGTTGATACAAGTATTCACTGATGGAGGGTCTTTTCTGTATACAAAAGCTGCATATAAATCTCACTGCTCAGCGGAACAATTTAAAACACTTACATTGGGCTGGGAGCGGTGGCACACCCCTATAATCCCAGCACTTTGGGAGGCCAAGGCGGGTGGATCACCTGAGGTCAGGAGTTCGAGACCAGCCTGACCAACATGGTGAAACCCCCTGTCTACTAAAAATATAAAATTAGCCAGATGTGGTAGCTGGCACCTGTAATCCCAGCTACTTGGGAGGCTGAGGCAGGAGAATCACTTGAACCCAGGAGGTGGAGGCTGCAGTAAACCGAGATTGCACCATTGCACTCCAGCCTGGGCAACAAAAGCCAGACTCCGTCTCAAAACAACAACAACAACAAAACGAAAAGCAAAAACAAAAACAAGCAAACAAACAAACAAAACTTACATTGAAGAAAACTGTGCACAAATATTTAATGTGACTTAAGTTAGAACCCACCTCCCCACCTTTTTATGGTCAAATTATCACATACACCTAAACATGAAGAATACAATTCTCAGGTATGTTATTGGGCATCCTGACTTTCCAAATATTTGCGCAAAATGAATACAGCCTGTTCTAAATAACTCATGGTCATTCTATAACATGGCTAATACAAGACTACCAATACATCTCTTCTACTCATTTTGACCATTAGGTTCATGATCATTTCCATTGAACCTTTAAATAGATATGCCAAATAGATTTGAATTTCAACTCCTCTTCCCTATCCATTATTTTGTAGCAGTGTTCTTATGCTTCCACAGGTGGGAAGAAGAGAAGCAATCACAATCAAGAATTAAGTTTAGGATCAGCTTTCATTCATCTGAATTAGCACATCAGGCTATTAGCACAAAATTAAAAAATGATTCATTCAACTGATTCTAGGACAAGGCAGAGTTTCTCACTTTGAGAAATTGTGCCAAGTCAATGGGAAAGACCCCAAATCAAGTGAAGAGCACCACAATTTGCGGAGAAACCCTGATACAGGGTGTGTTGCTCTCCAATAACCACCACCCCCTTTCACCATGCCCCACGCTTTAGCTCCTTTCAGCCAGTTAGTGGGGAGCCAACCTAGGGAGAGAAAAGCATCCTTAATCAGGGTTGATCTAAGCTCTGGAATGATGTTTAAGTATTAAAGGTAATCAGAGATTATTAATATTTTTGATGGAAATAAAATCTGATTAGGTAGAGATAATTAGGATTTATTTGATATTTAATCTTCCTTAAGATTCCCTAACCATTCTGTAAGAAAAATTCTCCTGGTGAATTCCAAACTTTCAACTGTTCTTTGAATGCATCTTCTTAACACTACAGCACTTCTTAGTTTGCAAAGTACTTTCACAACCATTTGTAATAAATCATCGTGTCAATTTTGGGAGGCAGACCTACTAGGCAATGCCTATTTTATAGCTGTCCAAACTAGGGCTTAGGGGGTTAAGTAATTTGCCCAGTGTCACAGTGGAGGTACTGGGACAGAGTCTGTGTCAGTCACCCAGTATTCTGCTTCTGCTCAGGGTGCTGTTTATCTGTTCCCTTTGGCCAGTAACCAGGCAAGCCCAGCAGGAGCAGCAGCGGTCCCAGCTGCCATCTCTTCCTCCACCAGAGCATTTCTGACCTTTACTCACTCCCCCATGAAGCTATTCTAGTCTCTGACAGGTCATCCCTGTTTCCTTGGCTTACTGTGGCCTTTCAGAATGAGTAAGAAAGGAGACAACCTATTTTGAATGTTTGGTATTTATAGTATGATATTTAAATTACTTTTAAAGACGTAAAGGGAGAAGCATGCTAATTCCAAGAACTTAAATATTGTGTTCCCTGAAAATCTAATGTATAAAAATTACCCATCTATTTGGGTTTGAGTGGTGTGATAATTTAATTTAATACCAGATATTATGTGCTTGGCCTTTTATCATTTAATTCTCACTACTCTCCTATGGGGTCAGAACTATTACACACTCATTAATTCTTTCCAGAATTATATGCCAGGCACTGTGCTACTGGTTCAACGCTGAGACTTGATACAAGGCATGACCCTTCACTCATGGAACATTTAGTCTAGTTGGGGAGACAGCCACTAAACAACTAATTAAACAAATGAAAAACTGCAATTGTGGCAAGTGCCATGAAGATGAGGTATGTAATGTTCTAAGAGGGTATAACCAGGGAACATAACCTAGGAAGGATGCAGGGAAAGCTTCCTTGAGATCACAGGTGCAAGAGGAGCTAACCAGCTGAGGAAGAGGCAGGGGTAGAGCAGAGTGTTTCAGGCAGAAGGAATAAAATATGGAAAGGCTTTCTAGCAGGATGGAGCTTAAGGACCAACAAAGGCAGCCAATGTGACCAGAACACAGAGCATGAAAAGTATGTAAACTGATGCTGGAGAGGTAGCTAGAGACCAGACTGAGGGGCTCCTCAGCCATCTTAAGAATTCATCTTTATTGTAAAAGCAAAGAGAGGCCACTGAAAGGTTATGGGGGGGTACAGTAAAAGATTAGTTCATGCTGGCTATCATGTAAATAATGGATCAAGGCAAGAATACATTTGGAAAGACCCAGTTAGAAGACTCCTTCAATAGACCAGGAAGAAAGGTGGTAGCATATTCTCGAGGGGTGGCAGGCAGGCTTTGAGAAATCTTTACTGAATCTACAGTACTTGGTGACAGATAAGATTGGCCAGGTCAGAGTGGGATAGGGGAGGTGGGGACTAGAAATATACATCAAGAATGCTTCCCAAGTTTCCAAATTGCTTAATGAGAGAAAAATGAAATAGAACATTTTGAGGCTTAGGGAAAGATCATGAGTTTGGTCTCAGACATGTTGACTTTAAAGTGCTTTTAAGACATAGAAAAAGAGTAAGCAGCTGTGCATAAGAATTCAGAGCTTGGAGGAGCAATCTAGATTGGAGATATAAATCTGTTATGTCAGCTGTATGTGAGTTACAATTAAGATAGCGGGCACAGAGAAAATCAATTAGTAGATAGCGGGCACAGAGAAAATCAATTAGTAGAGTATTAGTAACAGAGAAGAAGGCAGCCTAGAATCGAACCTTGAAGAACTTCAATATTTAATGACTGGCTAGAGGAAGGAAATGGGGATCCAAGAGGTTAAGTAACTTGCTCAAGCACACACAGTGAATAAATAGAAGAAAAAAAATTGAATCGAAGTCTGGCTGACCTAGAGCCCAAACTTACAACCATTATGCTCTGCTGGCTACTTACTCTATATTTGGATTAAAAGCATCCTTTTGGGTTCGAAAGAGGTTAACAACTGTAACAAATTACCTATGTTAGCCAAGAATTGCTAAATACCCCCACTAAAATACACAAGAGAGCTAAACTGGTGCTGTTCTGAAACTTGCAAAGCATGATATATTCAAATATTTCCTTAAAGAGAAGTGGTAAGGAATCATTGCATTGTGAAAGTTGAATACAATCTCCAAATTTTCCTCTTGCCAAGAAACAATCTAGACCAGTGATCCCCAACCTTTTTTAGCACCAGGGGCTGGTTTCATGGAAGATAGTTTATTCACAGACTGGCGTGGTAGGAGGGGAGATGATTTTGGGATGAAACTGTTCCACCTCAGATCATCAGGCATTAGATTCTCATAAGGAGTGCACAACCTAGATCCCTCCCATGTGCAGTACACATCAGGGTTCGTGCTTCTATGAGAATTGAATGCTGCCACTGATCTGACAGGAGGTGGTGCTCAAACGTCAATGCTCGCCTGGGGGTTGGGGACCCCTGGTCTAAACAGATCAAGTAGTAGTAATTATGATGCTGTACTTCTCAAAATGGAGTACAGAAGTGCCCCTGAGGTGTGCAGTGTGTATGTATGTGGTGGGAGACAAGCACTACATGAAAAACACTGATAAAGATGTTGCATCTTCGGCCGGGAGTGGTTGCTCACGCCTGTAATCCCAGCATTTTGGGAGGCCGAGGCAAGTGGATCACTTTGAGCTCAAGAGTTTGAGACCAGCCTGAGAAACATGGCGAAACCCCATCTCTACAAAAACACACAAAAATTAGCTGGGCGTGGTGGTGTGTGCCTTGGTCCCAGCTACTCAGGAGGCTGAGGCTGAAGAACTGCTTGAACCTGAGAGGCAGAGGTTGTAGTGAGCCGAGATAACGCCACTGTACTCCAGCCTGGGTGACAGAGACAGACCCTGCCTTCTGGAGGAATTTTACTTGGTGGCTTTGGGAAACATTTTTTGATATTAAAAACAAACACAATGTTACTGGATAAAATGCAAACTTTGCATTCATTTTAAAGACAAGCCAGGAGTCAAGAAAACTTCAAAATTGTAGCGGTAGCCCCCAACCCTACTTCTTTGGGAGCGTCACTCACTTTATGCTGGTATTAGAGTATGCTGGAAGGGAGGCTGAGATGCGCTGTTATACTGTATTGCAAGATCACCTTCCAACCCTACCCAAGGACTCAAAAAGAGGCCAGTGTATCAAGGGAATATCTTGTGATTTTTAACCATTCAAGAATCACAACTGGAGAGGGGTCATGTGGTCTTGAAGATAAAGTAGGAAGCAAATACTACCAATTTACTAAAGTCTCCAATGTACTTTTGAACAACTTTATTCACTTTCCCACACTTACTGATAGCGAGAAATGTGAAAAAACAGAAAACACTGCTGGTAGGAAGACTGGTAGCATTTCATAAAATATTTGCTTCCTCACGTGTATGAAATATATATGAACTGAAAAGACAACTTTTAAAAAAGCACACACTCATGACTTACCTTTCCAAATGATCCCTGCCCTAATACTTTTAAAAGTTCAAACTGGGAAGGATCTGCCTTTTCATGTCCTTCCTTTACATGATGTGTGATTGCAATTTCTTTGATACTGACTTCTTCCTGTTGAGATAAACATAAGAGGAGCAAACAGGGTTAGCCAGAGCTATTTTCTCCCGCTAAAAATCAAACAATATTAATTTAATCTTACTAGAAATTAATTAGAAATCAATCTAATTTCTAAGCATATTAGAAATCCCAAATTAACGTACAAAAACCACCTTTTACCAACCCATCAAGTGAATATGCCACACACATATACTTTCAGGTTAAATGTCAGAGGCAGTTATTATACCAGCCTACTACATAGGCCAATTTAACCTCTACATGACATTTAGTACTAAGTATTTCCAAGTCTTCATTCTCTCTACTGGAGATAATTAGAATAGTTTTATTGGGTGCGGGCAGAGGGTGTAAAGAAGTCTGAAAATAACGGATTGGAATAATCCGCTGTGCTCTGGTGTGTGGTTATGCTACGCAGAACTAATGCTATTTAAAAAAAGTGTTTATTGAGGAGAGGGGTTGAAAAATACTACAGGGTAAACATGGAGATTTCTAACCTCAATGTGGCTGTTTAAGTACACTGAAGTTTTATCCCTTTGAAATGTCTAAGTTACTTTCTGTTTCTAGAATAATCTGGGATCTGAGAGGGGAGAAAAGAGTAACTCTAAAACACAAAAGGAGAAAAGATTTAACATTTGGATGGATAATCAGATATGAAAAAAATGACTATTCAGCATGATGGAACAGTGAGAAGTATCTGGGTTAAGAGAAGGATTTTAAAAGACAGTGAACATTTTAATATATTTGAGGAAAAGTGTCAGAACAAAGAGAAAATGTATGAAATACACACAGGATTTCAATTACTTATGTGAGATCAGCAGATTAAGTTATCTTATTCAATCAAGACACATACTGTATGTTATAGTCAAAAATTACAACAAAACAAAACCTGACAAAATTAGAAACATAAGCCTGACACAGAACAAATAAAGACTAGCATTTCTATTTTGTTGACTATAATGTTATTTTTTTATAGGTGCATATGTACTGTTAGTAGAATCTCAATGTGTTATGTAAACATAAATAATCCATTGTTTTTGTTATTATCATATCCCATACAAACATTTGCATTCAATTAACATTTTCTGAGAAGTCCTTAGAATGCTGGCAATATAAGGAATTACAAAGATTTCTCAAAAGGACATACCAGAATATCCTAACGTGGTAGCTTTTGAAAATGAGTAGTAAAAGGAAAAAAGCTCCCAGAAGAGGAGAAAAAGGAATCCAGGCCCACTACTTTATTTTGAAGACAGAGGCTGTAATTTATAGGTTATCCTACTACTTAGGCAGTTCAATCATATTGGACTCTCCTGGGACTTCGGAAACAATAATCAAATCATTTCCTAACATCAGTTTAGCTCTTTATTTCACAATTTCCCGTGCATTATCTTCTTTAATTCTTACAACGATCCTGTGCAGTAGGTATTAGCACAGAACCAAGCATTAGCTGACTCTTAAAACGCTACCTCTTTCCTCTAAATAAGACCAAAGTACAAGGGTTTCAGACACCCTTTTCTCCAAATGAGACCAAGGGCTTCAGAGTGATAGCTGTTAGTAGCCATTAGTACAACAGGGAAGGCAGGAAGCAAATTACCGAATTCTTTTTTTTTTTAAAAAAAACCTTTCAAAGAACAAAGTATATGTGGGATTAAGATTTAGACAGAAATCCAGCAAATACTATTATTGAGCACCTACTACATATCAACCCTGTGTTAGGTGTTTTTTCATGTTTTATATTCATGCTTCACAACAAATCTCTGACCACATATTTAATGTTAGAGAAGACTGATACAACATAAACGAGTAAACCTTAGAACAAGCATAAACATTTCAGAGTTTTCTATGTACTCTCCCATTTACCACTAGAAATTTGACACATCCTCTAAAAACAAACTGGTTTGAATATTCTACAGTCTGAAATTTAAAGAGATTAATTGAAGGCTTAAGATCACAAGCCAGTAAGTGGTAGACTTAGGGCTCAATTTTAGGTCTCCTGACTTTGAAAACAAGGCCCTTACCATTACACCACACTGAGATCAATGACAGGAAACCTATAGGCTTATGACCCTGGTCTTTGTAACCGGTCTGTTAGCTCAGTTGATTAGAGCAGTGTTCTTTGAACTTTTTGGTAGCACATCCTTAGCAGGAAAAAAAACAAAACAAAAAAAAAACAAAACAACAAACAAAACAAAACAAAACAAAACCTACATACACAATATTTGTATCCTTAAAATTATATACACGTAAAGAAGTTTTCTTCTTTTCTTTTTCTATACCCCAAAGTGCTGTCACATTACACTCTGAAGACTAACCAAGTTAATGGGCTGGATTCCAGCATGTGTCAGTTAGCCTCGTATTAAAAAACAAAAACAAAAACAAAACAAAACAAAACAAAACAACAACAAAACAAAAAAACTATCTGTTCAAGAGCCTAATTGGAATCTAGCAGCCATTTATGCCTTTAAATCATGAGGTCATGAAGAACTCTATTTTGTAATGTTATATATTTTTTACATTTTTCTTTTTTAGGTAAGTGGGATGTGATTTATCAGGTTACAGTATTTTTTTCACCTTATATTTCACAGCAAATCCTACAAAAACTGTTGGTCACAAATAAAGATGCAACACAAGCAGGGAAGAATCATCACTGAATTATAAACACATTCCATTTTTTAGCAGGCATACAGGATCAACCCTTACCCTTAAATAGTGTGAGCTACAATCAGGCCATGAATTTCAAAATAAACAACAATTACTACTCTCATCTTTGATGACTACTCTTCCTTTCATCTCATGTCAAATAAGTTACTAAAAAATGCAGAGTCTGGCTGGACACGGTGGCTCATGCCCGTAATCCCAGCACTTTGGGAGGCTGAGGTGGGTGGATCACTTGAGGTCAGGAGTTCGAGACCAGCCTGGCCAACAGGGTGAAATGCTGTCTCTAGTAAAAATACAAAAATTAGCTGGGCGTGGTGGTGGGCACCGGTAATCCCAGCTACTTGGGAGGTTGAGGCAGGAGAATCACTTGAACCCAGGAGGCAGAGGTTGCAGTAAGCCAAGATCGCGCCACTGCACTCCAGACTCCTGGGTGATGAGAGGGAGACACCATCTCAAAAAAACAACAACAAAAAGTAGAGTCTAGCCTGGGCAATATAGTGAGACTTTGTCTCTACCAAAAAAATTTACAAAATTAGCCAGGTGTGGTGGTTGGTGCGAGCCTGTAGTCCCAGCTACTCAGGAAACTGAGATGTGAGGATCGCTTGAGCCCAGGAGGTCGAGGCTACAGTGAGCCATGATCATGCCACTGTACTCCAGCCTGGGCAACACAGCAAGACCCTGTCTCAAAAGAAAAAAAAAGTAGTGTCTCCCTTTGGTTCCTTCAGTATAACAACCACATACCGAAACACTTACTGTGTATCAAGCAGAGTGTTGAGAACACTTTTCATTCTTTCTTTTTCTATTTCCAGTGGTATCATCAAGGTATAAGCCTTCATTACCTTTCAGCTAGAAAACTGAAACTAGATTGGTTACTCATAATATCCCTTTCTGCCTGCATCCACTCCAATTCATCTTTTTGACAAATTCATTTTCTGAAATTATACAACTCCAGTCATGTGACCAGGCTGTTCAAAAACTCCTGCAAGTTTTCTCAAATTAAATGCACTGCTTCACCTTGGCATTCGAGGTCCTCTACAATATGGCTTCAACCTACTTTTGTGATATTATCTCCCAAACATTCTCTTACACATAGCCTTTTGTCAACCCAGGTTCTTATTCCCTAAACTTTTCGTTTTTAAAATCAAAGTAATACATGCACATTGGTAATAAACAGTGGCAGAATAGCTTATGGCGAAAAGCAAGTCTCTTCTCACCCTCATGCCTAGACTTGAAAAAAATTAGTTCTGCATCTACTTTGATAACTTCTTAATTTATTAACCTTAAGACAATGTCTACTGACTTAAGAAAGGTGAGGGACTTACTTATATTACGCCCCTTCACTTCATCATCTTCCTCTCTATTGTTTGGTAATTATATTACCTTTACATACACTTCTTATCTTTTCTCTGCTTTGGACAGAATCCTAACTCTTCCCTTTGAAAAAGAGGCTAATAGTGCCCATATATTCTTCCTCTTAAACTTCTTCCTGTTTGCTGCTAGCTGTATGTAATTTTATTAATATTAAGGCTATTAATTTTAAGAAAATTAACATTTCCTGAGTTAATGGGTGCAGCACACCAACATGGCACATGTATACATATGTAACAAACCTGCACTTTGTGCACATGTACCCTAAAACTTAAAGTATAATAATAATAATAAAATAAAATAAAATAAAGAAAAAAAAAAGAAAATTAACATTTCCTCCTGCAACCACAACCAAATCCTTCATGCTCTTTCTGTAGCCTGATTCTAAAGTTGAAAGCCTATAGACAACAGCATCCACATTATCATGACAATATATGGTTCAAATGAAGGCTAGGTAATATATTAAATTTCCTTTTATATGGGCCCATAACAACGACTCCCAGGCCAATCTGAGGGGACTTAAAAAAAAAAAACTTCATTAAATGTTTAAATTCATGATAAATTTTACTTTGATTCCCATTTGGATCATGAATTTATCATGCACTTTTCTATTTTTTTCTATTTTTAACAGCCTTCCACCATTCTTGGGGAAAGGGAAAAGTAATTTGACCACAATTCATTCTTAATGTTTTCTTAGCCCTCAGCAATATTTTCCTTTCTTCTGAGAGCTCCTTTCTATCCTGGAGACCTCTCTTACCCTCCTCCTACCAGGATTGGTGGTTCTGTAGGCCTGCTGCACAGCTATCATCTTAGGAGAGCTCTTCAGTGATTTTCTTGTTGAATTCACTGTTTTCAGTTTCCTATGTCTCTTTCTTAGATTACCCCCTTGTAACTTCCAAAGAAAGGTGGTGTGGAAGAAAACTTTCTGAACCTCACACATCTGTAAATGTTGTTATTTTGTCTTCCCATTTGTATAGTTTGGCTTAGTACCAAATTCCAGAAGAAAAATAATCTTGCCTCAGAACTTTGACACCATAGATCCATTGCCTTCTAGCATCCAGTTCTGCTGATGAGATGGGTGATGCTAGTCTAGTGACACTTTTTGGTAGGTCTGGTTTTTCTTTCTGGAAGCTTTAAAGATTTTCTCTGTCCTTGTGTTTCTGAAATTCCCCGATAGTGAGATAAATAGGGTCTTCTTTCCTTCAGAATGCTAGATGCTTGGTGAACCTTTATAATCTAAAGACCTGAAATCTTTAACTTTGTGGGGAATTCTAACATATCTTTGATAACTTCCTTCCACCCATTTTTCAGGGCTTCTCTTTTTGCGACTCTTCTACTAGTTGAATATTGTACGTCTGAAATGGAATCCTTTATGTCATTTTTTTCTCCTATTTTCTGTTTCCACTTTTTTTTTTTTTTTTGAGACAGGGTCTCACTCTGTCACCCACACTGGAGTGCAATGGTGCGATCTCAGCTCACTGCAGCCTCAACCTCCTGGGCTCCAGTGATCCTCCCACCTCAGCCTCCCCAGTAGCTGGAACTACAGGCATGTGCCACAACACCTAGCTAATTTTTTGATTTGTTTGTAGAGACAGGGTCTCAACATGTTGCCCGGGCTGGTCTGAAACTCCTGAGCTCAAGCAATCCGCCTGCCTTGGCCTCCCAAAGTGCTGGGATTACAGGAATGAGCCATCATGTCCAGCACCGTCTCTACTTTCTAAGAGACTTTCTTGACTTTATCTTCCCACTTTCATACTAAATTTTTTATCCTGGCAAATCTTAGTAAATTTTTAAATGTTCCTTTTCTTAGTGTGTGTGTGTGTGTGTGTGTGTGTGTGTGTGTGTATGTGTGTGTGTTTTAAAAAGCATCTTCCTCCACTCCCTACTCTCTTCCCCCCAAAACAGATGCAATCATTTCAAACCTCTTTAGGGATACAAACAGGGATTTATAAAATATTTTTCTAAATCAGGGCTCAGAGAGTACGGAAAATACTCTTGAGGGTAGAGAGAAAAGATCAATTCCTGTGGCAAGTTTGACATTGGCTCAAGTTTCAAAAACCTGCCACTGTTTTATCCTGAACACGCTTTTCTGTTCTAAGTTTAAATTTCATAAGACTTAAATTTTTACTAATTACACCAGCAAACTATTTTCTATCTACTTTATATATATGCAAAGTTACAGTAGTATAATAGGCAAAATATCCTGGGTTGAGATCTCAATGCCCAGATTGTACTTAATGTCACCAGGTCATGGGACCATGGCTATTTTAGAAATGAATCTAAGGTTCAACCAGGACATAATACTAATGCTTGGGCAATCTTGGACAACAGGTAGGAAAGCAACAATGTACTTTTCTAGCTCGTACTTGGAATCTAATGAGATGGACGCAGAAAGGAATATCAGATTTCCAAGGGCAGTGATAAGCCAAGAACAGACTGACATGTGCACGTGACAAACATATCTTATGTCACTAAATCACCTGTTACTGAAATAAATCTGTCACATGAAAACATAAAATTATAGTTTGACTTGACATTTTGTAAAACTGTATTTTTGCCCATAAGTACATGGCAAAGAGCTATATTAATAGTTTTATGGAAAAAAATTATGTTAATAAACTGGAACATAGACATAAATTATATACATTCTAATTATTCTGTGAGGCTCACATATTTTTACATTCTCTGGCACAACTGTTTTTTAAATGATAAATGGATATTTGTCCATTCATTACCACAAAAAACTTACTTTGTGCATTTAAAAACAGTAATAATAAATTCCATGCTACTATTTTTACAAAGACTGTTGATTTGATAAGCAAAAGTCTGACTGTAGGCAAAATTTTGAGGATGGCAGCAGATCTACATCACGCCCTGTTTCATTCTTCCTACATTGCCACCTCTTTCAGACATTTGCCACCTCCCTCAGCCTAGGTGTTCAATACCCTTAAGCTATGTACGGGAATTCACTAATTCATTCATCCATCCATTTAAACATTTATTTTTGAGTACCTGATACATGCTAGGTACTCTTCTAGGCGCTGGGATATACAATAAGTCAAATGAACCAAAAACTTTGCTGTTTTGACAACAGACCAAATAATAATAATAGGTAAATAAAGGTTAGAACATGATAAATAATATGAAGAAAAGATATTGAGTTGAGTAAAGAGATGAGAATAGCAGATATGGAAAGGGAGGATTGTAATTTTCAATAAAGAAATCAGGGCAGGCTTTATTAAGAAGATGCTATTTGAGAAAGACCTGAGGGAGGTGAGAAAGTCAAGCACCTGGGGGAAAAGCATTCCTGGGAGAGGGACAAGCCAGTACAAAGGCCAGAGCAGGAGCACACCTGGACACTAGAGTTTAAATCAGAGAGTATGAAAGAGAGGTAGAGAAGAATGAGGTCAGAGAGAGAACTAAAACTCAGGTGGCTCTCCTGCTTTTGCTTTTTCCTGAATGCCTGGTCCCAGTGAAAATGTTTCTGATCTATGACATACTCTGTTAGGACCATTCCTTTTTGTTGGAAGGCCATTCAAATTATGGGCCAGGTATTGTACTAGGTGTTAGAGATACTAAGACAATTTACCTGGATCTCAAAGATTTATTATTAGATAAATATCTGTTGAGATATGACCCCTGATGGATAAAACAAAGTCAGTTCAGGTGAAATATATACTTTTAGAAATTCTGTAAAGAGTGTCATTTTGGACATCATGGAAAAATGAGGAGAAAATTTATGGGCAAGTGGATCTTTTGGTGTCCCTCAGTCACAGAAAAAGCCACCCAGTTTGTTTCCCAGGACCAACAAAAGGTCCTTAGGTTTACACCTCAATGGTCTTTAAGGTCCACTCTTTAGTGGGGAAAAAAATAATCTGTTTCCTTTTCAAGTTGTGAGAGAAAAATATCATTTTGATCTTAAAATGTAAAAAGGACTAAAGAAAAGAAACTGAAATTAATGCTATTTGAATTACCGAAAACCCAATATTGTAACATGCTAACTAAGAAAACAAACTGAGAGATATTAACTGATTTCAAAGAATGATTCAACATTTGGCATTATGCCCTGCCTTGTATACATAATTTCCTTTTTCCTCCCCTCCCTTGAGTCAGGAAGTGTGTTCTTGAGGCATTTGTATTTTCTAAATTGTTTTGAATGCCAGAAAATATTATTGAAGCTTGAAGTAAAATATTTAAATGTTCCTTGGTAAAAGTCAATAAGTATTTTCTAACTATGGATGTGTAACCATTTTTTGTTGTACCATAAAAAAGACCTTACAAATGAAAAATGCATACTTTATTTGCCCCTTAAATGTCATTCGAAATTGAACTATCACCCTTTATATAGATACCTATAGTTCTATAACATGTAGTTTTATTTTAAAAAGATATGTTAACCTCTTTGTAGATGATCAAGATACATAAAAATTATTTTGCTGTGACACAAAATTAAGCTGGTTATTTAAGCCATGGTGTGAAACTACGTATTAATATATTCTAGATTACAATCTGACTGAATTCAATTTACTTCATTTGCTAATGGAATGATAAATAAGCTCAACATTTTTCATTTAACCAAATTCTTTAAGAGAGCTTTAAGCTCTTATATGTCAGCTCCTTTTATCTATGTTTGAGAAAACAGCAAGCTGGTTCTCCAGATTAACATTTCTAATCACCGCCACAAAGAGCAGAGTTTTCTCCCAATCTGGAATCCCGATCAGCAAATTTAATTCTCTTTAAAGAGCTGTTGGATAGCACAATTCTCATGGCAAAATATCAAGTTGATTTTGGCAGGATTGTAGATTAAATATATTGCAAATTAACATCCACTAAGCCCATTTTAACAGAATAATTCTTTGAAAATTGTTCCTACTCTAAGTCAGATAAAATTACTTGCTTAAAGTTACTTAAATATGGAGTTGCTTAAAAACTTCCAAGTTTTTACAGGAACCAATTTCCACCAAAATGTGATTTTAAGTTATTGACTGCTTAAAATAACATACTCTCCTACCCACTAAAGTTGTTTTCATTATAGTAATCTCCTAAATATTAGCAATTCTGCAATTCCGTTTATGCCTGGTTTAATTTTGAGAGTTACAGTCATTTGTTTTACTATACAAAATTACAAACACTAGAGCAAGATAAAAATTACTCTAGCACTAAAAAAAAAAAAAAAAACAAAACAAAAAAAAAAACAAAAAAAAACCAACAACAATGCAAAAGTCAGTTGACAAAATATACAGAGTTGAAATGTATAATACACATAACCGGCTTTTAGTAAACAGAGATATTATCCTTTAAAAGTTCTATCAAAACTGGTTTTGAATTTTGAAAAGCTGCTTTAAAGAACATATAAAACAAAATAACTAATTACTATAATTATAGTTAGCTCCAACTAAAACATTTTATTCTATAAAAGAAGCTGAACAGAGCTTACCTGTATAGAGCGAACACGAAAAGACAAAAATTTAAACATGGCTACGAAACCATGACGGTGATACAAGAATTTCTGACGGTAAAACTTAAGTTAGAAAGGGAAGGCCAAGCCCCTGCAAAGTTTTCTCCTACCAGCTGTTCCGGCAATTAGAAAATTTCCTGTCAGGCGGGTCCTGAAAATGCTAGAAAAAGAGGCCGGACAATTTTCCTGTGGTAAAAGAAGAAACCTGCCGGCAGGGGCACTAATGTAGCTGGATAGGTAGGGAGGCCAGAACAGGAAACCAAAACAGATTTGCTGATAGCCAAATCCTGTTGAAATGTTCTTTTCTCCTAGTTCCCAGCAATCCGGACAATTTTCACAACCAGTGAAACAAACGTTATTATTTTAGAATCCTGAGAAATGCCAGAATTTCTTAACTATATGACCCTTTAAAACAACGGAAACTAGTTGCCACTACTAAAAGTTGCTAAACTGATGCACAAGTGGAATTTGACCCTTTGCAGTGTGTTTATACACACACTCAAGCCGTGGTCTCAAGATAATTTTAAGGTTATAACACAGGCATGTCATGGGTGTTCCCTGTCAATGAGGAAGAGTTTCATAACTATAGGTAGGAAATGAAGACCACAGGCAAGAAACTTTTAAAATTGTGATGTAAGGACAAATGCTACCGGTCTTAAATGAAAGTAAATTACTTTTGAATTTATGTTAGTCATAAGCATTAATTATCAACCAGGTTAAAGACTTGAAGGCCCATAGTTAAAAACTCACATTCCTAGTTGATAAAATCTAAGTTAAAAAAAAAAAAAGAAGTCCAATCCTTGGGTTATTAGCAAAATGGGACACTTAAGAAGCCATCTTGGAAAAGAAGGAGGGGTCAAGCTACCATATAATCCCTTACTCCATTTCATTTCATCCTCTAATACATTATAGAAGTTTTTCTAAGGTATTTTTGCTTTGGAAAATGACAAGTATGCCAATATTCAGAACATAATCACTGTAATAGTGGCATTTAAAACAACCAAAGGACAACAGCTTCAAGAGTTGTGGGATAATGCTCTACTTAATGAACATTTAATCTATGTAGAACCAACAAAAACCTCAAGTGTTAATCTACACAGCCTGTAAGAATTTAATGAAAGCATGGAATTTTCAAAATCTAAAGACACTCTAGAAAATACCAAGAATAATCGGCTCACTTTCTGGATGAAGAAACTGTGGTCAAGGTAGGCCCATATTTGGTGATAGAGCTATCTATAATGGGAGTTCAGTTTAGTACCCATTTATTGAGCAAACATTAGAGAGACCATTATGTGCTACAGATTCTACATGAAATGAAAATCCTCCTCTATCAAATTTTTATGAAAATGTTCTATAAGTGACCTAATGGAAGTTGAAGAGTAACTAAAAAAAAACCTTGCTCAATTTAAAAAATTATCTTATATAATCAAATACATCAGCAGCAACAGGGACCCAAATAAATATCTAAGATAGAACTTCGAATTCCGCCTGGAAAACTGTGCACTCCTCTTGTTTAAAAACGCATGCTTCAGTTTTTCAGCAAGGAAGGCACTTAGGAACTCTCCCATCTCCCAAAAGGAATTACTTAAGACTCCTTACAACGGAGCTTCAAAAGGGCAGCAAGGCTAGGACAACCACCTAACACAGAATGGCAGTCTGAACATGAGGTGGCTCTTGAGACTATGTCAGGAAAAAGCATCATGTTTACGGCACAACTCTTGAGGTAGGATATCTCTGTAAGTAGCAGTCATTTACTTTATTCAAGTAATATTTTTAAGCACGGGCAACCAAATACCCTTTTTTAAACTTAAAGGATTAGTGAAAATTGGCTTTAATTACTACTAGTGCTCAGGTTAATAATTCACATTTTGCGTGTGTTATGGTTTTTAATCATTAGCACTAAAATGAAGCAATATTTCAGACATTAAAATCTGAAATAAGTCTCCAAGTTGAAATGATACCTTAATTAAAACAGTGTGGTACTGCTGTAAAACACAAATAGAGTGACAGAAAAGAATGTGGCACTGTACATCAGAGGGAGATGTTAGGATATATGGCTACCTGTTTGGAGAATGCAGACACCATAAGGGAAAAGTATTAATACAGATTTGATTATAAAATTTTAAAAGGTCTTTACATCAAAAGGCACCATAAACAAAGTTAAAAGACTAGCTCATGTGATTGGAATTCCTTATAATCACATTACAACTCATCAATGAGCAATTGCTGTATTCAGGTGTTATCTATCTCCTAACCAGAATGTGAGCTCTTGAAGTCCTTTGGTACATCTCTTATGGTATTTACTACTGTTTAAGCACATCCCATTGCCCAGATTAATCTTCAGATTAATACCAAATATCACACATAAGACCTCAAATAAATGGCTGCCTTAATAAATATCATATGCTGAAATCTGAAATGGATGCTACTTGTGTGGTTGTGCACATGAAACTAGATACTGTTCTTTTTTTCCATCTCTAACTTTAAAATTTCTTAAAATTTATCTTACTAAAGTTTTGTTTTAAACATTTTATTGATTTAATCATTTACCTTATTATTTAAAAAGTAACTATTATAAAAATAATGGATGCCCATTACAGAAAACTTAGATAATAAACAAAAAGAGAAAAAATTAAAAAAAATCACTATTTTGGTGATTTTCTTTCCAGTCTTTTCTATGCACATATATGGACCATACTACACACAGTATCACTTTTTTTGTAAAGGGACAGATAGTAAATATTTTCAGCTTTGCAGGACATACGGTTTCTGTCAACTCTGCCAGTGCAGTGAGAAAATGAATGGGTAAGGCTGTGTTCCAATAAAACATCTTTTACAGAAACAGGTGACAGGCCCATGAGTGTAGTTTGCTGACCCCTGTTCTCTATTCTTCAATGCATTATTAATAACTGTTGAAAATTCTATTATACAAATCTATTGTTGGGTCTTTGCTCTACACCATGGTCTGTCCCATCCTTTGTACACATTCACATTTAGAAATAACTTCTAGAAGTAGAACTGTACATTCAAGAGTATGCAGCATTAAGGTTTTTGATCCTAACTTATTTGGCACGTTGTCCTCCAGGAAGAACCTGAATAATGAGGGAACCACATCAAGACCTTGGGCAGGGGCAAACTACAGCCAGGCCTGGCCAGCCTAAGGGCCAAATCTGCCCATGTCCATCTCTGTTTAAATATTATCTTCAACTGTGTTTGCCCTACAATGGCTACCGCTGATTTGAGTATTGCAAGACAGATCATATGGCCTACAAAGTCTAAGATATTTATTTACTATCTGGCCCGTTATACACAAAGTTTGCTGACTCATGGGGTAGAGTCCTCAAACAGAATGAACAGCAAATGCCAAAGCACAGAGATAGGAATTAGCTTAATGAATTCAAGACACAAAGGAAAGGCCACAGTGGCTAAAATGCAATGAACATCAAGGAAAGAGGAAGGAAATGAAGAGGTAGCTTAGGGCCATATTAAGTGAGGCCTTAGACCCAAGAAATTTGGGTTTGGATTTTATTTCAAGTGTAATGGGAAACTAATCTTGCTCATTTTAGGCAATGACATTATTACCTATCTCAAAAACCTATGAGTCCTTTTTGGTCTTTCCTTTCTTATCTAATTTCCTTCCTTTCATATTTAACCCCTCAATAAATTCTACTAATTTTATCTCAAAAATAAACCTCAAATCTGTCTATTTCTATTTCCTCTGCCATTCCCAGTACAAACTATCATCTATTGCCATAAAACTGGTTTCTCTGCTTCTAAATTTTCCCTGTGCAATCCTTTATCTTCACAGCAGCCAGAATAATCTTTTTTTGTCAGACATTTTTATTTATTTAAAGAAATAACATTGGTTATTGATTAGACATATATCATTATGGTTTAGGGTATGAGATATAGTGTCCAATGTGGTATCATTAGTGTAATAACAGCAGCCAGAATAATCTTAAAATAGAAATCAGACTAATTTATGCCCCTACCTCAAATTCTTCAATGGCTTCCCATCACAGAACAAACTCCAAACTTCCCATCGTCTACAGAGCTTAAAGTAAGCAGTAGTAAATGCTACCTTGATCCTGACTTGGAGATATACTCACTAATTCATTCAGACATAATGTGAATATTTGGTTTTAGATATATAATATTAAAGTCTATTTCCTCTTTACTAAAAGAGGAATGAGTGCTAAGTTTTGTGTAATGTATTTTTATCTATTGTCACTTAATTTTTCCTCCTTTGATCTACTGATAACTTAGACAAATAAATTTCTTAATATTGACCTATGCTTGTATTTCCGGGAAAAATCCATTGTTTTAGTATAATTCTATACTTACTTTGTAAATATTTTATTTAGGATTTTTGCACTTATATTCATAAATTAAACTGGCACATGGTTTCCTTTTCTGTGCTAACTCATTTTCGGGGCTATGCTAATTCTATAAAACAAACTAGAAGGCAAGGCAGATTTTTTCCTATGTTTTGGGACAACTTAAAGACCACAGAGTGATCTATTTCTTGAAAGTTTAGAAGATTTTTCTCTTAAGAAATCACTGAACTTGGCATTATAATGGTGGATGGAAAGTGTGGTAGTACTAATTTTTTAAGATTTCAACTTCTCCCAAGGCTACTGGTATACTGTTTCTCTCTCCCTTCCCAAATTTAGACTTTCCTAAAAAAGCATACATTTCACCAACTTTCATATTGGTATACTGTTACACTTAGTATTCTATTAAGTTTTTGAAATTAAACCTAGGAAAATTTCAACCATATGCAAAAGTAGACAGTATAACCTTCATGTGCTCATCACCTAAGTTTAATAATCTTCACCTCACAGCCAATCTTGTTTCATATGCTCACTTCCCCAACTCCTGTAGTTAATTATTTTGAAGCAAATCTCAGACATTATATCATTTTATCTGTAAATATTTGGGTTGTTATGATGTTTTAATCTCCTTCCTATCTGTGCTTATATCCTGTTTTGCTTTCCTAATGTTCTGGATTTGCTTTTGTGTGTTTTCCCTTGTTTTCTAATTCGCTGATTTTTGAAATTAATTTAATTCCTTCCTCTTGCTTTTTATAGGTTTACTCTGTAGTTCCTTTTTTTCTAGTTTCCTTCACTGAGTCCTTAGTTGCTTTGAGTTCTCTTATTTATTAATAAAGTTTTCTTTCAAGTATAACAATAACATTTAAGACACTACTATATTCTAGGCATTGTGCTTTACATGAAATTATCTCAGCTGATTCTCACCAATGAGGTAGGAACTATTATCCACACTGGATGAACAGACTAAGGCTTAAAGAGAACTTAAATAATCTGCTGCCCAAGTTCTTATAGTTTGGATGTGGAAATGGTCATGATGTTGGTGGACGCATAACCAGGTAATTTGGTTTGGGGAAGGAGAGTGCACATGAATGGTTGGTGACTGACTTAGGTAAAAAAACAGGAGGTGCTGAACCTTTTCATCAGACCCCAAAGGAAGAGGGCTGAGTATGGGGACCGTGACAGAGTTCCTGAAAACTTTTCTACACCATACATAACACCTGTCTGGCAAAACCCCAACCATGATTAAACCCAATTATTAACCATCCTCATGACCCCATGATGACTGAACCCTGTTGAAAAAAAAATCGATCCATATGACAAAAACTTAAAATTAACATGTTCTTAATTGATTCCACTGTATACTTTTTTGTGTGTGGATCAGACACTAAAAGATTTAATTTATAAGGATTTCCATCTAAGTGCAGGACAGTTAATTTTTTTAAGCACACATCCATCAATAGACAGTGTTATGAAGTGGTAAAAGCCTAAGGTTTTAAACCAGAAATGGGAAACAGGTTTCATGAAGATGATCAACTTGAAACAAATGGTAGTGACTTCCTAGAGCACTGAGCAGGATTTCCTAGAGTACTTTCAAAGTCCTGTCTAAATGGAAAGCATGCTATGTTTCACTCACAGAATCTCCCGTGGGCATGAAGAGAGGGTGAGAGGCAGCAGCACCATAGCCCCAGGTCTGAATTTTGCAGTAAGTCACAATATACCCTAGGTGGTATCACTTCTCTCCCTGTCCACACATTTTTTTTCTTGCTTAGCCTGAAGTTCTTTCTACTTAGTCATGCTTGTCTAAAATAGTTAAATTAAAATACTCATTTAGGTAAAGGGGTTACAACTTTCCATATGCCAGTATTTCAGGTTGACTCAACCAACCAACCATTCATACTTGAACATAATTAAGTCACTTTGCTTTCTTTCAAAATATGGATGAGATCACTGAAACTGAAGGAATGGGTATTGTGATGAATATACTAGAACAGAAGAGAAGCAATTTTGGGTCAGAGGCACCATACGAGGGAGGCAAGCCATGATAAAAAGGGGAGGTTTTTTTTTTTTTTTTTAAGCTCTTAGGGGTGGAGGAACAGGACACTAGGAAGTGAAAAAATAGCCCTGAAAGACAGCCAAAAATGTAGCAAAGGGAAACCTTTGCTTGTGCTTGGAAATTTTCCTGGTGTATACACTCTATTTAATTCCACCATGCAGTACTAATTATACTGCTATTTATCTCAGAAATATTTTCCTAAGTGGTATATACTTAAATCTATTAGGGTATTTTCCCCCAAACTCTGAGTGCTCAAATACACTCTCAACCAATGAGAGTTAGAACGGCAGACAATACACAATCAGTCAATAAGTGTTATTAATATACCATGGTACAAATTTTCCCTGCCAATGAGCACTCTACTGTTATTTTCCTGTGTTGAGTGAGTAATTCACTGCCTATTGTCTACTCTGCTAGGGCTTCTCTTTCCACAGTTTGTGTTTGAACCATGATGGCTGTAATAGGTGTGCAATGGTGTGCTGTTAACATGGCTGTTAAGGATCATTTTGGATGCTCAAATGCAAGTTTTAAGGCAGCTTTGTGTGAAGTAAAAGTTTTTACTTCAGTTAAGTAAAGACAGGAAAAGGTTGAACCTTTAGAAAGCCAGAAGTAAGGATAACAGCATTAAAATGCCAGAAGATGGAAAAGAAGTGGGGCCGAGTATGGTGGCTCATGCTTGTAATCCCAGCACTTTGGGAGGCTGAGGCAGGTGGATCACTTGAGGTCAGGAGTTTGAGACCAGCCTGACCAACACAGTAAAACCCCATCTCTAAAATACAAAAATCAGCTGAGTGTGGTGGCATGTGCCTGTGATCCCAGCTACTCGGGAGGCTGAGGCAGGAGAACTGCTTGAACCTGGGAGGCAGAGGTTGCAGTGAGCCACTGCACTCCAGCCTGGGTGACAGAGTGAGACCCTGTTTCCAAAATAAATAAATAAACAAATAAATAAATAAATAAGAAGTAGATCTAAGATATGGGAGACAGGCAGATAGCAGGGCAAAGAACAAAGGGCAAAAGAAGAGATTAAGTATGTGAAGAACAGAAAAATCCAGCCAGAACAGAACGGCTCTATCACAAATAGAAACCTAGGGGATATGTTCAAGAGACATCACAGGATTAACTCCATACACTAAGAAGGTCTGAGTGACAGTATTTAATGTTCAGGAGAAATCAGGCTCTCCTTTATGACTATCCTTTTAGTCAAACTGATTTAGCTATCTCCAACACATCTCACTTTTCCTCCCTTTGACTTTTGTTTACACCATTTTCCCATAAAAGTGCATTTACCCAAATGTTGACATTTACTTCTCAAAAATCCTGTACCATTTTTTAAGAATCAGGTTAAATTTCATGCCTTCTGTGAATTTTTGCCTGATCACACCAGTTACAACTACTTTTTAAATTTCACTTAAATTTTTATCAAAGGCTTTATAAAGGGTCAAAAAGCATTTCAAGGCTTGTAATGAGAAAGCAGCAGTACTCTATGCTCTTGGTACCCTTTCAGTTCTTTTCATTGTTCCCTCTGGTATTTGCCTTTATATGATAAATAATAACCTTATAATACTTTCTCTTGATTCATCAATTTCAGATATTACCTTTAGACATCCTATTACAGATGACTTGGCACTCATATCACAGATTTTAGTTAAATCAATATTTAGTCTTTACAATTATTATGACTATGTAAACACTGCTCACTGCCGAGGTAAAGAATATACTTTAGTTACATCTCTTGTGTACAATTTTTGTTTTTCCTTAAGTTTACAGTTGCTTTGTTTTTTAATTTGCTTGTATTTTCTTTGTATCTATTTCAAATTCTTCCTACTCTGCAACAGCCTCTCAAGTGAATTTTCAATACTCAAGCCTATTTAGATTCATCACTTCTATTCCCCCACCTCTTCCCCCAATCCTGTTCCTGGAGGCAGCATTCTTGAAATTATCTGTCTACTTCAATCTGGACTGAGTACTCTCTAAGCTTACTGAATGAACTAGTCTTCTGAAGCTTCCTTTAATCATAATGGGAAAAAACTTTCATCATGCTTGTAGTACTGGATCTTTTGTTGCCGAATCCCATGTCTCTCTTACTTAGTTAATAACCCTCTAGTGTTGGCAGAGCCCATTTTCCAGCAACTTCCTAAAATAGGTCCGTATCTGAAAATATCTTGGCTGAAAATCATTTTCACTGAGCATTTTAAAGGCGTTGCTCCTTGTTTTCTAACTTCTAATGCTGAAAAGTCTAATATTCTTCTATCCAATCTTTTATATAGGATTAAAAAAATCTCTAAAAGCTTTTAGGGTCTTCCCTTTATCACTAGTGTTTTGATATTTCAGAGATGAGCCTTCTTGAGAGTAGGGTTTTTTAAAATTTCTCTCATTAATAGGCTTTCAGAGGGATGTTGTAATCTGGAGACTCATGGTCCTCATTTTGGAAAATTGCTTTTTTTTTTTAATTTGGTATTTTAGTATTCCACTTAATCTAAAAGCATGATTATCATTATACCATTATGAAAGAAAAGATGCTGTCAATTAATATATATCATACTATGGATTATAACAACCATTCTGATTTCAGAGATATTACAATGTAAAAAAAAATGTTTCTTATGGTATTTCTTTCCTGCTTTCTTCCCCTTCATTTCCTCTATTGTCTCTTTCTGGAATTCCTATTAGTTAGATGTTAGATTGCTCTTCTTTCTGTCTCCTACTTTCTACCTCTTATTGTTCTACTTTTTGAGAGCTTTCCTCAATTTTAGTTTGTAAATGTTCTACTAAAATACAAAACATTCCTATTATATTTTTAACTTCTAAGAGTTTCTTCTTTTATGATTTCTTTTTTATGGCAAGTTACTTTTTCTTAGGGAATCAATTTTGTCTCAACACTCAGAGGACACTAATTAAACTTGCTTTTTCCCTGCATTGTTTGTTCTTCCAAGATCTCATTCTTTTATACTGGAAGACTGCCTCAAATAACTGGTGATATTTGGCTTTCCATAAATATTTGAGAGTGAGGCATTAAGAAGTGGCCTGGAAGTTATGTGGCTTGTCAACTGGGAGGCTTTCTTATAGGTTAACTGGCCAACTAGGCAGCCTTTACACTAAAGGTCTCCCAAAGGACAGTATCTGACATTTCTTCAGTCACAACGCCCATCCTCCTTCCTGGAGGATATGGTCCCTAGTGGTTGGAATGGGACCAGGTCACCATTTAGCAATAGGTTTTCACTTGACCTCCCTGTTTCCAGCCCAGTGCCTTACCCTACTTCTTCCTGTGTCCAAGGTGCCCAAGTATACAGCTTCTCTGGTTTTCTCTGTGAAATACCTTCTGTCTCCAGAGGAGAGAGGAACTAAAAACTCTTTATATCAATATTCAACCAATCTCTGTTTTCAGCCCCATGCCATATGTCCATGTTCCACAGTACCTGGCGACCCCATTTTTGAGCTCTTCTGAGGCTCTGGGGGCCTTGAATAAGACTTGCTCACCATTAGGATATTCCTCTAAAATCACTTATGTTCTATTAATTTCATCTTGTTACCACTCTTCTATCTGCTTTTCATATTTATGTCTTGTGGTTCAAGTTACAGATATCTTCTGATTTCAAAGACCAAAGTTCTGATCTCTTATTCTCCTTGTTGTTTTGGGTGGTAATTTCGCAGAGAAGAAGAGGACAAAAACAACTTTATTTTGCCATTTTTAAAGCTGCAAGTTTCCCTTATATGCTTCTGTAACAACGAATGTAGCAGAGTACTTGGCACCTAATAGACATTCATTAACTACTTTGTTAACGAATGACTAGATGTAGTTAGAATATGGACTAAGCTACTATAAGAAAAAGATCCCCAAATGCGACAACTCAAACAAAGTAAGTGCCTTTTTCTTCCCCCCCCCCCCACAGAGTAGTCCATAGGTTAAGAGCATACTTTTGGGTGAAGAGGTGTCACTAGACCATTAGGTCATTAAGGGACCCAGATTTCTTCTCTTATTATCCACCTTCTCTACTGTCTTGGCCTAGTCAAAAGTGGCTTATCATTACATTCTGCATTCTGGCCCATGGAAAAGGGGCCAATGAACCTGCAAGAAAGCCTACCAGCTGACGACCTCCATACATAAATTTATTATCTCACAGTTTTGGTGGACCAGGAATCTGGGCCAGCATCCATGTGAGCTTAGAAGCAGATCCTTCCCTAGTCAAGTTTCAGATGAAACTCTACCCCTGGTCCACACCTTAATTTCAAGTCTGAGAGAGCCTCTGAACCAAAAGATGCGGCTAAGCTCTGCCCAAATTGCTGGTCCACAGAAACTGGGAGATAATAAATGTGTGTAGTTCTAAGCCACTAAGTTTGGAGTAATTTGTAACACATCAAATAGATAATACAACATCTCAACATTCCCTATGTAAATTATTAGTAGTTGACAAAAGGAAAACTTTTAATTATATATAAAAGGCAAATACAATTTTAAATTATAAGGTTAATAAATATTTTGACAATCTTTTGTATTTAATATCATTAAATAAATATTAAATACCAGGCTTTTATCTGACATCTAAGCCTAATTTGTATCATCTGGAATGATCTGCTCAACAGTCTCATCTGCATTGCTGGTAGTATCTTAGTCCTGCATCTTTCTGACCTGTCTCTAGAATGCAGGTTCTTGCAGATGTAAACGCTACTAAAGCCATGAGTAGGAGAAAGTACAAACCATTTAACATCACAATGGAAAATGCTTTTAGACTACAGAGAATAAAAAACTTGGAGGTTTTCCTTCTGATTGTTTTTACATTAGCTTACATGTAAATATATATACTACAGACTAATGAAGTAAACTGCCTCAAATGGTTTTGGAGAGGGCAGGAATCTGAAGGCAGCTCAGGGCACTAGGCCCCATGCCTGGGTCCCTACGCTAGCTAAAACTTAATCCATTCATTCATTTAATTAACAAATACTTATTGAACACCAACTGGGTACTGGGCACAGACATAAAACAAGGAATAAGTCAGACTTGGTCACTGCCTCATTCAACTCACAGTTTAGTAGGGAATATAGACCAAGTAAATAAGCAATGGAAGCTGGTATGGTGTTGCCTTTTAAGGTATGCACAGGCTCCTGTGGCAGCAAAAAGGAAAAACACTTAACTCAAGGTGAAAGTGGAAGTGGTAGTTGTAAAGGGAAGACATCTCAGTTGAAATGACACCTAAACAGATCTGAAAGATGACCACGAATTAAGTAGTGGGGATGGCGGTAAGGGAAAAGAATTCTGGGAGAAGGAACATTGCCTTTGAAAGCCCATAAGCAAAAGAGAAGCTGATACATTTGAGTGACTGGACTTTCAGTAGAGGGTAGAGGTGTGCGGCTAGAGAGGATGTGGAGAGAAGTATGCAAAGCCTTATTACGCAGGGCCTGGTAGGTCATGTTATGGAGGTTGGGTTTTTATTTAAAGGAACCATAAAACTATGGAGGTGTTTTAAGCAGAAGGTTAAAATGATCTTATTCTTCCACAACTGACATAATGTTCATGACAATTTGTTTGATTTCTGAAAAGTTAACACTCCTAAGATGCTAAAAAACAGATAGAAACACCTAACATTTTAAATATACATATGCAATAACCAGATGGAAAACATAGCAGAAAAAAAAAATCCCACTTACGACATAACAAAGACTGTAAAACTATAAAATACCCATAACTTAACAAATGCACAAGAACTGTATGTAAAAAACTATAACTTTTTTTTTTTTTTTTTTTTCAGACAGGGTCTCATTCTGTCGCCCAGGCTGGAGTGCAGTGGCATGATCATAGCTCACTGCAGCCTCAAACTTCTGGGTTCAAGTGATTCTCTGCCTCAGCCTCCCAAGTAGCTGAGACCACAGCATATGCCACCACGCTTGGCTTATTTTTAAATCTGTAGTAGAGACAGGGACTTACTATGCTGCCCAGGGTGGTCTCGAACTCCTGGGTTTAAGCGAACCTCTTGCCTCAGCCTCCCAAAGTGCTGGGATTACAGGCATAAGCCACCACGCCCAGCCAAGAAACCATAAAATTTTGATAAAGAATGTAAAAGAAAATCAGAAAAAATGAATGTCCCTGAATGTGAAGACTCAATATTGTTAAAATAACTTTTCATGTTAATCTGTAAATTTAAGGCAATTCTCATAAAAATCCCAATAAATTTTTCAGAAGTACTTGATGAACTGATTGTAAAGTTTATCTGGAAGATTAAATGTATAGGACTACATTTATAAGACTACATATAAGACTTTTTACAAAAGTAAAAAGGTGGGAAGGCTTGCTTTACCACATTAAAAAAAAACATATAATAAAATGACAGTAATTGAAAAAGTATGTAAAGTCAAAATATTCAGGGGGATTGTGGGTTGAATTGTGCCCTCCAAAAAGGTATGTTCAAGTAATCCCCAGTAATGGTGAATGTGACCTTATTTGAAACCAGTGTCTTTGCAGATGTAATTAAGATGAAGTCATATTGGAGTGGGATGGTCCCAATCCAATGACTAGTGGTCTCATGAGAAGAGGGAAATTTGGACACAGACACAAACAGAGAGATCATCTGATGCCCGAGGCAGAGAGTGGAATGATGTATCTACAAGCCATGGAATGCCAAGGATTGCTGGCAAACACCAGAAGCTGGAATACGCAACGAAGGAACCTCCCCGAGAGCCACCTGTTGTTTTAAACCACCCAGTTTGTGGTAATTTGTTATGGCAAAGCAGGAAACTGATACAAGGGGTATAAGGCAATTTTATACATGATAAAAGAGGTATCTCAAACGAGTAGGGAAATAACAGATTTTATTTATTCAATAAATAGAGGTTAGGGTAACAGGCTATCTATTTGGAAAGAAAAGTGAGATTTCTACCTCAGACCAGGTACTAAATTCCAAGTGGATCACAGATCTAAATGTAAAACAAAACAAAAAACACCAAAAAACTATAAAAGATCAAAATGTAAAAGGATTATTTTTATAACCTTAGTGTAGGGAAGGATTTTCTAACCAAAGCATGAAACCCAGAAGCCAGATGTGACCATTTAAAAATGACAACTTCTGGCCAGGCACAGTGGCTCACGCCTGTAATCCCAGCACTTTGGGAGGCCGAGGCGAGCAGATCACAAGATCAGGAGTTTGAGACCAGCCTGACCAATATGGTGAAACCCCGTCTCTACCACAAATACAAAAATTAGCCAGGCGTGGTGGCGCGTGCCTGTAATCCCAGCTACTCAGGAGGCTGAGGCAGGAGAATCGCTTGAACCCGGGAGGCAGAGGCTGCAGTGAGCCGAGGTAGTGCCACTGCACTCCAGCCTGGATGACAGAGCAAGACTCCGTCTCAAAAAACAAACAAACAAACAAACAAACAAAACAAAAAACAAAAAAAAAACTTCCGTACATACTACAATGAAAGGCACATAATCAATGTTTAAAAAAACATATTACAAGATATATAATAGACATGGAGTTAATATCCAGAATATATACAGAGATTGTACAGACCAATAAGGAGACAAGAAGTAACCCCAAAGAAAACTGAGCAAAACATAAAATAACAAACGCCAATAATGATGGATACTCAACCTCACTAGTAATGAAATGAGATGCAAATTAAAATGGGAAAGTCAGCCAGGCATGGTGGCTCAGCCTGTAATCCCAGCACTTTGGGAGGCCAAGATGGGTGGATCACTTGAGGTCAGGAGTTCGAGGCCAGCTTGGCCAACATTGTGCAACCCCATCTCTACTAAAATTGCAAAAATCAGTCAGGCGTGGTGACGGTTGCCTGTAATCCCAGCTACTCAGGAGGCTGAGGCAGGAGAATGGCTTGAACCTGGGAGTCGGAAGTTGCAGTGAGCTGAGATCACACCACTGCACTCCAGCCTGAGCAGCAGAGCGAGACTCTGTCTCAAAAAAGAAAAAAAGAAAAAGAAAAAAA
This sequence comes from Pongo abelii, assembly GCF_028885655.2. NCBI lineage: Eukaryota > Metazoa > Chordata > Mammalia > Primates > Hominidae > Pongo > Pongo abelii. The sequence goes on from NC_072008.2 coordinate 20,335,915, forward strand.
GGGAAAGTATTATTTATCTAGAGTCACTCAAATTAAAAATATTTTCTGATAATACCTAGTGTTGAGTAGGCAATACTCAAACAGGTATTCTCATATACTGAAATTTTGATGGAAAATTTGATAAATGTCTATTGATTTAAATGTTTATACCCTTGGTTTCAGTACATCCTTTTCTAAGACCATATCCTACTGAAACACAAATTCACAAAAATAGGGGAAAATTACATTAAATATAGGATATTCATAAAATAGAATACTGTAACTGTGTAACCACTTTAAAAAGAGGTAGATCTGGCTGGGCATGGCGGCTAACACCTGTAATCCCAATGCTTTGGGAGGCTGAGGCAGGAGGATTGCCTGAGGCCAGTTCAAGACCAGCCTGGGCAACATAGCAAGACTCCATCTGTACAAAAAACACAAACATTAAAAAAAAATTAGCTGGGTGTCGTGGCATGTGCCTGTAGTCCTAGCTACTAAGAAGGCTGAGGTGGGAGGGTTGCTTGAGCCCAGGAGTTTGAGGTTACAGTGAGTCATGACTCTACCACTGCACTCTAGCCTGGCTGACAGGGAGAGAGACCTTGTCTCAAATAACCCCCAAAACAAAAAAACAAAACAAAGAGGTAGTTCTATATGTATTGTCATACAAAGATGTTCAAGACATGTTAAGTAAAAAGAACAAGTTGCAGAATATGTATTTTGTAAACGTAAATAATAATTATCTTATGTACAAAATATCAAGACGACTATAACTTAGCTGCTGACAATGGTTATTCTGTGAGTGGTGGTAGGGAACAATTTACTAATTCATTTATGTGATATTTAATGAGTGTCCATTATGTGCCAGGCACATTGGTTTAGTTACTGGGGATTCAGGAGTGAACAACAACAAAAAAACCAGATGAGGAAATGGTGAATATCCACTTTCTATGTTAAACGTATCTGTAAAGTATGACCTTTATATGTCTGTCTTTAACAAATTTACGTTCAATTTGGTTATTTAAAAACATAAGCTTAAGGCCAGGCGCAGTGGCTCAGGCCTGTAATCACAGCACTTTGGGAGGCTGAGGTGGGCAGATCACCTGAGGTCAGGAGTTTGAGACCAGCCTGGCCAACTTGGTGAAACCCCACCTCTACTAAAATTACAAAAATTCAAAAATTAGCCAGGTGTGGTGGTGAGCGCCTGTAATCCCAACTACTCAGGAGGCTGAGGCAGGAGAATCCTGTGAACCCAGGGGGCTGAGGTTGCAGTGAGCTGAGATTGCGCCATTGCACTCCAGCCTGGGCGACAAGAACAAAACTCCATCTCAAAAAAATCCCCAAGAAACAAAAAAACATAAGCTTTAGGCACTAATGAAAAACTTTCAACAATATAAAGCAATTTGTTTTATCATTCTCTTAAAATCACTCTTATCAAACAGTTTTTAGAAAGGTCCCTGGCATACTCAATAATGTAGTCTGGTGAAGTTAATGTGAAAGGATCGACAAGTTTCTAATACTGTAAAATGATTACTCTGCTCAGTTGAAAAATAATAATAATTTTACAGTATTTCATTTATCTATACCCTTTGTGACAAAATATTTTACTTACGGTTTGTGGGTTAATCTCCTCCTCTCCCATAGGTTCATCCATAATTTGCTGTCCATTCTGTGAAAAGCACAGCAAGCAGAAAGTTACCAAAACAGACCTCACATCAGTTAAAGTTAAATGAAGGCAGACAAAAAAAAAAAAAATTGTGGAAGATTTTCACCCCTAAAGGGCTCTAATGAAGTAGAACCACCATATGAGTATGCAGTTGCTAAATTTGCAACAGGATGTGCTTCAAAAGTTAATTATTTGAAACTATAAAGACATTTTTTCATGGAAATCATATAATAAATGATTATTACCTTTCCACGTGAGCCCTTGAGTTTAATAGTTAAATGCATTACAAATGGTCTCATTTAAGCCTCACCAAACATCATTTACAACAGTGTATGGCAAAACACACTCTAAATTCCAACTCCATTCATAATTAATCAAACGAACTGATTAATTATTTCAGAGAAAATTAAGCCCAATCTCTACATCAAAATAAATTCCAGATGGATTAAACATTTAGATGTGAAAAAATAAAATTATACAAGTATTAGAATATAGGTGAACAATACTCATGGGGTAAAGAGGGTTGAAATCATAAAGAAAAAAATGACATTTGAATCTATAAAAGTTTAAAACTTCTGCCAGACACAAAACAAGATAAAAGACAAACTGATTACAAAAAAAAGGCAACATATAACAAAGGGTTTGTATCCTCAATACATAAAGAGCTTTGTTTTACAAACCTGTAAGAAAAAACGATGAACCTCAACAGAAATGAGCAATAAGGGAAAAAAGAGTTCAGCCTTAGTACTCATCAAAGAAATGCATTTAACCCAAAGACACCTTTTGCCTTTCAAATTGGTAATGATTTACAAAACAAAAACAAAAACAAAAACAAAAAACCATTCAGTATTAACGAGGGTACAGGGGAGAGAGCACTCTGGACATACTGCTGGAGAAAGTGTGAATCAGCACAAACTTTCAGGAAGGCAATCTGAGTCTGTATTTTAAAAAAAAACAAAATACCACACATAAAATTTTGAAATGTCTCATCGATTCTACTTTTTTAAAAAAAGTAGACAAGTGTACAAAGATGTACATACAAGAATGCTCACCATAACTTTTATTCCAAAAAGAACTTCAAATTGGAAACCTAAATTCCTAACAATAGAGAACTAGTTAAATATATTATGGTACATCCTTATAATGGAATACTATGCAGTCATTAAAATGATAAAGATGTAAATTCATTGACATGGAAAGACAGTCACATGTAAGAAGTGAAAAAGCAGTTTACAAAACAATATGGATTGTAATGATCCCATTCTAAATAAATATATACATATTTCAATGTATATATTTTTATGGGAAAATCTCTGGAAGGATATACACCAAAATGTTAACAGTGGTTATCTCTGGGTGGCAGAATTTTAGACAATTTAAATTGTTTATTTTTGCTTATTTGAATATTCTAATGTGTCTACAATGTCTATAATGAATATGTATTATTTGTGTAATTTTTAAAAACCACAAAAATGGAAGTCAGGAACACATAGTTTCTTCTCTCACTCCCTTACTGGAAAAAGGAGTAGTCCTAACTATTAATTCAACAAGTATACAAGGATCTAAGCTAACCATCTTTGGAGCATTATCACCTGGGAAATAAAAGGCAGCCCACCTATCACCTCATACCTCACATGAGGCAGCTGCTCTAAATATGAACTCCCCTCTTTGTTCTTCTCATCCCTATTTACCATCCATCCATTCATTCATTTCATTTCATTCAACCTATGTTCTAGGCACTGAGCTGGAGATAAAAGTTAATAAAACATAGCCCCTATCTTAGAAGGTCTGCTGACCTTATACAAAGGGCACCTTTCATTTTCACCACTCATAGAAGATGTTCCTAGATTAGGGAATGCCTATATAATACTATGAAGCACAGAAACAGTGCCAAAATTCAGGAAAAGGTAGGGAGGCAAGTATAAAATCTTTATTTTCCTAAGGTATGTTCAAAGGCTATAACACTGCCCATTTCTTTGGTATAAAGATACTCATGTTATCTCCGGAATATTTCTTTTTCCTCAAAGTGACAACCATTTATTCAACTGATTGACTACTGGTTGTTCTTATCCAAATCTCCCATAGAACTAGCTCCTAACAACTGTGGCTCTGTTGTCAGACATAGAGATTCAAATTCCTATTCTTACCCTATTAATTATGAAGTCTTGGACAGGTTCTTTCAACAATCTAAGCTTTTCAGTTTCTTCATATGGAAAATGAAGATTGAAAAGTCTCATCTTTAGAGGGTTGTAGTAAAGACTAAATGAGTTAAATGATATAAAACCCTAACCATAGTATGTGGCACTTAGTAAACAATCAATGTCAGTTAGTTTTCTTACGTCCAAAATTCAATTACCTCACCTCTGGCCCACCAATCTGCTCCCTCTCCTATATTTGTCATCTTAATGAATGGCACGATCATTCATCTAGCAGCCCAAACCAGATTTTTTCATTAATTGTAAACAGTTATCTTTCTGTAACACAGACTTGCCCCCATGACTCTCCATTGTTTGGCGTTTAGAACCCTCAGTCTAACTTGAGCTACACGTACGTTTTTCATAGGAATAAAATTTAAGAACCATCTGTTCCTTGCAATTTTTAATGTATGCAAAGCAAGTGTCACAACTTATAACTTACTTTTAAAGAAAACTGCTACAGGAGAAACAGCACTAAACTTGGAATTCGCAGACCAAGGATAGAGCCCTAGGCTGCTGCTTATAAGCTTTATGATTTGAGGCAATTCAGACTTTCTCTTAGCCTATTACTTTACCTGTTCAAAATAAGGATACTTGTCCTAGCTACCCAAAGGATTATTACCAGGCTCAAAAACGAGGTAATTCAGAAGAAAGAACTTTATAAATGTTAAAGAGCTGTACCAATGCACATTATTACTAAGGTGAGGTAGCTTCATGAGGATAAAATACTCTGTAAAGTCCTTTTGATCTTGGAATTTAAAAAATCTTTGAATTGATAAGGCATCTCAAAAGTCTTCTGTTCCTACTACACATAATACGTTTCAATTCTTTCTACTCCGTTCTTACTTACGCTTAAATACTACCAGGACAAGAATGTACTACCTCACTAGGCACTATAATATCTCTGAAAAAGTACTGCCTGCTACATGAAATTTTTCATTATATAGCAACTTTCCTCAGCTGTGAATTCTCTTTAAGAGGATTACTAATAAATGATGACTAACTTGCCTGTACTCTATCTGCAAAGTCACAGGAAGTAAATCTACATCTATGACTCTAATCCACCCTGAGTCTTGTCTTTTCTAGATAACTTAAGTTCCTTCAAACATTTCTTTAAGACAGGTAAGACTCATCACCATCTTCTTCTCTGAACACACTCCAAATCATCTTAAAGGGTGGTATATGGAATTGCATGTAATTAACATTTCAACCCTCAAACGACCAATGCAGAGTAAAGGTCATATTATCTCCCTTGTCCTAGAAAATAAACTTATGCTAATGCCGTTCACATATGCATTATTTTTGGAATGCCCTCAACACAATGCTGACATATCAAGTTTTCTGATTAAATCCTTGTCTTCTTGCACTGCAACCACAACCTGCATCCTCTATCCATACCTGTTGTTACTCTTAGTTCCATGAATAAAACTTTATTTAAAATTTTTGATTCATCTTTTTCCAGCTCTCATCCATTGCTACAGTCTCTATACATTAGATTCCCAATCTGTCAATCAGCCTCTTCACTATTTTCAGCTTCACGTCATCTCAAATTTTACAATAAACTTTCTTTTCTCAAATACTCACCCAGCTAATAGTATAGTATATACTAACAAAGCAACCTAAGAAAAAAATTGAGTGAAACATAATCTGAAGGGTATTTTATGCTCTACTTTTTGTAAAAATAGCTACCTCCTGAGTTTGGCAAAAATTTAAAATGTTGAACAATTTAATTTTTAAAGCAGCGAGCCAATGTTATCCTACATACCAGTGAAGCTTTACAAAGCTTTTTCTACCAAAAAAAGCATCTTTATTTAAATGAAACTTTTCTATCACTTCATCAAAACAAGGATTCAAATGTTATCTATTAGAAACGAGCAGAGTTACTTCTGCAGTTAAGTTTCCCATTTGGAAAATGATCGTTGGTTTTATTAGAGATTAGGTTACATGGATTATGGGTCTTACTCAGTATTTTACTTTCTATTGTTTCCTAAGTTTAAGGAATAGTACTTGTTAAACAAGAAAATATATTTCTCTAATTTTAAAAAACAAGTGGGAAAAAATGTGTTCTAAAGCTGGTCAGTACCACGTTTAAACCCCAATTCTGTCACTTACTGGCGTAGTTACCCGAACTTGGGTAAGTTATTTAACATTTTGAGCCTCAGTTTCTTCACTCACAAGATGCACATAGTATCTCTCTCACAGGGATGTTGTAATTAAAAAGATCCACCAAGAGACAGTCTATGTTCAGTAAATGTTACTTTTCCTCTCTTTTGCCTCAATTGACTGTGTAACATTACATTTCTACAGGTAACTTCTAAAGATGTAATGCAATGAAGAAGTATAGGAGAGTGTTGAAACACCTGTTCCATCATTCACTACAGTCAATTTTCCACTAAGCAGGGTGGAAGAGATCATTTATGTATGTGCTATATTTTTATACAATGTAGCTAGAGAATGAGTATGGACAAAAAATAGTTTAAAAGTGAGGCAAATGTATTTATCCTCTCTCATCCCACCATAATGCCTTCCAGCCAAAAAATTTCAGAGCCTGGCAGATTGTATATATGCAAATGTGATGTGAAATACTGGAAAAGGTTAGGAAATGCTAATCATGCTTTACTTTGTTAGCCTGAAATGTGTATAAAGTCACACATTAGATAACCTACAATATGGGTCTCATCAGAACAAATCAGATAAAGGAGACTGTTCCCTTGACTTTCAGCAGGAATTGTTTTCAATGTTGTAAAAAATTATCACCTAAGATCATCTTCCAGGCTTAAAGAGAAAGAACAATTCCAATCAGTATTTCTGAATCAAGGTTTCAGGAACTCTAGAGTATTCCTAAATATTTTATGGAAAATTCTGAGGTTAAAAATATTTTATTAATTTAAAAACTTTCATTTTAAGCAACTTTATTAAGCAGATTGCTTTGTTGTAATGGCATGATACAACAATGTACTTTTCCAGGCTGCTGTTTGATACCTCTGAAAATATATAATTAGTTAAAAAATACTTTGATTTCAGTAGGAGATCATCATGTATAAGTATGCTAGGACCAAAAGATGATCTGTGACTGATAAAATGCTACCTTGAACTCAGCAGGGTATATCATCTACTGACATTCTCCTACCTAGAAATGAAATGGACGTACAGACATTAAGAGAAGAATCTTCAGAGAGAGTAACAGTCTGAAATAACAGGAAGGGAAGAGGAAAAGAAAAGATCTAGATAGAGCCCTAGTATATTAATATGGAGACCCAGGTTGTAGGAATGAGCAAGGACCATACTTTTTTTTTTTTTAATACCACCCTCAGGTTTTCACAAGTATATCTACCTTCCAAACTCCCTGATATCAGCAGTGGTTTTCCTGTCCAAAAGCTTACACAATAGGAATTCCATCATGAAGGTGCTGAGCATGAGGCATTAGAAACCTCTCTCAAACTTTGGTTAAGATACCATCAAATTGTTCAGAATCCAAAGAATCTTCTATGCAATCACATTGAAACAATAAGAAACAAGCACTTTATATTCTTAATAAGGAATGTATATAATCCTTACCAATGTGACAGGATTAAGAATCAGCTCCTCATTTATCCTAAGGAAATATCAGAGATGTGCATAAAGACTTATGTACAGTGATATTCATCATACTCATTATACTGAAAAATAGAAAACAATCTAAATGACCAACAAGGGACTGGTTAAATAAATCATAATACATCTATTCATATGTAGGAATACTATGCAATGGTTAAAATCAGGGCCTCAAAGAAAATTTAATGATGCAAAAAATATGCTTGCAATATATTAAATTAAAAAGGATACAAATATATAGTATGACCCAATTTTGCATCCCCTCCTCCCAACATGTGTGCATGTAACTGGCAAAACATATATAAAATCTTATCAGTCGTTACCTGGGTCATAGGATTTTCTTCTTTGTAATGTATTTTCAAAGTTATATGCAGTTATTATGTATTAATTTTATAAAGAGAAAAACAATACATGTAATTAGAAAAATCAGTTTATTTCTAGTTAAGGTGCCCTTATGCCTGCTTTACTATTCCTCTAGCTACTTAAGGTCTGTTAGTACCCAACACTGTTCTATTTTCTAGATGAGGGTAGGAATGACCTCTGGTTATATTTACATTTTTATGTTTAAGAGGACACTTTCAGAAACTTTTTTTTTCCTGGTCCTGTGGTTGTGGCCAAGTTTCAGGCCGGGATCCACCTCATGTTTTTTGAAGTGTTACCGTCTAAGGGGGATTCTGCTTATGAAACAAGAGTATGTTGAGATAAGAATAAATAAATGAAAACATAGTAGCCAAAATTAAATCTGCATTGTGAATAGCAAGTATTAGAATTGACACTACAGAAAACGAAATCCATGCCACAGAGGACAAACTTGAGTAAATGAGAAAAAAAAAAAAAAGAAAGAAAAGATTTAAAGAAACTATGGAAGACAGACATAGAAATAATCTATGAATAACAGATGTTCCTAAAGAAAAAAAAAACAGGCAGTTTAATCAATCAAAAGTATAAGAAAACTTTCCAGTTCTGAAAAAAAAATACCTGAGACTGGAGACTGAGAAGGTTCAACAGAGATCATCAACACCAAGACATGTCCTGGCAAATGTTTTTAAATTTCAAGGATAAAGATATAATCCTACAAGCATACAAGCAGAAAAAAATAGGTTATTTCAAAGGAACTGAAATCAGACTGACCTCAGATTTCTCCTCTGCAACAATAAAATGCCAGAAGACAATGAAGTAATCACTTACAGAGAATTGAAAAGGAAAAGTTATGATCTAAGAATTTTATACCTCATCCTAGTTTTTCATGTTCAAAGGTCACAGGAAATTATTCTTAGATCTGCAAAGTCAAATTTTCACCATCTTGGTAGTTTTTTTTTAAAAAATAAATTGTTCAAAGGTACATCCTAGACCATCAAAAGAGAATAAGAGATAAAGAATATTGAGGTAGGAAAGAATTGGTGAAGTATACTGACACCAACCTAATATCTAGAAATAACTGAGTAAAATAGTTAATCCCACTAAAAGAAAAGGGTTCAATAGTGAAGAATAATTGATAAGTATATAAACAATATAAAAGAAAAAACACTTCAGAAAGTTCAAAGTAGGATTTGTAACGTCAGGTTAAATTAATGTGAACTCAAAATAAAAGAGGTAGTGGGAGAAGCCAAGATTCTAAATTCTCTTTCCTAGAAGGATATTTTAAAACCATTAGTTTTAGTAGTTATCCAGTAAATACAAATTTTGGAATGTTTTGAAAAACCATACAGTAACCAAGAATAGATATTACAGTTCGAATCACTAAAGATAATAACTGGCAGAGACTGTTAATAATACTTTATGCAGGCATCACATTCAACTCTAAGAACATGAGTCAGGTATAATTATTTCTATTTTATAGTTGAGGAAACCAAGGCTCAGCAAAGTTAATTACTGAATGGCAGAAGCAGGATTCAAACCCAGATCTTTTTAGCTCCATAATTCATTCTTCTATATTTCATAAGCTCCTCAAACAAAACAATTTATATGGAAGAAGAAAAAAAACCTCACAAGAATAAAAAATGTAAAATAACATGACGGAAACCATTCCAAAAGTAATAATGTAAGAAGTGTAAAGTTTAAAGTGTTTAATTACACAAGGAAGTGGCTTACTGGATATTAGATGTTATTAAAGAATTACTGATGTTTTATGAGTGATGATAGTAAGGTCCTTATGAATTTTAAAAGTCTATCTTTTAAGAAGTATAAATGCAAATGTTTATCGGAGGGTGGCTGGTGGAATGAGAAGAGGAAACAGAAATGGAACAAGATTGGCCATGAGTTTGATAATCCTTGAGGCTGGGTTATGGGAATATGTTGGTTCATTACACTAGTCTCTCCAGTCTGGTATGTGTTTGAAATGTTTGATAATCATAACTTTAATAATCAGGTTATATTTTTTAAAAAGTAAACCAACAACTATTTACTACTTTAAAGAGAAACCCAAACCAAACAGATAAGTATAAAAAAAAAAATAAAACAAGCGTTTATAACATTAATACCAAAAATAAAATGTAAGGCAAAAACCTTAAGCTGAGTAAAAAAGTCATTTTATTTGGATTAAAGATATAATCAATATTGAATACACACAGTAAAAATGATTGCTATCACTTACTGAGCTCTTACCACACACCAGGCAAATGCTAAGGACTGTTATCTTTGATGCTTCTTAACAACTCTGTGAGGTATTATCACCAGTTTACAAATGAGGAAATTAAGCCAAGATAGGTATGTCAATCTTTCTAAGCACTGGATCCCCAGTCCCCTAGCAAAATGCCTGGCACACACAGTAGGTGTTCAATAAATATTTGTTGAATACATGAGAAAGTCTAATATACTGCCTAAGGCTAATAAGTAGAGCTGAAATTCAAACCCAAATCTAATTCTAAAACCCCTACTCTTTTGTTTTTTGTTTTGAGATGGAATCTGGATCTGTCACCCAGGTTGGAGTGCAGTGGCACAATCTCGGCTCACTGCAACCTCTGCCTCCCGGGTTCAAGGGATTCTCCTGTCTCAGTCTCCTGAGTAACTGGGACTACTGGTGCGTGCCACCACATCCAGCTAATTTTTGTATTTTTTTTTTCTTTTAGTAGAGACTGGGTTTCACCATGTTGGTCAGGCTGGTCTCGAACTCCTGACCTCAAGTGATCCACCCATCTCGGCCTCCCAAAGTGTTGGGATTACAAGCATGAGCCACCACACCTGGCCCTAAAACCCCTACTCTTAATCACATAAAAATCTTTTAATAATATTCCATAGTAAGAGTGCAGAGGTTTATTTCCTTCTATGTATTTTCTACAATTGGCATGTCTCACTTTTTAAGCAAAAAAGTCATTAAAAACAGTAAATGCATAATAGTATTGAACATTTAACCATAACTAAACCAACCACAAAACACAAAAACAGATGCTTTGGAGAATATAACATAAACTAAACGGAAAGAAGATGGATGGGAAAATTTTAGTGCACTAATATCAACTAGCATAATAAATAAGGACAAAGCATTTGAAATAATTTATATTAGAACAGGTAGATACTGAATTTTATAAGGTAAAAAGAATATGGGTTGTTTTCAACTTTTAAGTTTCTATGAAAAGTTATAAAAACTGACCATGTCACCTAGGATGGAGTGCAGTGGTGCAATCTTGGCTCACTGCAGCTTCAAACTCCTGGCCTCACGCAATCCTCCCACCTCAGCCTCCGAAAAGTGCTAGGATTACAGGCCAGTTTAAAATTCTTAACGGCAGGAATTACACAGGTCACATTTTCTGATTACAATAAAATATTAAATAAGGAAATAAAGCACTCACTCGGAAATTAATATTCTTCTAAATAACTACTGGGTCAAGGAAATAAGTAACAGCTATCATTTATTCATTGCCTATTTTGTTCAAACTACAGTGCTACCTGTGTTACACATATTCTCTCACTGAATCCCAATTAATAATTAAAAATCATCCATGAGGTAAGTTATTACATATAGTAGAGAAGAAAAAAAGTTAGGTTGAGATTTTAATAACTTGTCCAAGATCATAGAGCTATTAAATTTGCAGATAAGATAATTAAATTCAAGTTCAAATACAAAGCTCCTACTACTTACATATAAATGCTGTTATACTGCTGTTAGAATTCACGTACAAGCATCTAGCTATGCTCATTTTTCTCCATTCATAAAATAGTTTTGTAATAAAAGTAGAGAAAGCTAGAGTTCTTCAGCACAACATGTTCTGAAAGTATTTATTTGTTAAATATACTATTCTAGGAAGGTTATGGTTCATTTTTCTATCATTGAGCAGATAAAATACTTCAAATTACATAATCTCCTAAAAGGGATTGCTTTAAATATATCATTTTTATTAGGACAATGAAAAATGAAAGAAAACATAAAAATTAGGTAAACAAAATAGGGAATATAAGGAAAACATGACTTGCCACTACATTTATTTCTAAAAACTGGTGTATCCTTGGAAAAGTTGCTTTTTTCTGGTATTTATCTGTAATCCATAAGAGTTCTATGGAATCTTGGCCAGCATGGATTTGAAAGTCTGCCACTAACTGTGGGCAAGCCCCCAAGCCTCTTTAAGTTGTGGTTGCTTCATCCATAAATATGTGACTATCCAGGAGCTCTCCCAGCTTGAAAGTTTTACGATCTTCTATAAAACTTTAAGGATTAAAGTTATTTAAAATTTTGGGGGGTTTTCGTACCCAAGGAAGTTACTGATTCTATGTTTAAAGCTGTTTTTAACGTTACTTCTAAGCATAACTTTTTCTCCCACTTCTGCATTCAGAATAGTTTTATCTATACCTGTCAATGGTGCTTTTGTTCCCCAATGTAAACGTAGATAATGCCAAAGAACTCACTGTACGAATGTTGTCAACTAAAAGAAAAAAACACAATATTGGTTTTTGTGCAGATTAAGGGAACTTAAAGCAATTTTATAATTTCCACAATCTGATCTATTATTTTACTAGAGAAAATTAGTAAAGCATCAATTAAAAAAATTGAGATCTACTCCTAATCCTATTCCTGCTTCTCCAATACCTTCAAACCCTCTTAGTACACAATGGAATTGGTAATATTTTCCAATCTGCCTGATGATCAAAATTACCTATGGTTCCTGTTAAAGATATATTACCTGGACCTATCTCAGCCCAACACTGAATCAGAATTCCCAGAAGCCCCATTGTTAAGTATATTATTTTTTAAACAGGCGTCTTAGAGGATGCCTGTGATTACACAAGACTGGGAGGCCAGGCGCGGTGGCTCACACCTGTAATCCCAGCACCTTGGGAGGCCGAGGCAGGTGGATCATGAGGTCAGGAGTTCGAGACCAGCCTGGTCAACATGGTGAAACCCCGTCTCTACTAAAAACACAAAAATTAGCCAGGCGTGCTGGTGCACGCTTGTAATCCCAGCTACTCAGGAGGCTGAGGCAGAACAATCACTTTAATCTGGGAGGCGGAGGCTGCAGTGAGCCGAGATCGCGTCATTGCACTCCAGCATGGGCAATGGCACGACTCCATCTCGGAAAAGGAGAAAAAAAAAAAAAAAAGGGAAATCCCAATGTAAAGATCATGAGCTCTGGAGCCTGATACATCAAGTTTCAAAGCCTGGCTTTGTTCTTTATTATAGGTGTGACTTTGGGTAAGTGACTTAATACGAATCTCAGTTTTCTAATCCATAAAATTTGGATCCTAATTATGCTGGAGGTTGTGGTACAGTTCAGTATGCCCAACCACACTGGGTGTTTAGGAGGTGTCAGCTTCTCTTTCCTCCTGCTCATCTTGTCAGGGGAAACGACAATTACTATTATTTGAGGGGATTTTGAAGAGCCCTTTGCCCTAATGGGTCCACTTCCACTTCTAGGGCTAAAAATCTGAGTTCTGGATAACCCTTTAAGATATTACTTGGGTTGGCTAATTCAGGAGTCCTACAAACAAGTTAAATGATTTATTCTGGTTTCCAGAGGTTTAATGAAGCCCTCCTTCCAAAATAGATACACCATTATGCTGGGCTTCAAAGTCCAAGCTTTTATTTGCTGTGACTGTGGCAAAAATCATTTAAACCTCTGTTTCCCCATCTGTAAGACAAACGATGCTAAATGTCTACTGAACTAATAAACATTATTGATAACATAACTATTAATTAACACTTAAACATATATATTCTTACAAACACCTTTATGTACAAAAAGATAGCGTTAATAAGTTACAAGGAAAACGATACAATGGTACTTGCTCAAATACACAATAAATCAGAACCTGTTTAACAGAATTCTTGTTTGTGTAATATCAACTGCATCTCAATACAAAGTGTTTTAGGCATGTTTTTAGGTGAATTGACTTAGGAAGAAACAATCCAAATGATCCACTCTAATTAAAATATGTATATATATATTTAAAACTCACCCTAGGTTTAAACATAACCTAGTAGCAAAGCCGTCAAAACTAATTTCTGAAAAGATAACCACAAATGTAGTTTCTAATTAGAGTTCCATGATTAATTCTACATGCATATTTATTAAGCATAAATAAAGAGTATTAATAGGAATGCTTTACTAGGCTGGGAGCAGTGGCTCATGCCTGAAATCCCAGCACTTTGGACAGGTGGATCGCTTGAGGCCAGGAGTTCAAGACCAGCCTGGCTAACACGGTGAAACTCTGTCTCTACCAAAAAATACAAAAATTAGCTGGGCGTGGTGGCACATGTACTCGAGTAGTCCCAGGTACTCAAAGGATTAGGCAGGAAAATCACTTGAGCCCGGGAGGCAGAGGTTGCAGTGAGCTGAGATCGCGCCTCTATCTCAAAAAAAAAAAAAAGAGAACACTTTACTAAACATTGTTAAGTTTTAACTGCTCACATAAGCTATAACTTAGAGAAACCTAAGGAAATTTTTAAAAACGAAAAATCTGAGTCCGGGCGCGGTGGCTCACGCCTGTAATCCCAGCACTTTGGGAGGCCGAGGCGGGTGGATCACGAGGTCAGGAGATCGAGACCATCCTGGCTAACACGGTGAAACCCCGTCTCTACTAAAAACACAAAAAAATTAGCCAGGCGTGGCAGTGGGTGCCTGTAGTCCCAGCTACTTGGGAGGCTGAGGCAGGAGAATGGCATGAACCCGGGAGGTGGAGCTTGCAGCGAGCCGAGCTTGCGCCACTGCACTCCAGCCTGGGCGACAGAGCGAGACTCCGTCTCAAAAGAAAAAAAAAAAAAAAGAAAAATCTGAGAATATTTATTCAAAACAAAGGAAAAGTTACCCTCAAATCTTAAAAAAAATAAAAAACGAAAAAACCTTCAAATCCTATTGAAAGTAATTTAAATTACATTAAAGAATCATCGCTTTTTTTTCTCATTTTTTCTAATTGTTCTTTAATGCAATTCAGTAATTTTCTTCATTTAAGTCTTGTCCTTTGCTTGTTATGTTTATTTCTAGGCATTCAACATTTTTGTTGCTATTATGAATGAGATCTTTTTTCCATTATAGTTTCTCTTTATGGCTCATAAACAGGAAAGCTGTTTGATTTCTGAATACATTTTGTGTAATATCACCTTAGTAGACTATCATTTGTTTTAATAAACCTTTTTAGTGGATTTCCTTAGGTTATCTAAGTGGATAATTATATCATATATGAATAATCTTTTATCTTTTTGAATACTCTTTGATTTTCTTATTTAATTGCATTAGCAAGCTCTTCTAGAAGGTAAAACAGAAGTGAAAATAGCAGGCATAGTTTTAATGAGAATGCCTACAATATGTCCCTATGAAGCATGATGCTGGTTATCGGTTTAAGACAATTTTTTTAAGTGTTAAGGACATAACCTTTTATTCCTATTAGTAAAATTACTGGGAATAAGTTTTTAATTGAGAATAGACACCTTAATGCTTTTTAAATTTTTTTTTTTTATTTTTTGAGACAGAGTCTCGCTCTGTCGCCCAGGCTGGAGTGCAGTGGCGTGATCTCTGCTCACTGCAAGCTCCACCTCCCGGGTTCACGCCATTCTCCTGCCTCAGCCTCCTCCCAAGTAGCTGGGACTACAGGCGCCCTCCACCATGCCCAGCTAATTTTTTGTATAAACTTTTTTTCTTACATTTTATTTAGAAATGATCAAATGATCATAAAGTCACAGGAAGTTGCAAAAATAATATAGAGAGGTCCCATACACTTTTAACCTACTTCACCCCAGTGGTAACATCTTATATCACTTCCTGTCAAAGCCAGGATATTGCAACTGGTACAATCACAGATCCTACTTAGATTTCACTGGCTTTACAGGTATGTAGCTGTGTTTTCTAGGCCATTTGATCACATGTGTGGGTCTCTATATCCACCACTACAGTAAAGATACCGAACAGTTTATTGCCACCAGGATCCCTCATGTGGCCCCTTTATGACCCCACTTCCCTCCCCTTTTCCTAATTCCTGACAATCAGTAATCTTTTCTCCATTGCGATAATTCTGTCA
Organism: Pongo abelii; assembly: GCF_028885655.2. NCBI lineage: Eukaryota > Metazoa > Chordata > Mammalia > Primates > Hominidae > Pongo > Pongo abelii. Next base: position 20,351,788 of record NC_072008.2, read on the forward strand.
TTTTAAGAATGTCATATAAATCATATAGCATGTAACCTTTTTTTTCACTCAGCATAAATCCCTTGAGATTCATCCAAGCTGTTGTGTGTATTGACAATTCATTCCTTTTTAGTTAGCGAGTAGTATTATTCCATGATGTGGATGTGCTAGATTATTTGACCATTTACCCATTCAAGGACATTTGGTTTCTAATTTTTGGATAGTACAAATAAAGCTGCTATGAACACCTGTGCACAGACTTTTACGTGGATGTAAGTTTTCATTTCTCTGTGGTGAATGTCCAGGAGTACAACTGCTGGATCATATAGCAAGTATATGTTTATTAATAAATGGCCAAACTATTTTCCTGAGGGGCTGTATCATTTTATGCCCTCACCAGCAATATATGAGTGATCTAGTTTGTTTGCATCCTCGCCATTTATTATTGTCACTATTTTTTATTTTGGCTGTTCTAATAGGTATGTAGTGATATCTCATCATGTTTTTTCACTTCCCTGATAGTTAACCATGCTGAACATCTTTTCATATGCTTATCTGCTGTTCATCTTTGGTGAAGTGTCTGTTCACTTCTTTTGTCTATTTTTTGCCTGGATTGCTTGTCTTTGTTATTGCTGAGTTTTGAGAGTTCTTTGAATATTGTAGATACAAGTCCGGTCTCACTTACAGGTTCATACCCTTCACAGAGTCTTTTTCATAGATAAAAGGTTTTGAATTTTCAGGAGTTCAATTTATTGTTTTCTTCTTTTATAGAATTTGCTTTTGGTCTCAGGTTTAAATGCTTCATTTAGCCCACAGTCCTGAAGATCTTCTCCTATGTCTAAATTCTAAAAGTTTTCTAGTTTTACATTCAAATTCACGATCCATTTTAAATTAACTTTTACACAGTATGAGATTTGGGTTGAGACTTATTGTTTTACCTATAGATGTGCAATAGCTCCATGCACCATTGTTGAAAAGGCTATTTATCCTTCCTCTATCAAACTGCTTTTGTAACTTTGACAAAAATCAGTTGGCTGTACTTACATGGGTCTATTTCTTGTTCTCCTTCTTATTCCACTGATCTATGTGTGTATCCCCTTGCCAATACTACAGTATTTTGAGTACTGGATATAGTAAGTCTTAAAATCATTTGGAATGATTCCTCCCATTTTATTTTTAGAGACAGGGTCTTGCTGTGTCGCCCAGGCTGGAGTGCAGTGGTGTGATCATAGCTAACTGCAGCCTTGAACTCCTGGGCTCAAGGGCTCCTCCTGCCTCAGTCTCCCAAGTACCTAGGACTATAAGTGCGTGCCACTATTCCTTGCTAATTTTTTAAAAAATTGTTTTTCTAGACACAGGGCCTTGCTGTATTGCCCAGGCTGGACTTGAACTCCTGGCCTCAAGTGATCCTCCCACCTCAGCCTCCCAAGGCGCTGGGACTACACCATTAAGTTTTATGTTAGCTATAGGTTCATTATCAAGTTGAGCAAGTCCCCCTCTATTAGGTGGCTGAGTTTTTATTATGAATGAATGTTTAACTTAGCTAAATTTTTCTCTTTCCTATAAGCCATTTTATGATCAAGAAAAAATTTGTTTTCTCCATTAATATCATGTGACTTGTCTTCTTTAACCTTTTAATATGGTAGGCTACCTTGAATGATTTTTGAATACTGTGTCTGATGTGGAATTAAAACCCACTTGGTCATGGCATACAATTCTTATATGTTGTTGGATTTGTTTTGCTAGTTTTTGTTGAGGATTCTGTGTCTATGTGCTTCAGGGATATTGACCTGTAGTTTTCTATACTATCTTTAGGTTTTGCTATCAGGATAATACTGGCCTCAAAAAATGAGTTGTAAAGTGTTCTCTATTTTCTGGAAGAGACTATGTAGAATTTATGTTATTTCTTTATTCCTGACAGTACAAGTTTCCTTCTTTTATCATTCTCTTTCAGGGTCTGCTACTCACAAATTCTCTTAGTTTTCCTGCATCCAAGACCACTCTGATTTTACCTTCATTCCTGAAGGATATTTTCACTTGGTATAGAAATCTGGGTTGACAGTACCTTCTTTCAGCACTTGAAAAATGGTGTGCCATATCCTTCTGGCATCCATAGATGTTTTGAGATGAGGTCTCACTGTGTCGCCCAGGCTGGAGTGCAGTGGTGCGAAGATGGCTCACTGGGGCCTTGACTGTCTGGGCTCAAGTGATCCTCCAGCTTCAGCCTCCCCAGTAACTGGAATTACAGGCATGTGCCACCATGCCTGGCTATTTATTTTTATTATTGTTATTATTTGTAGAAATGGGGTCTTGCCATGTTGCCCAAGCCGATCTCGAACTCCTGGGCTCAAGCAATCCTCCTGCCTTGGCCTCCCAAAGTGCTGGGATTATAGGCGTAAGCCCCCCAAAGTGCTGGGATTACAGGCATAAGTCTCCCAAAGTGCTGGGATTATAGGCATAAGCCACTGTGTCTGGCAGACGTCCATAGATTCTGATGGAAAATCTGCTGTCGCCTGAATTGTTCTCTATAGGTAACAGTTCATTTCTAACTGCTTTAAAGATTCTTTAATTTTCAAAAGTTTGCTATTTTACTTTTTCAATTGTCATAAAACATAACATAAAATTCACTATCTCAACTATTTTAAGTGTGTGGTTTAGTAGTATTAAGTATATTCACATTATGCAATTAATCTTCAGAACTATCTTGCAAAATTGAAACTCTGTATCTATTAGACAATAACCACTCATTTCCAAAAGTTTGATTTTGATTTTGTCTAGGAGTGGATTACTTTGGGTTTATCTTATTTGGGATTCAGTCAGCTTCCTGAATCTGTAAGATTATGTCTTTTGCAAAATTTGGGGAAATTTCAGCCATTATTTCTTTAGGTCCAGTTTTTTTCCCTTTCTGGGACTCTGATGGCATAAATGTTAAATCTTTTGTTAATGTTCACCAGGCTCTTGAGGCTCCGTTCATTTTCCAGTTTATTTTTTCTCTATTGTTCATTTCTATTGCTTTATCTCCAATGTTATTCTTTCCTGTCATCTCCATTCTTCTACCTAGCCCATGTAGTAAGTTTATCTGTTACTGTATTTTTCAGTTCTAAAATTTCTATTTGGTTCTTCCTTATAGCTTCCATTTCTTTTCTGAGACTAATTTTTCATTTCTTTCAAGTGTGTTTGTGATTGCTCACTGAGGCACTTTTGTGATGGCTGCTTTAAAATTCTGGTCTGATAATTACAACATCTGAATTATCACAGTGATGATGTCTGTTGACTGTCTTTTCTCATTCATGTTGCGATTTTCTGGTTTTTGGTATAAGTGATTTTTTACTGTCTAATGGATATTTGGAGATTATAGGACTCTTTCCTACTTAATCTTTTTTTTTTTTTTCCCGAAGTAGGCAGTCCTCCTGTTGAGGTGGAGTGTGTATGTTCAACTTCCCTCTGGGCTGCACCAACATCACCCAGGCAAAAGTGGAGCAATGACTCACACTTTTGTTGCAGATGGGTGGGATGGAAGTTCAGCTCCACTCTCAGTCCCAATGAAAGTAGGGCACCAACCTGTATCACCTCATTGCCTCTGAGTAGGGGTGTAAGCTCACCTTCCTGCTGGGCCCCACTGATGACAGGGAAGAGGAAAGCAGAAGGCTGACTCATATTTCTTTGTTGCTGCACTATAAAGCCAAAAGCTCAGCTTCCCAAAGGACCCAGCTAACAACAGGGGAGGGTAGAGAAGGAAGCAGAATGCCAACTAGCCCTGCCACCCATCACTTGCCAGATGGGAGTGAAGGCTCAGTTCTCCACTGGGCCCCACTGACATTAGTGGAGGTAAGATGTGTTGAGAATCCTACCTCCAACCATCTTGTTCTGCCTTGTTGATGTAAGGTGAGGGTAGAGTATGGATTAGCCCTGGCTCATGTCACCTTGTTAAGTGTCACTGCTTCTGGGTTGGGGTGGAGGCTCAATCTGCTGCTAGACCCCACGGCTGCTAGACACCACCCTGGCAAGAGCATAACTTCCTTCGGCTTGAAGTGGAATGAAGGAAAACGCTTCCTGCCTGGTCTGCCAAAACCACCCAGCAGGGGGAACCAAAGTGCTGTCTGCTTTTGCTGGGCAAAGAAATGGGTGCTTAGGTCTCTGATCTCCCCAGCCCACACCACTGGGTTGGGGAGTGAGAGCACTATTATTTGCTTCTTTGGGGTGGGGTGGGGTGGGGTTTTTCTGATGGTATTTGGCCAGGGTAGGGTGAGTATTGTCAAAAAGGTTTAGACTTATTTGGCTACCTTTCCCCTAGTTGTTTGTCTAAAGGAAACAGGCTTTTTCTCAGAGCTCTTCTTGTCTGTGACTGTTGGCAGTTCTAGTTTGGAGGCTTTCATAGCACCCTGTCTAGGATATATGGGAGGTGACAGGAAGAACACAAATAGTGAATTCCTTGGGTTTTCTTGAGTCCCAAGGTCTGCAGGCTGTTTGCCTTCTTTTTCACCTTTACAGTGTTCCTGTGCTCGTTTGTTGTGTTATGTCTAAGGTGTTCTAGCTGTAAGGGAGATCAAGGAGGAATAGGGGTCCTCTATCTTGGCAGAACCAGATGTATCCTCCAAGTGATTAATTTTTATGTTGAAAACAACATTTATTTTCTAATTTTCCACATTATGGCTGAAAATGTACTACAGAAAACTGCTGTAACATTATAGGTCATAATTTCCTCCTAAAGATCCAATTACATCTGCTTATATTATTCTTTACTAATTTACCTTGTTTCATGCTATTAAACTTCCTGCCCACTTCAGTACTTCTAGACTTTAATGTTCCAAAAGAAAATAATTCCATTTAATTCATTTTCACCTAGTAGTATACTATACATACTCAGAAGAGCTGGCGGGGGAGGGGAGGTGGTGGGCAGGAGATAGCTTTAAAACTCATTTATGAGCTCTTTTTATTAATCCAAGGCAAAACTTATTTTTAATTTGCCTATGACATTTCTCTAAGGATTACTTAATATGAACATCCATTTTGATAGCTATTACTCTTGAATTATACCAACAGCCAGCAGGAACTTGAAGGAAAAGAGGCAAATAAGGTTTTGTTTTATTTGCATTTTTACTTCTTCAAATAACATACCTGTATATGTTACTTCACTTGAGATGGATTCCTGAATTCATTTACCTGTTGACTTATATTTAATTTCAGAGATTCTAGGCGTATTGTCTATTATTAAGATTAATAATTAATCTTCAATTAACTCTTGCACTTTTGCTTTAAATAAGAAACTATGGACTAGTTTAGGCCGAGGAGACTCTAAGGAAAAATATCACTGCCCCAATCTTTGTTTTCTTTCTGTAACTTTCTTTTTTAAGTTCTATAACCAATATTTAACTCTTTGTTGTGTTCCTCTAGGAATTCCACTCTGGCTGAGAGAAAGGGTGCCCTAGGTGAGAGGTATCCTAAGGCACTTTCATAGAACCTAGAGCTCTATTAACCCACTTGGAAAACCACTATTTTAGGAAAAGACTTGTATTTATCAAATCTAAAAAGAAAGAAAATATCCTAAAAGCACATATTGAAACTTAAGTTTTCTGAGAAGAAATACATATACAAGGAACTTCCCTATCAGCATTAGAACAAAAGCCAACTTAAGTCCCTAAAACAGTAACAAAATAAGCACGTGAATTATGTATACGAATGGACAAGAAGCACATGAAAAGATCCTTAACATCATTAGTCATTAGAGAAATGCAAATCAAAACCACAATGAGATACCACTTCACACCCAGTAGGATGGTTATAGTAAAAAAGACAATAATAAGTGACGGCAAGGATATGGAAAAGCTGGAACTCTCATACACTGCTGATGGGAATGTAAAATGGTACAGGCCAGCTGGAAAAGTTTGGCAGTACCTCAAGAAGCTAAACATAGATTTACCATATGACTCAGCAATTCTACTCCTAGGTATATATCCAAGAAAACTGGAAACATATGTTCACATAAAAACTTAATACGAATGTTCACAGCAGCATTATTCATAATAGCCAAACGGTAGAAACAATTTCCAACGTCCATCAACTGATAAATGGATAAACAAACTGTGGTATATCCATATAATAGATTATTCAGCCACATAAAAGAATGAAGTCTTGCTACATGCTACAACATGTATGAACCTTGAAACATGTAAGAACCTTGAAAACAGACACAAAGCCCACATATTGTAGGATTCCATTAATATGAAATGTCCAGAATAGGTGAATCTAGAGACAGAAAATAGATTAGTGATTGCCAGGGACTGGGGGAATGGAGGAAATGGGGAGTGACTGCCAACATGTATGAAATTTCTTTTTGAGGTGATGAAAATGTTCTAGGAAATAGATAGTGGTGATGGCTGCACAACCTTGGGAATATAGTAAAAGCCACGAATTACATACAAGGGTGAATTTTATGGTATGTAAATATCTCAATTAAAAAAGGAATTAGGCTGGGTACGGTGGCTCATGCCTGTAATCCCAGCATTTTGGGAGGCCGAGGTGGGCGGATCACCTGAGGCCAGAAGTTCGAGACCAACCTGGCCAACATGGCAAAACCCTGTCTCTACTAAAAATACAAAAAATTAGCTGGGCGTGGTGGTGGGCACCTGTAATCCCAGCTACTTGGGAGGCAGAGGCAGGGGAATCACTTGAACCCGGGAGGCAGAGGCTGCAGTAAGCTGAGACTGCACCACTGCACACTAGCCTGGGCAATAGAGCAAAATTTCGTCTCAAAAAAAAAAAAAAAAAAAAAAAAAGTAATTAGGCCGGATGCGGTGGCTCACGCCTGTAATCTCATCACTTTGGGAGGCAAAGGCAGATGGATCACCTGAGGTCAGGAGTTCAAGACCAGCCTGGCCAACATGGAGAAACCCCATTTCTACCAAAAATACAAAAATTAGCCAGGCGTGGTAGTGGGCACCTGTAGTTTCAGCTACTCGGGAGGCTGAGGCAGGAGAATAACTTGAACCCAGGAGGCAGAGGTTGCAGTGAGCCAAGACTGCGCCACTGCACTCCAGCCTGGGTGACAGAGAAGAAATACATATACAAGGAACTTCCATATCAGCATTAGAGCAAAAAGCTCTGGGTGACAGAGTGAGACACCGTCTCAAAAAAAAAAAAAAAAAAAAAAAAGGAATTAATTAGGGCTACTTGACCTGACAGTCTAAGAAAAAAAAAAGATTGCATAACTTTCCTTTTAAATTTCCTTTTCTTATACGATAGCAAGATAATTGTTAACATTTTTGGGTTGAGCCAAATTCTGTTTTCTGGCACTTTGAGGGAACATCAAGTAGATTTTTCTGAAAAGAGGATGCAAAGATAGAGAGGTAACGATTTAATAAGCTGCAATCAAAGAACAGAGCACATTTACTCAGGCATACACCTAGAGGCTTCTGTAAAGAGAGCTGTTAAGTAATGTCTAGGCAGGCCCCCCTTTTTCCAAGTACTGTAATTTTTGTTTCAAACGTTAGACATTTTGTTTTATTTGTAAGACAGCTGGTTAGAAATCTCAAATAATCTTCCCATACAATGTCATAAAAGCTGTTTTTCAGGCCAACTCACAAAAGCCTATTTAACCCACTGTATTTGGAAACTAACATCAACTTCACTCAGTTTTACTAACTTTTTAAACTTTACCTATTGACTACTTAAGCACTGTCTCTATTGTGAACAGCATTCCCAGTTCATGCCAGGATCACATCATCTCTACAGGCCTCCCTGGTGAGAAGAGGGCTTCATGCTACATACATACATATATTTATATATGTGAGAAGTCACCTATCTCTCTAGGTTATTCTCTACATCTCCACAATAGCTACTCATGTAAACTACTTGGAACCTTTTTCTCCTGTAGCAGATTTCATTTAGACTGAGTCACTCACCGGGATGTTCTCAACTCAAACAGGGCTGTGTAGTGAAAAGTCATTAGAATTTGCAATCTGTGAGACTTGAGTTTGAATTCTGGCTCCTTCAGTTACTAGCTGTGCAACCATGACCACGTTATTTAACCCTTCTAGGCTTCAGTTTCCTCATCTGTAAGTTGAGGATAACTCTGTATACTTCATTCAAGTTGATATACACAAAGTGACTTGTCAAGAGGGGCATTCAACAGACGTGAGCTTCCTTACATCTTAACTTGGGAAAGAAAGAGCAGTGATCTCAACGTACCCCTCACCCTTCGTTTGTAGGTAGGAACATTCTGAAGTTGTTTTTGTAAACTAAGGACTGTATTTTCCAGACTTACAAATTAAGGCTAATGCAAGACTGTATATTATTTTGGATTTGAGTACTCTGACACAGCAAATGAGTTAAAATTAGCAGAGGGTAGCGAAAAAGTAATATTTGAACTTTTGTGCATTGTGGCTCTTTCAGAATTTGTATTTAAGATAGTTTTGATAAAATTAAAAAGTTATATTGATATGATGTGGATGACAAAATGAATTTTAGTGAAATGAATGTGCTGCACACCCCAACTCTGACTTTGTTAACATACCACCTGGAGCAGGTCTGCCTGAACAGGTCTCAATTTTCTTACATAAATAGGGTAGGGCTAAATTGTTCTCTAAAATTCTATGCTAAAAAAATTTAAATGCTTTCATATTTCAAGATGCACCAATCCACTTTTTCAGTTTTAACTAGCACAGTACAGTGAATGCAACACAATATTTAAACAAATTACCATACAGTAATTTATTCATCCAATAATATAGAAGATAATTGTATATTTTTCTACCCAGAGACATTAGTCTTACTGTTTATGTCTCGGTCTGTAAGCTCGGTGCACAAGAGGAAACTTGTAATTGCAACATTTTTTGATATTTAAATTTCCCCCAATGCTTTAGTGTTATCACTTGAATGAGATGTCACAGTAAAACTATCAAAGTTGTAGGAAGAGTAGAATGGTGATTTGTGGGGTATGTACCACCCTAGAGGGTTTATCAGAATCTTCAGGGTAGAAAAGGACAAAACTAACCTGATTAAACATAATTTGAAAAAGCATGTTAAATATTTGTTTTTAGAAAAGGTTTAGCCTATTAATTTCAAGATACAAATCATACAAGGTAGAAATGAAAAAAACACTGGTGTAAAAAATGCATTCAATTTGTACTAATCCTGTAATCTGGAATTGTACTGTTCAACATGGTAGCCAATAGCCACTGGTGACTATTAGATAAAATTTAAAAATTCACTTCCACACTAGCCACATTTCAAGTGCTGAACAGCCACATATGGGTAGCAGCTACTGTACTAAACAGTGCTGATCTAGAATTTTTTTGTGATTTTAAGTCAATCTTTATTATTTTATATTATTTTCAGATAGATGCCTCTGTTCCTAAATGTGAAGAAATGGAGTAACATTCTAGGTAGCTGAGATTTTTGCTACAGGTTTTACAAGATTTCTGGAGTGAAGATTTATCCCAAACCACTGCACTTGAGATGCATTTCAATCTGTTAATGTCAAAATGATCTTTTGCTTCAGGCTATCATTTGACATCTGCTTCTAACACATATCAAATGACTGATCCAAGTTTCCTAAGACAAGCTTTGTGGCCCAAAGAATTAGAGACAAGCTCACAGAAATCTAAATGACCAGGTCAGATTTGAAGATGAGATTATCACCATATGTAAGATTATAAAAATCAATTTATATGGTGGACAAAACAAAACTAGTTTTTAAGTTATATAAGAGACCATGGATATATTAGTTAAGATGGGAAAATTCGATTTAACTTATGCTATGGTTGTAATTCCATTATGACAAGAAATGTAAAAGTGCTTTTAGATTTACACCTACATGTAGAGTGACAAATATTTAGGAAACTAGCACTATGTTATGAGAACAACAGAAAAGGACTCACAATGTGGAGACCTGACTCCAGGCAGGGCAGTAGGCTAGCTTTCAATTTAAAGCTGCCTGTTTTTTAGTTCATTTATGTTCTACTTTCTAGCTGACATCTTCAAGAGAGGAAGGTAAATATGCAGGGCAGGTAATGCCAGCAATTGAGCCATTCTGTTATGGTATGTAAAACATAAAATCACTATTCATTATTTGGTAATATGCCCAGCAAACACCCCTGACCCCAGAGGTATTTGTACATGATCAGCAGAGACCAGAAAAAGAGTGAGGATGCTATTTTACATTATTTGGAAACTGTAACTTTTTTATATTACTAATCCTAGCTATCTATTCTCTAGTAAGAGAAAACAAGAAGCAATTAATTTAAACAGGAAAATGGGAGAGAAAAGCAGATTAACAGTGGCATAAAGTGGCATATGAGAGAATTTTTAAACTACAAATAATAGACATAAGTTACAGAAACAGTCAATGTACAGGCCATTTAGTAGGGGCGATTAGCTTGATATTAAGTAGAATATGACCATTAATTTTCAGAACATCGAATCAAAAGTGTAAATTATTTTTAACTTTTATTTAAATTATTATTAAATTTATATTCACCATTAAGATGGAACATTTTTATACAATTTAACTTAGAAAGATTTCAATTCAAAATGAAACAAAACTCTTGACAGTTAAAGAAAACACTTCAATATAGTCAATTAAACATAACAGCTCATTTCCAGGCAATACCGGATCGCGTTACTGTAGTTATCAGACTTTCCAAAACTGTGTTCTGCAAAGCACTTTGTGTCCACTGAGACTTCAATAGATGGTTCACAAAAAAGGGGTTCTGACATCAAGTCTCAAATGCTGTGGGCCATATCCGTTTTGCAGATTCATTGTATACAACATCTTAAAAGTTCTAAATTATACAGTAAAGAAAGGTTAAATCTTATTTAATGCCACATTTCCCCAACTTACTTGATTATGCCACACTACCTTGTTTTTTGGACGGGGGTGATTCTTGAGGAACGGATACACCTTTTAACATCGTATCTCCAAGACTTTTCAGCTTGAAAAATACTATATATACTATTTAGAGTTCTGTAAGAACCAACACTACATTACAGACAAAATCTAAAGGATTACATTTCTAGACAGGAAAACCCAGTTACCCTATGGCATTTCCAAATAACTAAAACAAATGTATTTACAGTAATGGGGAAGGAGGTGTGACATATTAATTTCCTTCCCTAAAAATTAACAGAATGGATTCATCCTAAAATATAAAAAGGTGTGCACATTTTGTGTTGGTATGTTTTAGAAAGAAAGTTAAAATTCTACCTATTGATGCTATAAACTGACTTTAACCATTTCTTCAGGGACACATTACCTTCAAGAGGTAGACATACAGAATATACTATATTTTATTGATTAAAAGATACAATCAAGTGTAAGATACACTGTTTATATATTGTTAAGAAAAAACATGCTGCTAATTAAACTATGCCATCCCATGGATTGTGAGACATCTTCCAATTTGAGCAACGTTAAAAATGTGAACAAACTTTCCTTTCTTCCTTCTTCCACATATATTCTTCACAATGTTGTTTTTTCCCTTTAAAGACAATATTGAGGAAGGGATCAATGCAAAAAGGGTAAGATTCAAGAGATTTTTGTTCCCCTTGCCCTTTCAATTACGTTCAGATATTACATGACTATCTAAACTGATCAATCAAATAAATCACTTTTAATTGCTTTGCTGGATTCTAAAAAATTACCCCAGAGGAAAAACAAGGAACTGAGACAGTTCTTTAAGAGGGATGATTCATTGTAACTGTTGTTTATTAAAAACTTAAACCATGTACTGAATCAAGTACTTTACATATATTATCATTTCATTTAATTCTCACCAAAACTCTATGAGGTAGACATTATTTTCATCCCTATTTTACAAATTAGGATGTTGAAGTATAGAGATATTAAATATAACTTGCATAAGGTTACAAAGTTATTAAGTGGCAGAGCCAGGACTCAAACACAGGTCTTTATGGCTCCAGAGCTCATGTTCTTTAACATTTTGCTATTAATCCAAATAACCCCACAAAGTCCCTTCTAAGTTTTAAGAATAAGCAAAAACCAAAATACTTAATTACTAGTAACTAATGTATTTGCTTAAAACAGGTCACATGACAAAAAGACAAATACTGTATGTTCTTACTCACACGTGGGGCTCATAGGTAGGGAGTTTCTACTCAGAATGAGAGTTACTAGAGGATAGGACGAGTGTGGGGGTTACAGAGGGGGTGGGGGTGAAGAAAGGTTGGTTAATGGGCACAGTACATACAATTGGATAGAAGGAATAAGTTCTAACAATGGATAGCAGAGTAAAGTAGGGTGACTACAGTTAATAACAATGTTTTATATATTTCAGAATAGTTAGAACAGAGGATTTGAAATGTTCCCAACACACAGAAATGATTAATGGATACCCCAAATACCCTGATGTGATCATTACACATTCTATGCATGGAACAAAATATCACATGACCCCATAAAAATGTAAATATTATTTATCAATTGAAAAGTAAAAATTTTGGTGTGCCAAAGTTTATCTTTCAACGGTTTGTTTAACCAAAGAGACAACTTCCTCCTACGTTTCTGTACATTAGGGATTACTAAATATTGGCTTTTAAATTGTACAACTTGATAAACTGTCAAAAATTAAATAGGCCAAATGTATTAAAATAATCATAATGTGCTATATGGATACATTTTATCTTGAACCTGTTTTATAAAACATACACACACACACACACATTTGTGTTTGTTTTGCTAAATCATGACAAAACTTAATGATTAAATATGGTAGTTTTTACTGAATGATTAAATAGGGTAGTTTTTCTTTGTTTTAATGCTTTTTGGTGTTAAACTGATAAACTAGAATATCTGAGATCTGATATCTCCAGGTTAATGATACAGGTCACTGTATTAATTCCAAAAGAACACACTGATGGGAGTGGGGTGGAAGGAAGACATTGAATGCTAGGTATTACAACTTAGATACTTGTTTTTTTCTATTTATGTGAATTGGGGAACGGGATGTATATGTACTTGCACAGCTGCATTCCAATGCTTTAAAATGTGTTATCCACCAAACATAAACAACTGAGCACTATCACACGCAGGCATTACCAGTGAGACCACCAACGTGTCAGTGTGTCATTCATTATAATCTGAACCGTTGGGTCTAAAGCACCCATTCTGCACTGGGTCAACCAGGCAACTGTGACCTTACCCATCATTCACAGCCTGGCAGATCACATGTCCCTGAGCATTGAACTGTAGAGCAAATCTTGTTAATTATCACAATGGTATGAATTTCTTAGTAATAAAAATTTTAAAAAACTTTAGGACAATTGTTCTGCAACTCAGACTTCTAGATAAGTGATCTGTATTTTTGGTCATTCTATAATTTAGCAAATGTCAAGTCCTTGGTCAGGAGTACACAGTCCAATTCTGCCACCTGTCTTATTAAAAATAAGATATACTTATTGTGGTTTCCAGAAATGTATACTAAAGAGAAGACAAAGTCTGCCTATATTTGCTCCTGTAATTAGATAAAAGTTTTATTAATAAAATCTAAATGCAACCAGCAAGTTTCACATTTTGAATCTACCCCATTACTACAGGATCAAGCTGCCAAAATAAAGCAAAGTTTTCTAGATTTTACAAAACTGACATCCTCTATCATAATCACTGAAAACAATGAAGTGTTCAGTAATGTGTCACAGTTACTTGACAGTTGACATGTAACAATACCTGTCCTCTCCTCAGATCTTCACTTAGGGGAAAGAAAAAAACCTGAAAGGTGGTAAAAATAAAACAGGAAAAGGAAAAGAAACAATAAAACATTTTTTTCAAAATCAATGATTATACTTTAATAGAGCATTTTCCCTATAGATAAAATAAGAAATCTATATAATATTGATATAGTAGAAATACTATAAAATCTATGTACTATACTATAGAATACTACATAATCTTTTGAGGTTAAAAATGGCTGCACATTCACTAAACATGCTCTCCCACACAAAGGCCTCATTTTCTATAACAAAATACTTATATAGTTGATTTTTAAAATATTTTTCAGTGCATCATGGGTACCTGTTATTTAAAGGAAGTCGAGGTAGCTATTTTCATACAACACATTGTATAATACACATTGTATACAACACATTATATTGTGGCTATTTTATATAACACATTTCTATAAAACAAAAATAATCTCCATAATTTTATTATTTTGAAAACTTCATATTTAGATTTACTATCATTTATACCTACTCTATTGCAACGGAGAAAAAAGTATCACTCTAGGTCAGGCTTATGATCCAGTAAATGCTATCTCTGACAGCACTGGCAAAGAATTTGCAGAACAGAAGAGCCATAATTCCTACCTATCCATCCTCTAAACAGTCAAATATTCAAAAGCATATTAGCATCTTTAAGTAACTCACTAAAGAATTCACCTAGACCAGTTAGGAAGCTAGTTTGTTTTTTATCTTGTACCAACCCTTACTTTGCTTACATAGTACTTCCTTTATTATCCTAAATTTGCTTCTTTAAACATTTGGCCTAGTTCTAGCCTATCATGTTCTGACCCACGTTTGAGTTTAACCACAAGGGTTTTTTTGTTTTGAACACCATGAGATTCGTGTGAGGTCTTAAAGCAGGAAGGCCAGTGTAAAGGAACTGAAGAAACTGCCTGTGTTTCTGAGGCACTGAGGTCTTTTTAAATTGTTCATATTTTAATGAGATTAAAATGATAAAAAACAGAGATAAGATTCATAATCATCCTATTCCTGACTTTCATGATTCATTCAGCAGATATTTATTAAGTCCACAATATGTAAGTGCCAGGCATTGTGTTGAATGCTGAGGATTCAGAGAGTGGGGGGAAACGTCTGCTTTCAAGAATTCACAGTGTACTAGGGATGAGACCATAAATGTAAACTCCTACACAGACCGATCCTGAAATCTTTTAACCTGGAGAGAAATATTTTGATGTATTTACTCAAGTAAATGACTCTAAAAAAACGATGTTACTCTGGTAAAATACAATTATCTGATAGGAACCTACTGGGGAGGAAACGGTATAATAGTGAAAATATTAGACCTCTGAGTGGAACTTTTCAACCTTTCCCTCACTGTCTTCAATATTTCCAAATTGTATCAGAAGTAATTTACTTGAAATAGCTGAACAAGCAATTCAGCTTGTTCAGTAAATATCTAAAGACAATTTGTTAGAATTTAGTTTTAATAAATCTTGGCAACACTGGCTCTGTTTGACATACCTTATGCCAGAATAGCAAGAAAATTCTTTGAAAATAGCAAATTGTGGAATCCTATCTGTCAAGTTCTGGAAAACATGATAGTAACTGAAGTAACAAGGCTTTACCAAATGAGAGCTCTTATAATACTCTGTTTCTGGAAAACAGATGACCTCTAACTACTGGCTTATTTATATCCCGAATTTTTCCACAAAAGATTTGGAACAGCTACCCTGATATAAAACGAAGCACATGTATTGTATCCACCTGGCTTTGAATTATGGCTCTGCCATTTACTATTTATAATCTTTGTACCTTTTAAATTCTGAGATTTGGTTTCCTAATCTATAACAATGGGGACCATAATCCTACCCTGCTGGGTCACAGGAAGGATAAAATGAAATAGTAATGTAGCACAGTACCTGGCATATAGTTGGTGCTAAATAAATATGTTTTGTGCTTCCTTATCCAAATGCATTCTAGATAGAAAAAGGATAAGGTGGAGTTTTAAATGATATTGTTTTCCTATCACATTGATACATGCCAAGCAGAAATGTGGACTGATCTTGAGTTGCAATTATTAATGTTTGTATGTAAAAGTCAGGCTCAAAGCAAATTTAATTTCTTTCCATAAGTTCAGTACTTTGAGAACATTTTATTAACCTTTTAGCTATATTATTTAATGCAAAAAATTTTCTGGGGAAAAACATGACAAGAGCTCTTGCATACTGTTTTTCACACTACCCATCGAAAGGATTATTAAACATCATAAATTTGGCTTTTTTATAAAATATTTATAGTATTAGTCTGGTTAACAATTTTAAATAAAGTTCTTGTGATTCTGCCAGTCTTAAAAACATGATTTCCTTTCTTTCTTTCCTTTTCTTTCAACATGTATCAATGTCTTTTCCATTGAAGAGCAGCATTTAGTTCAGGTTTTACAAGTATGATCCAAGTCGCAAAATACTAAGCACCAATCATAAGCACTATTACAACTCTGCGTGCGTTAAGGAGAACAAGCAAAATTTTTATACAGCAGTGGATGTGACTGGGGGAAAAAAGTGAAAAGCGATTTGAACTGATCCCCCGCCCTCTCTATTATACCGGAGAATGCAAGTGTCCCGCATCTCAGATTAAACTGAGCCTCGGTTTTACTGACGTAACCAGTAACCCTATCTACCTCTCACACTGCGGAGGCCGGCAGGGCAGCGGCTGCCGCCAAGCACACCACTCATCAGAGCCTGCCCCGTTCCACCCCCGCGTTTCAGTCATGCTTTCCAGAAATGGGGTCACTCACTCAGTAACTATTACACACACGCAGCCTATCATCCTGTAATCCCCCAAAGTCCGCTGCGGGGAGAGAAGGCAGCAAAAAGTCAAGGAGGAAGAATCACAGACGCGCCACCATCAGGAATTGATTTTCCACTCCGGAGAGGAGCGGTGATACCTTGGAATGGGTCTTGTCTGGATTATTTTCGCAGACCCCGAGTTGTTCTGGGACAGGGGCGGTTCAGGAAAGCTCGGTGTAGTGATGCGCCCGGGGAAATTCTGTTTTGCCCTGTTTGGGTATATTGTTTGGGCACTAGGGTGGGTGTCTCAGGGACGGTCACCAGATCCCGGGCGAGGAAAACCAGAAAGCCCTTTACGGCGGCCGCTGATCTCCTTGAATATCACCCTCTCACCTCCATGGACAGGAAACTCAAGTTAAACTCACAGGGACGGGGGTCTAGCTCTGCGACCTCAGAAACGGAGGGGGTAGGGGACCTTAGGCTTCCACTTTCTTCTTTGCAGCAGCAGAAACCGCTGCGGCAGACGGCGGAGAGGCAAAACCCTGCACCCCCTACCCGAAACCCCCACAGGTCGCCGCCGCCCGTGCCCCGCGCGCCGGTCTCCCCGCAGCAGCCCCTCCCTCGGCCGGACTCGAGAGTCCCTGCTCCCCGGTGAACCCGATCCCTACCCCTCCCTCATCTCCCAAAGTCGCCAAGGTCCGGGAAAGCCCCCGACCCGGCTGGGCCAAACTTCCCAACTCCCCGCCGGCCCCCGCTCCGCCTCCCGCTTCCCCCACGCAAAGTTGATTAAAATTGGCTTCTTGCAAAGCCCCAGCGCCCACTCCAAACCCCACGCGCCACCACACTGGCAGCCCCCCGAGCGAGGGAAGGAGGTGAGGGTGCGGGTGGAAGGAATAGACAGACCGGCAAACAGATCCACCCCAACAACCCAAACCAAAACCCTGAGCCCGGGAGGAAGACGCGAGCGGGATCAGAAGGGCCGAGTGGCCAGCTCCGGGGAGCGAAGCGAGCCGGCGGGGGCGCGGAGAGGAGATGCGCCGGCCCCGGCCGCCCTGCTGCACTCACCTCAGCGCTGTCCGACGGGCTCTCCACAGCCATCTTCTGCCACGGGTCCGCCAGCTGCGCCAGCGGCATCTTCCCCCCCGGCCCGCCGCCTTCACCGCCTCCTCCCTCCCCGCCCGCCCCACGGCCGGCCCCGCTCCGTCGCCGCCCGAGCCCCACGGCAGCGGCAGCGGCGGCGGCGGCGGCGGCGGCAGCAGCAGCAGCAGCAGCAGCAGCAGCGGCGGCGGCCCCAGAGAGGGCTCGACGCCGACGCCGACCGCCCGAAAGCCGCGCGCCTGGCCAGAGACGCCCGCGCGCTGAGCGAGAGCCTCGCGCCTCCGCTGGGCACCGGGTCTCGCCCCTTTCTTCCTCTCCTCCTTCCGCCGCCGGGAATACGGCTCCGCCCCCCCCGCCGGTTCCCGCGCCCGCTCCCAGCAGAACAGCGACCGCCGCGCGCTCCCCCACTTCCGCTCACAACATGGCGCCTAAGCGATACCTGTCTCTCAAAGCGAGGCTCGGCCGCCGCCACCACCGCCGCGCGCACCCAGGGGTTGGGCTAGTGGAAGACACGCCCCCGGCCGCTGCGCTCCGCTCCTCCCTCTTCCCACCCCCCTCCTTCTGCGCCCCAACCTCAGCTTCTGGGCCTCGCCTACTTTCAGGAAGGGCGAGCCCAAGAGATCTGGGGGCGTCGGCGGGAGGCGGGGGAAAGAAATGGGAAAGGCAGGAGGGGCGAAGGCTGGGAGCCTTTCACCGCCAAGGGTCCAAGCAGGTCGGAGGCTCTTTGGGAATGAGGGAGAACAGTGGTCCCCGCCCAGCTGGGGAGGGAGGTGGGCAAAGTACCGGGGGCGCAGTCCCGAGCCAAGGACCCGGGGAGAGGTGCGGCGTGTCTTTTCGGCCTGTCTCCTCCGGGGGTGCGTGCGTGCGGGCGCGCCTAGTTTCTGGGCGCATCCCGTAATGGCCCAAGACCCTCCCTCTTCAGGGTCACATGCTGGGAAATCACCTGCCCCCCATCTCCCCCGACGGAAGCAAGGGAGACTTCGTGCCTAGGAGCCTCCTGGGGGCTCGGCTCCCGGTTTGATTCAAGTCTCTTCAAGTTGACGCTCTTTTGTTAAATTGTGGCTATTTGGGATTAATTCGTCTTGTATTAGTCGCTTCCCCCGCGCCGTCCCCCGCGCCGCCCCCAGCCCAAATTCTCCTCCCCAAGTGCGCAGAGCTCTCTGCCTTCAGCTGCGACCCTCGAACCGCTGCCCCCCGCCCCACGTCTGCTACCTAAATCTTCAAGAGGGGAAAACAGGGAGGTTCCTTAAGGCTGTCCCTCTCGGCAGAGGTTGGAGAATTATTTAAAAATATCTTGTAGGCAGGAGCGCGGGGTTCCTGCTCCTCTGTTGACTTTAAATAAGAGATTAGATTTAAAAATCAGGCTGGCCGTGGGCGGAGGAGGAGGAGGAGGAGGAGGAGGAGGAGGGGGACAGAGGGAGGGGAGGGGTTCTGACTCCTCCTCCTGCCCAAGATGGGGAAGCCCTGGATTAAGGAAACCCGATGCCCCGACGGCGACGGAGCCCCACAGGACGGCGAGAGCTCGGGGAGGAAAGCCTGGGCGTCCGGGTGCGTCCCAAGAGGACTCGACCCTGTGTTCACTGCGCCAGGAGCCGCTGCGCGCTAAGTGCGCCCGGGCAGAAATGTGTAAAAGTCGCAGGGCTGAGTGGAAAGCTACTGCAGCCCCTGGCTAGTCGCCCAGCGAGGGGAAGAGAAAAAGCAAAGGGAAATCTCCGAGCCGGCCTGTCCCTTCAGTCCCTCAGGCCGCGGCGCAGGCATCCCGGTCTTCCCACGCCCAGCGACCACGGCGCGTCCCCTGCTGCGCTCCCAGCGCACGCTTATTAACAGCTTCCTTTCATCCTCCCGGGACCCAGACACCTGGAGAACCCTCGCCTGCCTCCCTAAGCAGGTGTGAGGATGAGATTAGAGTCCCACACCCATCCGGCCAGGTCTGCGCGGGCGGTGCGAGGTTTCTCGCTGGGCCTGCGAGAGGCAGGTGTTGGGCTCTTTCTGCTGCCTTCGCCAGCGCGCCCCTTGGCACAGGCTCGAGGCCGGGGAACCTCGTGGCCATTTAGGGAGGCTCCAACTGTTTAGGGAGCCTGAGAAGGCGGCAGGAAGTCCTCGTTGCGCGCCTTCTCCCGAAGCTTTGGACTCAGGGGGACCGCTCAGGTTGGACAACATCTGGGCAGACTCAACGTGGTCTGGGGAAGAAGGCGAATGGGGCCACTTGGCTCTTGCCTTTGTCACTTCCCTCCACATGCTATATTCAGGTGTTGCAAATCCAACCTTGGCCCAAACTCAGCTAATTTGGCAGCACCTTCTCTATGTAATTCCCGACGATAAAACGTGCTTGCAGAAGTTTGGAGGATAAGGAGTTGTGCACTATTTTGCATTTATGTACAAAATGCTTAATTTATTCATTTACATTGCAGAGTCACATGACCACTCCTTATAGCGAAAAGAAGTTCGTTGATTCGGTTGGCTTAAAGTAAATTAGCTCCCCCTACCCTTTGATCAATTATTTCAGTTAACATTCTTGCATTAGTAAAAACATACACAGTTGAAGAGAGACCATTATGTGGCTAACACTGTTCAGTGCTAATTACCCCCACGCAAAGAATGAATATTTTAAAATAAAGCAAATTGTATGCCATTTTCAGTATCAACTTTTATTCATCTCTGTTAACGTTGAGAACCAGAGGAATAACTTTTAAAACAGAGTTACCTGATCTGTAAAAGTAATGTGAGCGGTGGTCACGTTTCAGTGAATTAAGCATTACATGAACTGTTAATAATGGGTTAAAGTGGCCGGGTGCGGTGGCTCACCCCTGTAATCCCAGCACTTTGGGAGGCCCAGGTGGGCGGATTACCTGAGCTCAGGAGTTCCAGAATAGCCTGGCCGACATGGGGAAACTCGGTCTCTACTAAAAATACAAAATTAGCCGGGCGTGCACACCCGTAATGCCAGCTGCTCGGAAGACTGAGGCAGGAGAATAGCTTGAACCCAGGAGGCGGAGGTTGCGGTGAGCCGAGATCGTGCCATTGCACTCCAGCCTGGGCGACAAGATCAAAACTCTGTCTCAAAAACAAACAAACAAACAAACAAAAAAAACAGTTAAAGTACCACTACCACAGATGTCTTGCACAGAGGATCAATTTGATAAGTATTTATGAATTGATTGAATTTATTTAGAACATTATTCTTCCTTTTGCCCCAAAAGCAAAGAAAATGATTTTTTGTTGTTAACAATACACTTTTTCTCTTTTATTTCTTCTATTAAATCCAAGAGCAGTGCAACCACTCTCTTTGGTTAGGAGAATTTGGAAAAATCAAATGAGGCTGGAGGATTTTTCTTGCAGGTGGCAGCAAAAAGAGTTATTTGAACATAGAAGCTGATATTGCCCTAAGCAGGATTACTTTTCCCCTGTTTAACAAAGGAGAACTCTAAGTGTAGCTGTTCAAAGAATAGCTGCCTCAGATCGCCAGACCTGCATGGGTTAATATGGTGGTTAGTAGCCACACACGGCTACTGAGCACTTCAAATGAGGTTGGCTGGTCAAAGGCGAGATGTGCTGTAAATGTAAAGTTCATACCAGATTTCAGACTTAGTAAAAAAAAAGAAGAATATAAAGTATCTCATTAATAATTTTTTATATTCACAACATGTTGAAATGATATTTTTGATATATTGGATTAAATAAAATATTTCATTAAAATTAATTTCACCTTTTAAAAACTTTTTAATGTGGCTACTATAAATGTATACTTACATATGTGGCTTTCGAGCCTTTTATGTATTCCTACAAGTCATATAATGTTAAGTGATATCTTCAGATTCCAATGTCTTTTTGGCTTCCTTAGTGCAGAATCAGCAGAAAGGGCTGATTCAGTTACCTACTGATCCCCACCCTCCCCAACAAATCTCCCAGTCAGAACCAAAATATTGGAAAGTTATTACTTGAAACTACAGTAGAGGGAAACAGCAAACCTCAGTAGAAAATCTGAAGGAGGTTTCCAAGAAATCATTCCTAATGTATGACGGGACAACTAGATTTAACCTCCTCTGCCCCCAACAATTTCCTGCTATAATTATAACCTTTGTATACAAGTTTAAATGGGCATTTATTTAACAAAATAACATTTGTTCAAAAAATGGAGTTACATCAGTCTGGAAAAGTTGCAAGATGACTAACTATGGCTCATGGCGCAATCTCTACCTCATATACATCCAAAGTTCACAGCTCTGTACATATAGATTTGTCACTACTGTAGAAAATCCCAAAAGTGTAATCATCATCACCTCTAGGAAAAAGTTTTTTCCTTTCATCCAGATTATCCAAATTATATTATCCAAAGCATATTTATTTCAATCCATATTTATCCAAAGCCTATTTATTTTTTCACAAAAAAAGGAAAGGTAATAGCCAGAGACTATTTAACTTTCTTTCAGAGAGAAAGATAAGATTTAGGCTCAAATCTTATCTCATATAAGACAATAGTTTAACAAAATACATGGTTACATATGTTTCATGTGTGTGAATTTTGTTCTTTCCTTGAAATGTCTCAAATAAAAATTATTAAGGCTATTTTCCTGATTGACACAGATCTTAAAGAACAGGCATTTCTACATCAATTTGAACATTTTATTTGAGAAAATTCAAATTTTGGAAAATGTAAGGTTCTAGGTTCCCTTCCAGATACAAAGTTCAAAGATTTTAGAGTTGCATATGATGAAAGACAGTAAAATCTATAAAGGTGAAGACAATCTATAATACAAATACATGAAATGTTTAACATTCTTTCCAGTTAGGCAGGATGGGGTCATGATAAGAGCAGAGACAGGCCTGTGTCCAAACTTCAGGATTCTTTATCTTAGCTTCAACTTTGTTTAGACCGGCATGTAGTTGCTGTTCAACAAATATTTGCAGAATAAACTTTGTTTTTCTCATCTGAAAATAGGAATAATAATACTTGCCTTGTATGATTGGTGGGAAGATTAAATGCGGGTAGCATCTGTAAAGCATTAAGCATGGTGCCTGTCACATAGGAAACATTCAATAAATGGAGGTATTGTTATCGGCTTCAGAAAGGGAGTACTCCTGCATACATAATGTAATTCAAATATCTCACTCTTGAAAGTTACCTCGTTCCGTTTGCTGTGTGAGCATTTTATTGTAGTGTGATCTATTTCTTTAGGGCACTCTTGTATCACAAAAAATGATACTGTAAGTAACCTGTGAAATGCAAATAAAAGAATGTAGAGCAACATACTCTTCTGTTTTTTGAGCTACATATGTTGAAATGCAAATGATTACAGGTCAATTGCCTCATAGGCTATGATCAAAATCTAGTTTATGTAATGCTCAAAATAAACTAACAAATGTATGATTCAAAGTGAACATTACCTGACTCATACTTATGTAGGGAGAATGAGAGGAACAGGGAACTGTGAAGGAGAGGCCTGTGTCAGACATGCTTTAATGTCTTCTTCTTTTATTGGTTTCCAAAATGTTTAATCCTTAGAGGTGTCATTTTCTTCCAAGAGTCATTTGAAGGGAAAGAATTATGGGGCTTTGATACTTGACAAGGAACTGAGAAGCCATTCTGGAAGCTTTAATAAGCTACTGTTTTACTTTAGTTTTCATTTTGCTAGAACTCAAAAGACCCTCTAAATTTTCTTGTTTATAAACACTAATTCATAAGAGGGAGATAATACATTAAAATTTTGTTTCAAACTGATACTGAAAACGGCTGCTTTGACATTAAGCAAAAATCTCAGTATAAAGTATTCCTTCAGAGAATAAACATTCCCATTTTGTAACTATCAATTTACTTTGGTTGGTTAGAACAGTGGTTCTCACATTTTTTTTTTTCAGTCCACAAACCATTTTGAAGCAAAAACCCAAGGACCACCAGTTCCTATTCATCACCATGAAAAAAAAAAATTTCAAACTTTATTGAACTCTTGCTTTAAAACATGGCTGTTATTGTGGTTATGTTTTTTAAAACTTTATATTTGTGCTTTTGAATGCAAATTTGAGTCTGCAGCTGGAAAAGATACTTTTTAAAAAAAATTCTTTTTAGTGACTTGTATTTAAGACCAGCCCATAGCCAGACCTCAGCTGGAAGTGTCTTTGCAGAACACTATGGAATTAAATGGAACTCTATTCTTTGACCACCAGCTGAATCCCAAATCTCTATGTTTGGAAACTCTGCAGCTTTAATCACAAAAATTGTGTGAGTGAGGCACTATCAAACCAGGTCCATTGCTGGAAAAACTGCTCATGGATTAATAATGCCATATTTGTAAGTAAAGTACATTTTCATTAAGCAACAGATCAATTATATTTCAGTAGCTTATTTTCAAGTCACGTTCTTGGTAACTAATAAAATATGAATAAAAACCTGGGAAGGGGTTAAACATTAAGGAATCCCTTTTTTAAATAAGAAACCTGAATTGAAATAACTTAAAACTGCCTAGAAAATAAGAGATGAATTCTATAGATTAAATGGCTTTATTAAAAATGTTAAGACTAATAAGACTGTATGCAAATAGTGAGTTCATGTTTAAGCAAGAATAAGCCAATTGGAAGTAGTATTGGCAGTTTTGGACACTTTACCAAAAGTTTTGAACACTTTTTATAATGATGGTGATGATGAAAATAATAGCTAGACACTTACTGAGTACTTACTATGGGTCAGGCATTGATGTAAGTGTTTCACATGTAATTTAATCATCATTGCAATGCTAAGAGTACTAAATATATATTAATAGCAGCTAACAGGGCTGGGTGCAGTGGCTCACTCCTGTAATCCTAGCACTTAGGGAGGCCGAGGCGGGAGGATCACCTGAGGTCAGGGGTTTGAGACCAGCCTGGCCAACATGGAGAAACCCTGTCTCTACTAAAAATACAAAAATTAGCCGGGTGTGGTGGCATGTGCCTGTAGTCCCAGCTACTCGGGAGGCTGAGGCAGGAGAATCAGTTGAGCCCAGGAGGTGAGTGTTGCAGTGAGCTGAGATTGTGCCACTGCACTCCAGCGTGGGCAACAGAATGAGACTCTGTCTCAAATACAAAAAACAAAACAAAAAACAAAAAAACAAAAAAGTAGCTAATAGCTGTTGAGTACTTGCAAACTATTAAATGATTTACATATATTATCTCATTTTATTTAAACAATAGGTACTGTTAGCAAAGGTTAGTGTTTCATTCTGATAAAGAATGAGTATTTCTTACTATAATGAGTTCTCCCAAAGATTTCAGGAAAATGTACCACAAAATACAATTAAATAAGTATTTAAAAGACTATGTTTATTAAATATATTCATATGCCGTATTGCTCTCTTAGTCTTTATTTTATTTTGCCTTGGTGGACACTGTAAGATTCTATGAAATTTCATTTTGAAAAAAAAAGAAAATAAGTTTCAGCTTCTCCAAAGAGCAATATAAAGCTTTTTATATATGAATAAAAACCTGGGTGTTAAAATAGATAATTTTCAAATGAAAATTTTTGTTTTCATAGTTTACCATGGGTCTTTAGACCACTGTTATGGGTTGAATTATGATTCCCCCAAAAAAGATATGTTGAAGGTCTAATCCCCAGTACTTCAGAATGTGACCTTATTTGGAAATAGGAGTGTTGCAGATGTAATTAGTTAAAATGAGGTCATACTTGAGTAGGGTGGGCCCCAATCCATTAGGACTGGTCTCCTTATAAGAAGATAGCTACGTGAAGACAGAGACACAGGGAGAATGCCAGGTAATGACAGAAGATTGGAATGATGCATCCACAAGCCAATGAATGCCACAGATTGCTGACAAACCACCAGAAGCTAGGAAGTGGCAAGGAGCTAGGAAGAGGCAAGGAAGGATTCTACACAGAGTCTCTGAGAGAACATGGCCCTGACAACATCTTGATTTTAGACTTCTAGCCTCTGGAACTCTGAGACAATAAATTTCTGTTGTTTTCAGCCACCCAGTTTGTGGTACTTTGTTATGGCAGCCCTTGGAAACTAATACAACGACTGGGAAGATTTTTGCTTATACACTTGCAAAGCATTTTTCACTTCTGAAAACACTACATCCACTATTAAGGATTTCCTAAAATAGTAGGCATATCTCTGTAAGCAATAGGGAAAAAAATAACAACAGAGAGGAATTTGGAATGTGTTTACAAATGGATTAGGAATAGAGCCTAGAATTTAATTTTTTCAGGTTAAACATTTAATGCTAACAAAATAATCCCTGATTCTTCTTTATAGATCTCCAGAATCCAGACAACTCTATATATGAGTAATTTTCCCCTAATATGTACTCACCATTTTTTATTAGACTGAAGTGAAAAATATTATACTGTAGCTTCTTAAATCTTTCCTTCTGTCTGGGAAGTCCACGTTTGGGTAGACTTGGCTTTTCATTTAGGAGCTAACTCCTCTGTACTTCTCTTCCTGTATTTCTCAAGGAGTTTTGTGGCATCACCGTTTATTTAATTGACCATATCAGAAATATAGGGTTCATTATGTCATCCTACCCTCCTCCATCTCCCCTTCTTCTCGCACCTCCCACATTATTTCACTAGATTTTTGGATTCTCCTTTCTAATCTGGATTCTGTCAAACTCTCTCTCGCTCCACTACCCCCACCCCAGTTTGGGCCCTCCCCATCTTTGGCCTGAATTATGACAGCTCCCTTCAGAGCCTTCCTGACTTTCACCCATTCTCTACACAAGGGATAAAGGGTGCATCCTAAAATGAAAATGTTATCTTGTTCATCCTATGTGCTTAAAACCCACAACGGCTTTCCATAGCGCAGGATAAAATCCTGGCACCTTTGCCTAGATGCAAGATGCCTACCTTTCTTTGTTTCTTTTTTGCCAGCCATTAATGGCAATATAAAAAAATTAAGAATTTATCATTCTTTTTCTTATACAAACTGTATTTCAGGTGAACCGTATAGCATTAGTTGATGAAAGAATGGTCTTTACAGAAGAATTCTGGCTTATAAATATAGAAGGAATGCTAGACTTAGAAAAGCACCACTTTGAGACCATTGACACTATGAAGAAACTGCATCAACTAATGGGCAAAATAACCAGCTAGCATCATAATGACAGGATCAAATTCACACATAACAATATTAACCATAAATGTAAATGGGCCGAATGCCCCAATTAAAAGGCACAGACTGGCAAATTAGATAGAGTCAAGACCCACTGGTATGCTGCATTCAGGAGACCCATCTCACGTGCAAAGACACACATAGGCTCAAAATAAAGGGATGGAGGAAGATTTACCAAGCAAATGGAAAGCAAAAAAAAAAAAAAAAAAAAAGAAGGGGTTGCAATCCTAGTCTCTGATAAAATAGATTTCAAACCAACAAAGATCAAAAAAGACAAAGAAGGGCATTACATAATGGTAAAGGGATCAATGTAACAAGAAGAGCTAACTATCTTAAATATATATGCACTCAATATAGGAGAACTCAGATTCATAAAGCAAGTTCTTAGAGACGTACAAAGAGACTTAGACTCCCACACAATAATAGTGCAAGATTTTATCACCCCACTCTCAATATTAGACAGATCAATGAGACAGAAAATTAACAAGGATATTCAGGACTTGAACTCAGCTCTGAACCAAGCAGACCTAATAGACATCTGCAGAACTCTCCACCCCAAATCAACAGAGTAGACATTCTTCTCAGCACCACATAGCACTTATTCTAAAATCGACCACATAATTGGAAGTAAAACAGTCCTCAGCAAATGCAAAATAACGGAAGTCATGACAAACAGCCTCTCAGACCACAGTGCAATCAAATTAGAACTCAGGATTAAGAAACTCACTCAAAACTGCACAACTACATGGAAACTGAACAACCTGCTCCTGAATGACTACTGGGTACATAACAAAATTAAGGCAGAAATAAATAAGTTCTTTGAAACCAATGAGAACAAAGACACAACGTACCAGAATCTCTGGGACACAGCTAAAGCAGTATTTAGAGGGAAATTTGTAACACTGAATGCCCACAGGAGAAAGCAGGAAAGATCTAAAATTGACACCCTTACATCACAGTTAAAAGAACTAGAGAAGCAAGAGCAAACAAATTCAAAAGCTAGCAGAAGACAAGAAATAACTAAGATCAGAGCAGAACTGAAGGAGATAGAGACATGAAAAACCCTTAAAAAAAATCCATGAATCCAAGAGCTGGTTTTTTGAAAAGATTAACAAAATTGATAGACCACTAGCCAGATTAATAAAGAAGAAACAAGAGAAGATTCAAATAGACACAATAAAAAATGATAAATGGGAGATTATCACTGATCCCACAGAAATACAAACTACCATCAGAGAATACTATAAACACCTCTATGCAAATAAACTAGAAAATCTAGAAGAAATGGATAAATTCCTGGACACATACACCCTCCCAAGACTAAACCAGGAATAAGTCAAATCCCTGAATAGACCAATAACAAGTTCTGAAATTGAGGCAGTAATTAATACCCTACCAACCAAAAAAAGTCCAGGACCAGATGGATTCACAGCCGAATGCTACCAGAGGTACAAAGAGGAGCTGGTACCATTCCTTCTGAAACTATTCCAAACAACAGAAAAAGAGGGACTCCTCCCTTTTATGAGGCCAGCATCATCCTGATACCAAAACTTGGCAGAGACACAACAAAAAAAGAAAATTTCAGGGCAATATCCCTGATGAACATTGATGTGAAAATCCTCAATAATATACTTGCAAACCAAATCCAGCAGCACATTAAAAAGCTTATCCACCACGATCAAGTCAGCTTTATCCCTGGGATGCAAGGCTGGTTCAACATATGCAAATCAATAAACATAATCCATCACGTAAACAGAACCAATGACAGAAAACACATGATTATCTCAATAGATGCAGAAAAGGCCTTCAACAAAATTCAACACTGCTTCATACTAAAAATACTCAATAAACTAGGTATTGATTGAACATATCTCAAAATAATGAGAGCTATTTATGACAAACCCACAGCAAATATCATACTGAATGGGCAAAAGCTGTAAGCATTCCCTTTGAAAACTGGCACGAGACAGGGATGCCCTCTCTCACCACTCCTATTCAACATAGTATTGGAAGTTCTGGCCAGGGCAATGAGACAAGAGACAGAAATAAAGCATATTCAAATAGAAAGAGAGGAAGTCAAATTATCTCTGTTTGCAGATGACATGATTGTATATTTAGAAAACCCCACTGTCTCAGCCCCATAACTCCTTAAGCTGATAAGCAACTTCAGCAGTCTCAGGATACAAAATCAATGTGCAAAAATCACAGGCATTCCTATACACAAATAATAGACAAACAGAGAGCCAAATCATGAGCAAACTCCCATTCACAATTGCTACAAAGAGAATCAAATACCTAGGAATACAACTTACAATGGATGTGAAGGACCTCTTCAAGGAGAACTACAAACCACTGCTCAAGGAAATAAGAGAAGACACAAACAAATTAAAAAACATTCCATGCTCATGGATAGGAAGAATCAATATCATGAAAATAGCCATACTGCCCAAAGTAATTTATAGATTCAATGCTATTCCCATCAAGCTACCATTGACTTTCTTCACAGAACTAGAAAAAACTACTTTAAATTTCATATGGAACCAAAAAAGAGTCCATATAACCAAGACAATCCTAAGCAAAAAGAACAAACATGGAGGCATCACACTACTTGACTTCAGACTATACTACAGGGCTACAGTAACCAAAACAGCATGGTACTGGTACCAAAACAGATATATAGACCAATGGAACAGAATAGAGGCCTCAGAAATAACACCACACATCTACAACCATCTCATCTTTGACAAACCTGACACAAACAAGCAATGGGGAAAGGATTCCCTATTTAATAAATGGTGTTGGGAAAACTGGCTAGCCATATGCAGAAAACTGAAACTGGACCCCTTACTTACACCTTATACAAAAATTAACTCAAGATGTTTTAAAGATTTAAATGTAAGACCTAAATCCATAAAAAATCCTAGAAGAAAACCTAGGCAATTCCATTCAGAACATAGGCATGGACAAAGACTTCATGGCTAAAACACCAAAAGCAATGGCAACAAAAGCCAAAATTGAACAATGGGATCTAATTAAACTAAAGAACTTCTGCACAGCAAAAGAAACTATCATCAGAGTGAACAGGCAATCTACAGAATGGGAGAAAATTTTTGCAATCTATCCATCTGAGAAAGGGCTAATATCCAGAATCTACAAGGAACTTAAACAAATTTACAAGAAAAAAACAAACAACCCCATCAAAAAGTGGGCAAAGGATATGAACAGACACTTTTCAAAAGAAGACATCTATGCGACCAACAAACATGAAAAAAAGCTTATCATCACTGGTCATTAGAGAAATGCAAATCAAAACCACAATGAGATACCATCTCACACCAGTTAGAATGGCGATCATTTAAAAAGTCAGGAAACAACACATACTGGAGAGGATGTGGAGAAATAGGAATGCTTTTACACTATTGGTGGGAGTGTGAATTAGAACCAACCCAGATGCCCATCAATGATAGACTGGATAAAGAAAATATGGCACATATAAACCATGGAATACTATGCAGCCACAAAAAGGATTAGTTAATGTCCTTTGCAGGGACATGGATGAAGCTGGAAACCATCATTCTCTGCAAACTAACACAGGAACAGAAAACTAAACACCACATGTTCTCACTCATAAGTGGGAGTTGAACAATGAGAACATATTGGCACAGGGAGGGGAGCATCACACACTGGGGCCTGTAGGGGGGTGGGGGCCAAGGGGAGGGATAGCATTAGGAGAAATACCTAATGTAGATTATGGGTTGATGGGTGCAGCAAACCTCTATGGCACATGTATACCTATGTAACAAACCTGCATGTTCTGCACATGTATCTCAGAACTTAAAGTATAATAATAAAAAAAGAAAAGCACCACTTTGAAAACCATAATGGAATAATTGATTCAGGCAACAATCATAAATGAATAAAGCCGTTAGATGAAAGGTGGTTGGGGAACTTGAAATGGGAAGGATCAGGCTATCACCACCTGAACCCACTGATTAATCTCAGCATTAGTAAAGGTGAACAACCAGTCACTATAAGCCTCTTATGTCATGCAATAAGAAATACTTAGTACTACCTATGAAGTACTGTTTTCAAAAACCTGAAGGTGAATTCAGTTAAGCCTCTATAGCTTCACTGTCCAATATGGTAGCTGTGACATGTGGCTATTTAAATTCAAATTAATTAAGATAAAATAAATTTTAAAAATTCAATTCCTTATTCACACTAACCACATTTCACGTGTCAATCTTCACCTGTGGCTATGGTATCAGATGGCGCACATTATAGAACATTCCCACCACAGCAACGAGTTCTATTGGAAGGTACTGCTCTAGAGCTTTCATTTTTGCGGGGAGACAAAAGGACTAGAGAAATAAATTAAATGACACACAAGGAAGCAAATAGACAAATACAGAATGTGATATATTCTCTAGGTTTGGTTAACTTACTTTCTGCAACAAGTCAATGGAATGAACGAAAAAGGGGAGGGGTAATTCTTTGCATTGAGAGAGGCAACCAGAGGTAATGTGTGGACCTTGTTTGGATCTTGATTTGAATAAACCAATTGTAACTACATTTTTGAGACCATCATGAAAATATGATTATGGACAGAATTTTGGTTGTTTTTAAATGTCGCTGCAAATTGGTATCCCATTCGGCTCTTGGAATCTGCCCATTTCCCCAACTTTAACATCTGTGGTAGCTTCAGGTGAGTTTTTCAGGTTTGATCACAAAACATCCTGGATATAATGAATGAGCAAGCAGGGAGCAAGGCTGAACCAGGCAAATGTGGGCATCTGGGATGGCAGGAGGGCTGTCCTTTCCCTGGCAGCAAAAGAACAGCCCACGGTAAACAAATCCCTGAGTGTGGCAGAACTTTAGAACCACTCTAGGCATGTATCACTCTTCTAGAGATGTCTGCTCTCTGGGAGCAAGACCGGGCTGTGGTTCTGTGAAGGCTTGGAGGCCGACCATATTATTAATAGTGGATAGTCATTCTGATATGAAGCCAAGGCTAGAACTGAGGTCCAGGATCAGGAGATGGGACTGGCAAAAATAAGAAAAGAAGGTAGGTCCAGGGCTGGAATTTCCACAAGGATATTATCAGTCTGGAAAATAGGATAAATCATGTGAACTCTAGAATCCTGGAGAGATGAGGGCCAGATGAGCAGACGGCTCTCCTCTTCCCTCCAGTGAGGAAAGGCTAAATTCTGGAGCCCCTTATCTGAAAGTGGTAGAGAAGAACAAAGAGAAGAGAACCATTTTCAAACTCCACTTGGTAGATTGGTTTCCATTAGTTCCAGAATGGGCAACATTTGTTTCCTTTTGTTCCCTTTTTCTTGTTCACCCCTAAATATGGATCATGTCTAAAGTTCTATTTTTACATTTTATTTTTAATTGTGGTAACAAATACATAACATAAAATTTGCCATCTTACCAATTTTGAAATGTATAGTTCAGTAGTGCTCAGTACATTCATATTATTGTGCAACCAATCTCCAGAACGTTTTCATCTTACAAAACTGAAACTCTGCACCCACTAAACAGCAACTCCCATTTTTTCCTCTATCCTCAGCCCCTGGCAACCACCATACTACTTTCCGTCTCTGTGAGTTTGACTATTCGAGATATATAAGTGAAATCATACAGTATTTGTCTTTTTGCGACTGGCTTATTTCACTTATGTCCTCAAACTTCATTCATGTTGTAGCATGTGACAGGATTTCCTTCTTTTTGTTTTTTTGTGACAAAGTCTTGCTCTGTTGCCTGGACTGGAGACTGGAGTGCAGCGGTACAGTCATAGCTCACTGCAGCCTCAAACTCCTGGGCTCAAGCCATCCTCCCACCTCAACCTCTTGAGTAGCTGGGACTACAGGCGCATGCCACCACTCTTAGCTTATTTTTTATGTTTAGTAGAGGTGGGGGGGTTTCATTATGTTGCCTGGGCTGGTCTCAAACTCCTGGGCTCAAGCAATCCTTCTGCCTCAACCTCCCAAAGTGCTGGGCTTACAGGCATGAGCCACCGTGCCCGCACCCTTTTTAAGGCTGAAAAATATTAAATTGCATGTTGTGACATAATAAGAAATATGCATTAAGTCTCTTTCCCCAGTTCCTGACACAGAGCATTTAAAGCTATTATAATTTCCTGAGTGATAGGAGTGCCTTTTGTTCTAATGAGGTGACTCTTGGTGGGCTTCTGGATGAGGGCTACACACTAGAAAGACTGAGCATGATTAGAAACTTGGAACTTTCAAGTCCCCCAACTCCACATCCTCCCGGGAAAAGAGAGAGACTGGAGATTGAGTTAATAATTGATCATGCCCAGGTGATGAAGCCTCCATAAAAAATCCCTAAACTATGGGGTTTGGAGAGCTTCCAGGCTGGCGAACACATACATATGTTAGGAAAGTGGTGCATCCCAGCTCCATGAAGACAGAAGCACCTTTGCTTAGGACCCTTCTGGACTTCACTCTATACACCTGTTCCTCTGGCTGTTCATCCGTATCCTTTGTAATATCCTTTATAATAAACAGAATGTTTATGCCACATTTTGTTTATCCATTCATGGTCAACGGACACCTGGGTTGCTTCCACCTCTTGGATATTGTAAATAATTCTACTATGAATATGGGTGTGCAAATCTGAAGTTCTATCCTTGGCTATGTGGTAGATTGCAAAATGACCACAAAGTATTCCCCTTCCTGTATCCATGCTCCTTTGCAATGTGACTTTGCAGTCTCCCATCAAACTATAAAGTTTATTTTCCTACTATTTGAATCTAGGACAGCCTGATGACTAGCTTTGGCCAACAGAATGTAATGGAAGCAATGTGGTACTGGGTCCAAGTCTGAGCCTCAAGAAGCCTTGCACACTTCGGTTTTCTCTCTTGGAATTTGTGTGAACAAACCCAGGTTAGACTATTAAAGGATGAGAGGGCACATAGAGCAGAGATGAGCCATCTTAGATAAGGCTTGAAAGATGGGAGGGTGCCTGACCCAGATCAGCAAAGCTGACCTGACAGCTGACTGCAAATGCATGAGTGAACCCACAAGAGACAAGTACAAATGTCCAGCTGAACCCAGCCCAAATTGCCAGCCTGTGGAATTATAAACCAATCAATGGTTGTTGCCTTAAGCATTTGTGATTTGCTACGTGGCAATAGGTAACTAATACATATTATTTCTCTTTTAATTATGTACATTCTTCTTTGGAAATCTAATATAATTTCATACTTCAATGATCACTTGAAAGACTCGAAATTATTCTCCCCAGCCTTGACCCTGCCTTTGTTACAGCTCCATCTTGAATTTGCAACTCCATGTTGAATACTACAACTGGATATCATGTTAACATTTCAAACTCAATATTTCCAAAATGGAATTTGTCATCCTATATCCAAGCCTTATGTTCTCCATTGATGTTTCTGCTTCTGCTGGTGGTACTACCATTGTTTCAACCACACTTGAAACCTCAGTGTCATCTGATTCCTCTTTCTTCTTTCCATAATTAAATGACATCTTTTAAAGTATCTTTTTGTCAACTTTACTCTCTTTGTGTCTATAGAACTACTGGCCTATCAATAGCTTCCCTACCTTTTTCCCACCTCTGGCCTCTGCATCCTCAAATTTTTTTTTTTTTTTTTTGAGACAGAGTCTGGCTCTGTTGCCCAGGCTGGAGTGCAGTGGCGCCATCTCGGCTCACTGCAAGCCCTGCCTCCCGGGTTCACGCCATTCTCCTGCCTCAGCTTCCGGAGTAGCTGGGACTATAGGCGCCCGCCACTATGCCTGGCTAATTTATTTTTTTTTGTATTTTTAGTAGAGACGGGGTTTCACCGTGTTAGTCAGGATGGTCTCGATCTCCTGACCTCGTGATCCACCTGCCTCGGCCTCCCAAAGTGCTGGGATTAACAGGCGTGCCCGCCCAAATTAATCTTATTTACCAGTTAAAGATTCTTCTGAGATACAGAATAATAAATTTACTCCTCAACTTTATTCACTACAGGCATATTTTCCTTTTGTCTGCTAATTCTAACATCTGGGTCATCCCCATTGATCCTCTCCATTGATTACATTTTCTTCTGAGCATGGGTCTTGTTTTTCTATTTCTTCATATGTCTAACAATTTTGAATTATATCCTGGATATCGTAAATGACACATTTTAGGGATTCGGGATTCTGTTCTGTACCTTCAAAGGTCTTTTTGTTCGTTTTTGCAGGCAGCGAACTTGGTTGAGCTCAAATTCCAAACTCTGTCTCCCTTGTGGTAGGCAGCAGCTGAAATCTTAGTCCATTTTTTTTTAGCCTTAGCTAGGCTTCTTGGAGTCTACCCTATACATGTGTACTTCCAGGATCAGCCAGAGATTTAGACAAAGTTTAAACTTAAGTACCCACTTTCAAGCTCTCTCCTTTCAGAAATTTCCACCCCCTTTCCAAACTCTGTCCTCTGGTTCTTCAAGCCAATAAGACTGCTGGTTTTAGCTACCAGGCTCAGTGAAAACTGGGACGTGCTCTTCGGGCAAAAAGCCGTAAAATCAATATGGGAAACTCACAAAGATCTGGTGCTTTTCTTCAAGTATTGACCCCATCTAGTATCTGCCTGCTTTTGTTTTTTCTCTGTGCCTTTAGGTAGGGTTTAAAAAATATTATTGTCCAATGTTTGTAGTTGTTATCTAGAGAAGGGTGATCACATATAGGAACTACTCATATATTATCAGAAGCAGAACCACTTTGTTAAGTTTAAAACCTTCCATGATTCTCCACTGAAGTCTGTGGACCAAATCTAGGCCTTGGTATCTGTTATGAGCTCTCCCTAAATGGATTACCCATGCTTCCCCACTTATGCTAAGTACTTTCTTGTCTTTGAGCTTTTCCTTCCTGTTCAATGTCCTTTCCATCTCTGGCTGTTAAAATAGTATCCATCTTTCAAGTGCCCCAGGGCTGGGTCCCGGGTCCCTGTCCTACTCTATTAACACTTTATCCCTATTGATCTTGTCCAGGTCCATGGCTTTAAATACTGTCTATTTGCCAATGACTCACAATATATCTTCAGCCCTTATTCCTCCACTGAGTTCCAATTTTGTATATGTAATTGTCAACTTGATATCCCTACTTGGATGTCCAACAGGCATCTCAACTTAACATGGTCAAATTAGAATTCTTGTTTATCTCTCCCCTCAAATTCACTCTCTCTGTAGGCCTTCTCGATTCCAGTAAATGCCACCACCATTCACAAGCCAAAAGTCTGAGAGTCATCTACATTCTTGTACTTCCCTTGCACTCCACATACAGTCTGTCAGGGAGTCCTTTTGGCTCTGACTTCACAATAGATCCACTTTTCTCTAGCCCCTTGGCTACCATTAGAATTTAAGTCACCATGATCTTTCACTGGGACTCTTTCAGTAGCCTCCTGAGAGATGTTCCTGCTCCCGCTCTTACCTCCCTATAATGCATTCTTCACCCAGAATCTACAGTGATCTTTAATGAAAACCAGATCATGTTATCCTCCTGCTCAACCTGTCAGTGGTTTTCCAAAGCATTTAGACTAAAATCCAAATTCCTTTCTATGGCTTACATGGTCTTACATGATCTGAACCCTTCGACCTCATCTCTGATCACTCTCCCTTTTTCTCATTATACTCTGCCCACATTGGCCCTATTTCTGTTTCTTGATTTTACCAAGCTCTTTACATTTCCCTGTAACACTCTACTCCTAAATCTTTATCTGCCCATTGTCTGTCTTCCCTATCAGGTTGCACTTTCTGTGAAAGTAGGGGCATTTCCAGTAAATTTTTCTTGAAACAAGGAATGAATTCAACATCAATACACTTTCTCCATAAAGCCTTTCTTATACCTCTCTGATGGCAATGTACTCTATGCTCCTTAAATTTTATGTCCGTGTCTCTTTTAGCATTTACTACCTCTTATATAATGTTATGGTGTTTTTTGTATGTGTTTTATCTTCCTTAAGTCATTAACTATGACATCAGAATGGGCAGAGTCCCTGCCTGATTCATCTGAGCATTCCCCATGTGGCATACTACAGGGCTTTGCACAGAGCAATGCTGATGAATGTTGAGTAAATGAATGAATAACAAAGTCAATATTCATTTCTATTGAAAGGGAGTATTATTAATATTAAAAACAGTGCCAACAACGGTCTTAGGTTATTGCTAAATTTCTTTGGAATTAATGAAACATAATTTTTAGGTTATTGCTAAATTGCTTTGGAATTAATGAAACATAATTTACTCAATCAAGTCTACGTTATGAAGTTTTTTAAATATCATTAATGGTTTCATATCATTAATGGTTCTTAATGTTTTAGTGCTTCATTAGAAATAGTAGAGACTACTGAAGTTTTCTGACTGAGGCATATTTGAACAACGCTCCCTGAAATGTTCATACAACTAATATATCTAAATGTTATAAAAACATGCCAATGAGTCATGACTAATTTGGCCAGCAGAATTCCGTGGGTATGTTCAATGTAATGGATAGGTAGCAATTATAGGGTTTTACTCAAAAAGTTTGAATAGTGAGTTTTATCAAAATCCATTTAAACATAATTCCAGTCCCTGAAATGGAAAAGTTTTCACTTTAATTACACAAATATCAGAATTGAACCTTAAGTAGACTGCTTTTTATGATCTCGTCTTCCTCCTTGGCTTCATTTTACTTATTCTTTCTAGTTTTCCAGCCCTTGCTGCCGAACTATGCTTTTATTCTAGTACTATTCCAAGCTTCTACTCAGCATCTAAACTCATTCACCAAACCCATTAATGTCATAAGAGCTTCACCTCAGAGAGACATACTTTTTTTTTTTGAGACAGAGTCTTGCTCTGTCGCCAGGCTGGAGTGCAATGGCCCGATGTCGGCTCACTGCAACCTCCGCCTCCCAGGTTCAAGCGATTCTCCTGCCTCAGCCTCCCGAGTAGCTGGGATTACAGGCACCCACCACCAGGCCCAGCTAATTTTTGTATTTTTTAGTAGAGACGGGGTTTCACCATGTTGGACAGGATGGTCTCGATCTCTTGACCTCTTGATCTGCCCACCTCGGCCTCCCAAAGTGCTGGCATTACAGGTGTGAGCCGCCGTGCCCGGCCAAGACATACTTTTTAATATTTTTTTTAATCCAATAGAACTATTCACAAGTTTTATTGCCATAGTTTGCTGGTTATTTATAGTTCTTTTTACTTGCTGTGTTAACTCTGTGTAACAAGATCAATGTTTAGATTGTGAATTTTTTATTTGGGGTGATTGTTTACTTATTCCCATTTTCCCTGTTTTTGTATTTTGCATGTATTCTGTTGTATTTTGCACAGGTTCAACCCAGAAGATTTCAATAAACTGAAAAGAGAAACTGAAGCATAGCCAATATGGAAAAATATATGATCGAAGACTATGTGACCAAGGTAAATTAAATGCAAAGTTAAGATGCTTCTAATCTTGAACTGCAAAAGACATTGCTCATAAGTGACAGTGCGGAACAAGGTATTAAATAATTCAAGACCATTGATGTCATTGTTATCTGTACAAACGTATTTGACTAAAGATGAATAATCTTTTCTCCTTCAAGTTATTTTGTAGAAGAGATTTTCCCCTTTTCACACAAAATTTTTATTCTATTCATCTTTTTATCTCGGTGGTTAAGCTTTTAGAGTGGTGCACAAAAGAAAATGTAAAATGAAGTTGAAGTGTTGTACTTTGTATTTACACCAAGGAAGGTTTCTCATTTGAAATGTTTTTGACTGCAAAGAACTGAATACTTAAAGTAACTTAAGGAATAAGGGTATTCATTTCCTTATATAACAAGAGGACTAGTCGTTGAGTGATTGTGAGGTTAGTTAATTCAGTGGCTTGAAAATGCAGTTGGAGCCCAGGCTCTTTCCATATTTTTGGTCCTAGAATTCTCAGATAATTTGTTTGGTCCTCTGGCTTGTCCCATCATGGTTGCCAGATATGCCCAACAGTTCTAGCTGTCATATGTAGACAATATAGTAGCCTAAGGAACAGTAGGTTCTCCTCATAGGTCTCT
Organism: Pongo abelii; assembly: GCF_028885655.2. Taxonomy (NCBI): domain Eukaryota; kingdom Metazoa; phylum Chordata; class Mammalia; order Primates; family Hominidae; genus Pongo; species Pongo abelii. The sequence goes on from NC_072008.2 coordinate 20,390,471, forward strand.
CTCTCTCTTTCTCTTTATTCAGAAGAAAATACCTTTTATAAACGCGACAACCTGCATATCTCCCCTCATGTCCCAGTGGCCAGGATGTGTTACATGCCCATACACTAGCTGCAAGGGAGGCTGGGAAAGCAGATATCTGTCAGTTGCAGCCTTCAATGCCTAGAGCTCCTTCAAGGCCCAATATAGTCCTCCTTCTATGTAGCTTTATCTCATACCACTCTCTCCCTTGCTGTCTCTGCTTCAGCCACACTTTCAGCCTTGTTGTTCTCTTAACAGGGCACACATACATGAAGGCTTTGCATATACTATTCTCAGTGTTTAGACAGCTCTTCCTCCAGGTATCTGCATGACTTAATCCCTCATTTCCTTCAGGCAACATAAGAACAGAGACCACTCTATCTAAAATAGCAGCCTTCACCTCCATTGTTCTCTATCCTTCTTCCCTGTTTTAATTTTTGATAGCTCTTAATGAGAGAGAGAGAGAGAGCTCAAGTAAATGAGAGAGAGAGATAGAAAGAATGTTTTTCTGGCTAGATTATAAGTTCTACTGGAACAAGGTGGTATGTTTTGTTCACCACTGTGACTCCAGAGCATACAACAGTGCCAGCTACATGGCAGGTACATCAAGAAATATTTGTTGATGAATGAATTAATGAAGTTGTATTCTCTGAGCAAGGAAGAAGGTAGGGACAGGCAACTCCTTGCTGGTGGACAATCAATAGTGTTAACCACAGGAGGAGATGCCAATAAGAGCACCTATGCTGAACATAGATCAGCTGGTAAGAGAAGGAAAATGGAGTGTTTGTGGGGTGAGTGGGGAAAACATAAAGCTACAGGGCCATGACCCAGCTCTACCAGGTGGCAACTTCCTGCATGGGTTGGCAACCTCTCACAGTGTCTAGCACAATCTCAGGCACTAAGTATATCATCATTGCACAGAATCAGTTATTGTATTTGGCTTTGTGAATGGTCCCCTCAGAAGCTCTAGAAAATGGTGACATCAGAATTTACTTCCTATTGACTACCCTGTCTTGGAGACTATTTCATCCTTCAGATATATAGACTCAGCAATTCCTGATAATCCTTTCTACTTGCATGATGGTTGTATCAGTTTCCTAGGGTTGGCATAACAAAGTACCACAAACTGAGTGGCTTAAAACAATGGAAATGTATTCTCTTATGGTTCTGTTAACTAGAAGTCCAAAATCAGGTGTCAGCAGAGTGGTTTCTTCTGGAAGTTCTAAGGGAGAATTCCTTCCATACCCCTCTCCTAGCTTCTGGTGGTTGCTGGCAATCTGCAGCATTCTTTTGCTTATACCAAATAAGGTCACATTCTGAGGGTCTGGGTAGACATGAATTTTGGGGGACACTATTTAACCAAATATGGTAGTTAAATGCTTTCTAGAGCTCTTTGACTTTTGGCAACTTAATGGGAAAGAAATAATTGTCTTAAAGGAAAGTCAATTGCCTGTTTGAAGGCAAGTGAAGAACATTGTAATGAATTTCCTTTGTTATTAAAAAAATTATACTCCCATACATAAGTGTTTAACACATTCCTCTACATACAATTCTGTTAAACCTGTTTTATTTCTGAAGGGCTCCTTTTAAAATCTCTGAATACATTATAGGTATCGAGCAATTCTCTGTATAATGCTCATGCACTATATGTATACATGTATGAAACTCTACATGAATACTGTAGATGGAAGACAACTTGCTTCACAGTGAATGATTAATGGCAAATATGTATTTGAAAAGTTTCAAGAAAATTATATTAAAAGAAAGCAAAAACAGAAACAGCAAATCCTTATTGAACAGTAATTAACAAAGAAGGATTCTTAATACAATTTCCCCAAGTGTGTCCACTCAGTTATAAAGTTCTTCATTCAATCTCTCTCAAGGATTCTTCCTCCCATGAATATAAACTCAAGGAAACCCATTCATAAATTTCTCTGGTGCTTTTCTCCCACTACTTCTTAGATGTTCAGATGAACACAGATTTTAACATGCTGGACTCTCAGGGTAAAAACTGACCAGTAATTTATCAGAGTTCTGTGGAAAATTGGTGAACTCACACCACTTCCTAGCATTGATAGAAAGAGGAGGAAAGGAAATAGGGGAGCAAGGAACTAGTTAAAGTCCTAGAAAATTCCTTTTTGATCCTTGTGACAAAAGATGGGTAATGGATATCATGTTCTTTCCACATCTATAGAATATAGAAGAATTGATAGATAAATTGATACAGCTATAAAAGCACCATGTTCTTTCTCTTTTGTAATAATCATCACACTTATAATTACTTATTTATGATCTTACCCATTCTAATGTAAGTCCCATGAGAAATGGGAGTAAACATGTCCTATTTATTTTTTGTATCCCCAGAGCCTGGTCCACTGACTGGCAAAGGGAAACAATCAAATATTTGTTGAAGTGAATTGAAATAGAAAGGGTCTTAATTCCTTATGGATGTGAATAACTCCACTGATAAATACTGAATGAGATTTCCTGGCACCCTATTAGAAGCATCAATTCTTTTAGATCATGTATGTGTCTGACACTTCAAGGTGCTCCTAGTAACCATTCTCCCCACCTTTAGTTGGGAACATGGCCACCCAAAATGAACACTACACCTCCCAATTTCCTTGGCAACTCAGTGTGGCCAGTGGGATAGTGGCAGAAATGATGCTTGGCAGTTTCCAGGTGTGTCCCTTAAAAGACAGGTGGTGTGGCCGGGCACCGTGGCTCACGCCTGTAATCCCAGCACTTTGGGAGGCCGAGGCAGGTGGATCACAAGGTCAGGACATTGAGACCATCCTGGCTAACATGGTGAAACCCCATCTCTACTAAAAATACAAATAATTAGCCGGGTGTGGTGGTGGGCGCCTGTAGTCCCAAGTACTCGGGAGGCTGAGGCAGGAGAATGGCATGAACCCGGGAGGCAGAGCTTGCAGTGAGCCGAGAGCACACCACTGCACTCCAGCGTGCCCTTTGCTTCTCATCTTATTTTCTTTTTCTCCATCTGGCTGTTTAAAGCATGGATGTGATGGTAAGCTTTAGCCACCATTTTAGACAATGAGGATGAGGGCCACACCACAGGGTTGTAAAGAGCTTGGGTTCTTGAGGAATTGTGAAGCAGGGTTGCTATACTGGGTCCGAATTGAGTACTTTTCAATTTTTATGTGTGAGAGGAATAAATCTTTATCTCATTTAAGCCACAGTTATTTTAGGTCTTTGTTATTTGCTACCAAATCTAATCCTACTGATAGAAATAAGATTTTAGGGTGTTACAGCTGGAAGATCGCTCAATCAGAGCTTATGTAGTTCACTGCTCTCATTTGACTGCTGATGACCAGGGACATTAAATCATATACCAAGATCACAAAAGTAGAATGGGAATAAATCCGGGTCTAAAATCCAGTTCACTTCAGATCTTTCTTTCTTATTCCACGTTGCCTATTTAATGATATACATCTATCAAAGCAGTTTGTAACCTGATTCCTATTTTTTCCGTCGACTTAAGTTACATTACAGGTATCACCAGTCACACGTAAATAAACTTTTAGTGAGTTGACTTGAGTATTTGATGGAAAAAGAGGTGCTCCTGCCATATCTGTTAATCCCTTAGCTGCGTGCTTGAAAATACCATAATTTTGTCTCTGTTTATGAGGGCATCAAATTGGGCTAATACAGCTGGATTATAAAATAATGCTTAACTAATTGGTATAGCTATATACAATATAATCTACTCTAATTTGAATGTTCTTTAGGCATAAGTTTAGGTTGATGCAAAAAATAGCTCCTTATTTTATTAAGTCTGTATGCCAAATTTATTAATAACTCATACTATTTTGTGGCTTGCATAATAAAGGCTGAATAAAGAGGTCATGAGAGTTGATTCAGTTTCCAGAAGTTATTACCTTACAAAGAAGCTCAGGAGAAGGTATTGAGAGAAATCCTTAACTATCAAATACATTAATAGCATTCAAGGACAGAGGCAGGGACTTCTCTAGTGAGTTCTGGTTCTCATTCTGAAATTGCTTATGCTCCATTTCTTACTAGTATAAATCTTGGAACTATGATTGCTAGACATTAACCAAAGATCACACACATAATGATGATCCTTTTCCAATCGAAGACATGATTGGTGCCTACCATCACAGAAACTGAATAGTAATGTATAGCAAGAAAAAACAATTAAACATTGTCAAGAGGTTGACTATGGAATCTGTATGTCTGGGATGATAAAGTTGTTAGTTTGGATTCTAATAATTTGGAATTTGTGGCAATTTTATTTGTATTAACCTTGTGCAAACCTTAAGAAAATTTAAGCAATAATTTAGTATAGAAATATTGAGGGGAATATATATTTATCTGATCTGGGGTGGCAGAATGTTTAAGAACATAAGCTGCACTCGGACAGCAGTTCATAAACATTTTGAGGTCAGGACCCTATGAGAATTTGATGGAATTTATGGGTTTACCTCCCCACAAAACCTACATACAATGGCAGACACATATTGGGATTATTTGCTTAGTACCTCCCTTCTGGGAACTGCCTTTCCATCCACTTGATTGTCTATGAGCCCCAATCCTGGTACAACATGAACCCATCCATGTCTGCATTTGATTGGTTAGCAGATGACTACCTGACCCAAGGCAAGCCAATCAGAGTCTGAACCTAAGACTTTAGAACTGGAAAGGAGAAAGACAGCCAGTCTCTCTTCAAGATGCTTGAAAAAGTAAGACATAATGCTCAGAAGCACTTGTTAGTGTAGGGGATGAAAAATATCTTTTCTTCACACATCGCCAGGTTCATGGCTGAGGCCTCTGTAACAAAAGACAGACAAACAAGAAAAAAAGCATATAAATTTGTAAAATATAAGCTTTATGTGACATAGGAGCCTTCATAAGGAAATTAAAACACAAAGAAACAGGTAAAATTGTATACTTTTTCTGTTAGGTTTGATGGTGAAGTGGATAGTCTTAGAAAAGTATGATTGGATTAAAAAGTATGATCTAACGGTAATAAACTGGAGGGGAATTTAGCAATACCTGTTTGTTCAGATTCTTTATCTTCAGAAATAATGATATTGGCTATGGTTTGAATGTGTCCCCCAAAGTTCCTGTGTTGGAAACATAATCCCCAATGCAATCATGTTGGGAGGTGGGGCCTTTAAGAGGTGATTAGGTCTGAGGGCTCTGCCACTATGAATGGATTAACGTTGCTATCATGAGAGCGGGTTTGTTATTTTGAGAGTGAGTTTGTCATAAAAACAAGTTTGGCCCTTTTTTGCTTTCTTTCTCTTGTGCTCTCTTGCCCTTCCACCTTCTGCCATGGGATGACACAGTAAGAAGACCCTTGTCAGATGCTGGCACCATGCTCTTGGATGTCGCAGCCACCAGAACTGTGAGAAATAAATTTTTTCCTTTATACATTACCCAGTATGTGGCATTCTGTTATAGCAACACAAAACAGACTAAGACAATGTTCTTTTTTTTTTTATGTTTTTGAGATGGAGTTTCACTCTGTCACCCAGGCTGGAGTGCAGTGGCCCAATCTTGGCTCACTGCAACCTCTGCCCCCCGGGCTCAAGCAACTCTCCTGCCTCAGCCTCCCAGAGTAGCTGGGATTACAGGCGCCCACCACCATGCCAGGCTAATTTTTGTGTTTTTAGTGGAGATGGGGTTTCACCATGTTGGCCCGGCTGGTCTCAAACTCCTGACCTCAAGTGGCCCGCCCCCACCTTGGCCTCTCAAAGTGCTGGGATTACAGGCATGAGCCACCGCACCCAGCCCGACAATGCTCCTTATAGATACAAGGAGGGCACCTCTTGAATGAGGATCTTACGACTTGCTTCAGGGGAAGGTTAGAGAATCCTTCCTAGGTTTTATGACCTGATTTAGGGGATAGGGGTGAGGGTAAGGTCAGAGAGTAAACTTCCTGCTTCTGTGGTTTTCTCAAATGCTAAGTTCCCATGTTTTGGGATAGTGCGTCCTGAACCCCATCATTTGCCATGTTTCCCATCACATGGAGGAAGTCAGTTTGCAAGGAAGAAGAATAAAGCCAAGGAGTATAAAGAAGTATGAGAGAATCCACTTCATAAGAGAATCTGGATGTATCTCTTATTCTAGTAGTTTCTAAGGCTCAGCAAATCACATATCTGATTTTAGATTTTATGAGAAATCTTTATCCTAACTTTCCTTTTTCTGCTCTAACAAGTTTGAGTATTTCTCACTTGCAACAGAAAGAGTACTCCTAATAAACACAAGTGTACATGAAACTGTCCTTGCAATATCAGGGGATTCACTAGGAGCTAAGAAGTCCCCTGTGCATTAGTGTAACTACTCATGATCAAATGGATTTTGTTAATTAGACATGAATCTCCTATTAAATGAAGTAAGTTCTACATGTCTCCCATTTACAAAAAGTCTGTTAGCAGGTTAGATTATTGTATACGTGTATGTAACAAACTCTGTTTCATTAGCAGGGTCCTACAATTCAGACTTTCCCCTATTTCAGACTTCTCCATCTGTATTTACTAAGATTGTTTTAAAAAGTTTTAAGTGCTTTTAACATTAGTGTATTGATTTTCATTTTGAATATAAAATGAGAAAGAAAAGAAACAATAGCACATCAGTTTATTTCCTCCTGCTCTGGAAAGCAATCAGGTCCCAGCAAACCATAAAATAAAATTTATAGGTGTCCAGTTTGTGAACCAGAATGAAACTTTTATTAATTTACAGAAGGGTGTAGACTTTTCTAGTGACTTGAACCACAGAGTCTTTCCTCCAAGGTACTACCTTGCTGGTATACCTAGAAGCCATCTTATTTATCAGAAGGTTATGCTGCTGAGGATGGAATTACAGAGAGAGGAAATCAGATGATGATAAGCAATATGGTATCCAGGTTTTGCTAGATGCTAATGAACTACTCTTCTCAAAAACAAAATTGTAGTCGGTGGGAAAGTTATAAATATCCTTTTCATTGCACTGAGAATTTTTTCTTGGCAGCTGTTCTGCTGGATGGGTCCTGTATATCTTCTTGAATTTTATTAGTTTCCATCAGAGACATTGCCTTCTTTCTGACTTTTGCCTGATTCACCCAGTTCTTGGCTTCTGCCTTTACCTCCTGGGCCTGTAGTTCTTTATTACTTCTCAGGTTCAGCAAGTTTGATCAGGAGAAGGTCCACAGAAAGTTGGCTACTGAGAGCAACTCTACTTCCCATAATAAGAATAAATTTAATAAAATAACCAAAAAGATGGAACAATAACTTATGCAAAGTGTAGGCTCACAGCCTGAGAATAAGCTTGTAACCTAACTCTGAAAGAAGACACTTGGCTACTGGAGGATGGAGTAATTTTCTCCAGCCCAGTCTGCTCCCATTTCATTTATATGGGTCCTCCCCTTTTATAAATAGGTGGCTGTAATAGAGCCTCTGTGCTGAGAGATACTATGTTTGCAATAGAATAGGAGCTACATACAGTATTTTGTCAAATAAATTATCTTGAAATCTGTAAGCTCCCCATATTTCCTGCTTTAAAATATTCATGCTCCCTTTCTTACTGTCCTCTTGATCTCATAAATTCTATTATGTTTCCAAAAGAGATTACTTATAGGCTTTAGAAATATATATGGGTCATGACATTTGTAGCCAGGATTTGACATTTAGATTAATTCTTATTCAAAACATGTCTTTCAAAATTAGCATAGAAGCCAAGGAAATATAGTCAAAGAAATGTGGTTATGCACACATTTCAGGGTTTTACTTCAGGTATTAAGTAGGAATTGGCTTTGGATGTGTAAAATCACAAATAACTGCAGCAGAGTTCTTACAAGTAAGCCATCTTAGAATTGGATCCTCCAGTCCCAGTCAAACCTTCAGATGACGGCAGCTGTGGCTGACATTTTGACGTTAACCTCAAGAGAGACCAAGGGCCAGAAACTCCTAACTAAACTACTAAAAAGTTTCTGATCTGCAGCTACTGTGAGATAATAAATGTTTATTGTTGCTTTAAGTTGCTAAATGTGAGGTAGTTTGTTATGCAGTAATAGATAACTGATGAAGCCTGTAAGGTATTATGTAATCTTGTTCAAGGATATTTCTCTGATTCCACCTTCTACTACTGTTCCCATTGCCCACTAACACCAGCCATGGTGATAGCTTTAATATTAAAAAAAAAATCCCATGAGATACATAACAGAAAGATATCAAGAAAGATTCAGAGTTGCCATGAAAGGACTATAAATTTGAATTGAAGGTCATAAAACAAGACCTGACCAAATGGAAAGACACTTCAAATATTAGAGAAAGAGACAACATAAAAAACTTGATTCTCAGCTGGGCACAGTGGCTTATGCCTGTAATCTCAGCACTTTGGGAGGCCAAGGCAGGAGGATGGCTTGAGGCCAGGAGTTTAAGACCAGCTTGGGCAACATAGTGAGACCCTATCTGTAGAAAACTAAAAAAGTTAGCTAGGTGTGGTGGTGCACACCTGTAGTCTCAGGTACTCAGGAGGCTGAAGCAGGAGGATCGCTTGAGTCCAGGAGGTTGAGGCTGCAGTGAGCTATGATCACACCTTTGCACTCCAGCCTGGATGACAGAGTGAGACTCTGTCTCTAAAAAAACCAAAAACCTTGATTCTCTTCAAATTAATATACAAATTCAATTAATTCAAGCTAGAACCCTAATAGGTGATTTTTTGTATGTCTTTTAAAAAAACTGAATAAAATATTCTTTTTTCTTGAGTAGAAGAATGTCTGAGAAAAGTCAACGTTTTAGAAAATATCAGAATATAAAGGGCAATATGTTTTGCCAAATAAGTGAACATATTATAAGACCCAGTCAATATGGTAATTAATAAGAATAGACAAATAGTTCAATGGCACAATATAGAGAGTCCAGAAAAAGATTTCAATACATACAAGAATTTAATACATGACAAGTAATCGTGGGAAGGACAGGGCGTTGTGGGAAAGAATGGAGAATTGTTGGAGAGAGCAGAGAATTGGAGGAGCAACAAGGAATTATGTGAAAGACAGGGAATTTTAAGAAAGCAGAAGAGGGAGGGAATTCTGGGGGAAATAGGGAATTGAGGGAGACAACATAGAAATGTGGGAGAGACAAGAAATTGTAGGAGAAAACAAAAAATTGTGGAAGAGCATAGAGAATTGTGTGAGATAATGAGAACTGGGTGAAAGATATGGAATTGTATAAGACTGGGAATTGTGTGAGACACAGTTAATGAGAGAGAGAGAGAGAATTGTGTGAGACACAGGAAATTATGATAGAAACAGAATTGTAATAGAGACAGCGAATTGTAGGAGGGAATGGAGAATTTGGCCACAACAGGAAATTGTGAGAGAGACAGAACTGTATGAGACAAGGAGTCAAGAAAGAAATCAGAGAATAGTAGGAGAGACAAGGAATTGTGGAAGAAAACAGAATCGTGGCAGAGGATGGACAATTGTGGGGGAAATTGGATAACTGTGGGAGAGATAGTGAATTGTGGGAGAACTGTGGGACAGACAAGGGATTGCATGAGTGACAAGAATTTGTGTGAATGACTGGGAATTGAAAGAGAGTGGAGAATTGTGGGAGACAAATAATTGTGGGACAAAATGGAGAATTATAGAAGAAATAGGGAATTGTGGGAGAGAATGGAGAATTGTGGCAGAGAATAGGGAATTGTGAGAAAGATGGAATTGTAGGAGAAACAGAAATGGGGGAGAAAATAGAGAATTGTGGGAGAGATGGGGAACTGTGGGAGAGAATGGAAGAATTATAAAACAGAAGGGAGAAATGTGGGCAAAATATGGACTTAATATTAAATACCTAGGGCATGCACAAATGTCCTGTGCATCTGGAAGAAAATAAAATTGTACCTTATACATTGTAGTCAAAAATAAATAAATTTAAGTTGGATTAAATAAATAAAAAACAGAACATCCCATCAGAAAGTCTAGGAAACTACATATAGAAGCTGGAGTGAGTTGGACCTTCTTAACCAGAACTGGGCTGAGGTATATTTGACTTTATAGAAATGTAAAAATGCCCACAAAGTTAATGGACAAACAATATATTTGGAAAAACATTGGCAATAGCAGACAAACACAATAATATTTTAAATAAAAGGAACTTTTTAACTCAATATAAAAATGGGTAAAGGATTTAAAGAGGCAGTTATTTCAATACTCACTTTTGAAAGTAATTTATTAACTTAATTTTTTGAAGGGACACATGTTTTACTAAACAATTGAAAAACATTAAAAATCTAGATCAGCTTACTCTTTATAGGTTTCAACAATATCCTTTGTAGAATAGGCAATTTGAAGATAAATATAAAAATCATTGCAGTTACATGTCCTAAGCTTTCAACATTTCTATTTTATACATATAATTTCTCTGCAAATAGAAAAATGGGCCAAAGAGCAAATCCAGATGGTCAACAACACAAGAAAAGATACTCTTAGCAAAGGGAAACACAAATTAAAGTAACAATAATATTTTGCCCATGAAACAGGTACAAAATTTGAAAGGATCTGTAACAATTATTGTTGGTTGAATGCAGGGAAAAGGGCACTCTCATTTATTGCTAGAGGAAATTTGATCTGCTACAGTAAATTTGATCTGCTACAGCTTTTTGCAAGACAATCTGGCAACATCTATTAAAACTAAAAATACACATACCACCGGACAGAGTCATCCCTTTTCAGGGTATCCAACTCTTAGAAATTAAAAACAACAATTGTGAACACACACACATACACGCACACACACACACACAACTTATAGTGGTAGAAGATGGTTACCAAAGTCAATGCCCATCAATAGGAAATGGTTGAATAAATTATGGTATATCCATCCGATGGAGTATTGTTCAGTCAGCTAAAAAATGAATGAGGGGTATACTAGTGTACTTGAAAATTTCCAAATGGTATTTTTGAGTGAGAAAAGCAAGATGCAGAAAACACGTATAATATAATCTTATCTTTCTAATGCAATGACCAAAATAACCCCTTATTTGTGTATGAGCATACAAGCATATGTGTGTGTTATGAATAAAATTATACGAGCTTCGAGAATATATGTATGGATAGACTAAATTGCTGTCATGGATTATTTGGAAGGGAGATATATGCAGAAGGTGGGGCAAGCTTCAGAAGGGGAGAGGGAAGCCAAGCTGAACAGGAAAAAGAAGGAAAAAAGACTGCACCGAAAATCCAAATGTGTATAATATGATCACATTTATGCATTTTTGTAAAATCATATTTGTGGGTAGAAATGTAAAAAGAAAAAAGCTTTAAATGTAAAGATTCACTTTTTAAAAATAGGAAATTAAGTGTTCTGATCTCAAGGCATAATTTGAAAACATTTTTATAAGGTGAATTCCTGCCATGAAATTCTTTTCATTTTTTCTTCTTTCCTTTTTCTTCTTTTACTACAAGCCAAAGAACCAGAAAAAGTGGTAGTGCAGAAAGTTCTGATTGAGCTCTGTTTACCATACATTTTCCCTAAGGACAGGGAATGACATTTGCCAATGCGCCCTGAAATTTTCCACGGAGATGCCCTTTATCAGAGAACAATAAATTCATATTTTGCATTCTGCTCTTTTATATATCCATGTTTGTGTTTTAAATAATATAAAAATATTATATGTTTGTGATATTATAAAATATAACATATTTTATAATATATTTTATATTAAAATATAAATATATTTTTATAATAAAATATAAAAATATTTAAATTACTTAGTCAAATTATTTAATGTCCTATTTGACTCTATATTGGTTAGGGTCTTGCCTGGAAACAGATGGCCCATTTGAACTGGGTGACCGAGGAGGGTTTAATAGAGGGACTATTTACAAAAGTATCCGCAGGGGTTAGGGAAACCAGGAAGGGCTAGTGCAGTACCCTGGGATAAGTAATGTTGAGGAGCTATTACCACCTCTAGGCCTGGAGGAGCAAAAGGAGAGATTGGCGATTGTGACTCAGCTATCTGTAGAAGGCTGTCTGAAAGTGGCTGTGGACTTCCACGATGGGAGATGCAGCCAACCTGTAGAGACCCTGTGGAGACAGAGCTGGAAGAATCAATACTTCTTGCACCCTCTGATCTCCCATTGGTGCCCCTCATTCTTCAAACCCAACTGGGAGCCAGAAGACAAGGGAGCCCGTTGATGCATTGCATACAGGTCAGCCTCCAGGAGCACAGAATCAGGTAGAGAGGGGTAGAGAGTGGATCTGGAGTGGGGCAAAGATGTTCATCACTCTCTTCCACAACCAATTTCTTCAGAAAGTTTGATGGCTGATGAAGATGGACCATAATATTTTATCCATGGCTTAACTTAACCCACTGAAGTTGGTCTTATACTAATGGCAATCTATATTTGAAAAGCTTAGCATGAAGCCACATGACACTCAGTATTATATGACTTAATTACTTAAGTAATTAGATGCTACCTGAAACACAGAAGAAAAGGTCCTGAGTTTAGGACAAGTAAACTCTGCTAGGGGTTGGGAATGACAACAGGGAAAGAAAAGCTGAAGTTTTCTTGAGGAGGAAGGAAGAGCTCAGGGCATAGGGGATGAGATTCAGGATACAAACCTAATATAACAATTTTGCCTAAAGTTGGTATGTTCAGATGTATGTACTATACGTGTAGGCCAAAGATCATTTGTCCAGGAGTTAGAACACCAGGGTTCTGTAGGTATATACATAAGAATGGAAGAATGAAATTATTAAAAAAACATTAAAAAAGAAAAAAAAAAGAACACTTGGATTCTGGATCCCTGTTACTCCTTAGTTCTGTGACTTTGGTAAATTATTTTTTCTCCCTGGGCTTGTTTCATCCTCCGTATAAGAAGAGGTTAGGTTTCCATTCAGTTATGCATTATGTGATGTTATTATTTCACCCAATCAGAAATCTTAAAAATGACTTAATGAAAACCTTAAAGCTAAGAAAACAGTTCAGAATATTCTGAACAAGAGTCAAATTAAGATGATCATTTCAAACAACTTCTAATTTTCCCTTTAGGGTACCTTCACCATGCAATTCAGCAGGCCACCACAGACAATAAATATCCCTGTTCAATAAACACCAAGTTGAAAGTATAAAATCCTTAAAGAACACTATCATTGGGTAATGACAATGGAGTATTTTAGGAAGAGGCAATTAAAAGCAGAGGATAATCTGGTTTCAGTATATTGTATTAAAGCTGAAAACCACTGAATAATATACATCTTCTTGTAGTTTCACAGAGAAATCTCAGAAGAACAAAACTGGTAAAAATGTAAAAGGAGTGGAAAAAATTCCTTCTCTCTCATGCTGTCATTCATTCTCTCTCATTCTCATGATTGGAGAAAAAATATTGATACCTATAGAGATATTTTGGTGAGTGTACTTGCTATCCATAGTATCTCTTATTTTTAGAGTAAGATTGATTTACATCTGCTTGATTAATTGACATCAACAATAAAAAGTAGGAGAGGGTCCCTCAAAACAGGAAGAGGTGGAAGAAACTTATAATTTGCCAAGATATGAGTATCTTTATTTTAGATACATAAAGCTTGGAATGCAGAATAATATCTAGAATCCCAGAAAGCCAATATTCCATGATAGTCCATGCTGTATGGGGGAAGGCACTCTATGATAGAATATGGCATGGCCCGTTACTCAGTCTTTCTTCTTCGCTAACTTGTCTCTCATCTGTAAGGTTCCACACACTCTTTTCAATAATCCGGGTAAACTCTGAAAAAGCACTTTAGCCTATTCTCTTTTTATGACTCCCCTCCCAACACAGAAACCTAAAAGTATCAAGAACCCAAAAGCAACCTATTGGCTTGCACTGAATACCTGTGCCCCTGGGAGCACACCACAGATAGTTGAGGAATCACCATCATTATTCCCCAGGACTAGTTTCCCTCCCTTGAGTATGATTTACATTTTATTTGGAAGTTATGTATATAAAAAAGTCCTAGTGGATTCCCATGTTGTTAGAAATGATTCTTTTTCTTTGGCTCTTATTTAAAAGTGAGAATTACAAGAGAATCTCCCAGGACTCTTTATTGTTGCTTAATAAAACACATTAGTAGTATAGCTGTCCCTTGACTGGAGCTCAACCGGAGCTCAAACAGCACAATATGGAAAGCGTGAATTATTACATCACCCTTCACTCTGTTTGTGCTTTTTTACTTAATAATGCTCTTTTACATAAAGTGTAAGTGGGCCACCTAAGAAATGATTACAGTCTCATGCTTAATAGGTGGCACATTCACTTGCTGCTGCCTCTGCAAAAGTTGTTCCATGATCAATGCATTTAATTTTTATTTCAATCCTCTTTCACTATTTCTGTTAACAAATTTTGGCACCAAATAAAGGAACACATACATAAATGAAATAATAAACAGCTTGTTCTTGGAGAAAATTGAGTGTTAGTAGAGACATGTTACTATTGATAATTCAACTAAAGTGTTTATAACTTATCATCATTCCTTATTAGAAAGTACTGTGACATTTAACTGTATCAATTTAGTCCTCCTACCCCCAAAGGATTCCTTAAGATAAACAAGCATATGTGTTTGAAAAATAAAATAAAATAAAATAAAAAAAAGAACAGTAGTAGATTTGCTGAGAAAAATACATCCAAAGTCAATCTATGGAGATGCTGGAATGTTCTCTATTTAGTTTTGTTTATTTTCTACTCATATTTCTATGCAAGAATGTGGAGTAATAATTAAGGCATTTCTAAGGAAATGAGCATAATTATTGATTTGCAGTGTTATTTATGGAGAAGCCACTAGCAAGATGCATTTATGCCTAGGGTTTATTTTTGTCTTGATTAGGAAGTAACCACATGAATTGAGTACTATCACAAATGGATTATGTACCTCATTTGTTTACTGAAACTCTGGGTTCTTTGTGGGCATGGACCTGAAGGGGATGGTAAGGCCCCTCCTCATATTTTCTCTAAGTTCAGAGATTTAATACCAGTTTTAAGGAGTTTGTTTTCTCGTCTGCAAGAATTGAGCCTCTGGGCTCTTATGCTTTCATGTTTATCCTTGGAAAAGCAATACGTCTATATTATGAGGTAATTTTAGTAAGACATTTATTACTTATAATCTTTAAAATATTGTTGTATTTTCATTAAAGTTTATAGTGTTTTTCTCTTGCAACTTGATCCAGACCCTGGAATTCATGCGAAATGGCTTAAATTTTCTGTATTTTTGAGATTAAAAACAAACGCACATACTAGTAAGACATTTGTAATAGGTGGAGTATGTGTGACATTAAAACTACAGGATTATAATGGCTCTACCATGACCACTTTGACTTATTTAGGACATTTATTAAAGGTCAGAGAAATGCTGCTTTTAGGTGTCAATGGAATCAATGGTAATTTGAAATTCAAAAGGTTATCACACCCTCTCTGCAGCAAATTTGACTTTCTCTCCCTCTTCCCTACCCTGTCCTCACTCTCAATTGTAAAAACAATATTATAACATCTAAGAGTGTTCAGAGAAAAGCCTTCAAATTCCTAATATCACTACTATCATTTCTATTTGTTGGGTTTACTCTTTGCCCATACACATTTATGTTTTTAAACATAATAGCAATCATACAATATTGTATTCTTAAACATATTCAACCTGTATATTGTATTTAATACATGATATTGTATTCTTTTTAAATGTTTATTTTACTTTTTAAATCGACAAATAAAATTGTATATATTTGTCGTGTACAACATGACATTTTGAAATCTATGTATTTGTGGAATGGTTAAATTGAGCTAATCAACATATGCATTATCTCACATAATTATCGTTTTTGTGGTGAGAATACTTAAAGTGTAAATTCGTAACATTTTTCAAGACTACAATATGTTGTTATTAACCATAGTCACCATGTTATACAATAGATCTCTTGAACTTATTCCTCCTATGTAAATGAAATTTGTATTTTGCTTGTTATTCTCAACTCTCTTTTGAAAAGAGATCTGGAATTTTCTTTCTTTCTTTCTTTTATTTTTTTATTTTTTGAGACGGAGTCTCGCTCTGTTGCCTAGGCTGGAGTGCAGTGGCGTGATCACTGCAACCTCCGCCTCCGGGGTTCACGCCATTCTCCTGTCTCAGCCTCCCGAGTAGCTGGGATTACAGGCACGTGCCACCACGCCCGGCTAATTTTTTGTATTTTCAGTAGAGACGGGGTTTCACCGTGTTAGCCAGGCTGGTCTCGATCTCCTGACATCGTGATCCACCTGCCTCGGCCTCCCAAAGTGCTGGGATTACAGGCGTGAGCTACCGCGCCCGGCCGAGATCTGACATTTTCTATAGGAATATTCTAGCTGGAAGAAGTCAGAGAGAAAGAGAGAGAGAGCGAGAGAGAGAGAGAGAACATGTGTTGATTGTGTGAGTTTCAGGCTTTTCAAAAGTGATGTAACATTTACCTTAGATTTTCTTAACCAGAAATTTGAACCCAACCATCTTGGCTTGGAAAAGGGTACGGAATGTAATTAAACTAAAATTTGTGAATGAAAGTAGAGCAGCATTTTCTTTCTGCCAGATTGCTAATTAAATGCCACGGAAGACTTGCATATTTAATTTTAGCCATGTAAAGAATGTGCAATAGTTGGTAGGCAAGAGTTTTGGCCAGGAAAGAAATGATTATATTTTTAGATCATTTTGCTACCCCTGTTAATTTATTATCCTGTGATGTAGCTCAAGTGTAGAAATGGAAACGTTCCTGGATTTGATCCAGAGTTAGGGTTTTGCCAGGCGAAAGGGCAAAGTACTTGAGAGTATCAGCAGAAGAATGGTCGAAGTGATGGGCTGTGAGTTCTAGGCAGAAAGGGCAGGAGACGGAGGCAGATGAAGGTTGATAGATGAAGACAAAGTAGGGGATGTCAAGGGGCCGGAGTTCTCTGTAATAAGAACAGACGGTAGTGGTAAAAATAGAGCAAGAGAGTTGGAAGACTGGGGGTTGTGTTCAGCAGGTTTATTAAATTTGAAATAAAATCTGAAATGCAAGTGAGTTGGCCTATTTAAAAAGTTTTTTTTTTTTTTGGCTTTTATGTTGTGAAACATTGGGACAAGAACAGAGAATAAGGCATGGGAATAGAAATCCATTCATTAAGTTATTCATGCATTAATGCAATAATTACCTTGCTTAGCCCCTCCTATGTGCCAGATACTATGTTGAGTGAGGGAAATACGGTAGTGAACAAGGCAGAAAATTTTCAGTTGGTTTGACATTTATACTCTAATGGAGGAGTCAGGCACTTGACAAATAAAATATCAAGTGGTAATATGAAAAAGAAATTATAGGAAGGGCATAGAGGTATGAGGGCTGGGGAGCAAATATGATGGTCAGACAAGTGAAAGGGGGATAGAGGAAGGGGAACATGAAGGAAATGAGGGAGGAGGCTAAGTAGAGATCTGAAGAGAGGGCAAAAGAACCGCAAGTGCAAAGGTCCTGAGAGGGGAATATGCTGGGCAGGTCTATCCCTACCATTTGGCAAGCCCAGAGCAAGAGTACACACGGAAACCCACGTACTCTATGTCTAATTGTGAAAAGTTATAAAATATTATAAAATGTATTCTATCATCTTCTTGACATATCAGTATTGGCCTGGAAGGCCAGGTCCAGATTTAGAGTCCTTGGCCTCCTCAGAGTTCTGCACCAGAACCTGATGGTACAGGGTGAGCCAGCCCCTGGCTCCTGAGCCCAGCCAGAGGTCAAGCTCCCTTTCTCTTCCCACCCCAGAATCCTCCAGACACCACGAGGGGTCTTGCACAATGTGGATGGACACCCTGCCTACGTGTCCAAGCTCTGTTTACACAGCCCCAAACAACTGCCCTTTGATGGTTCCTTGGGACTAGAGATGTGCTCATTTGTGACACGGTCTGCTGTTGGGAAGATGGACCAGGGAAGGGGACCAAGGTGGCTGTGGAAGCCAGCTCTTGGTCCCCTGGGCAGTGTATTCTGGGGTCCTGGTACCTGGATTGTGGTCTAGGTGGGGCACAGGCTCTGGATGGGCATAGCCTTTTGACCCTACTGACTCTTGCCCTATGGGGAAGAATGTGGCTATGGGGGGTGTCAGAGCAGAACCCATTAAATCATGGGGCTCAGGGGAGTAGCCCCTTTTGCTGCTTGCTACCTTTGAGTGTGGCATTTTTGCTTGCTACCTTTGAGGAGGAACAAGGAAGCTATTCCTATATCCTCAGGATTTGAACTGTGATGATGGAGGAGATATGAAGCTTTCGTTCTGTAGAGGGTCTATAAAAAGTAAAGGAAGGAAGAAAAGGAAACCAGAATGTATGGAGCATCTGTGCTGAGCCTGGCTGTGTGAAATACACTTTTGCTTGTGTGATCTAATTTAATCTCCCAAATAACCCCGGGAAGTAGACTTTGTGCGCTCCTGCATAAGGTTAAGAAAATAAACTTAAGGAGGTCACTTCCGTGCCCAGAGTCACATAGCCAATGAGCCAGGGAGCACAGGCTCAAACCCAGGGCTCTGGCTATTTCTAAAGCCCATATTCTTTCCACGACAACACATTGCTTTGAAAGACCTCCTCAAAGAAAGACTTCATTTGTAATGAGAGTAAAGAGCAATATAGAAAGTAAAATCTCACACTGTTCAGACATGAAAATCATGGCAGGGATCCTCATTCCAGGACTGATTCCTGTCTTGAGGTCCCCAGCTCTCCTGGGAGTCCTTGAAAACAGTATGTGAGTTTATGAGCTTTAGGTATTTTTAAAAATTGAGGTAAAATTTATCTAGGGTGAAATGCACAGATCTCAAATATACAATTTGAAGAGGTATTTTTATTTTTTTGCAAATGCAAACACTCATGTAACCACTACCCCAATCAAGACAACAGGGGGACTCTAGCCAATAATAATTTAATCGTACATTTAAAAAGAACTAAAAGAGTATAATTGGATTGTTTGTAACACAAAGGATAAATGCTTGAGGGGATGGATACTCAATTTTCATGAAGTGATTATTATGCATTGCATGCCTGTACCAAAATATCTCATGTACCCCATAAATATATACACCTACTATGTACCCACAGAAACTAAAAAATACAGAAAAAATTTAAAAAGATACTTATTTCCTTAAGACACGTCCCTCGCTCCAGAAATTTCCCTGTGCCTCTTTCTAGGTAATCTCCCCACACAATAGGCAAACACTGCTCTGATTTCTATTACTATGGATTTGTTTGACCTGGTTTAGAACTTCATGTAAATAGAATCACACAGTATATATTTTTTCTTTTGTATGTGACTTTTTGCTCAGCATGTTTTTCAAGATTTATCCATGTTATTGGATAAAAGGTGTTCTCTCCTTTTTATAGCTAAGTAGTATTTCAGTGTATGAATATATCACAATTTGTTTATTTTTTCACCTATTGATAGGCATTTGGGCTCTTTTCTATTTTTGGCTTATAAATAAGGCTGGCATAAACATTCTTGTACATATCTTTTTATGAATATGTGTATTCATTTATTTTGGGCATATATCTATGAAGGGAATTGCCATGTTGTATGGTAGGGGTAGGTTTAAGAAGTTTTTAAGTAACTGCTAAAGTTTTCCAAAGTTGTTATAGCATTTTACACTCCTACCAGCAATGTATAAGAGTTTCAGTTGATAAGCTTCTCTAAATTTAAAATATTTAATTTTGAAATATTTTAATAGTAAAAAGAAAGGATAATATTAATAACTGATAACCATGTATCTATCACTCAGATTTAACTTGTTAATGATTTCCTGTATTTGTGTCAGGTCTTAATAAGTGAAATATTACAGATATACTCAAAGGCCGTCTCCCCCATCTTCATCCTTTTCCTCCTCCCTGGAAGTTACAATCATCCTGAAGTTGCTGTGTATCCTTACCATGTCTATTTTTATTTTTATTTTTATTTGAGATGGGGGTCTTTCTCTGTTGCCCAGGCTGGAGTGCAGTGGTACAATTATAGCTCACTGCAGCCTCAACCTACTGGGCTCAAGTGATCCTGCTGCCTCAGCCTCTCAAGTAGCTAGGACTACAGGTTTGCACCAATGTACCTGGCTAATTTTTTATTATTTTTAATTTTTTTTGTAGCGATCAGGGTCTCCTGTGTTGCCCAGGCTGGTCTTGAACTCCTGCCCTCAAGTGGTTCTCCTGCCTCAGCCTCCCAAAGTGCTGGGATTACAGGCATGAGCCACTGTGCCCACCTATTTTTAGATATATGACATAGTATATGAACCATTTTCAATATTTCAACAATTCTAAGAAAGATGATGTATTTTTCTACGACACATGTGGGCATAGTATTTGAAATAGCAGCCATTTTAATAAAAAAGTCAATTTAATACTTTAAACATTTTTATTTCCTGCTTATTGTTATTTATTGATTCTAATGTATATTAATTAGGTTGTTTACTCAAAATTTATAGAAAATGGGGAATATTAATTTTTATTTTAAAAGGTAGATTATGTGGCAGATGAAAATCTTTCCAAGCTTGGAATCCTTCAAGGGAAAGCAATGAAGAAGTTCTTGGCGGTTGTACTGGTGGGAACTGTAGAGCTAATACAACCCTCCTGTATTATGGATAAGAAAAAACCGAGTCACATACCAGTTGTGACTTGCTAGGTTTTTGCAGTTAAAGCATGCCAGCTCAGGACCAGAATCAGGCCTTCTGATGTCCATTCTAGAATTCTCTTGATCACCCCATGCAGCTTCCATGCCACTGAAGGCGATCAAAGATGGAGAAGGAAGAAAGGAGAGAAGAAAATGTGATGTGGAGGCGGGAGGAAGGAAAAACTTCACAAAAACACGACGGCAGAAATGTGGTATTTTAAGCAAGACGTTTGCCCTTCATATGAATGATTCTTGGATTTTTGGTGTATATTTTTGGTAGCAGTATGCGGTGAGTCACTAACAAAGAGCTTGAGACAGATGAGTTAACATAAATGGACCAAAATAAGCTGTGGTCTCTAGGCTGAGCAGCTGTTGGACAGACCTGCCAATATTTTATTTCCCAGAGACACTTGCAGTGGATTAAAGTGAGCACGCGGCAAATGCCTCATTAGAAAATTCCATACCTTTCAGAGTTTCCTGTCCCTGAGATGTGGCTTTCCAGGGGAAAGGGGAAAACTCCTAGCAATTTATTGAAGTTTCACTGTGTGGAAGAGGGTAGGCAAGAGGGGCTTGTTGGTGGAGGGATAACACAGAGAGGCAGAAGAATCAGAAAGTCTTAGGTTTTCAGCCCCAATTGTGCCACAAAGCTGTGTAACTGAGGTGGGACTCCTTTAGCCTTCTCTGTGGTTGTTTTTCATCTTCTGAATGATAAGCTTTTATACAATGATCTCCTAGGTCCCTTCCAATTTAAAAATTTATAGTTCTCAGGCCAGGCGTGATGGCTCATGCTTGTAATCCCAGCGCTTTGGGAGGCCAAGGCAGGTAGATCGCTTGAGCTCAGGAGTTTGAGACCAGCCTGGGCACCATAGTGAGACCCTGTCTCTACAAAAAATACAAAAATTAGCTGGGTGTGGTGGCTCACACCTGTAGTCCCAATACTCGAGAGGCTGAGGTGGGAGGATCACTTGAACCCAGGAGGTGGAGGTTGCAGGGAGCCAAGATTGGGTCACTGCACTCCAGCCTGGGCAATAAAGCGAGACCCTGTCTCCAAAACAAAAATTATAGTTCTCATTAATTAAGTGCTAACTTTGTGCCACGCACCTTGCAAAATGCTTTACATACTGATATTTCTCCTCCATGAAACCTTTGAGGTTGTTTCAACAGTAGTCTCATTTTCAGATAAAGAAACTGAGGCTTAAAGATAGTAAGAAACCTACCTGAAGTCACATAGTGAGCAGTGGCAGAGCCTGGACTCAAACCTGAGACTGTCACGGATATTTGGCTTCTTAATCACCATTCTGCATTGCCCTTTCTTTCTAAGCAGGACATTAGGAACTCGTTGCCTTCACATCTGTCTTCCTCTCCACCATTTTATATGTTTCAAATCGTTATGCTTCAGTTGGACTGTAGTTGATTTCCAGGTCCTAATTGGAGCGCCTTGCTGCATCCACATAGTATATACTATAGACTGTGGATGAATGACATTAAAGATAGTAAATCAAATTCAGGACACACACCTCATGCAAGACAGAAATAGTGTTGAGTGGAGCACAGCAAGGCCATTTGATTCACAGGATCTTCGTCGGCTTGAATATTTTGTACGTTCTCTCCACTGGACGCTCTGTACCCAATATTCCAACTGATTTCACTGGCAGAGACGTCTTATGAGAAGATACCTTATTTGAAGAGCCATTTCAATAACCTCCTCTATCCTGATTTAATATGATATGGCCACGGCAACGGCAGTAATAGTGGCAGCTCTTTTGTTCCCTTTTGTGAATGACATACAATTTAAGCACCTTTTTGCACAGCCTTCCAGTGAAGACATCAGATGTAGGGAGAACATCCTTATCTTCAATATAAAATAAAATAAATAAACTGTAAGATTATGGGTGATGTTGTCTAACTTCTGTTCAAGATGGGTCTTTAGTTGGTTACTTAAAATCTTGTCTTTAAGTTCTACTGGGATATTTATGAGTGAAATCACACTTTCCATACTTCTTTCTTTGATGTCTGCCTCTATAGAAATGGAGAACTGAAACAATATCTAATAATTCAAACCAAAAAGCCAGCGCTGCTTATATTGTATCTATTTGGATGTTTTAAAGTATAGAAACTTTGAGCTGAAAAGGGAAGGAAATAAACATTCAAACTTCTTGTTTTAAAAACCGTTTTACTGAGGTGTGATTGACATACAAAATACACTCAACCTTCTAAGTCAAAAAGAAAGTGTTACAGTATGAAAGATTACATTAATGACCTTACTTCTTCACCTCTTCCTTTACCAGGTGACCTTGGAATTTCATCCACTGAAGAGACAGAGTCTATTTTCCTTTCCCTTGAATCTGGGCTGGCCCTGTAACTTGTTTTGGGCAATAGAATGTGGTGGAAGTGATGGTGGGCCAGTTCCAGGTCTAGGTCTCAAAAGGCCTTGAGTGTTTTCACTTACTTCTTCTGTGTTTGCAACGAGAACATACCCAGGTTATCCTGTTGGAAGATGGGACATGAGGAGCAGAGTTGAGTCATTCTAGTCATTGCAGCTGAGGTTATCCTAGATTAGCTGAGCTGCAGATGACTGTAAGATCTATGAGTGAGTCCAGTTGAAATCAGAAGTACTGTCCATCTCAGCCCAGCCTAAATTGCCAACCCACAGACTTGTGAACACAATAAATGGTTATTGTTTAAAGACACTGAGTCTTGGGGTGTTTTATTACACAGAATTATGTGGCCACTGATAACTGATACAGAAAGTGAGGCTTTAGTTGTCAGGAAAACATCTAGGAAGTACCTAAGGTTTGGAAGGATTGCAGGAAGTAGCAAGAATCAAACTGCGATTTAACAGTAATTTGAAGTCTTTGCAAATCAGCATGGTTATGGATCCCCTGCCAATAGTTATGCTGTATGCATGTACTGAGTCTATTATTAGCAAGACTCTGCTAGGTAGAATACCTAGTGAATGGGAGTCCAGGAAAAGCAAAAGTAAATGGTGGACCTGATTAAGAGAGGCTGACCATGGGAATGAAAGTGGGCCAAATGGCTGATGACATTTATAGTGGTAGAGAATAGTGAATTCAAGGAGCTGGGTGTGGGGCCAAGGGTCAAGGAAAGACCAGTGAAAACAAGATGAAGTTAAAGGCCCAGATAAAGAGAAAGATACTGAATCTCAGTCATGGAAGAAAATGCCTATATTAGATACAGATGTGCTGGGAAATTAACATCTCCAACCCCAACCTGCCAGCAGCAATCCTCAACCAATGACCCCTGGTCTCTCGGCTCTTGGGTAGGATAATTCTATTTTTAAAAAAGATAATTTCTTTTTAAATATATTTTTTATTCTTTTATTTTCCTTTCTTTAGAGGTAAAGTCTGAGATTTTAGTGCACCCATCACCCAAGTAGTGTACATTGTACCCAATATGTAGTTTTTTTAATCCCTCACACTCCTCCCACCCTCCCCTCTTCTGAGTTTCCCACGTCCATTATACCACTCTGCATCCCTTTGTATACCCATAGCTTAGCTTCGACTTCTAAGTGAGAACATGCGGTATTTGGTTTTCCATTCCTGAGTTACTTCACTTCTAATAATGGCCTCCAGCTCCATCCAAGTTGCTGCAAAAGACATTATTTCATTCTTTTTCTGTGGCTGAGTAGTGTTCCATGGTATATGTATACCACATTTTAAAAATCCATGCATTTGTTGATGGGCACTTAGGCTGGTTCCATATCTTTGCAATTGTGAATTGTGCTGCAATAAACATACATGTGCAGGTGTCTTTCTGATGCAATGACTTGTTTTACTTTGAGTAAATACCCAGTAGTGGAATTGCTGGATCAAATGGAAGATCTACTTTTAGCTCTTTAAGAAATCTCTGGCCGGGTGCCGTAGCTCACGCCTGCAATCCCAGTGCTTTTAGGAGGCTGAGGCATGTGGATCACCTGAGGTCAGGAGTTTGAGACCAGCCTGGCCAACATGGTGAAACCCCATCTCTACTATAAATAGAAAAAATTACCCGGGCGTGGTGGCGGGTGCCTGTAATCCCAGCTACTCGGGACGCTGAGGCAGGAGAATCACTTGAACTTGGGAGGTGGAGGTTGCAGTGAGCTGAGATCACGCCATTGCACTCCAGCCTGGGAAACAAGAGCAAAACTCCGTCTCAAAAAAAAAAAAAAAAAAAAAAAGAAAGAAAGAAAGAAAGAAAAAGAAATCTCCCTACTGTTTTCCACAGTTGTTCCTACTGTTTTCCAGGTTGTGCTAATTTACATTCCCACCAACAGCATATAAGCATTCCCTTTTCTTGGGTAATTCTGAAGCATGTATTTTATCCCTTCCTCATAATTTCCCCCACTGAATTAAGCTCCAGTCACCTACTGTGGCAGCTGGCTTAATAACACACCCTTTATCTGCTGTCTTCCCTTCCCCACTTACTCCAAGGCCCCTAGATTCCTCTCTGTTCCTTAAACAAGCTCAGTTACTTCCTGTGCTAGGGCCTTTGTGGTTTTACCCTCTGCCTGAAATGCTCCTCTTCTAACATGTGCATGGCTGCCATCTTCTTGTCATTCAGGCTTAAAGTTCACCTTGTTAAAGAAGCCTTGCCTGGTCACCAAATCTAAAGTAGCTTCATCATCTGATCTTAATTTTCCACATTGCTTTTTTCACTATCAGATGTTTTACTTATTTGTTTGCTTGTTTTCATATGTTGTTGGTAAGAGCGTAAATTAGCACAAAACCTCTGGGAAGGTTGTTGGGCAGTATCTACCAAAGCCACCTATGATCCAGCAATTTCATTCCTAAGTATATATTTAGGAGGAATGTATATTTATGTCCATCAAAAGCCATATTCAAGAATGTTTACTGCAACTTTATTCATAACTGGGACCAAACCAAATGTTCATCAATAGGAAAATAGACAAATAAATTGTGAAATATTCAATAGAATATCCTCAATGGAATACTATACAGCAATGAAAAGAATGAGCTACTGCTATACACAACCACATGGATGAATACCACAGAAATGATGAAGAACAAAAGAAGCCTGGAACAAAAGAGAACATATTATATGATTCCACTTATATGGCATTCAAGAACAGGGAAAACTGTAGTGGTAGGATTTGAAATAGCGGTTACCTCTGAACAGGAGGATATTGACTGGGAGGGAGCATGGGGTGTATATATTACATGGGTATATACATATTTAATAAGTCATTGAGGTATATACTTAAGATTTGTGCATAGTGTATGTATGTCATACATGAATAAAAATAAAAATTAAAAAATAGGTTCCATGAGAATGAGAACATTTTCAGACTTGGGGACTATTGCCTGACACAGAGTATGCCACCACTAAGAACTCGTTGACTGAGCAAATGTATAAATATAGATTTGCTTTTTTTCCCAAAGAATTTAAACTAAAAATTAAGTTTTATTGAATATCTACTCCATGTACTGTATAGTGTAGAGGAATCAAACGTGAATCAGCCTAACAAGAAATACACGGCTGATTATATAAAATGGCAGCATGTAATAAATGCTGTCAAAGCAGATGCTAAACAAACTGTTAGCAGAGCTAGAGAGAGAGAGACGTTTCAACTGCAGCTTTGGGGAAGTGAGAGTTGTTCTGAACCAGGAAATATTTCTGCAGGTAGGGCTGGATCAGAGTGGAGACAAAGAAAGTGGTGGCTGTGAGTGGCAGGGAAGAAAGCCTCAGAGGCAAGGAAGCCCAGGGCATGTTCAGGAAATGAAGAAATCTGAAGTAGCTGAAGTCAGGGGAGGAGACTCACAGGAGAGTGAAAGATGAGTGTCTGTCAAAGCAGGTCGGGGCCTGCTCAGAAAAGGCCTGGACAACTTTGCAAGTAGTGTGGCCTTCACTCCATGCATATGAATGAGGTTTTAAAGCAGAAAAGCGATTTTGAAGGGTGAATTTTTATCCTTCCTAAATTAATATTAAAAAATACGTTCTGAAAGTCTGAAAAGCCAGGGTACACAAAGGATAAAAACCTCATATTCACCACTATCACTTTCATATGTCAACTCTGAGATCCTTTTTTTTTTTAAAAAAAATTGAGATATGACTCAAATGCCATCAAATTAACCATTTCAGAATATACAATTCAGTGGGTTTTAGTATATTCACAGGGTTATGGAACCATCACCATTAATTCCAGAATATTTACATCACCTCAAAAAGAAACCTCATACCCTCCCCTGGCAACCACGAATCTACTTTGTGTCCCATGGGTTTTTCCAGAAATACTTTCCTATGTGTATATTTATAAACACACACACACGTTTCTCTCCCCCTTCCCACATGTAAGTTGAATTTTCACATACTGCTTAATAAGCTGTGTTGACTCTGATATCAGGAATATATCAGATTCATTTGTGAAAAATTAGTCTGGGTGTCAGGGCCAAGGATGGATTGGTAAAAAAGAGGTTGGAGGCAGTCAGACTGTTCAGCAATGCCTGCAGTAGGGGAGGTTACATGGGCCTAAACTAGGATGCCAGAAGTGTAGTGGATGCTGTGTTGTGCTTCTAAGATCCCCACTTCAGGAATGAGACATTCATTACCCCAGTGGCAGGAAATGTTGGTGACTGATGGCTTTCAGTGGAATTTCTTTCTGGGACTTGCTCTCAGCTGAAGAGACTTTACTAGCCCCAAATCACAGACTTTCTCTGGAGCAGCCCACATCTAATAATTCGTCAATGGTGCAAGGGAGTGTTACAAAGGCCCAGGCACTGTTCCCAATTTGGAAAATCACCAAAGTTCCATCCTGGCTCCAGAGCTCCACTTAGGGTCAACTGATACTTTTATTATGACTGTGTTGTAGCCCAACTCCTCCCTCTGCCTACTCCTGCTGCCCTTACTGTCCCACAGATGCTGTTCCTGACAGCATTCCTAATAAAATTCCTGTATTTAAATCTCTATCTCAGAGTCTGTTTTCCAGGGCACACAACCTGTGACAAGCAATAAGGATGGAAAAGAAGCTGGCGTATGTGGTTGTCTTTCTGAAGCAATTGAATAGACGGAGCTTGGTGACTGATTAGCTGTATAGGGTGGAAGGGGTGGAAGAGCTAAAGAGAAGAAACAAAACACACATACACATAATTTACACATGTAATTATATATATGTAATTACACACACATATACATCATATACACGTAAATATATCCTTAGGCACTTGCTCAGTGTCTACTTTGTGCCTGAACAGTTCTGGCAGCTGAAGATGCAAGATGGATTAGATTTGGTTCTTTAATTTAGAAAATCCACAGTGTTTTAGGGCAGACAGAGAGTAAACAAGTAATTCCAATACAATTCGTTGAGCATTATGTTAAACTATAGGGAAAGGTGATGAGAAAATATTAAGGGAGTGAAGGTATTGCCAAGGTTTTAAGCTGGGGTGTTTTGAAACATGGTAAATCCATCATGTGACATGGAGAATGCAGATGAGAGAGAACGTAATTAGAAAATAAAAATCGAGGTTAATATGTTCCCTGAAAAGTTAGAAATATGGGTTTGGAACTCCTGAGAGAGGTCATGAATAGAAATATATATTTAGGTGGTGTCTATATAGAAATGATAGCTAGTGCCTCAGGAGTGGATGAGATTGTCCAGGGAAATCACAGAAGATGAAAACCTGAGAAACATCTATAGCAGAGCTGATGTCTGAACTTTGCCCATCCTATGCCAACACCCATGGCAGACAGAGCTAAATTACCACACAGCCTCAGAATCCTTCTCAATGCATGACTTCAGGCAGCTGTTACCAATACATCCACTTACCATTTCTGCTTTCTTCTCAAAGTCTAGGTGTAGTGACCAGGAGCAATGGCAGGCCTCCAAGGAAAAGTGAGCTGCTTGGTTATTAGGAGCAGAGAGAGCACCCAGGAAGGTAGGAGAAGTACTAGGAGAGCAGAGGATCCCAGAAGGAAGAAGAGTGTTTCAGGAAGGAAATAATAACATTCGTCAAATGACTAAGTTGAGGACTTGAGGAGACAATGGAATTTGAAGTGGAGGGCAGTAGTGACCTTACAGAGAACAGGTCCACTAAAGTGGTTTTGAGAGAAGAGAAATGACAAAAGTTTGAGAATGGGAAGTATTTCCAAGTGCTCATCTATAAATGGACTGCTTGAGCCCATGTTGGCAAGCTTGTTGAAAATGCATTTCCAGGACTCACCCCAGAGCCATGACCTCAGGCTGTTGTTCTCTGCCCCCCAAGGAACACTTTGATCAGGATTATCTGCTACCGGTGGGTGCTCACTGTAGCAGATGCTCTTAGTGTCCCTTTTACATGCATTCAGCACTCACTATTCAGTATATACTGCTTGCTTCACAAGGAAGCACATGTGATGTCTCTGCCCGAGGACTTTCCCTGGCCACTGGAGCATGCTTGACCTGCTGCCAGAAATGCCAGAGTTAATTTCCCAGGGATTAGCCCACAACCAGTGAAGGACAGGAGTTGGTGGAGAAATCAATCAGCTTTTTCACGTCTCAGGTGAAACAACTTGGGGCTTGTTTTATACAGAAGTTTTATCCCAGAAGTCTCCAGCAGGATTGAGCCTGTGGCACCCAGAGTAGGCTCATGAACACACTGTATTGGCTTCCTTCTTTTTTTTGTCTTACTTCCCTATTCTCCTCTTTGCATTTCCTGAGGTCACCTCTCACCTAAGCTATTAGTACCCATATCCCTGTCTCAGAGCTGGCTTTTAGGGGAACCCAAAACTATGATACTTACCATCTTATTTCTTCTTCCTGGGCACACGGAACAACTACATATTCCAGTGGTAGTACATGTTGCAGTCGGTTGAGCCTATGTGACTGAAGTCGTGGGCAGAGTGATCGATGTCACCTTCAGGCCTGGCCACAAAACTCCTGGTGTGATAATCCCTCTCAATCTTTCTTTCCTATGGTGATTTCAGAGGCCATGGGTTTAAGATGGCAGCCTCACAAGATAGAAGCTGATTTCTGAGTCACTAATTGGAAGAGACCTACTAAGGAGAGCTGCCCCACCTGTACCAGATTTTGACATTAATGAATGAGAAATAAACCTTTACTATGTTAAATTGCTGAGACTTTTTTTTCTGTTACAGCAGCTACCATTAATTACCCTCATGAATACACCTGCCCTGTCAGCCTTCCTTCACCCAATTCTCCAAAATTACTGCTCTTTATCCTCCTTTAAATGTTTCCATTCCCTCAGTGTGACTGACACAGTCATGTGTTTAACTGATTAAAGTGCACTTAATTGTAAACAATAACTACCAGATTTGCTTCTGAAAGATAGTTGTGTTTTCAAATGGATTCCTGATTGGTAGGATCTATGAAGGAGATGTTTCCAAATATTGGATCCTTCTTGGTGTCCTTCCACCATCATTGACACAGCCCACTCCCAGCTTGAACTGTGTTGTCTAGAAGCAGAAGAAAGAGGGGTCAGCACTTCTAAGCTGTTGCTGACCTCTGGCCTCTGCAATCAACTCCAGACTCCTTAACCTGGTATTTCCATGTGTCCGCAGTTGGCCCCAACTAACATTCCTACCCTGAGCCTCTCCACCCCGCTGCCAGTGAAACCTCTTAAATCATACTGCTTGCAACACGGTGTGCTTTCCTACCTTGCCACCTTGAGTCTCACTGTGCTCTCCACGTGGAGTGCTCTTTCTGCTCTTCTGCTCCTTTCCAAACCCAGTCCCTCCTCAAAGGCCTCACTCAACTTCTACCTCCTCCCTAAAGCCCTGAAATTCCATTTCGTCTTCCCTTTGCTGCTACTACTCATTTGGTCTTCAGCATTTGCTGCTTATCATGATTTGTGTCTATTTATGTGTTTGTGTCCTCTCTTCTAAAGTAGAAATGAACTACTTAAAGAAAAAATTATGCCTATTTCTCCCTTCAATCTCTACAGCATTTTAGCATAGTGCTAGAGACATGATTACTGAAGATAGATGGATGAATATGGATATAACAATTGAACTTGTTAAATATCACAAATGCAAAGTCTTGGGCAGACATCCTTTTTTTTTCTTTTTTTTTTTTCTGAGACAGGGTCTCACTCTGTCACCCAGTCTGGGGTTCTGTGGTGTGATCATAGCTCACTGCAACCTCGATCTCCCGGGCTCAAGCAATCCTCCCACCTCAGTCTCCCAAGCAGCTGGGAATTCAGGTTCTCACTGTTACACCTGGCTAATTAAAAACATTTTTAGTAGTGATGTCTCTCTGTGTTGCCCAGGATGGTCTCAAACTCCTGGACTCAAGTGATACTCCTGCCTCAGCCTCTCAAAGCATTGGGATTACTTTCAGTGGGTATAAGCCACCACACTTGGCCCAGACATGATTTAAAAAAAAAAAACTTTCATTCAGAAATAATTTTAAACTTACAGAAAAGTTGCAAGAATAAAAATGGTACAAATATCATCTACATATGTTTTACTTAGATTCACTTACTGTACACATTTTACCTCATTTACTTTAGATCTGCCTGTATATCTTCTCTACACACACACACACACACACACACACACACACACACACACGCACACAATGCTTTTCTGATGCATTTGAGAGTAAGTTACATACATTATGGGTCTTTAATACTTCAGTGAGTATTTCCTAAGAATAATCTGTTACCTAATCACAATAGAGTTATCAACTTCCATTTGATTAATATTGATACAACACATTTATTTAATCTTTTGTTCTCATTCCAATTTTGTCAATTGACCCAATAATGTCCTTTATGGCATCTTTTCCCTCCAATATAGGATCCGGTAGGGTCAGGTGTTATATTTGGTTGTCATGTCTCTTTAGCCTCCTTTATTCTGGAACATTTCGACAGCCTTTCTTTGTCTTTTATGATATTATTTTTCCAAGTTAACTGTCATCTTCCTGCTTTTTAAAAGAATGTCAGAATTTAAAAAATCTCCTAGGTTTGGCAGCCTATTTTATTTATATATGTACATATGGATGGATGTGGAGTCTCTGAGTAGTGTCATAATCATTCCCAGTGCAAGACTCCAAACATGAACCTCCTTTTATTCTCATCCTGAACTTGTAATCAATAGCAATATTTTGTATGCAGTTGTACACGAACCTTTGTTTCATTTTATTTACAGTACCTTTCTTCTTCGTTAAGTAGAGTTGGGGTAAGAGGAAATCACAAATCTCTTTCTCTTCCAGCTTCTGCTGGGTTGCAGGCTGCATGAGAGGAAAAGTCAATAGAGGAAGTGAGAGAGTCAACTGAGAAGTTGAAATCAAAGTGGTGGGCTGCCGAGCCACGGCTGTGGTGTATCTCTCTCTGAAGTCAAAGCATTTTTACAGACAGCATTCAACCATAGTTAAATAAAATCCCTATGCTGTAGAAAGGGAAGGCATTAGTAATTTCCGTTGTCTATGAGTGAAAACAGAGACGCTGAGAGGCTCAATGGCTTTTCTGCTTTGAGTTTGAGAGGCAATGAGGAATCATGGAAAAAGAACTAATAAAGGAGTGAATCCATTCTGGAGATTTGAATCTATTTATTACCATTGCTGCCAAGGCATTATGTAGCTCAGCAAGTCACATCATCCCTGAGCCTTGGTATCATTATCTGTAAAATTAGGCTTTGGAGTGGACTCAATTCACTTTAAGTTTCCTTCATATTCTAAAATTCAGTGGTGATCAATTCCAGCATACATTTCATGAACATTTATGGAGTGCCTACTAAGTGTTGACCACTGGGCTAGGTGCTGCACCTATAAAGATAGGTAGGACCTGGTCTTTGTTCTCAAGGATCTCCCAGTATGGTAGGCAGAAGGAGCAGGCATGTAGGCCAAGATTTGTGGTTCAAGGTGATAAGGGGCAAGTTCAAGGTACAATGTTGTTGCAAAGGAGACAGCAAGGAACTTTCCCTGGGGGATGGAATAAAGGCAGTGACAGTAGTTGTTGAACAGAGCCCTGAAATGGGGACAGGGCATTCTAGGCAGAAGGTACATGGCTGTTGGTGGACTGCATATACTTTGGGTTTGCTGGAACACAATGTGCCAGAGGTAAAGTGAGGGTAATGAGGCTGGCACAGTAAGTAGCTAGGCAGGGGCCAAATCTAAGAGGGTCACTTGGTCAGGCAGAGAGGAATTTGAGCCTGGGAGGGAGGGATGGGGCTGAGACTCATGGCAAGGAAATCAATGGGGACTCTATTGCCAATGATAAAGGATTGAGAGAAACTGGGAGCGGAAGCAGAAGAACGATTGGAGACATGTTTAGGAGAAAGGCTTGAGAAGGCTCACTGATTGGCTGTGGGGGTGAAGAGAAAATGTCACAGGACTTCCATGTTTCTGATTTGCCCAATGGACTAGATTATGGTGCTACTAACTAGGTAGGCCCTAGGTAGATGTCAGCAATTGGAAGACCTCAAGGAGGAGCTGGCTTGGGGGATGTATAATGAATTCAGGCTAGGATATGTTGGCCTTGAGATGTGTATGGGACCCTTAAGAGGAGATTTCCACTAGGCGGTTGTACAAATAGATCTGGGACTCAGGAAAGACAGATTTAATGGTTGGAGACAGATTTAACGGTTAACATGTTAAGTGTGAGCAATGTCACCCAGGGAGATTGTAACTTTAGGAAAAGACTGTGACAGAGGGAAGAACATGAGCTCTGTTGTCTTATTAGAGCTGGCTTCTTCTTTGCTGAGATCTTTTGAGCCGTATGATATTGGGCAAGTAACTCTGAATCTGTTTCTTTATTTTTAACAATGACCCCAATTTATAGACTTGTGAGAGTCTGAGATTTAAAAAAAGTAAGTTCAATCAATGGAAATTATCAGGGGAGCAGGAAGGGCACCCTGGGAGACACCATTAAGCTAGAGTTTTATTCATCTGCTTCCTAAAGGTGTCAAGAGGAGCTGTCTGCTATGTTCCCTGCCCCATTACTGTCTTTCTTGCCATACTAATTTATTACCAGTTGCTTCATTTCTCCAAGCCATGGCTTCTTCCTCTGTAAAACAGAGATGATAGCAACTCTCTGATTATCTCAGAGAGTTCTTTTGAAAATCAGTGAGACAAGGTTTGTGTGAACACTGCAAACTGCAAAGTACGATGTGAATACTAGTTATTATCAATATGAGTAAACAAACAGGTGTGCCCAGTTTGTCAGTATTTTCTATTCTGTTACCACTCTGGAGTGTCTGTCAGCATGAACGCTAAAGAATGTTGTAACAAGTCAGTGGCAGAACTGAAATAAAACCAATGGTCTGTGACTCTAGGCCATAGTTATGCTGATCACTGTATGAGGCTTGAACAGACCTGGGATTTACCTTCTGACAGATTAGTTCATTGTGGGCCAGGGGTAAGAATAGGTGAGCAGGAGGAAGTAGAGCTGTGGATTGGAGAACCTGTGAGATCACCAGGGGCTTGGGGTCTCCTGTGATCACTACTTGTCTACTCTGCTGTCCTCACAATGGGGAAGTGTAAAGACAGCTCTATCTTAATGGTGTGATCTCAACTTCTCATAGAACTTCAAATTCTCATCTCCAGGTGGGGAAAGATAACCCCCACATAACACATAAAACCTGCTGGCACCCAGTAGGCCCTAGGTAGATGTCAGTTCCAGATTTTCAGAATGGAAGAAGACAGCAGAATTCACTGGGTGAGGCAGCCCCAGTGCCAAACTAGTCCGTGATTACAGAGAGATTAGGCTAGATTCTGGCTTGAGGGCAAAGATGAGCCAGATTGACGACTTGAGCTCAAGTTTAGGTTGCTTTTACTTCTGTTTTCTCCCAAAGCAGCGAACAAGACATGCACATGTATAGAAAAGAACACGGGGATGTAGAGGCTACTCCTCACCACTTGTCTGGCTTTTCTTGATGATCTTGGCAGCCTGAAAAGAGTGAGATGTCCCCTAGGCTAGAGGAGCCCAGAGTCCATGGGCCCATTGCCTTTTCTTGCCCCCTTTTTTCTTTTTCTTTCTTTTTTTTTTTTTGAGATAGGTTCTCACTCTGTTGTTCAGGCTGGAGTGAAGTGGCACAATTATAGCTCACTATAACCTCAAACTTCTGGACTCAAGTGATCCTCCCATTTTAGCCTCCTGAGTAGCTGAGACTACAGGTGTGTGTCACCATACCTGGCTAACTTTTAAAAGTCTTGTAAAGATAGGGTCTCCTAATTTGCCCAGGCTGGTCTTGAACTCCTGGCTTCAAGCATTGCTCCCACCTCAGCCTCCCAAGTAATTATGATTACAGGTGTGAGCCACCACAGCCACCTCCCATTGCCTTTTAAACTCCAGCATGTCACCATCCAGAAACAACTCGTACAGCCAAATAAGGCAGTGGTCTGGTACTCAACACACCTCCTCACTCAGGCCCAAAGCTCGCATTTGATCCTTGGAATTCTTGCTGCGGCACCACAGGGCAATTGCCTCTTATCTGTGTTTGCCTGGTGGGTCCTAGGAGTTTTCTGTTTATATTGACTTACAGGTTTTCCAAAGCATGTCTGGCCATAACCTACAGCACATGACCCGCACACATGTCCTTCTTTCTCCCCCTTCCTTCCTCCCACCTTCCCTTCTCTCTCTCTTTTTAAATAGACTTTATCTTTTAGAACAGTTTCATATTTACAGAAAAATTGAGCTGATAGTACAGATAGTTCCCATATACTTCATGCCCCCATCCCGCACATAGGTTCCCCTATTATTAATACTAATATTTTTTATTAGTGGAAAATTAGTATTATATTTTTCACAATTAATAAACCAGTTGTGATACATATTATTAACTAAAGCCCATGTAGCTCATTCAGATTTTCTTAGTTTCTCTAAAGTCCTTTTTCTGTTTCTGGATCCCATCCAGGATGCCACGTTACATTTAGTTGTCACATCTCCTTAGGCTCGTCTTAGCTGTGACCGTTTTTCAGATTTTTCTTGGTTCTGATGACCTTGTCAGGTTTGAGGAACACCGGTCAGGTATTTGGTAGGCGGCCGTTCTGTTTAAATTTGTCTGGTGTTTTTCTCATGATTGGGCTGGGGTTTGTGAGTTTTTGGAAGGAAGGCCACAGAGGTAAAGTGTCATTTTCATCACATCATATCAAGGGTACATACCATCAAGATGATTTATGACTTGATGTTTTCCTTCATCATTTTTATGAAATACTGTTTGTCCGTTTTCTTCCACTGTAAAGTTACTCTTTTATTCCTCCTTTCCATTCTGTACACTTTGCTGGGAAGTCATTATGTGGAGCCCATGTTTAAGGAACGGGGAATTTTGCTCTACTTCGTTTAGGGTGGAGTATCTACAAAATTTATTTGAAATTCTTCTGCATGGGAGATTTGTTTCTTCTCCCCCATGTATTAATTTGTTCAATCATTTGCTTATATCAGTATGGACTCATGAATATTTTATACTTTGGATTATAATCTAATATTACCTTATTTTTTTTTTTGTTCAAACTGTTCCAGCTTTGGCCATTGAAAGCTCTTTTAGTTGGCTCATGTTTCACTCTGACATATCCCCATTAATGTGTGCATGTGCGTGTGTGTGTGTGCATGTGTGTGTGTGTGTGTGTGTGTGTTGGGTGTGTTGGGCACTTCACTACTTTCTGGCACTACAGGTCTGTTTTAAAAAATTGTTATTTATTTACTCAACCAAAATGCAGTATGAATTCACTGTATATCAGGCAGAGAGGATTCAAGAATGAACAGCACCTGGCACCTGCCTTCAAGGAACTCTCAGTGGGTGTAGCAGAAGAGAGGAGACACAAGCAAGAAAAGAGATCAGGACAAGATAGCATATGGTGAGAACTTTGGCAGAGGGCAGAAGCTCAGGATGCCTGATTCAGTTCCACGTACTCTTCTTCCCTTCCTCTCCCGAGCATTTCTTACTGGTTCTCTTAGGAGAAGCTTCAGCTTCATACCCTGGGCTAGTTTCTCTTCCTTCCCTTGGTGTCTGTTATCAATCGTTGTGCTTTTCAAGCAGGGCAGTATTGTAGAAAGGGCATGACACTCAGCACAGATAAGCAAGCATTCATGAGAATCTACATTGACACTGAACATACGCAAGATGGCTCCTGACTGTAGCAAAGGATGATGGCAGCCTTTTATTAGCCCTTTGCAGCTCCTGTGGGTATGGGGTAGGTGCCGGTTACGGAGAACAGAAAGGGAGAAGGAGTGAGGATGGCAATGGCAGGAATTTGATTTTATTTCCTCCCAAATTTCAGCCTTATTGAAGCTTGGGGTCCTAGGAACCTGCACTCTCAGCCCCTCGCCTCACATTTCCAAAGCCCAGCTCATGGCCAACCCTTGGTTAATCGACGTCTGAGCAGTAATTATTTTTAGATTGCCCACTATATGTTCTGCTACTCAGTGTTATGCGATCATGTAATGAAATCCATGCCCTAGTGCATTAACTAACCTTTTGAAAAACCCTTTCAATAGCATCTCCCTCTTCCTCCCCCTTCACAAAGAGCTGGCAAAAAGCTCCCGGACTTGAGTGCTAAATGTCGAACCATTAAGAATGCTGGTGAAAGCTATGAAGTCATCAAGTATTGACCTGAGAGAACATTTAGCACCATCTGATTTCTCCATCCCGACATCAACATGAAACGAACCTTACATGCCAATGAATCACTTTCCCTATTTAAGTTCACAGAGTTTGTCTAAAATAGCTCCCCAGGTACAAAATGAAAATTCAGCCCAGGGATCATAATGGTGAGTGGTAGACTCAAGTTTTATGCTTTCATCATGAGAAAAAGAGGGTTTACTAAAATTAGGGATTTTTTTTTTTGGTCGGGGAGGGGTGATAGAGTGAAGGTGCCTTCTTATTCACAGAAGCCTTAGGAAATTAGGAATCCAATCCCACTAGTACTACATATCCTTAACACCCTATGTTATCCAGGTGTAGTGTGAAGAATTTGTCCAAAATGCAGATTCCAGCCCCATGTTCAGGCATGGTGATTTGGTTGGTATAGCAGATGATGTTGCCCGCCCCCCCATATTTCTGCAGCCGTTACTGTTTCAGTGTACCCCAGCCTGATCCCCAACTCCCAGCACCTGCATCTTTTTCCAGAGGGCTGTGATTTTGCAGGCCAGAAGTGTCAGGGAATTAATGCGACTGAAGTGCAGCTTTGACCAATTATTGAAGGACTTGGTGTCCAATCGCCTCAACTCCCCCTCCTCTTCATAATTTTGAGATGCGTGTACTATATTGTTTCCAAAGTTCCCAGTGGAATTAAGCTCCAGTTGCTCACAGTAGTAGCTGGCTTGAGAGTGCACCTTTAATTGGCTGCCTTCTTTTCCCTGTCTCATTTCCCCACTCCCCTACCAATGTTTTCTGGGACCACATCCCAAATCAACTTTCTGCAATAGAATCCTTGTCTTCTTCTCAGAGAACCCAAACTAAAAGAGTAGGTCTGGGGTCGAGTAATAATCTGCATTTTTTTTTTTTGCAAGCAGCCCACAGTAATTCAATGCACATGGCATGACATAGAACATTTTGGGAAGCTCTGCTCTGAGACTTTTATGATAGTTAAATGTAAGGTTATTAGCACTCTTTTTATTGGTCTATTTTCTAGAGCCTTGGCATTTCCCTCAAGTCTTATGACTATTTCCTCCAGGGTCCAAGCTGAGGTGGGGTGGAAAGCTGGATCGTGCTCAGTTAAGTCTTCCCAGAAAGTCAGAGTGTACAAAGAGGATTTAGAGATGAATTGAAATGAACCATCCCTGAAAGAGCTGTTCCAAGGGAGCACCGTGGTGGAGAAAGACAAGTGCAGGAATGAAACAGGACTGCAAAGTGTTGGAGCAGTAGGGTCGTTGGGTCATAAACTGGAAGTGCTGAGCTAAAATAAAGTCAAAGGGGTAAAGGAACAGGCTGAGAGTGTGAGGAGAGGGGCTAATGAGATTGAAGACCCATTTGGGATTAATTGCATGGATGCCAGTGGTTCACTCTGTATGTCCTTGACGTTCTTTGCTGGGCTGGGGACAGACCAGTATAGATGACTCCTAAAACAACAGACTAAGCATGAGATCATGGTACACACAGACACTATAGAGTATATACATGCATGTGTGCATGCACACACACTCACACAAACATACACACACATACAGTTAAAGGAGTGGGATATTGAGACACAACTTTGAAGAAGACATTATGGGAAAAAGGAGAGCTACTTTGGACTTCCTTATACTTATTTTCTGGTTCAGTGTTGTTTGTATTCTATATTACATGTCTTTTCAGGGTCCAGAGCTGCCTCTAATGGTCTTAAACTGGCCCTGGAGCACAGCCGCACACCCCAGCAGGCAGCAGTCACATATCCAAATGACCTTTTGTCCTGAATCCAATCTGGAGTGTCTATTCTAGCCTATGTGTTGATTTTTGTTTCTGCTACTAAAGTTCCCAAATGAGCACCAACTCATTTGACTAAGATCCTACCCCTGCTAAGCCTTCACCAGGCCTCCTTACTGGAAGGAGTTGGACTCTGTTCCTTGTACCCCCAGCTATTGCCTGGGATTGGATGCCTCTTAGATCCCACTGAAATCAAGATGCTGCCATTCTTACTGATCTTGCCCACTAGATTACCAGATAACCTTGACTGTTGGGGCCAGCTGGACAGGCCCCAGAACATTGCCATATAGATTGCTGGTCATGTTCCTTGGGACCAGCCTTATGGGCCACTCATA
Organism: Pongo abelii; assembly: GCF_028885655.2. Taxonomy (NCBI): domain Eukaryota; kingdom Metazoa; phylum Chordata; class Mammalia; order Primates; family Hominidae; genus Pongo; species Pongo abelii. Next base: position 20,429,729 of record NC_072008.2, read on the forward strand.
ATATTTAGTTAAGCCCCACTGAACCCTGCTATGTTGCTCCAACACCCCAGCATGTTTTGCAGCTGAGGCTGCGTGGTTAATTGAAAACAAACAAACAAAAAGCTTTAGAGAGTAACAGTTACAAATGTAAGCTCCACCAATGGATCTCTGTTTTTTCACTGGTGTTTCACAAGCCCTTTGAAGAGTGCCTGGCACAGTAGGCATTCAATCAAACTTTGTTGCATAGATGAATGATATGGTGTTGACAAGGAAGAAAAGGAATATGGCATGTCACATAGTGAGCTTTTCAATTAACTCAGATATCTATGTATTGTAAATGGAAGGGTGACTAGAAATAATTTTTTAGTGAAGAGTCTCAACTCAGTGGGGATAGAAACATGAAAGTATTTTATTTAAACTGTGCTCTATCTTATTGCCCTTCCCATTTCCTTAATAACATCTTGGGCAAATTCTATAACTTTGTGGTCATTTTTTATATTAGAAGTCCAGTCCCATTTTAAAATCTCAATCTCAACTTTGATCTCAATCTCATTTCCTCTCCTTGCCTGAGCCCAAATTGAGCTGGGTTGGAGTGGCCTCGTTTAGCTCTAAAATATCCCCAACCCCACTTCCAAGGCCTAGCTCACCAAGCATGTTGGCTGTGGCCAGGTGAGAGAAGAAAAGGGACAAAAGTCTCTTTACTTAATGGGCTACTGTCATTCTCTCTGTTGCTTGGTGTGTCTTCTTTGGTGCACACTGCCAGATCTTTGTGCCCTCTGGTGGCAGGCTTCCAAATGCTGGCTTTCTTGGGGGGCACACGGTGAATTCCTTAGGGCTGTGGTTCTCAGAGACCTTTTCTTTGGTCTGTTAGATCACAACTATTTTCATGTTGATACTAAGATGTCATTTGTCTTTTTAACTGTGTTGGCATTGACAATGATGGTGCAAAAGCAGTGATGGATAAGACCGCCAGTGCCTTAGCATGAATCAAGGCAGCAGCACCAAACTGTACCAGTAATCGTGGTATTCTTCATTGTTGTGTACTCCTGGTGACAAACTAAACCAAACCAAAACAGACTCCAGTTGCAATTAAGAATGTCCTTGATTAAAGAGTAAAAATTACTAATTGTATTGAATTTTGATGTTTGAGTACATGCCTTTTTACTATTCTGTGTAAGAAAATGCTTAAAGAAGTAATGCATACAGCACTTATGTCTCATACTGAAGTATAATGGTTGTCTTGAGAAAGATTATGTGTATGATTGAGTTGTGAGCTGAACCGGCCACTTATTTTCATGGAACATCATTTTCACTGGAAGAAATGCCTGACTGGTAAATTGGTTATTTGGACTTGTGCATTTGCAGTCATTTTCTTGCGAGTGATTTAACTGAGGCCTGTCTCTTCAAGGAAAACAACTGACAGTATTTGTTGTCGACGATAAAATTTGAGCTTTCAAGAAAAAATTAAAATTTCAGAAGACCTGTCTTCACCACTGTGAGCTTGAAAGCTTCCCAGTAATTAAAAACGTTTCTGGTGAGATGACTGGTGAGATCAGTGGTGATATTAACAAATACAACTTTTTGACATTGTCTAATGAAATGTACCAACATTTGGGACATCTGCATAACTCAGTGAACCAATATTTTCAAATTACCAATGCATGATGTTACAAAACCATGTAAAAGATCCATTCAAAGTGCAAGACAGACCAATGGATTTTAATGTAACACAGTATGAAAAGCTTACTGTTATGGTTTAAGGTTCCACATCGCAATTAACCTTTAAGAAACTATCTGTTATTAGGTTTTTGGTGTAGTATCAAATAATATTTATAATTACCTGAAAAGGCTATTAAAATGCTCCTTTTCCAACTACATATTTGTGTGAGGTTTGATATTCATATTTTTCTGCAAAGCCAATATGTTGCAAAAGATTGAATATAGAAGCAGATATGATAATCCAGTTGTCTTCTGTTAAATCAGAGATTTGCAAAAATGTAAAACAATGCCACTCACTCATCGGTTTGTTCTGGAAAATACAGTTATTTTTCCTAAAAATATGTTATTTATGTTAAGATGTAATGAGCTTTATTGTTATTTTTAAATGAATCAATTAACAAATATACAAATTATCAGTTTTGCTTTCAAATACAGTAAATATTAGTAGCTATAACCCACATAAACAAAAAGTCTTTAGGATCCTTAATAATTTTTAAGAGTGTGAAAGGATTCTGAGACCAGAGTTTTAGAACTACTGATTTAGAGCTCTGTTGTTCCAAATTGGTTTGGACCAGCAGAACCCAAATCATTTGGGATCTTGTTAGAAATGCAGAGCCCCCTCCCAGACCCACTGAATCAGACCTGCATCTTAATAAGATCCCCAGGTGATCCATAAGCATAAGAAAGATTGAGATGTACTATCTTAGAGGGACCTGCAGGCCTCTAAGTGCACCTCTAGGTGCCTGATGGGGGAGATTGGGCTCAGCCTCTTTTCCTCCCTCTCCCTCAGCTACTACCATTGGGGTATGCTCCAAGCCTCTTGCTGCTGTGGGGAGCCCTTTGTCTAGTGGGTAGCCCTTTTGAGCGGAATGCCAGCACAGATGCTTAAGCATAGATACCTTCTTCCTCAACGTCTCCTTGGCCTGTAGGAAATGTACTCATTTTTGACTTGCCAAACTTCGGCACACAGGTATGTCCACTGCCACCCCTCTTCACTGTCATTTCAGGGTGGGCTGTTCCAGCATCCACCTTGTCCTACCTTGTTCTATATTTCCAGGCTGGAAGTAGGCACTAGTTTCTATGTTCGCATAAGCCTCCACACTGCCCATCACTCCCTCGTCATGCTCCGATGTTTGCACTAGGGTGAGCCTGCAGGTTCTGCCCCTCAACAAGCATCCAGCTGGAGAAGGGGGGCCAGTCCATGCTGCTGCTTTTTTTCACCTCCTTTCCCCCCTTCTCTTTCTCTTCTTTTGCAACAGCAATTGAGATATAATTAACATACCATACAGTTCACCCATTTAAAGTGTACAACTCAATGCCTTTGAATACATTCATGGATTGTTTTGCAACATCACCACGATCAATTTTAGAACAATTTCATCACCCTAAAAAGAAACCCTGTACCACTCAGCCATTATCCCCCACCTTCCCCTCTACCCAGCCTTAGGAAACCACTAATCTACTTCCTATATTAATGGATTTGCCTATTCTAAACATTTCATATAAATGGAATCATGTACGATGTGGTCATTCGTGCCTGGCTTCTGTCATTTAGCATAATGCTTTCAAGGCTCATCCATGTTGTAGCATGTATCAGGACTTCATTCCTTTCTGCGGCTGAATAATACTCCATTATATGGATGGACCACATATTGTTCATCCATTCCTCAGGTGGTGGATGATTTGAGTTGTTTCCACTTTTGACTATTATGAATAGTGCTGCTGTTAACATTTGTGAACAAGTTTTTGTGTGGACATATGTTTTCAATTATCTTGAGTATATACCTAGGAATGGAATTTCTGGGTCATGTATTAACTCTTTGTTTAACCTTTTGATAAACTGCCAGACTCTTTTCCAAAGCAGCTGCCCCATTTTTCCATTCCCACCAGCGGCATATGAGGGTTCCAGTTTTTCCACATCCTCACCAACGCTTGCTATTGTCTGTCTTTTTGATTAAAGCCAGACCATGTGAAGTGATATCTCACTGTAGTTTTGCGGTCCACACTTTTTGTGGGCACCACTTGACCTTGCCTAAGGATGTGGAAGAGAAGGCACCCTCATTCCTTTTCCATGGGGAGGGGATGAAGTGCCTCACTTATCACACTGTGCTCCCATATGAGGATTGATTACCCCATGACTCCAGCAACTCCTTCCCCACTATTCAACTTATAGAGATTGGAGGAAATCGTGCCTCCCCTCCTCTCCTCTGCAAGGTGTGATGACTGACAGGAAGGGGGCCCATTCTGTGAACTGTCTGGTCCTAATAGTTTGTGCCTGTCTTTAGAATGTGGAGCTACTCACTCCTTCTCTGTCCTCAGCGTTAGGCCTAAAGTCCCACTCAACACTCTTTCCCATAAAAGAACAAATACAAACCTGTAAAACTATTATCACAACTACTTTAACCCCAAACAAATTGTGCTTTGACCAAAAAGGCTAACTCTTTCTGGAGTAGGTTTTTCAATTTATCCTCTGCTCCCGCCAAATATGGATGGGATTAGCCTGACTGCTTGGGTCTGATGGTGTCACATCAGTGGGCAGGAGAGAAAATGCAGAAAGGTCAGAACACGCTTGGCTAAGAGGAATTGAAGCCAGAGACAAGTGAGGTGATCATAAGAGAGCCGCAAGCTGCTATAAATGGATTTTCATCTTCTGACACAGAAAAAATGATAATCTGAGGGAATTTAGACAAATGCAGTTGAAATTGCTGAGCCACTGCTGGTAATTCTGAGGGACTGTGGGGAAGAGAAGAGCTCAAAGATTGGAAAGGGAAAGTGTCCCAATTTCCCAAAAACTCTAACCTCAAACTGGAAATGGAATTCACTCAAAATTCTAAAATGAATTATTAAATTGAGTGGTTTATGGGTACTTAGAAAGGGAAGAGGGGTTGGCTAGCAAATGGCTTGGAGCCACTAGGTCATGCTGGGTGAGTCCCATTTCCACGTGAATAGAGTTAGTGCCCTGGCAGACTAGGGGCGTGCTCTGGCATCGAGACTCCACAACTAGATTTTAGATAGTTTTGTCACAGTGTTTTTACAAAAATTCATTTCCTGCTAAGATGGAGAATTACAAATAGGATGAAAAACAGCGGGGGATTTTGTGTGTCTGGAGCTGGCTGAACAACCCTACCCAGAGAGTGCTGATTTAATGGTAATCCAGAAGAGCTGCGGTAGTAATAGTAATAATAATGATAATAGCAATGGCAATGATGACAGTAATAGTTGCAGTTACTTATTGAGCTCTTACTATCTTCCAGACATTGCCAGAAATGCTTTCCATGTATTAAGCTACTTCACCCTCACAATTATGTACTCCATGAGGTAGGAAAGATCCTGAAATATGCCCATTTGCAGCCAAGTACCTCACAATTATGTACTTCATGATGTAGGAACCGTGATTATGGCTGGGTCTGTAGACGTGGAAAGTGAGCAATTAAGTTATTTGTCTAAGGCCACACAGCCTTAGACAAGAGGTTCTGAAGAGAAAAAAATCTGAAGAACCATACTTAGACCTCATATTGCAAAGATTTTTAGCTGAAAAGAAAGAGTGACGAAGAATCTTTGTCCAGAGCAGATAACTGTCTTGTTAAAATATTCTTTTTTGTTTAACTTTCCGAAAATGAAGCATTCTAAATAATGGAGGTGGGATTTGAACCCAGTCCTGCAGAGGACATGTGTATATGTTGGAGCATACATTCAAGATCTGGCTATAGAAACCCAGGCTCCAGGAAGTAGTATTATGTTTCTTCTATAGTAGCTTGCCTTTTTGGGGTTTTTGATTCAATAGTGGTTGGGGTGTGGGTGGGTAGGTAGATGATGCAGCCACTTCTGGCTGAGGCACCACAGTTTTTTTTCCCATTTGCCCAGCATAGGTCGTTCTTGCCTTCAGCGGGAAGCCAAGCTGAGGTGGTGGGAAAAACCCAAGCTGTGGAGTCAGAGCAAGCAGGTTGATGTGTGAACTTTCAGTGTCCTTCCTCTTCCAGGAGCCTCTTTTCTTAAAACTTACTCTGATTGTGGAGTGAATGAAATGCTATGACCCCTATTTAAGGGATGTGAGGTGTTTGCCTGCAAATGGGCATATTTTGGGGTCTTTCTCTGAGTCCCCGAGTTTCCTCCAGAAAGGTGTCATCACATTGGTGCCTGTGTGGGCACAGTTTTTCCTCAGTCCTTTGTATTGGTGCTTCTCAGACTTTAAAGTGCATTGGAATACCCCGGGGATCTTGTTAAAATGCAGATTCTAATCCAGTAGGTCTGGGAAGGGGCCTGAAAAATCTGCATTTCTAACAAGCTCCTAGGGGATGTTGATAACTTTGGTCCACGGACCCACTCCAAGTAGTGAGATTCTACATCACCCTTCAGAGCGCTGAACCTATCAGTAGCTCAAAAATGCTTAGTAACCTGTAAATTGATCCCAACATGTCTCTTCTTTAGGAACATCAGTTGTTAGTTACGAGGCTATAGAAAGCACTGTAAAATATAAGGTGGACATGAATGGGTTTGGGGGAAAGGATACTTTATTTGCAATTCAAACCAAGATTTGATTGACCTTCTGACTTTAGTCATTTGAGGGTTCAAAGATGACTGAGCTCATTTGAAGAATCAAAACATCACTATTACCTAGATGGCCAGTATAGGGCTTAATTCTCATGATAAAAATGGAAAGATAAGCATGGCCGAAATTCACTACTTACATGATGAGTCAGTGGTAAGGAAAACCCACACAAATGATGGCATCAACTATTCTCAGTCTATATTTACTAAAAAATCTACAGCTCCCTTCTCCCCAATACCATCTTAATCAGCTTCCATCTTGGGAAAGTTAAAAAAGAAAGAATCTTTCGTTAATCTTTTATCAAGACAGTCCTTTGCTCTGGACAAAGTTTCTTTGTCATTCTTTCTTTTTAGCTAAAAATCTTTGCAATATGAATTCTAAGTGTGGTTTTTCAGATTTTTTTTCTTTAGAAAAGTTGTAATACTATCATTTTCTTCATTTTATACGACAATCTTCTTATCCCTTCTAAAATGAGCCAGTCTACCTCTCTGCCTCCCAAGAGCAAGAAAAATGGAATGGGCCCTGTAAACATTCTAAAGCTGGAGGAAACACACCGGAGATGAAGGTTTGCAAAGATTGATGGAGGAGAAAAGTGCACAGAGACAACACGAAGCACAAATTCATTCTCCATTTTGAGATTTTTTTTTTTAAAGCAAAAGCATTTTATAGTGAGGGTAGGAGGGGGATTCACAGTGTATAGCCAAAGATGAAGTTTGAAGCTCTCTTGTTCAGTTTTACTTTTTAAATTTATGAGTCGTGTGTCAAGATGCTTATTGACTATGTCTTGGTTTTCATCCATCTCACTGACTTATGTTTACTATCAATGGCCTTGATGAGTTCACATTTGAATATTAACTATAACTGTAGGAAGTTAGCAACATACAAAAGCAGCAAAATGCTAGACCTGGATGCAATAGTACATCTCTGACAAGCTCTGTTATTTAATATCCCTTTTGCCTTATAAGACCAATTTCTGTTCTGGTGTCTCTATACCAGACCTTTCTGTAAAAGGTCAGTTCTGATGCTGGAAGGGAACATTTAATCAAAAATAGTATGTAAAAAGATAATGTAGCGATTACATCAAATAATAACCTTTATTCTCTCTGACATAAACCAACCGTTACCAAGAATATTGAAATGCTAAGCTATTGTGTGTTGAGTCATATTTAGAGAATTAATGTTAGCTATAAAACAGCTATTATGCAGAATATTACAATGCAAAAACATTATATTTAGAGAATTAGTATCATTCATAGAAAAACTTATTTTTTATATTATTAAAGTTAGCAAATGCTCTTGCTTCATTCAAGGCAATGCATCATTTAGTTATTATTCATACTGTTGGTAAAACTGCCAGTGAATTTTTAAATATATCCCATTTAGATTCAGTGGCATTATGTTTCATTATAGAAGAAAAAGAGAAACATCAGTGCTGTAAAAATTTTGTTTGTAATGATGAAAACCTCTGCTGTTGTTAATATAAAACCATGCAAAATTATTTGTATAGTCTACTTTTCAACAATTCATTAGGGAATATAGGATTAATATTCTAGAAGGTACACTAAAATTAAAGGAATAATCATGATTTTAGTAAGAACTAATAGGCACCAGTGTTGTGTGTTGTCTTAGGAATTTTGGCATTTTGCAGGATGACAGTTGAGTAATTCTACTTTAATATGTTGTCAATTTCATGTAAAAGGTAGTCTGTGGCAATACATCACCTCATGCTTCCTCCCTGGAGGTGATTGCTCCAAGACCCCTCCTGTCTCATATTTTCCAGTCAGCCATTCTTCCTTCATACATTCACATCTCATTCTTCCCCATCCAAGTCCAGTGGTCTGCTTGAATCTCTCATTAGCTGTAATGGTTACCAGCATGCCCTTTCGAGGTGGACTATTCTGGGTTCAAATCTCAGCTCTGCTACTTCTCTGATGTGTGCTGTATACCTGAGATAATAGTATCACAGGTATGTTGAGTGCTTGTGGGTGTGCAATATGCCTACATTCGGCCACACTATTTCCTCTCTTTTTCTTTACTTCATTTCTTCTCACTTGTCAGAGTCAAGAATATTGTCTCCCCATCTTGTACTGGCCCCATCTTCCAATTCCTCTTGGTCTCACACCAGAGTTTCCATCAGTGAGTACAGTGTAATCAGAGCGTAGGAATGCCTAGTTACAAACTCTTGTAATTAGGCCTATGGTAGGACATGTGTGTGGTTCCACGGGCAGGGAGTTCTGGAAGCTGAATAGCAAGTTCTGCCAGGGAAGGGACTGATATTATTTATCCCCAACACAATCCTAGTGCCTGGAACATAGCAGGTACTGAGTAAATGGTGGAATAAATCTACTGCTGCCTCCTGCCATCAGGGGTCCCAGCCTGGGTTGGAGGAGGAATAGGGGAGGGCATTACATTGTATAAACAAAGACTTCGAGGGGAGTTTACCCCAGAACTCAAAATATGTTACTTGTGAATCATCTTGTGCTTTCATACCCATTATTTGATTTCATACAAGATTTCACTCCAGTCTACCTGCCACAGAGCCTTCAGTGTAATTGTTCTTAATATGAATCTTATTTTGGAACTTTCCTGCTTGAAATCTTGTAGAGCTGACCACTGACTTCAGGATAAAATTTAAACTTCACAGGGCATGACTGGCCCTTCAAGATGTAATCTCTGCTCCCCTCTTCTTTGTCATCATCTGCCCTCTCTTCTTAGATATATCCAGACATAGAGAAACCTCTGCTAGTCTCACACTCACAAATGCATCCCTGCCTCTGTTCATGCTGCTGTCTCTGGCTAGAATACACCCTCATCTATCTACTTTATGGTTCCCATCCATCCTTAGGAATTCACTCAAGGATTACTTTCTCGTGAAACCAGTTGCCGGCTCTCTTAGACTGGATTTTCTCAGAAGCAATCTCTCTGTGGGTAGAACATTAATAGTGGCCTCTGACAAATCACATCTCCCTGTGACCGTGCCCCTTTGTAATATGACTTTAGCACTCTTCCCACCAAGAGGTGAAGTCTATTTCCCCAATCTTTGACTCTGGACTGGCTGGCCTTGGGACTTCTTTGACCAGTGGAATGTGGTGCAAATGACATTCTGGCCCTCCCAAACCTAATCATTAAGAGTTCTTGTAGGCTCTGCTATTGCTCTCACAATCCAAATGCCATGTAAAAAATCCAGGCTGTCTTGCTGGAGGGAGACGCCATGTAGAGAAAAGAGGATGTGGAAGAGCACAGAGGTTGTCCAGTCAACAGCTTAGAGCCAAGGCCTCAGACCATGAGTGAGTCTCTCTTGAATCCTCCAGCCCCAGTTAGGACAACCCAGATGACAGCACTTGGAGCAGTGACAATTATCTGTTCTGGATTAAATATCTGTGTCCTCCTAAAATTCATATGCTAAAGTCCTGATTTGGAGGTGGGGACTTTTGGAGGGAATTAGGTTATGAGGGTGGAGCCCTCATGAATGAGATTAGTGCCCTTATAAGAAGGGGTCAGAGAGCTAGTTAGCTCTCTTTCCACCATGTGAGGACACAGCAAGAATATGGCTGTCTGTAAACCAGAAAGAAGGCCCTCACCAGGAACCCGGCCCTGCCAGCACCCTGACCTCAGACTTTCAACTTCCAGAACTGCAAGAAATAAATGTTTGTTGTTTAAGCCATCCAGTCTGTGGTAATTTTTTATAGCAGTCTGAACTCACCAAGATACCATCCTTGCTGAGACCTACCCAAATTCCTGACCCCTAGAATCATGAGCAATAAATTACTGTTTTGATTGAAAATATTTTTAATTCTGAAGAATTTCAAACATACGCAAAAGTAAAGTAGAATGAACCTCCATGTACCCCTCATCCAGCTTAACACTTACTAATTCATGGCCATTCTTATTTCATATATACCTCCACTCACTTCTGCCTCTCCTATAATATTTTGAATGGCTATTGTTTTGAGCCACTAGATTTGGGGTGATTTTTTACTCGGCAATAGATAACTACAACATGCTGAGACAGAGATTTGAGAGTGAGTGGCTTATTTAGGAGGGGATCCCAAGAAGTACTGGCTGGGGAGGGGGGAAATGAGACAATACAGGGTGTGTTTAATAAGCAGGCTGTTACTGTGGACAACTGGGGTTCAATCCTCCTGGGGACCAGTGGGAGATTACATATACCTGGCCTCAGAATTATCCCTCCCATGGGATGAGGAAGCTGGGTTATAAATCCACCAACTCCTACTTGTCTTGGTTGCAGGCTGTGGCCAGGGATATTAGCTCCCTGGCTTTTCTGGTGCATGTGCAGGCTCAGATAATGAATGAGGTGCTTGCAGTAAGAAATGGCCAAGAAGGTTGAAATCTGAGGGGATATGGGCAGATAATTAAATTTTCTGAAGGGATGGTGTCTACACTGGTTAACACCCAGTGAGGTGCCCTTCTTCTGGGCTCCTCCTTTGTTTGCTAATTATGACACCCCTGCTGACCTCTGTTATAGTATTTGTTATACCAACTGTATTCACTCATCTTCCCTACTGTGTTCTCCAGACTGAGATCTTCTGCAACAGGGGCTGTGTTTTATTAATTTCCGATCCACTAGAGCTCAGCATAATACACGGCACAAATCACATGGCAACCAATATTACTGAATGTATATTTATTTTTCCTCATAGCAACCCTGTGATATATGCAGGTAAATCCAGCTGCAGGCCCATGATGCCTTATCCATAATTCAAAAACTAAAAATATTCCAAAGAACAAGATATTTTTCATGAAATGTGTGTCCAAGGTCATTTGGTGACAAAACCTACCCCGGGCTGTTGTTAGGTTTATTTTTGGCTCACATAGTGTGAATACTCATGTTTGTGACAGAAACATTGGGGTGTTTGATTATTGGGTGCTGCCCAGACCCCATTGGGAGTATGTGAAGAACATGGCATTTATGCAATATTACCTTTCTAAAATCTAAGAAATTAAAAATTCTGAAGCAGGCCTTGTTGCAAGGCCCTCTTGCTATTTCCATTTTACAAGGGCAGAAACTTGTTCAAGATAATGGTTAGAACTACTTTAAGAACCCAGGTTTTTCTGACTCCTGGGACAATGCTCATTTCATTCTACTATCCTGGAAGTGGTAGGAAAATGGATGGATGGAGTAAGGTTTCCTCTCTATTGGCCATCAAATCAATATCAGAGGGCTAACTCTGAATAGTTGGAAATGATACTTCAACATGGTAGCTAGCAAGAAGTCCATGCTATAGCCCTGTCTCTGAGAACCATCCATTCTCTCCAACATCAATCCCTGCTGATGGGTGGTTCTAACCTTCATGTTGGTACTATGTGACCACCTCCTTGGCCACAGAACCAGGAACAGGTCAATCCAAGTGTCTCTTGGGGATCTGAACTCAGACACAGAGACTTTAGCTGGTCAGTGTTGGGCCTTGAAGCTGGGAGGTCATGTAAGCTGTATCTGGAGTGACCATTCTTATCACATGCTCCATAAGGCAGAGACAGCCAGCCCCTAGAGAGGGAATGGGAGCAGCATTAGCACAGAAAAAAGCAAAGCAAGAGCCCATGTGACCTCAGAGAGCAGCCCTGGAGAGAGCAGCCTTCAGACCTCTCAATTTCCTGTTTTAGGCCTCTCTGAGGCCTGGCTGTGCTTATTGCCATTGAGTTCTGAGACATAACCTTGTGTCTCTTTTTCCTTGAGCTAATTTGAGTGTATTTCTGTTTTCTTACAACTAGAAATGCTAGAGCATTCTGGGCAGGCTAGAGGGAACTTGTTGGTAGTATGTCTTTTCCACCAGAGGCTGATTCCCCTACTCTACTCCCAGTGGGTTGGGCCTAGACTTGGGGGATAGAAAAAGGCACATGAACTCTAGTATGTTTCGGAGCAGGGAGGTTTGTGCAGTTGGAGCTCCTGTGTTTCCCTCTAAATTGGCTTTAGGAAAGGAAGAGAGGAGAGAACTATCTTCCTAAAAAGACACCCAGACAGTAATTGATAGTCTAGTACTTGAACAAACAAGAGGTTTGTTTTAGGGCATTCTTTTTTTAATTTTTAATTTTTGTGGGCACATAGTAGGTGTATATATTTATGAGGTACATGAGATACTTTGATACAGGCATGCAATAAGCAATAATCGCATCATGAAAAATGGGTTATCCATCCCCTCAAGCATTCATCCCTTGTATTACAAACAATCCAATTATACTCTTTTAGTTATTTAAAAGTGTACAGTTAAATTATTATTGACTTTAGTCACCCTGTGATGTTATCAAATGCTAGGTCTTATTCATTCTTTCTATTTTTTTTGTACCCATTAACCATCCCCACTTCCCCCCCCACCCCCCACTACCCTTTAGGGGCATTCTTAAAATCCATTGTTCTAACAAAAACAGTCATACCCACATGTAAACAATGTAACAGGAAGGAGGATGCTTCTCTGGAATGTGGTTGTTTCTACACAATTGGCAGTCTAAGTTATTAAATTTTGCAAAATGAGCTCAAAAAGTTTACAATCTACAAAATGACCTAGAAAGTTACTGAATATGTATTAGGTTATTTTTCTCTGAGAAAATCTTGTGTTCTGATCCAAATGTAGAAGTTCATTCATAATTGATGTGAATGATAGACAAGAAATTAATTTTAAAAATTTGCCCACAACATTCATCTATATAGTCAAATTCCAAGTAATTTATGGTGCTATGGTACTGGGGATGGAAGTGTGAGGCACTATTGGCTGAGAGTGCAGGGTAAAGAGATGTGCTTAGAGCACCTGTATGCAGGATATTAGGAAGGCATGGGAATGGCTGGATTTAGGATCAATCTGGAAGTTAGCAGCCAAGGTGGAAGCAGTTGTTTGAGGCCAAGGGAATGCTTTTGAGTAGAACTGTTTCTTCATAAGAAGTCAAGTTGGGATAAGGGCATAACACATGTGTGTTGTCTTTATTTGGTTTTCCTCAGAAGCAGACCCAGAGACGGGAATTTGAGTGTAAACAGTTTATGCAGGAGGTGACCAGGAAGCATTGGTAAGGAAGTGAGACAGGGAAGGAAAGGAAGCCAATTGATATGGTTTGGCTGTGTCCCCACCCAAATCTCAATTTGAATTTTATCTCCCAGAATTCCCAAATGTTGTGGGAGGGACCCAGTGGGAAGTAATTGAATCATGGGGGCCAGTCTTTCCTGTGCTATTCTTGTGATAGTAAGTCTCATGAGATCTGATGGGCTTATCATGGGTTTCTGCTTTTGCTTCTTCCTCATTTTCTCTTGCTGCCACCATGTAAGAAGTGCCTTTCACCTCTCGCTATGATTCTGAGGCCTCCCTAGTCAAGTGGAACTTTAAGTCCGATTAAATCTCTTTTTCTTCCCAGTCTCAGGTATGTCTTTATCAGCAGCATGAAAACAGACTAACACAATAAATTGGTACCAGTAGAGAGGGGTGTTGCTGAAAAGATACCCGAAAATGTGGAAGTGACTTAGGAACTGGGTAACAGGCAGTGGTTGGAACAGTTTGGAGGACTCAGAAAAAGACAGGAAAATGTAGGAAAGTTTGGAACTTTGTAGAGACTTGTTGAGTGGCTTTGACCAAAATGCTGATAGCGACATGGACAATAAGGTCCAGGCTGAGGTGGTCTCAGATGGAGATGAAGAACTTGTTGGGAATTGGAGTAAAGATGACTCTTTCTATATTTTAGCAAAGAGACTGGTGGCATTTTGCCCCTGCCCTAGAGATTTGTGGAACTTTGAATTTGAGAAAGATGATTTAGGGTATCTGGCGGAAGAAAGTTTTAAGGAGCAAAGCATTCAAGAGATGACTTAGGTACTGTTAAAGGCATTCAGTTTTATAAGGAAAGCGGAGCATAAAAGTTTGGAAAATTTGTAGCATGACTATGCAATAAAAAAGAAAAACCCATTTTCTGGGGAGAAATTCAAGCCAGCTGCAGAAATTTGCATAAGAAGCAAGGAGCCTAATGTTAATCCCCAAGACCATGAGGAAAATGTCTCCAGGCCATGTCAGAGATCTTAATCCCCAAGACCATAGGGGAAATGTCTCCAGGCCGTGTCAGCTCCTCCCAACACAGGCCTGGAAGCCCAGGAGAAAAAGGTGGTTTTGTGAGCTGGGCCCAGGGTCCCTCTGCTTGTGCAGCCTAGGGACTTGGTGCCCTGGTCCCAGCTGTTCCAGCCGTGGCTGAAAAGGGGCCGACATACAGCTCGGGCTGTGGCTTCAGAGGATGGAAACCCCAAGTCTTGGCAGCTTCCATATGGTGTTGAGTCTGCGGGTGCACAGAAGTCAAGAATTGAGGTTCATGACCTTCCACCTATATTTCAGAAGATGTATGGAAATGCCTGGATGCCCAGGCAAAAGTTTGCTGCAGGGGTGGGGCCCTCATGGAGAACCTCTGCTAGGGCAGTGTGGAAGATAAATGTCGGGTTGGAGCCCCCACACAGAGTCCCTACTGGGGCACTGCCTAGTGGAGCTGTGAGAAGAGGGCCACCATCTTCCAGACCCCAGAATGGTAGATCTACTGACAGTTTGCACCGTGCACCTGGAAAAGCCGCAGACACTCAACACCAGTCCGTGCAAGCAGCTGGGAGGGAGGCTGTACCCTGCAAAGCCACAGGAGTGGAGGTGCCCAAGACCATGGGAACCCATATCTTGCATCAGTGTGACCTGGATGTGAGATATGGAGTCAAAGGAGATCATTTTGGAGTTTTAAAATTTGACTGCCCTGTTGGATTTTGGACCTGCATGGGTCCTGTAACCTCTTTGTTTTGGCCAATTTCTCTCATTTGGAATGGCTGTATGTACCCAATACCTGTACCTCCATTGCATCTAGGAAATACCTAGCTTGCTTTTGATTTTACAGGCTCATTGGCAGAAAGGACTTGCCTTGTCTTGGGTGAGGCTTTGGACTGTGGACTTTTGGGTTAATGCTGAAATGAGTTAAGACTTTTGGGACTGTTGGGAAGGCATGGTTGGTTTTGAAATGTGAAGATATGAGATTTGGGAGGGGCCAGGGCGGAATGGTATGGTTTGGCTGTGTCCCCACCCAAATCTCAATTTAAGTTGTATCTCCCAGAATTCCCATGTGTTGTGGGAGGGACCCAGTGGGAAGTAATTGAATCATGGGGACTGATCTTTCCCATGCTATTCTTGTGATAGTGAATAAGTCTCACAAGATCTGATGGGTTTATCAGGGGTTTCTGCTTTTACTTCTTCCTTATTTTCTCTTGCTGCCATCACGTAAGAAATGCTTTTCACCTCCTGCTATGATTCTGAGGCCTTCCCAGTCATGTGGAACTGTAAGTCAAATTAAACCTCTTTTTCTTCCCAGTCTCAGATATGTCTTTATCAGCAGCAGGAAAACAGACTAATACACCAATTTAGTGGGGATTATTGAGTATTAAACTGCTGTGAGCAATTGGGGCTCCTGGAGAACAGTAGGAGACAACGTAGAATATGCTTCATAGCCTACCAAAGAGGTAAGGGAGTTGGGGAATTTATCTACCAACTTCCATCAGCAACTGGTTGAGGGCCGTTTCTGGCTGTGTTAAGGGGAGGAGGTGTTAGTTACCTACACACAAGCTGAGAGGGCTCCAGTAGTCAGAGAA
This sequence comes from Pongo abelii, assembly GCF_028885655.2. NCBI lineage: Eukaryota > Metazoa > Chordata > Mammalia > Primates > Hominidae > Pongo > Pongo abelii. The sequence goes on from NC_072008.2 coordinate 20,445,574, forward strand.
AGCCCCAGGCAGACAGTCACAGGTCCTTGTAGTTGAAAATTATTGAATCAAGATGTATTTGGACTGGCATATTCCAAGGGGGTATAGGCAAGACTCTGATAGCCTCTGCTGTATACTTATACATGATGGTCAGAAATGAGACAAGTAGAACCAAGAGAATATCAATCTCAAAGACAGCAGAGACAAGAGAGTTCAGGAAAATAATCAGGAACCACAAGGATGGTTCCTTACAGAAGATTGTGGCCAAGCAAGCAGGGGAATAATTGTCAGAGCAGTGGGTTAGGTGACAGGAGTTCTGGGCCTGAATCCCTTCTCTGTCACCTTCTATTTGCATGCCCCTGGCCAAATTACTGGGCCCCTCTATATCTCAGGTTCCTCACGAGTAAAGTGGAAATAACATCTGCTTTACCTGCTTACAGATTGTAGAGAAGAACCGATGAAATAATTTATAGGAAGTTCTTGGCTCTTGTGTAACACCATAGAATTGTCAAAAAGAATGAGATGATGAGGAAAAAATTAGGAAGAAGTTTAACTCTAAAATAATTTTTCTGTGTCCAGCTTCAGATTACTCATGTGAAGGCAAATACCAATGTTAGGTGACCAACTGAGTTTGAACATTGCACATCTGACTAAGATAGAGAGTTTAGTTAGTAGACAAGATCTAGGAGCTGCTTCTGGCAGCAAAGTACTGATCTCTAGCACCAGCACTGAGACCAGCAAATCTCTTTGCGTACAACACCATTTGACAGGTGACAGTAGTCACCTGGAAGAAAGGTGCTGGGCTGAAGTGAAAAATGAGGATTTTTGGATTTTAAAAAATGAGGACTTGAACTTTAAAAGGAGTGAATGTAATCCAAACACTAATTTTTTTTCACTTAAATTCTCCAAATTAATTACCCCGATTATATTTGTTAAACAAGCTGTTAGCTAGATATGCACTTTTCCATGAAGCATAGGCCAGACTTTTTGTTGCCAGAGGAGAGATGAAGGTAGGGCTAATCAGTCATGCTTCCACATAAAATAATCCTTGAAATGGCTCTTGCTGAGTGTAATTGCTCCTGGTGTGAGTGTGAACTGTCACAAAGGGAAAATAATAGACTTGTCTCCGCATCTTGAGGATGGCAGCCATTTTCGCCAGGATGTCTAATGTTCTTTGCCTTGTGGGATCTTGATAATGGTATAATTTTCAGCAAACACTATTTAATGGAAGGCCTTTTGTGAGGGTTTTGTAAAATATAAAGGCTTGACTTGCTGGTTCAGCCCATACACTGAAATTTTTCAAATGTAGTGCACCGTAGTACTATTGAGAAAACCAGTGAATGAACTAATAAGGGAGGATTTCGCCCGCGATAACAGAGGTAATGCAATAACACAGTTTTATTAGAGTTAAGTAAGATAAAAATATCATACTGGGTCCTTCTGGGAAGCCCCTAATTCTGGGAACAAGAAGGACATAGCTAGTATTTTGCAAATAATCTCTTTAAACAGAATTTTCCCCACTTTAGCATATTTTTCTCTCACCTTATGCAAGTCTTTCATACCTCACTTTCTATTTGTCCGTTATTATTTTTTCCATTACTTACTAATTTCCCCCATTAAATTGCTGATTGTTGAGTAATCATTGACATTTGGCGTACTTTCAAAGAGACAAGAAGAAGGTGCTGGAGTTTGCCAAATGATGATGCACGAACTCATTGTAATCAAAAGCCGGCATTCCAGGCATCTATGCTGAGTTTATGAGAGATATGGGCTTCCAAACAACATGATTTTATTTGGCTGAAAACCAGCTTTGTCTGTTCTTTAGCACTGCCTATACTCCCAGAGAACAGAGAAACAAATCTGTGTTGATTCATACAGATTTCCCAAGTGCCTGTCAACCAAATCTAGCTTATTTTAAGCCCCTTCCTCCTCTACTTTCACAGGTGGGTAGCTATAGGAATGCTTGGGTTTAGCAAACCCACTTAGAGCCTCTCCTTATGGCCCTTCTATAAATATGTGGAAGGACCTCTATGACACCCCTTCATTTCTGCTAGCTTAGTCTTTGCCTCCCGTCACCAGAGTAGCTTTCTTGGAGTTTTTTTCCCCTTCTTCACATTAAATAACTTATCCTTCCTCCAAAGATCTTAGTTACCTGCTCCTTTTTATTTCTGGGGGTTCTCTCTGAAGATGCATCAACTTCTTCAGAACCCACTTATTAATTTATTTGGCTAGAAAATATAATCAGTAGTTTAGGAGAAAACAATGACTGTGGATACAATGAGAATATTGTGTGCCTCTCTGACTGCACTCTCTAGAGGTTTGACAATTTTGGACTTTGCAGTTACTAAAACAAACTCCGCGAGGCCTTGTTCCTTCATCTGTCCTCTGCCTTTGTCTCTAGTCTGATGTATTGCTACAGTCCCCTTTGCTCTCTATTTGCCAGCTTACTGAACTATCTTTAGTGTCCTGAATTTGCCATAGTCTTTGTTTTAGTTCTGTTGTGAACAGTAGAACCCACTTGTACCAGTTAGGGTAATGTTAGCTGCTGTAACAGATAAATCCCAACATCTGCATGGCTTTAACACAATAGAAACCCTTATATCACTCCCATGAAGCCTGTCTTAGTTCATTTGTGCTGCTATAGCAGAATACCTGAGACTGGGTAGTTGATAAACAACACAAATTATTTTCTCACAGATCTGGAGGCTCAGATGTCCAAGATCAAGGTGCCAGCATCTGACGAGGACCTCCTTGCTGTGTCTTCACATGGCAGAAAGCAGAAGGACAAAAGGGGATTAATGTTGTGTCCTCACATGGCAGAAGAGCAGAAGAGAGTGAACCCACTCCCGATATCCCTTTTTATAATGGCATTAATCTATTCATGAGGAAGACAGAGCCCTCATGATTTAAACACCTCCCAAAAGGCCCTGCCTCCTAACAGTGTTGTGTTGGGGATTAAGTTTCCAATACATGAATTTTTGGGGACACATCCAGACCATAGCAAAGCTCAAAATGAGTGTTCTTGATTCATAGGTGGCCTTCCAAGTGGTCGTTTAGGACCCAGGTTCCTTCTCTCTTATGGCTTTGTGCCTCAGCATTCTTTGCATTCAGCTGGAAAAGGTGAAAGAGGCTGTAGGATAATGCCTGAGAGGCTTTGATGGGCTGGACCTGGAAGTAGTGCATCATTTCCACTCATGTTCATTGCCCAAAATCAAATATGTGGCAACAGCCAACTGCAAGGGAGGCTGGGAAATGTAATGCTGCTTTCTGCCAGGAAGAAGAGATTTGGTGAGTCACTAGTCAGGCTCTATCCTACCACTCTAGCTAGTTTAGGCTCATAATAATTTATTACAAAGCATTCGGGCTGGGTGTGGTGGCTCATGCCTATAATCCCAGCACTTTGGGAGGCCGAGGTGGGCAGATCACCTGAGGTCAGGAGTTCGAGACCAATCTAGCCAATGTGGCGAAATCCCATCTCTACTAAAAATACAAAAATTAGCTGGTCGTGGTGGCACACGCCTGTAGTCTCAGTTACTCAGGAGGCAGAAGCAGGAGAATCTGCTTGAACCCAGGAGGCGGAGGTTGCAGTGAGCCGAGATTGTGCCACTGCACTCCAGCCTGGGTGACAGAGCAAGACTCAAACAACAACAACAACCAAATAATTTAGTGTTTCAGGAAACACTGGGAGGGTCAGAGAATCTGACTTGGAGGCTATACAGTCAGGAACAACACCTTAGTTATACCACTTGTATGCTCCAGTAGAGGTCTTGCTGTGTACTATCACCATATAGCCTCATATCATGGCTGAACTGCATGGAATGCTATGGCCAGCACTGCTCAATGCCTTTTTGTCACATCTGCCACACTCACCTGAACAATGATTCTATGTAATGCCTACTTTCTTACCCAACTGTCTTCTGAATCAAAGTTGCAGGTGAGTGCATCTGATTGGCTGAGCTTAGGAAAAACACTTGTGCCCAAGCTGTGAGGGAGGCTGGGAAAGTATGTGGGTTTCCACCTCTGGGATGTGGGAACCTAACGTGGGAATTCCTCAAATATAAGAGAGTTGTTCAAAAGATGCTGGACAGAGCAAATGTCCACTATGGTCTTAGTTTGGGTTCCCTTGAAAGCAGGCCCTGAAACAAGGGCTTGGTAGCTTATTTGAGAGATGATCCCAGGAAGTAGGGATGAGGGAGTTGTGTGAGTGAAATAGGGAAGCAGGAATAAGCAATCAAATGTACTTTATTGAGCTAGTTGTCCCGGTGGTCAACTGGGGCTCGATGTGTAGAATACATTTTAGAAATGTCTCCCCATTTTTGGGGGACACAGGAGCATTTATATACTCTCATTATCCATTTGTTGAGAGTTTTCTCTGGGACAATAACTTCATCCCCCACCCCAAGTGTGCTTCTGGACTGCTCTGTGTGAGAAAACAACCTTGAAAAAGCTTTAGCAAAAGTCCTGAGGCAAAAAAAGAAAAGTTGAGAGACATGGAAGATCATGAGGTAGGACACTAGGATGCTTGTAGTCTGCATGGTAACTGTCCACACAGCTGCAGTGAAAATCAGAGGTGGGTTGAGGGGACCCATCTCCTTTCAGTTAATTCTATATATCATTAGCTGATGAAAGTGCTGCTGTAGTCATACTATCCTTCTGTTCAAAAACTTGCAAAACTCATGCCTGACATTCAAAGTCCTCTTAGGCGTGGCCCCACAGACCTTTCTAGCCTTCTCTCCTGTGGCCAGTATATGAAAGTATAGCATGGTGCTCCTAGAATTTGGTGATATTTCTGAAGCAACTCAGAAAAGCAGAAGTGTTGCTGAAATCTGATCAAAAGGCTGGTGTCAAATAAGAGTATCTGGCTTTTGGAGGGTGACAACCGAGTCTGCAGATGCTGCCCCAGGAGAGGGAACTTTCCTATTCCCTCTTCTTCTACTTCCTGTTGCAACCAATAATGTCTCTTCCTACTGTTAAAAAAAAGGGTATCTGCCAGGGATACACGAGTTCAGTACACTTCAATGAGACCACCCAGAGGAGACCATCCCACACACTCTCCTTCTCTGGAAGAATAAACTGAACTCTGGATGACTTAAGTGGGAAAAGATTTCACAAAAAGATTTTGGGTGGCTCATAGTGTTGCCAGGATGGCTGGAACCTAGCTCAGATATTAGCTGATATGGCCAAAACTTTGCTAAAAATCACATCTCAATGTGACACTCCTGCTTTCAGTGAACACTGGAGGCCACAGCTTGTGTCACCACACCAGTGGAGGTGGACAATGGATGCTATCCCCTCTGCCCTGGAATCCTGATGTGGCTCCCATTGCTGTCAATGCTGTTGCCACCATCACCAAGATGGATTCTCCATTGTCCCTGCTTTTATATTTTGTTCAGCTCCCAACTTTAGTCTGGGAAGAGTGTGTGCAATTGTTGGAGTAATATCAGACTGGCAAGGAACGTGAAATAGTAAGTGTAGTAAGACATTATCTAACTTGAGGCATCTTTTTCCCATGACCAAACTTCTTGCTTTCAAAAAAATAAATTGCACAACTTGGTCTGCATACTACCAGATGATCTCTAAGGTCCTTTTTGCCTCTGAGAGTCTGTGATTTGCTCATTTTCTATGGCTAACTACATTTTCAGTGTGGGATTTATTCTGCAGGGGCAAGGCTATTACAAAAAATATGGACATGTTTCTTGGCTCATTTACTTCTCAATTTTATGCTACCAATTTTTGTTTCAAACTAGAATGGAAGGGCAGAATCCACATTTCTTGAGAGCAGCAGACTGCATTAACTTAATGTCTTTGTATTTTGAGACAACCAAAGGGCTGTGTCAAAGCTATTTAGTTGTTTTTACTCCCATAATTATGCTGGTCTTAGAAAGGTGGGTGTGATTTCTCAGGCACTCTATTACAGTTGGGAATACGAAGCTGCTTTTCAAAATTGCTAAAAGCACCTCAGTGCATCTGCAGTATGATAATACTAATCCTAGCCTGGCATAAATGCTAGTTTTATGGCTGCACACGCAGTAAAAAGTATATTTTAGCCTGAAGAAAATGCCAGTGTTCAGATAGTTTTGACTTTATTTTGTCTGTTGGTCTGTAATAATCATGTTTAATTTTGACACTTAGTTAGACATATGAAACCTAAATGCTTTGTTACGGTAAAAGAACTTGGAGCTGAACTAAAGTTTCAGTAATTTGTTGAAGAATTGTGTAATCTACTGGGGAAAATGTACTCCTGTACACATTGTCACTTAATTATATCAAAATGTAAAAATCATTGGTCATATTTCTATTAGGTTTTAAATGGAAGATAAAGTAATAGAATTGTGAAATCTTAGATTTGGTAAGAATCATTAATATTCACTTTGTCCTGTGTTTTATTGAATTATTTTTAGGTATTCTGTGAAAAAAAGGGTGGTTCTGAGGTCAAAGAAGTATAAGGAATGCTGCATTCTATGCCTCTTGTGTGGAGATTCCTAACATATGTTAATACTTTAAAGGCACCTAGAAGTCCCGCAGTAAAGAAACCTGTTTACTTTTGTAGCATGCTTCTTAAATTGACCACAAAACTTGTCTTTTGTTTATTTATTTATTTTTTACAAAAACCTGTTGACATATGAGATAATCAAAGGTTCCATTCAGTTTGGAAAACACATCTCTCATAACCTCCTATCCCATTCATAACATCCTTGCCAGACATTTGGTCATCCAGACTTTGTTTGATGGTTACCTTGGCAAATTCAAAAACAGCATTAAAAAAATAGACCGTGGTACTGAGATGAGCAACACACTGACTCTCATTATTTCATCGGGACCTTCAAAGAGCAAACTCACCTAAACTATGAAGTTACAAAAGAATGACTTGAAGAGTTAAAACAAAGTTAGCAGTTAATCAATGTAACTTTCATCAAACTATCTTACAGTCAAACCTTAGACTGTCTAGAGGAATTCTTAATTATTGAGTGCTGTCCTCAAAATGTCATCTCATATTCTTTGGTTTTAATTTTACTTTCTTTTGGTATTACTACTGCATTGTACTTAGTTACAGTTGCTACATATCACCGATGTGCTATAATTTTGTGGTTCCAGTGCCAAAATAGAAACTTTCTATATGAATTGAAAGGTATTTTCACAAATGTGTAGCCATAGCATGATGTTTGCCATCCCTTGTCAAGTTCGAGAGTGGAAGGTATGGTGCTATTGTATTATTTTTGCTTTGGAGCCAATTCCTCTCCCCAGTTCTGGGATACGGCTCTGGCCTGGCCAGTCAATGCAATCCTTTCCCTTGACCACAATGATTGATTCAGGGATGAGCACGTAACCCAAGGTAAACCAATGAAACTCATTTCTGGAACTCTGCATTAGGAGTCAATTCTCCATTGGTCTCTAGCATTACTGCAAGCCTTACAACTGAGGCATCAAATGCTCTTTGTTGAAGATTATCTTTTCGAGGAGGTTCGTGTATCAACAACCTTGAAAGATTGTGATATTATCTCCCTCCAGGCCAAAAAGACAGGTATGCTTACTGTCCAGTGTAATGAAGATAATTTCTCTCTCTAGATCAAGGAGCAGGCATGCTTTCTGCCCATTATTAAAGTGTCAGGTTCATTGAACTTAAGGCTCCTCTCCTGTAATGCAATCTGTTGCGTGTAGAGGTGTCACCTGGCTCGCTGTATATTGCCCTGTGGGAATTGGATCTTGGGGAACCAGCACAACACTGGTTAGCAGATACTCTAGCTACTGCTATTGTTGTAAGAAACTGTCCTTCATTTCTGACCTAGGAGTCTCATATCTTCATGTAGCATTCACGAAACATGGACAAATGTAAAATCCCAGATCCTTCACAGTTCTTGACACTTTGGCTGTAACGCTTAGTTGTTTTTCTGCTGAAGTTTCTGAGGAGATAGGGGTGTAAACTTGAACCTGCTCACAGCCATCTTGTCACCACAAGAGAAGAGCTTGTCTGTCTTGGAATGAAACCAATACCGAGGAAAGAGAACGATAGACACAGGGAGTGGGAATGAGGTGGGGGTGGGAGAACCGCTGTCACAGCTGCTTCTTGTTAATTACCTAGTATGTCCCAGGCAGTGTTAGGCACTGTTTGTACTTTTATCATCCAATTCTTCTGCAACCTTAACAAGTTGGTATTTTATCCCCATTTTACAGGAAAGGCAGCTGAGTATCAACAGTTAGGCTCTTCTTAAATGTGGGCAGTAAAGAGAAAGAAATACAAATACCATTCTCTTTCCCTTTTATTTAGCTCTTTCCTATTAAGGCCTAAATAGAAAATATTAAATAATATAAACATAAAATAATTTTACAGTATTAAAATTTTTGAAGGCATAATTTATATACAATACAAAGCACAGATCTCTAGTGTAGTTTGATGAGTTTTGACAAGTGTGTGCACCGTTAACCACCCCATCAACATCTGGAAGTTGTTAAAATACTAAAATATTAAACAGTGTAAACATGAAATAATTTTCCAGTAATTATTTTTAAATACACTGAACAGTAACTTCAAAAGAAAAAAATGTAGGCTCAAATGGTACGTTTTTTTCTTATAGTAAACTGCAAGTATCATACACCCCACTTAAACCTATGCTTTCCCCATCCCTTAGGCTTAGAAGTGCAAAGACCTTAGACAATTTCTTTACCTTTGTGGGCCTCACTTGCCTTGTCTATAAAATGAAGATTCATAAGAGCACCCACATCATAGGTTTGTGGTGATTAAATGAGTCGCAACATCTAAAGTGTTTAGAACAGTACTTTGCACACAGCAAGGCTTTGATACGTGACAGGTATCACTACTAATGCTGCTGCTGTTTTTATTTGAGGGTATGAGAGGGAGTGAAGTGAGGAAGGAGGGAAGAAGAAGCATAGCTAAGCCTTCAGAGACTATCTCCCCCTTTCCAGCTTCCTTTTGTCCCTTTTAAAATTCTCATTCCAAAGAGAAAAATGGACAGAAAAGAATACAATTTTTTCCAACCTTTTGATAATTTCCCTCAGATCAGCTGCTTAGGTTCCAGGTTCTAGATTTCACTTTATTGATATTCATAACTTTGGTATGCTCTTCAATTTTATTATCCTTTCAGATACCAACTTTTTTTTTTAAAAAAGGAGGCCTTACCTCTTCTCTGTTCCTGATTTCTGTACCACTCGAACTCTTTAGCAAAAAAGTACATCTCACTAAGCTTAAACAACTTGAAACAGATACTTCTTTAGACCTACTTTAAAAAAAAAACAAAAAACAATTGACCTCTAAAATATACAAGTGCATATTTTCTCACTTAATTGATTTTTAAATAGTTTGTTTTGATACCAATCTTATTAGCAGCCACTGATTCAAATGTGACCCTTGCTCACCCTAGTCTTGTCTTGGCATCACACCCCTTGGGCTTGGCTTCTTTCCCTCCCTTGGCTTTGGACTTTTTTCAGTTCTCTAAGGTACAGAGGGCAGGGGCAGGTCTGGGGAGAGCTGGTAGAGGGACATTTCTGCTGTTCACTCTCATTGCCTGCTGTTCTGTTTCCTGAAAAGATGCTCATTTTTGCTTGTTTACAAGTGGGACAACAGAGCTCTTATTCTCCTATTGATGCCAGTTTCGTTCTACAAGGGATTTGAGATGACTGCTTCCTTAATGCTGCTGCAGACAAGCTGAGAACAATGGAACTCTGGGCTGGGACTAGTCTTTCTTATCTAGTGATGGATATATGTCAAAAATAAGAATAAAACCAAAAATGGCCAATGGTATCATTAACACTAATAACATAGCTTGGCAGTGCTGACAGTTTTTCATCTCAGGCTCACTTTTATACTCTTAAAAATAATCGAGAGCTATTGTTTTGTGTGTTATATAACTATGAAAATAGTTTTGACCTTGCGGACCCCCTGAAAGGGTTTTGGGGAGACTCATGGATCCCTGAACTCCACTTTGAGAACTGTGGACAGAGATGAACTTATTTTTAAAATGAATTCAGGCAGTTAAAAGTCATGGAGGAACTAAGGGATGATAAAGACAAAGCCAGATTCTGTATAATTAAGGAGGAAATGAGTTTTTTTCTTTCTAGGTGACTCTGAGAAATAAGATTTTGAGTAAGTCAAGTATAGGGAAAACTAGGCCAGTCCTGTCCATTGCAGAGCTTTCTGCAATGGTGGAGGTGTTTATATTTGCTCTGTCCAATACTGTAGCCACTGGCCACATGTGGCTATTAAGCACTTGAAATGTGGAAAATGAGATTAAAGAATAAAATTTTTAAAGTTATTATTTAACTAATTTAAATGTAAACTGAAATAGACACATGTGGCCAGTGGCTACCATATTGGGTGACAGAGTTCTAGACACGGGAACTGCCTGAAGGAAGCCACCCTATCAAAGGAGCAAGAAATCTTCCTATTGGTAGCCAGGCACGGTGGCTCACGTCTGTAATCCCAGCACTTTGAGGGGCCAAGGCGGGTGGATCACGAGGTCAGGAGATCGAGACCATCCTCGCTAACATGGTGAAACCCTGTCTCTACTAAAAAATAGAAAAAATTAGCCAGGCGTGGTGGCGGGCACCTGTAGTCCCAGCTACTCGGGAGGCTGAGGCAGGAGAATGGCGTGAACCTGGGAGGCGGGGCTTGCAGTGAGCCAAGATCGCGCCACTGCACTCCAGCCTGGGCGACAGAGTGAGATTCTGTTTCAAAAAAAAAAAAAAAAAAAAGAAATCTTCCCATTGGAGACATGCCACCCTATGTAGAACGAAGCCTCCATTCCCACATGACCCCAAGGACAGAGTCTAGGAGATAAAATTGAGGTTATAGATGGCGTTTCTGGGTGGCTGCTACCACTCTCTATTTTATAAAGGAGTTGGTAATTGTTGGAACCAAATGGTCATTTCTTATTGACGATTGTTACACAATACTGTAATTTCTCAAGGTGTGTAGTACTGCCATAATTGCATGCACAATGTCATTTATGATGATTTGGCTTTGTCAGGGATACCAGGATTAGGGCATCCAGAAGGTGGTTGTTCCCATTCTCAAGGTAGTGGCCCTGGTCTGTATTTGGATGAGGCATGTCTCCTGCCTCACCCTACTCCCAAAATTGTTCTTGGTGAGATGTGTAAGGGAGAAAAAGAGGTAGTATATGTGACAGCCCTGGTACAATTTCTTGAACAAACTAGGGGCTCAATAAATGTTAGTTTCATTGTTTCTTGGGGACAAGGAGCCTGGAAAGCAGGAGGTGGAGATGACGTTGGTGAACTGACTGCTGTGGAAGTTATTGGGCTGTGAAAAGCCCAAACCTGAGGTCCTCATTCTGGATACCAAGCTGGGGTGCTCCCAGGACAAGGAGTTATGTATGCATTACTCTAGGGCATGTGCCTGTGAATGGGGCCTCAGTTTCCTCATCTATAAAGTAGAAGGCTTGTAGGAGATCAGTGACCCATCCTCACCCAGTTCTGAGAGCAGCTTCTCTGTACCACAGTGCTACTATGCCATGAGAACTATTGAACTAGGTGATCTGTATAACTTATTCTAGAAAAGAATAAAGGTAGTACGTGGATTGTTGGCTAGGAACTTCAGCAGTTCCTTCACTGTTTGAACACATGTCAAGCCCTCCATGTGGTCTTACAAACAATTAAAATGAGTTGGACAATTACCCTATGGTTTTAATTGGTATAGTCAGCCAATAAGGGTAATTCATAAAAAGTCTTGCTTTTTCTTTGTCTATGTAATAATTGCCTCTAATCTAGGTCTGACAGAATAAGGAAATGCACTGGAGTGTCAGCAACAGGAACAGAGAGGAAGCAGTACATTGAGAAAGGAATTTGAAGGAAATTAAGAAGGTACTAAGATTGGCTACAGAGGTAAAGGAGAAGCAAGAGGAAAAGATGATGTAGGACAGTGGTTCTCAAAGTATGGTTGATCCCAGGACCAGCAGCATAGTATCATCTGGGAACTTGCTAGAGATGCAAATTATCAAGCCCCTCCATTTCTCTTCCCCTCCCCTCTTCCACTTACTGAATCAGAAACTCTGGGGCAGGTGCCCTTGTCTTAAGAAGCTCTCCACGTGATTATGATATGCACCGAAGGTTGAGGACCCCTGGCACAGTGGATGCTGCTGGTACCCTACCCAAATACCCCAGGCTATGCATCCATCCCCCGGCTGCTGTGAATACTGGTTGGCTGTTAATATGATTTGGCTGCATCCCTACCCAAATCTTATCTTGAATTGTAGCTCCCATAATTTCCACGTGTTATGGGAGGAAACTTGTGGGAGATAATTGAATCATGGGGGCAGTTTCCCCCATACTGTTCTCGTGGTAGTGAATACGCCTCACGAGATCTGATGGTTTTATAAGGGGAAACCCCTTTCCCTTGGCTCTCATTCTCTCTAGTCTGCTGCCATGTAAGATGTGCCTTTGGCCTTCCACCATGATTGTGAAGCCTCCCTAGCCACGTGGAACTGTGAGTCCATCAAACTTCTTTTTTTTTTTTTTACCACAGAAAGAGGTTTATTGGACTTACAGTTCCACATGGATAGCTTCTTTTTCCTTATAAATTACCCAGTCTTGAGTATGTCTTTATCAGCAGCATGAAAATGAACTAATACAGCTGTATTAGTCAAGGTTCTTTAGAGAAATAGAAATTTATTATAAGGAATTGGCTCATACAATTATGGAGGCTGAGAGGTCCCATGATCTGCCTTTTGTAGAGACCCAGGAAAGTCAGTGTGGTTTGAAGCCTTGACAGCCAGAGAGCCAATGGTGTAGACTTCAGTCTGAGTCTAACGGCCTAAGAACTGGGAGTGCTGAGGGCAGGAGAAGATTGATGCTTCAGTGCAAGCCAACAGGCAAAGAGTGAAATTAACCTTCCTCCACTCTTTTGTTCTATTCAGGCCCTCAGTGGATTGGGTGATGGCCACCCACATTGGGGAGGGCCATCTGCTTTACTCACTTTACCAGTCAAATACTAATTTCTTCTGGAAACACCCCCACAGACACACCCAGAAATAATGCTTAACCAGATATCTGGGCATCCCTGGCCCCATCAAGTTGACACATAAACTTAACCTTCACGGTTGCTAACCGTTCATAGCTGCCCCCTGTCTCAGGAGACTTCCCCCTAGCTGAACAGGAGCTACAGAATCTGAGAGGTTAAAGCCCACTTCCCCCTACTCTGGGGCCTAGAGTCTGACATTGGGTTACGTAAAGCTGGCCTTTTAGTCTTGAGGAGAGAGTTTGTGGTGATCCTAAGCCCCTGTGTGGTTCCACCCAAGGCTGGACTTTACCTGACACCGTATCCTTGCTTGACGCTTTCCCTGCTCTATTCTGCTTCCTCCACTCCATAACTCCAGAACAGGTTTCTCCTGAGTGCATTCCTTCAGTCAGTTACAAGCATCCAAATCCCAGTCTCAGGCTCTGCTTCTAGGCAAAGCGGATGGCTCTAACATCGGGGAAGCTAAACATAGGCTCCCAAGGATGGAATAAGTATGTAGAAAATACATGACTCATGATGGCTTGATCTGACCTGGAGTTTTTATAAAATTATTATTATTTTTCAAATAGTAATACATTTACATGGTTCAAAAATCAAAAAGTAGAAAATAAGATGTGGTGAAAAATCTCTCTCCTAACCCATTCCTCTATCATCTCCCCATTTACCTCCCTGCATAAGCCACTGCAGTTGTTAATTGCTAATATATCATTCCAGGGATTTCAAAAATGCATAGACAAATAGATACAGATTTATATTGTTTCCCCATCCCCTTTACACAAATGATAGATTTTTATATCCCGTGTTCTGCACCTTGATTCCCCCTCCCCTTACATTATATTTTGGAGGACTTTGCACGTATATACATAGAGAGCACCCTCATGTATTTTTTTTTTTTTTTACAGCTGCACAGGATTCCAGTGTAGAGAAACACCATAGATTTTGTAACCGGTTCCCCCATTCGTGGCCATTTAGGTTATTGTCAATCTTTTGTTTCAATCCTACTTTTGAAAACTACTGGACCACATAAAGTTGCCTATATAAGTGTGATTCTCCACAGGGTGGATGTTTTACATCATTACTAGTCAGGTGTTCAAGGGGGACATGAACTCTTTCATAGGGGGCCATGTTAAAGTCTAAAGGTTGTATTATTTGGGAATCTCCCATTTAGGAAAGCTTGATGTCTGAAATGATGTGTGAAAAAAAGCACATAAGTTAGGTGATAATTTTATTTTTAAAATGCTTTATTTAATAAGCTTACCACAGTGTTCTTTTAGATGGAGAATTTCTTGGTCTTAAAAATATGATTTAATGGTACAAAAATCTAAATTACCTTCATCTTTGCAGGAATACATTATTGTATTTAAGCAAGCTCCTTCTGTATTGTTTTATATTTATCACCTACTGTATATGGACTTTGCAAGGCCTGTTTAAGCAGTACTATTATTGTTATTTTGAGACAGGGTCTCACTCTGTCACCTACGCTGAAGTGCAGTGGTGTGATCATAGCTCACTGAAAGCATTAATATTAATACTGTGTTAAAATTTTGTTATAGTGAGTGGTCATTTGTTAGGGTTTGGCAATATTATTGTTGAATAAACTTTCTTGGTCAAAATTGTACTTATTTTTATGAAATCCAATCTGGAATGATCCTTTGGGGTCTTGAAAGATGTAATTCACGTCTTAGAACCTGGCTTTGGAAAAATATTTTGGCTTGGCATAGTAGATATTTTGTTTTTAATCTGACAAAGCTTTTCAACTCTCTTTACTAGTTTTCTTTTCAATTTGTTGGAATCCTTTAACTAAAAGAATAATGAATTTTTTTTTCTAAGAAGGCAGGAGGTACTCTGAATATTTTAAAAATCCATTTCCTAGAAATGAAAATTTTTGGTTTTCCTATTGCTGAGGATAGCGCAATTAAATTAGAGACACTCTTGTGACATTATGAGTAGTTTTCTGAATTTTTCCTTCCCTTTTTGATATGTCAGAACTGTAAAGCATAAATTATATTTTCAGATTCAAAATTTGTTGTTTTAGTTCACTTCAAGTAACACCTTGCTGTTAATTTCTACCAATTCCTACTCAAACAGATTGCAAATTGTTTAGAATTGTTACCAGTACAAATTGTTTAGAATTGTTTCCACAGAGTAGGGAGGTTGTAAAATA
This sequence comes from Pongo abelii, assembly GCF_028885655.2. Lineage (NCBI taxonomy): Eukaryota > Metazoa > Chordata > Mammalia > Primates > Hominidae > Pongo > Pongo abelii. The sequence goes on from NC_072008.2 coordinate 20,460,702, forward strand.
TTAATTGAGTGGAAGAATTTGATCTTTGCAGATTAGTAGGTCTTTGTTATCTCGGAAAGCGGGATTTTAAAAAATCCTCAACCTTACATATTATCCCCTGAAAATGCCAAACAAAAATAGTAGTTGCAGCTGCTTTAGTATATGCAAGTAAACATTTGTTCAGGTGAGAAAGGAATGTGTTATCTAAGGCAAGTGGGAGACCGCTATCACTTGACAGGGGAGGAATTTTAACTGAAGGGGCACTTTCTAAATTTCCAGATGAGCCCACAGAAATGACAGACATTGAAGACTCACAGACTTTTGTGAACAGAATTTTTGTGGCAAAACATGGAAAACAGAGAAAGCATGTCATGTTTTATCCATGTGCTCGGTTGTGCCAATATTGGCTGAATGTTGCACAACAGCCCGGTAGCTGCACTTACCGCAGCTGTCGTTTAAGGAATGTGGCAGATTTGCTAGACTTAAAAATTGTTCCAGCAAAAATTCCATTTTTACTTTAGGAATTTTACTTAGGAATTGGGGAGAAAGCTCAGAAAAAATGCAGAGTTGGATGCTTGCTGCCATTTACTTGTCCAGTCTCATCTGTCTTCCCTGATATTTGGGCTAGGGGCAGGCACAGCTGGGGTGGAGTCTCAATGGGCTGGACAGGGTTGGGGAGAGGGAGAAACTGTCTTTTATCCAGGGCGGCAGTGTGTGAAGCTGCTGGGCAAATAACAAGAATCAACTTGGTTGGAGTTGGGGAGTAAGCTGCTCACCCCAAAACAAGGCAAAGTCCAGAAACAAGTGCCTTGAAAGGACTTCTGAAGCCAGGGGCAAAAAAAAAAAAAAAAAAAAAAAAAGCCTGCAAGGATTTTGAAGCCCGGTGCTTTCTTTATGCAGTTTCTCTGCAAGCTCTCATGGGCACTGCTGCATCTGAGTCTCCTTTCTCTCCCGTTCTTCCAAGCTCCCTTTCACCAGTTGACCTGGTGTGGAACTCTGAAAATCTAAGAGCTCACCCATCTGGAATGTTAAGAGGCAGCATCTAGATAAAAGGGACTTGGATTACACAAGAGAAAGAGGGCTGCTTTTGCCTTGCCATTTTTTCTTTCTATCTATTTGGGTTTTAAAAATTTGTTATAAAATATGCATAACATAAAATTTACCACTTACATGTTTGAGTGTTCAGTCCAGCGCACACTCAAATACAGTTAAATACATTCCCACTCATGTGCACCCACCACTGTGCATCCATCTCCAGAGAGAGCTTTGTCACCTTCCCAAACAGAAACTCTGTACCCATTAAACACCAACTCCCACTTCCCCACTTCCCTGCTTCCCCCAGGTTCTGGCAACCACTCTTCTACTTTCTTCTCTGATGAACCTGATTGTCCTAGGTGCCTCATATACGCAGTTTCATCATTGTTGTGTGGGCATAAAAATCCCTCCTAGCGCTGTTTGCTGTGCACTTGTTGACTGAGGGCTTACATCTAAATGCAGACAGCACCGATGGGGGCAGATACGAGGGTGAGGGTGTCTGTATAGTTGAGCAAATGCTGAGCAGGAACACACAGCATGTTAACAATATGTACACCCACATGCATGCTGCTGGGAATGAGTGAAGAGGAAGCTGCCATGTTAGAGTGGAGTTTGAGCCGGAGAGTCTCTGTATTTGTTACTCACTGGTAGACGGAGGAAGCTGAATTCTAAAAGCCGTTTAATGAAGGAATGGTGAGGGCTGGGCAAACATGATTAGTCACAGAGCTCCAGGCCTAGGTTATTTATTCTCTGGAGAAGCCCAGGGCTTGTGAGTGGGATGAATTGCTGACTGGCAAGCTGAGTAAATTTGACCAAGAGGCCTAAACTGAGGGGGAAACTGGTCTCTTTATGAGCTCTATTGACACTGAATAGAAATATGGGCTCCATTCCAATTTGTTTCCTAGCAAAATAAATACATAAATATCAAGAGAACTTCCTTGTTTTCAGAAAGAGGAAAGAGTTGAAGTTATTGTAAGTATAAAAGGCAAATGAAAAGGAGATGAGTGGTTTTGAGGATACGATAAAAATATCTCGGTAGGCAGTTACACGTAAGTGTAAGAGGATACTCTGAAATCTTTCCTGGCTGCGAGAGCGAGAGGAGTGGATTACAGCACCCAGCAAGGTTGTGGGTGTGATTATATTCGCGGGTATGCTGGACTTGGACACCAGACCAAGTAACAGCATAAACCTTTGAAATAACGTGTTTGTTTTTGCCAAAATAACAACACGCTCATCTCTCCTAAAATGTCAACATTGCGTTAAAGTCTAGATCCAAATATGCATGGAAATATTTATTGAGTGAATGAGCGAACAATATACGTAATTTAGAACTATGAAGAGTTGCCGGTTTAAAGAAATCCTATGCATTTTAAGATACCTAGACAAATGCCCTGTTCCTGACACTGTTTAGCTCTCACATCTTACCACTGCATTTGCTTTAATCAGGGATCTTAAGACTATCTTGTGGGCTCCTTCTTGGTAGGAGCTAAATTGTTACAACCAATATTTCATGCTTTTCAAGCAGATAATAGTCTGCCCACAGGCAGTGTGTATCTGTTATTACATATAACAAACCAAACATTGAAAAGTTAACTGATAGATCCTTTCACACTTTTAATTTCTTATAGCAGTTTTGATCACTTATCTATTTAATATTTTCATGTCCTGATAATACATGGTTACTGTAAAAAATTTAGGAAATATAACCATAATGAAAATATGAAAATTACTGGTAGTCCACTGTCAGAGATGAATATGATTATATTATGATGTATTTTCTCTAATCTAATTATATATACCTATAGATCCTTTTCATTTGATGTTTCTTCCTGCACATTTTCTTAGCCATTCAAAAATTTTTACACACGGTTATCATGATGGCTGCATCATTTCATCACATGGCCTGTACCACAGTTTCTTTAAGTGTTCCCCTGGTGTCAGACATTTAGATTCTGTCAAGTTTTTGTTCTCAGAAATGACTCTTAGATGAACATTCACTTATGACAATCTTACATTTTTTTTCCTCAGGCTGGAATCCCTAGGAGTGGGCATAAACAGTTTTTAAAGTTCTTAGAACATTTTCTTACATTCCTTTTTCTCAAAGTTGTACCAATTACATTCTTGCCAAGTGGATATTAAGATGCCTGCTACTATTATCCTTAAAACAAAGTCAGCACAAGAATTTAAAAACAGGCTGGACATGGTGGTGTGTGCCTGTAGTCCCAGCTACTCAGGAGGCTGAGGTGGGAGGATCTCTTGAGCCCAGGAAGTTGAGGCTACAGTGAGCCATGATCACATCACTGCATTCCAGACGGGGCAACAGAGTGAGACACCAGTCTCAAAAATAAATAAATAAATAAATTAATTAAATAAATAAATACATAAATAAATATAAAAAGAATTTAAAAAAACATTTTTACTTTGGCAGGTGTAAAATGATTATCTCAGAGCTATTTGCATTTCTTTGATTGTTAATTAAGCTAAAAAATTCAATATGTTAATTGGTTATTTTTGTTTCTCCTGAAAATTGTTTGTTCATGTCCTTTGACCACTATTTTTCTATTTGTTTGCCTGTTTTATGATTGATAAGGATTTTTTGATACTAAAAATATAGTTCTTTGTCATTAGTAGTAACCAATAAGAAATCCAATAGGAAAAAAGATGTTTGTAATAACAATATAAACTATGAAGTTCCTGAAAAGATTATAAGGAGAAAAGTTTCAAACTTTATTGAAGAACCTGATCAATGGAAAGCTGGTTCCGTTTACACTTGGGAGGCTTAATATTTTCTAGATGTCAGTTCCCCCTAGGGTAAGTTATAAATTAAGTGTAGTTAAAACACAATACATGTATAGGATTTTGGGGAAACTCAAAAGCAAATTGACTCTAAAGTTAATATGAAACAATGAAGTACACAAAAATCTTTAACAATTTTGAAAAAGAGGAGCAAAACGTGGTGGGATAGGGGAGTGAGACCCCTTCTATTCGATATCAAGACATAGTGCAAGATTACAGCAATTTGAAAAGATGGATTCACACAGAAATAGAAAAACTATTCTATGAACCAGAATAGAGAGTACCCTTAAAAGAGAGCCATTGATATGTAACATGACTTGTTTCACAAATCAAATGGGAAAAGAACGACTATATTCAAAAAGTGGTGTTGGGACAATGGGCTCTTCACATGGAAAAAAGTTAAAATGACATCATATCTCAAAATAAATTCTGCTAAAGTTCTAAAGGTTAAAACAACAACAACAACAACAACAACAGCAGCAGCAGCAGCAATAACAAAACAAACGATGTTCTAAAAGAGAAGAATATATAGATCTTGATGACCTAGCATATGCAGCTATTATGTCTTGCCTGGACACTGCAGTACCCTTCCAGTGAATCTCCCTGCCTTCTTTCATGCCTCCCTTCATCTCTTCTCTGCCCTGCAGAACACAGTGACTCTTCTACCTTGCACATAAGATAAGGTCTCTTTTCTGCCTCTTTACAGTGGCCCACAGATGTCCCTTGCCGTGCGTACCTCTCTCACTTTGTTTCCTACCACTTGGCCCTGCTCACTGACTTGCAGCCCCAGTGGCCTTCTTGTTGATTGCTCCTCAAACACTTCAGACATCTTTGCCATCTCAGAGCCTCTTCTTTGGCTTTTCCCTCTGCCTGTAATGCTCTTGTCCCTGATATGTGCGTGGTTTATTCTCTTACTCCATCTAGGTCTCTGCTCAGAGTGGCATCCCCTGACCGCCCTAGGTAAAGTTCCTCTCTATCCACTTACCCTTGTTTACTTTTCTTCACAGCTTCTTCACTCCTAGACAGTCAATTATATATTTATTTAAGCTCCACAAGGGCAGGGGCTTTGTCTGTCTTATATATTATTGTAAGTAATAGTAGAACAAATAACAAAGTAGACACTCAGTAAACATTTTTTCAATGAATTAATGAGTGATCTTGGGTTAGCTTCCTTCCTTTCTTTATTCCTTCCTTTCCTCCCTCTCTCTCTTCCTGTCTCTCTCTCTACTCCTCTTCCCTTCTTTCTTTCAATAAGACATAGAAAGTGCAAACATAAAAGAAAAAATGGTAAATTTGTGTATTAAAATATAAATAATTTGTTTGGCACATGATATCACAAACATGTTAAAAGCCATATAATGAGCAGGAGAAGTATTCAAAATATATATAACTGACAAAGATTAGTATCTAGAACAGGGGTTCCCAACCCCTGGGCTACGGACTGGTATCAGTCCATGACCTGTTGGGAACTGGGCTGCAAAGCAGGAGGTGAGTGGTGGGTGAGCAAAGCTTCATCTGTATCTACAGCTGTTCCCCATCGCTCACATTACTGCCTGAGCTCTGCCTCCTGCCAGATAAGCTGCATTAGATTCTCATAGGAGCGTGAATCTATGCTCAGTTCACAAGTGTTCACGCTATATATATATATATATATATATATCATGAACTGCGTATGCGAGGGATCTAGGTTGTGTGCTCCTTGTGAGAATCTAATGCCTGATGATCTGTCACTGTCTCCCATCACCCTCACATGGGACCATCTGGTTGCAGAGAAACTGCAAGTTTTCCTGGAGTTCAGGGCTCCCACTGATTCTACATTATGATGAGTTGTATAATTATTTCATTATATATTTCAATGTAATAATAATAGAAATAAAATGCACAATAAATGTAATGCACTTGAATCATCCTGAAACCATCCTCCCTGCCCCCTCCCTTCCACCCCTGGTCTGTGGAAAAATTGTCTTCCATAAAACCAGTCCCTAGTGCCAAAAACGTTGGGGACCATTGATCAAGAATATGCCAAGAACTCTTATAAATCAATAAGCAAGAGACAAATAGTGCAATAGTAATGAATAAAATATATGGCTAGACGATTCAACAGAGGAGGAATCTGAATGGCAGACAGACATGTGAAAAGATGTTTAACCTCATTATCAGGAAAGTACAACTTAAAACAACAATGAGATACTGTTTTCCATCTTTGTGAATGGCAAGAAAGAAGTTGAAACATATCAGGTGTTTGCAAGGACAAGGGGAAATGAAACTTCCATACATTGCTTTTGGAAGTATATGTGGTGTTTTGGTTACTTGGAGGCAGGTAACAGAGGATTCAGTCAAACTAGCTCACATGATAAGAAAATGTATTGTCTTACATTAGTCCTGAGGCAGGACAGGTTCCAGGACTGATTCATTTGGTGACTTGATAATAGCTAAAAAGAACTCAAGTTCTTTTTATCTTTCCCTTTAGCCATCTTTAATGTTGGTTTCAGTCTCAGCTGGTGTATTAGTTTGCTAGGGTTGCCATAATGACGTACCATAGATCTGGTGGCTTAAACAACAGAAATCTATTTTCTCACACCTCTGGAGGCTGGAAGTCTGAGATCAAGGCGTGGGCATGGGGGTTGGTTTCCTCTGAGGCCTCTCTCCTTGTCTTGTGGATGGCCACACTCTGCTTCTTCACATGGCGGCCCCTCTATGCAAGCACATCCCTGATGTCTCTCTTTGCGTACTATCTTTCTCTTCTTATAAAGATACCAGTGATATTGGATTAGAGCCCACCCTAAAAGCCTCATTTTTTTTTTAAGAGACTGAATTGCCTAGACTCTGTTGCCCAGGCTGGAATGCAGTGGCACAATCACAGCTTACTGCAGCCTTGAACTCCTGGGCTTAAACGATTCTCTCACCTCAGCTTCCCACGTAGCTGGAACTATGGGCATGCACCACCACACCCAGCTAACTTTTAGTATTTTTTGTAGAGACAGGGTCTCACTATCTTGCCCAGGCTGGTCTCAAACTCCTGGGCTTAAGGGATCCTCCCACCTTGGCCTCCCAAAGTGCAGGGATTACAGACGTGAGCCACCACATCCAGCCAACGTTTGAACTTAATCACCTCTTTAAAGGTTCTATCTCCAAGGCCTCCACAAGTTGAAGAACTGAGGGTTAGGGCTTCAATATAGAAATTTTGAGGGGACATAATTCCATTCATAATGATGGGTAACAGGGCCACGGAAGTTCTAGATGTGACATCTAGGCAGTTCAACATTCAGACTAATTTGCAATTTACATTCAGAAGCTATAGGTCTCGCCCTTAGGATCTAAGAAACATTCTCCAAAAGGCCCCTAATCAACTTTTCATGTCTTAATGGCCAGAAATGAGTCAGACACCCATTCCTGAAATAAGCACTGGCAAGGAGGATGGAATTTCCATGATGGGCTCAGGGCTCAGACTAATAATATGGGGAGGCACAGATGCTGGGTAATCAGACAAAATGTCCACTTTGGAGAACAATTTATAGCATGTACAAAATAGAAAATGCACATATCATATGAACTTGTAGTTAAATATCCTGTGGTTATTTTTTTCACAGGCATGGGAGGTGGGGAGACATGTACACCAATGTTCATTGCAGTATTTTTGAGGGATCTTTTGAACTATAATTTATAAACAATAAAATTCACCCATTTTAGCTGGACCTTTTGATGAGTTTTGACAAATTTGTATGCTCACATAACTACCACTTCAATCAAGTCATAGAATGTTTCTATCACCCCAAAAGTTCCCTTCTGCCCCATCCCAGTCAATCATCCTCTCTCACAGCCCCCAATCCTACCCTCAGGGAACCACTGGTCTGCCCTGTCACTATAGATTAGGTTTGTCTTTTTTTAGAGTTTCACAGAAATTGAATCATACATTATGCATCTGGTTTCTTTTGCTCAGCATAATGTGATTGAAATTCTTCATGTCTTTGTATGTATCAGTAAGTGATTCTTTTTTATTGATGAGTAGCATTCCACTGTATGGACATATTACAATTTATTTATTCATTCATCTGTTGATGGGCATTTAAGTTGTTTCCAAATTTTGGCTGTTATGAATAAAGTTGCTGTGAACATTGATGTACAAGTCTTTGTATGGACATCTGTATTTACTTTTCTTGGGAAATAGAAATACGCAGGAGTGAAATTGCTGGGTTGTGCCCTAACTGTATGTTCAACGTTTTTAAAAACTGCAAAACTGTTCTCCAAAGTGGTTGTACCATTTTTAATTCTCACCAGTAACATACAGGAGTTCCAGTTGTTCTGCATCATTGTCAACACCTGTTATAGTCTTTTTAATTTTGAATCTGTTCTAATGGATGTGTAATGGTATCTCCACGTGATTTTGATTTGCATCTTCCTAGTGACTAATGATGTGAAGCATCTTTTTGTGTGCTTATTGACCATTTGCATATATTCTTTTATAAAGTGTTCAACTCTTTTGGTGCATTTTAAATTTAGATTGTTCGTCTTATTTTTATTGAATTCTAAGAGTTCTCTATACAACCTGTATACAAGTCTTTTGATATGTATGAAATTTTCTACTAGCTATGGCTTATCTTTTCATTTTCTTCATAGGCTGTTTTGAATAGTAGAAGTTTTAAATTTTGATGGAGTTCAACTTATCAGTTTTTTTTCTTTTATGGTTCATGCTTTTGTGCCCTAAGGAATCTTTGCCATCAAGGTCATGAAGATATTCTTCTGTGTTTTCTTTTAGAAATTTTATAATTTTACCTTTTGCATTTAGGTCTATGATCCATATTGAGTTAAGTTTTTTGAGTGATGTGAGGTAAGAGCTGAGGTTAATCATTTTCCAAGTGGATATCTTGTTCCAGCACTGTTGCTGAAAAATTATTTCTCCACGTGATTACCTTGGTACTTTTATGAAAAATCAATTGGTCATATATGTGTAGATCTATTCCTGGACACTCTACTCTGTTCCATTGATCTATATGTCTATCACTTCACCAATACCGTTCCGTAGTACTGTTCTTGATTACTGTACCTTTATAGTAAGTCTTAAAATCAGGTAGTATAAGTCTTCTAATTTTGTTCATCTTTAAGTCTAATTTTGTTCATCATAATTCCTTTGTATTTCCATATAAATTTTAGAATTGGTTTGTCAGTTTCTAAAAAAAAGCTTTCTGGGATTTTGATTGTGATTGCATTGAATGTATAGATCAATGTGGAGAGAACTGCATCTTAACAAGATTGAGTCTTCCAATCCATGAGTATGGTATATTTTCCCATTTATTTAGTTCATCTTTAATTTCAGGCATCAGTGTTTTACAGTTTTCAGTGTGCATCTAAATTGCAAGTTTGTTAAATTTATACTTAAGAATTCCATATTTTTGATGCTATTGTAAATGGTAATGTTTTTTAATTTAAATTGCCAATTGTTCATTGCTAGCATATAGAAATATAATTAAATTTTGTATATAGACCTTGTATCCTATGACCTTACTAAACTCATTTATCAGCTCTAATAGCTTTTTCTATAGATTCCTTAGGATTTTCTATACATGTCACCATGTCATCTGCAAATAAATATAGTTTTCTTTTTCCTTGTCAGTCTGTTCTTTTATTCATTTTTCTTGCTTTATTTCACTGGCCAAGACCCTTAGTACAATGTTGAATGCAAGTGGCAAGTAGATATTCTTGCTTTGGTCCAGACCTTGGGGGGAAGCATTCAGTGTTTCCCCATTAAGTATGATGAAAACCACAGGTTTTTCATAGATATTCCTTATCAGGTTAAGGAAGTTCCCTTCTATTCCTAGATTGCTGAGAGATTTTATCATAAGTTGGTGTTGAATTTTTTCAAATGCATTTTTCTGCAGTCGTTTGAGATAAACATAGGTTTCCTCTTTTGTCTTAATTACAGCATTGGTTTTAATAGTGAAAAATTAGAAACAACATAAATGTACCTCAATAGACAAATCATGTTCACGCCATGAAATAGTATATAGTACCTAAAAATGATAAACATTTCTGTCTATATCAACATGGATAGGACTTAAATACTCAATATATATAGTGAATAAACAGGATAATACCTGTGGCAGACATTTGTGGTTATTTTTGGTGGGGAGTACTCAGCCTCTAAACAGTCTTCCTCTTTTAGGGGAATCCCTTTTTTCAACCAGAGAAAGAAAGCACACCAGAAATTTTAACAGAGAGAATTTAATTTAAAGAATTGTCAATTAGGTATTGGACAACTGAAAGCAAAAAGGAGCCACTAAGGACTACCACCCCTAAGGATGGAAGAACCAAGGGAAAAGCTTGGAATCTTCAAAACGTAGAGGCTCGGAGGAGGAGCCCCGTGGGGCATAAACTTGGACCTCTGAGGAGGATGAGGGCTGCCTGGTACTGGTGTCTTCGAGCTCAGAGTGGGCATGATGAGCTGGTTCTGCGAGTGTTGGAAATATTGCAATCAGGAATTTACTGCTACTACAGGCATGAATCACCACTGCTGGGGTGAAAAAGCATTACTAAAGTAATGCTGACAGGCATAGGAAGTAAATAGGATGGAACACTGACCTTTCTTTCTTCCCCAGACTTTTAGGGTCCCCTATTGGCAGAGTCAATATAGGGAGCAAGTGATGAAGGAGAAATGCAGTTTACAGAAAAAGAGAGCCTCAGCCCTAACATCACAAAGGGATATACAGGAGCCTGCGCTTGAAGCAGCGATAAAATAGCTTCATAACTGGCACTCTTCTATTTTGTGTTTTTGGGAGACAGTGTCTTGCTTCTGTAAGGGGCTCAGATACGCCCTCTCCCCAGCCTTTGCAGCTAGAGTGCAACCCAGGCCACCTGAATGGACATTGAATCTTGAGAGAGTGTTGCTAAAATTCAGGAAGAGTTGAAAAGTTACTCGTGGTTGAAACAGCACATTGAGAGGCCAGAAGTGGGGGTGTCTAATGTGCAGGGAAGGTAGGAGCGATGGTGGCACCTAAAACTGTTCCTGTGCTGTAACCCGGCTGTGCTTCCTATTGTCCAGCTGTCTTTGCACTTGCTCATCTTACAAAACCATCTCCAGACTTTCCTTCTATCTGCTACTGACTCAATAACCAGTAAATCCTTTTTCTGCTATCTCGCATCCAAGCACTCAAACTGAGAAAATGTTAACAGATAAGTAGAAGCAAATATTATAAAACCTTAATTTTGTTAATAATAAACTTGTTAATTCTGGGTGATGGGGCTAGAGGAGTTTATGTACTTTTATAACTTTCTAAGTTTCAAAAACAAATTAAAATTTTAACACTTGTGTGAAAATTACTTTTAAAATCTCATAAAAGCCAAAAATTGGCTAAATACCCACCTCTATTTTCTTTTCTTTTCTTATATTTTAAAAAGATGCATCTAACTCTCAAATGTATCTGAAAATTAATTGGTAGATATAGAAAGTGAGGCCTCTATCTATGGTTTTTTTTTTTTTTGCTAAATAATCAATTTTCCCAGCATCAAATTTCCCAGTCCCATTTACCAAGTAGTACTAACCTGAGCAACTTTTTAAAGTTGCTCTGCATTTCTGATGCTGCATAGGTCTTTTGGTAATAGGTTTGGACAAGTTTAGTAATACCAGCCAGAGCTACACACCATTTCAAACCCTAAATTCCAACTATTTATTTGTTTCCATATTGTCCTACTACAGGTTGGGTTCTCCAAGAAGCAGGCTCTGAGACAGAGTTTAGTGGGAAGGATGTTTATTAAGTGTGCCCTTGGGGCCAACACCTGTGGAAGAGAGGAGAGGAAAGGAGGAGAGAGAAGTCGGCCTGTGAAGCGGGCCCAGCTCAGGGCCCAGCTCCCATGAGAGAGCTGGGCTACTAAAACGGCCCATCAAAGTTGCCCTGTGTCAAGCCTAAATGGTCAGGCCTTCACACTCCTGCCTTTCCAGGGTCAAGGCTGCCCTGGGAAGGGTGTGCCTTAGGGCCCAGGAGTCTCTCTGCAGCTGAGGCATCTCCAGAGGAGCCCGCAGCTGGAGGCTGCCTGTTGACAGCATTTTCAGCAGCAGGTATGAGGAGCCCTCCACTGAAGGGGGCTCCAGCGATGAAGCTCCCATATGCACTGCATGCCTTAACATTCCAGAAATGTGCTCTGTGTGTCAGGCCTATGCTGGGGCATGTTCACATTTGTTATATCATACAATTCTCACAACACTCTGAGGTACGTATTGTGTTTTGCATTTTACGCGAGGAAACTTGGCTTGCGTTTGTTTTTCCCAATGAAAACCTAGCATGGGGCAATATTTCACAGGTGGCCAACTACTTGGAGCAGTCTTCCTGCTTGTGTAGAGGAAGAGAGCCAACTCTTTATCAGGGAGTGCAGGAAATTTGGACTCGATGTTCCGCTTTTAACTTCCTCTTGTATCTTAGGGTCATCACTCTTCTCTCCTTACTGTTATTCCTGCTTTCATTTTAGTTTATAATTTTAAAAAGATGTATAAGTTGAAACAAGACTAGTGAGAGCTATAAGGAATTCTCATTTCTCTTTTCCTGTTAAGATTTTGGCAATGGGGTAGGTTATCTTGCCCTGATAAATATAAGTAGGATTGTACCAAGAGAATTGATATCTACTTCTCTGCTTCCATGCCCCAGAGTTGCTTCCCTGCCTTTCATTGAATTTCTCGTTAGTCAGCAACTGATGTCCCAGCCACATGGCACATAGAGGTGACTCAATTCATTATCTGATGATCTGGAAAGTCAACACCAGCAGCGCAGTGCTTAAGTATCATTGAGAGAAGCAAATGGGTACCTATTAGAACTTTGGAAGACATTTCTGCTAGGGAAGTGGTGAACACAGCTTTCTCTTTGAGCAGTTTGACAGGGAGACTGAAGAAAGCCAGATATCAAGAGAAAACAAGTGGGAATGAGGCCAGCCCAAGGTCGCATGAAACAGGAGGAAGATGACAGGAGCAAACTTCAGGACTGGCTCTCACATCAATTTGTGAGACCGAAGCCAGCATTTTGGGCCACGGTTTCTTTCTCTGTAAAACTTCCTCAAAGCTCTGTGTTTCTACAGCGTCACTTGAAAAGAGAGGCAGAGCCAATTTTTTTTTTTTAAAAACTACATGCAATCATAAAAAGAGGAAGTAAAGGGATTGATGAAGTGTTCCTATTACTTCGGTTCTTCAAATCATGTGAATCTGCTAAGACAGTCAAATTTGTTTCATATTAAGATTTGATGATCATTTCTACTGATGAGGGGAGGGAGGATTGTTCAGTATTTCAGAAAATGAAGACCTCAAGTCAGTTTTCTTTTGGTGAGTCTTATAAAGCTTAGCCTTGTGGTGGCCATCTTTATACTTGGAAAGGGTAAAACTGACGTTTTCACAATGAAAGGAAGATTCTGAAGAAGTTGGCCCATTATAGGGAGAATTCTAAATTCCTGGATATAGCAGATTATGGCTCACATTTAATAAAAATACTTTGTTGGCACAAATAAAAAGACGACAGTATAGTAATTCAGATAAGCAAAGGCAAAAGAGGTGGAATTGATTTTTTAAAAATACAAAGATGTAGACTTCACAGAGACTCTCTGCTATGATGATTGAAAGGAAATGGAGGCCTCTACTTTTTATTTAGTAAAAGTAATGTCAATGAGCTCAAGGACATTAGTGTGGTGCCCTAGCTTCAGATTCACTAGCTCCCAATTTGCTAGCTTTGTGTCTTTGGGAAATCTACTGAAACCTCTTTGAGCCTTGATTTCTGCAGCTTCAAAATGAAGATAATATTAGTACCTAGCCTTCTGAGGATTAAAAGGGCCTGAACAGTGCCTGACACAAAATAGCAGTTCAAAAATAGAAGAATATAAATCTGAAATGAATGCCTTCATTCTTACAAAGCCATTCTGAAAATGATAGCAATTACAGGGCAGATAGAGATGCAAAATGAGGATGTCTGACGAATGTAACTAATGTCATCTACAAATTGAACTGTGCAGATTTTAGCACAGAGAAGAGAAGCCAAGACTTGAAATTCCACATTCTAGTCATGATGCCATTTTATGCCGGAACTCCAAAGCTTCATTACTATTTCCTGTCATTTTAAATATTGCACTAATTACAATGACCTCTAGGAATGAATTAACAAAATTTCCTAGATTTGTGAGTGTAGAAATCACCTTATTTTTACAAAGATTTTAAATGGTTACATTGTTGGCAGATACACAGACAACAGGATGTTCACGTAATTGACTCTTTTATCTTAGAAAAAAATGTTAATCAAATGCCCTGTTTGATGAAGAGGTAAAAAAAAAAAAAAAAAAAGTCCTTACTGTTTGTGTTTCTTTAAAAATGCTTTCCTGGCATTATCAGTTGGTTGATTCAAATGAGACCTTATCCTGTAGGCAATGAACCATATTCTTTCTGTCTAACTGAAGAAATAAAAATATATTCTTTTTTACCCCTTAGGGCCATTTTTGCTATTAAACTGTAGTAGTCTACGCTCTACCTATTCTGAATTATCCAGAATGGAAAATTTCTTTTGGCGCTTTCCTTTCTGCTTGTTGCTTAAGCAGTGTCTTTTTTTTTGTTGTTTTGTTTTGCTTTTTAGTGTATAAATATGTATGTGTGACTGTGTGTATGAATAAAATAGTATAATAACACTTCTCCTCAAATGAGTGCAGTGATACAGCAAACTGACCTTTCAGGAACTTAGTCAAGAACTAACAAATAAGTAAAACAGACCTCTTAGTAGGTAAACCAGATAACACTCAACCCTTGCACAAAAGCTGATTCATTGTATTATAGACGCTTTCTAGACCTTTTTTTTTGACGGAGTTTTGCTTTGTCGCCCAGGCTGGAGTGCAGTGGTGCAATCTCGGCTCACTTTAGCCTCTGCCTCCTGGGCTCAAGGGATTCTCCTGCCTCAGCCTCCCAAATAGTTGGGATTATAGGCACCCGCCACCATGCCTAGTTAATTTTTGTATTTTTAGTAGATACGAGGTTTCACCATATTGGCCAGGCTGGTCTTGAACCCCTGACCTTAAGTAATCCGCCCACCTTGGCCTCCCAAAGTGCTGGGATTACAGGCGTGAGCCACCACACCTGGCCCTAGACTCCTATTCAGAGCTTATTTATTTGTACTCAACACACATACAGTTCTTATCAACATTGTTATCTGCTTTCACTCCTATCCCCAACAGTTCACAACAGATTAGAAGCAGCAGTTTAGAAATGTTGTTTTGGGAGAGTATATCCACAGCGGGGGTCACTGCTGAGCGCTTATAGGAGGAGGGAGAAAGAAAAATTAGAAAGCAGTCATAGAGATTCCAAAAGCACAGTCATCTAGGACCATTTGGTGTAGGGGCAAATAAACTCTGAGGTTATCTACAGAAGAGAATAATAATTGGAATTCATAATTCTGTTCAAATCCCAGATCAATAAAGGTAAGATTATGCTTAGCTACAGAAAATTCAAGATGGCGTGTAATAAAATTTCAAAAGATTTCAATCCAAACTGATGAAAAGAAATAGAAACAGGTTTATTGAGGATAATTTATGAGGTGTGTATTTCTAGGACTTTTGTACAGTTTTTGTTCTGTAACCATAATATGTAGTCCTTTGTCTGGCTTCTTTCATTAAGCATAATGCTTGAGATTCATCCATGTGAACTGGTTAAAATTAAAAGAAGAAGTTTTGTGCTTAAACCTGGAAGACACATTGCCTAAGATTTTCTGATAACTGAGATTTGCTCTACAGGTAATATAAAAATAGTGAGTTATCTTAAAATAAATCCATACCATGGGAAAACAGGTAGCAGCGTTCACCTTTCTTATAGTAGCCTAAGTTTTTCCTTCTCCTCTCTTCTCCTTGTCAAACAAACACAACAGAAAACATATAAGCCCCCAGCATATTGTCTGGCATTCAGTAGGTGTTCAATACATAGTCATTCCTTTCCTTTTCCTTTTTCTTCTGTTTATATCTCGCTTTCCCTTTTTTCCACACCCTTTGATACTCTCCCTTAAGGCTGCTTTATAGGTCAGCTTATATGAGTAATTATGATAAGAGTTGCTCATTATTGCCACAGTTTCCTTGACTTCTAAGAAGTGCTGGGCAAATGTTAGTTTTTTACCAAGCCTCAGCAACTTAGTCACCTGTTGATGAGTTATCCAAAGAGAAACAGAGCTGACAGTCTTGGCCTTTCATACTATATTTATTTACACATATGTGTCACACCCATTTTGGGGTGCCAACTGAATTTCCTCTCCTTTGCAATTGCCCTTGCTGAAAGGAAGGCACAGACAGCCATGTTTGTACTGTGTAACCCCTGGCCTCAGCCGATTGGGCTATAGACACCTGATTCAGGGCAGCCAATCATAAGGTGGGCTGGCTTAATCTCTCCTGATCATCTCTTTTGAGAAGTGAAACAGAAGAACCCAGGACTCTTGAATTGAAAATTCACCTAGAGCTGGCTTTCAAAAGTGAAAGCTGAAAGAAACTGGGGTCTGAATCATTCTTGCTGAGAGACCTTTGGGACCCATGAGAGACTCCAGAATTAGTCTTTTTCTGACTTGCTGGTGGCTGCCTCCTCATGGCCTGATAAGACTATGCTTCCTCCTTGGATGTCTGCCTGCACTATTGCCTGTTATGTCCCTACTGTCATCCTTTCCCTTTTACTCATGCAAATGTGAATCGGTTCCAGTTTACTGCAACCAAGCAATGTCTATTAGGACAATGTCCTTGCAGTTCAGACTCTTTTTTGTCTTTTTTTTTTTTTTTTTTGAGACAAAAGTCTCTCTCTGTCGCCCAGGCAGGAGTGTAGCGGTACAATCTCTGCTCACTGTAACCTCTGCCTCCCGGGTTCAAGTGATTCTCCTGCCTCAGCCTCCTGAGTAGCTGGGACTACAGGTGTGCACCACCATGCCCAGCTAATTTTTGTAGAGACAGGGCCTACAAAATGTTGGCCAGGCTGGTCTCAAACTCCTGACCTCAAGTGATCCACCTGCCTCAGCTTCCCAAAGTGCTGGGATTACAGGCCTGAGCCACTACTCCAAGCCTCTTTTTTTTTTTTTTTTTATCTCTGATAGAAATGTATTTATATATAAAAGTCTTTATGAAATGCATACATATTTCAAAATTGCAATTTAATGAGTGTATTAGTTTCTTATTGCTGCTATAACAAATTACCACAAATCTCGTAGCTTAAAACAACATTAATTTATTGTCCTACAGTTTCAGAGGTCAGAAATCAAGAATCAGTGTCACTGAGCTAAAGTCAAGGTGTTGGCAGGGTAGAATTCCTTCCGGAAGCTTCAGGGGTGAATTTGTTTCCTCACCTCTAGATCACCAGAAATCATCCGCTTTCCTTGGCTCATGATCCTTTACTCACATCACTCTTAATTTCTTCCCTTCATTCAAACCTCTTGCCTCTGTTATCACAGATTCTACTGTCTCCTTTAACCTTCTTGCCTTCCTTTTATAAGGACCCTTGTGATTGCTTTTAGGGCCCACTCAGGTAGTCCAGGATAATCTCTCCATTTCAAGATGCTTTGTTTAATGACATCTGCAAAATTTCTTTTGCTATACTGTATAAGGTAACATTCACAGGTCCTGGGGACTAATTTGTGGATATTTTTAGGGGTTATTATTCAGCCTATTCCAGTAGTTTTTTTATTAAGTGTTACAGGGTCAAAGTATATCAGGAGGAAAGATGTATTACTGGGGTAAGTGGAGCTGAGTGAAAAATGGAGGAGGAATTAAGGGACAAGCAGCCAGAGGGCAGATGTGGAGTCTTAAAGATTCTGAGTGCCAAAGGCTAGCAGTGGGGAAATAGAAGTATACTGAAAAGTTCTTAGGTGTAAAGTAGTCTATTACTTGAAGATAGACTGTGATAAGTTAAAGAGGTGTACTATTAACCCTAAAGCAAACAATAGAATAACAAATAACTTCAGCTAATAAGCAAACAAAAAAGATAGAACAGCATCACAAAAAACCTCAATCCCAAAGAAGGCAGAAAGAGAGAAAAAAGGGTGCAGAGAACAGATGAGACAAATAGAGGACAAATAGCAAGATGGTAGATTTATATACAACCATATCAATAATATGACTGAGTATAAATGGTCTAAGTAACCTCAACTGAAAGGCAGAAATTGTTAGATTAAATTTTTAAAAACTCAGCTATATCAGAAATATGAAGATGGCATGTCACTTGCATTTACCTGATTTTTTTATTATTATTTGTTCATTTTCAAATATGGTTAAGCATTCTAGATATAACTTGAAGTACATTTTGTACTTAAAATTTACTCATCAGGTGTAGTGTAGGTGTATACTTATTATTACAAGTTTGTAAAATCTGTTAATTTTAAATAAAATAATTATTAAGAATTCTAAAATAGTTTGCTGAGAATGATGGTTTCCGCACATGTACGCTAGAACTTAAAGTATAATAAAAAATAAAAAAAAAGAATTCTAAAATGGATGAAGAAATAAGTGTACAGATGATAGGATATTAAGAAAATGTGTTAGCTCAAAACTTCAGGGACTTCATGATATTCTTTTTTAGTCAACAAATGTTTATGAAAATATAAATAATAATATAAGGATAAAGTCTAAACTTATATATAACAGCATTTATGATATGTTGCCCTCAATCTCTACATAATGAAAAATACAAGGAGCATAAAAATATGAGGAAATTGTGCTAGAAAAAAATGAATGACACAAAAATATCTTGCTCTTCTATCAGCTTCAAGCTGAAGGTGAGCATTTATTGAATATCCCAAATTATTTTTCCTATATTATAATGGTGACTTTAAAACGTCTACTGCTAAAACTTTTAATTATAAGATTATAATTATAGTTAAATTTTGGATAAAAGTTCTGATTTATTCTTGTATCCCTGAAGTTTATTCTGTGATAGTGAGATTCAGTTTCAGACATGTATCAATTTTAATACTCAGCCATTTAACATTCATCCAAAACATGTATTCAGTGTGACTTTATGTGTGTCTATGTCCATATTCTGTTTATAAAACTAAACATTATCATAAAAATATGAAGTTCCCTAGGTCTCCAATATTCTTTTATAATGTGATTTTAAGTAAAATCAAATCATTGCCAGTTAGTTGCTTTCCAGATTTCTGAGTATTTATAAATGTGCTGAATATCTTGTTCATATATCTTTGACCCTATCTCTGAATTTTTTCCTCTCCAGAAATCTTGGGCTACTTTCCACGCCTCCGTCTAATGTATAAGAGTGAAATTCTTATTTCAGGCCATTTTTTCTAAACCCTTGCCAACGCTGACTATTATTAGTTTTATAATTTCTGACAATTTGATAGGCAAAACTGGCATCTCATTATTAATTTAGTTTACAGTCTCTTTGGTTACTTGGTCCAATTTCTTCTTTTGTGAAGTTTCTATTTGTGGCCTCTTCCTGTTGTCCAATTGGTGTTAGTGTTTTTCATGTTTATTTATAAGGGTTCTCTGTTTATATAGTAAGGATATTAACATTTACTCATTAAAAATGAAAAATATTGGCTTAGAAAAGACTTCCATATTCTCATGTGCTAGCTACTTTGATAGGCTTGGATGGAGTGGGTGGAGAGAGAATGCGAGGGTGTTTACTGGGAACATTATTAGTGGGGAGCATGTTACAGTGAGCGGAAATTCAGTTCACCCTCTATACACCTCCAGACTGATTTTCTTAAAAATAATACTGTCAACATGCCTTCTGCTCAAAATCTCCCCATTGTCTTCATCAGCCATCTACCAAAGCATAATTTTATCAGCCAGGCACCAACATTTCTCCATATTTGGGCTTCAAGTATTTATTTTCAAATTGTGTCCAACCCAACCCAATCCAACCCAACTCTGTTCAGACTAGTCTAATGTGTTAGGTGTTGAGGATACAGAGATGACAAGTCTCTATCTTCAAAGTGCTTGCAGACAAGGAGGGAGGGACAAATAAATAGATTTGTGACATAAACCTCCTGTTAGGAATACATAAAAGGCATTATTGGGAAAGAGGGGACAGACAGCCTGGCTGGAAGAGAGGGGTCAGGAAATCTTACCAGAAAAGAGGATGGTTAACATGCATCTTGATGAATGGACAGTTTGTCAATCAGTCAAAGACAGGTCATGGTGGAGGGGGAATAGTTTAAGAAGAGGGAAGATTAGGTGAGACTCAGTTCAGGTCAAGTGGAGCGATATGGGAGAAGTGGTCAAAGATGAGGTGGTGGGCATGGTTCAGAGAGCCTACTGCATCAAGGGGGTTGTGTTTTAACCTCAGAGTAGTGGAGAGTAATTGAAGAGTTATGAACAGAAGACTGTCTGATCAGGGTTATGCTTTTGACAAATCACCCTGGCTGCATTCTGGAGAATGAATCAGAGGGGAAATATTTAGAGTGACTATAGGTCTGGGTTGGCCTGAGGCAGTTTTGATTTACACCTGTTGTCCTGGGATTCTGCCCAGTTTAGCATTTGTTGTAGGTTTTTCATTTTTAAATCAAGTATTTTTATTAATAAGCATTAAAACAAGTTGGGGCAAATTTGGTAAACCTCCATTTAGTACTTTCATTTTCTGTCATGGTCTTATCTAGTATTGAGATGAATATTCACTGAGCAGAGGTCTTTATCATGCAGTTAAATCTGGAATAAAACCAATGAGCCTGCCTCTCTTCTCCCTGCCCTTTCCAGATGCAAGGTGGTTAATATCTGCCTTTCAATGAAGGGGAACATGCAGGTTGTTCCCTGATAAGACCAAGTGGTTCTGACATTAGCAGCAGGGGTGATCAAAGTCCTTCTGGTCTCTGGTGGTGATAGGAGAAATATTTGAAGCCACTGTCCCTGCCAGCCTCTTTGTCTACCAGCCAGTTGCTGTGACTCATGCTGCAGCCTGAGACATATGTGAAGCTGCATAGGCTACCTCTTGGCAGTGTCAGTGAGAAACATGGAACAACATAGGTTAGATGTATGTGAAGTCTATGCAGGAAAGAAAGGCTGAGCAATTATGCTATGGAGGATAGAAAGAGTCATCTCAATGCTTTTCCCACAGGGGTTTTATCATTTATTGTACAACACGAACCTATATCTATTTACTTATTTATTGTATTGTTAGCTAATGCTTATTTTTTTGTTTTTGCAATAAATCCTTTTGGCAGCAATGAACTCAAGGCAATGTTAAGCGAAAAATGAAGTACTGAATTCTCACCTCTCAAGAACATTGATGTTGAGTGTATAATCTGCACAAAGTGTTTGTGGACATTTATCACCTGCCATGGAGGCCATAGAAATGTCACTGACCACATGGAAAACAGAAGGCACAAAGCTGCTGAAGGAGCATTATTATCTGCTTCAAAAGTAGTTGTCACCATGAGAAGACTGCCTGGAGATGGTGATTTACCACATGCAGCTGCAGATGGTGTGTTCTGGCTGCCCCTGGCATTTGTGGGCCTGGGGCAAGAGGACAAATGAAAGCCTACATTCCATTAGGTTTAAATATTTACAAGTTATAAATCAAGCAAGCAAGCTGTTAAATAAAATATGCTGTATACTCCTATCTTAACAAAAACACCTTCATTATGACAAAAATTTTTAAAAATGTGTAAAGCTATGGTTTTTATATGGAGTTGGCAAAAATTGAAAGATGACTGAACTCAAATATTGAACACATCTGAATGTTGTCTTGATGGCTTGGCAAAGTTTAGATGAGTAATACAAGTAAAGTAATATGTAATTCATAAATTAATATACATTTATTCCATAAAATTTAGTGTTCTTTCCTTCATTTCAGCAAAACCATTAATATTTTTATATTCAAGATTTTCATATAATTTGCATTCTATTGACAGTAAAAATCTAAAGGATTAAAAACTAAAATCTAATTACATTCAACATGTATAAAATTTGAATTCATTTTCATCCAAATGTGTAAATTAAAGTTAATTTAAAATATAAAAAAAGTGACTTTTCATGTTCTTAAAAATATTTTTCTTAGAAAATATTAAAAATTATCAATTAAAATAAAAGATAACATGCAAGTTATAATGCATATCATGAAATTTTAAAATCAAAATTAAATAAAGGTGAAATTTTTTATTCAATCTTTGAAATTGAAATTAAAATCCAACTACATTAAGGAATTTTATAAAAATAAAACCATTCAAAATTCTGAGGTTCAATGTCTATCTAGTTGTCAGTTTAAAGAACCTGAAGCATGCCTCATCCATGTTACAGCTAGATTTACATATACTTGTACATAAATATATAAAACTAAATAAATGTATGTATATGCGGACACATACATTTAAGAATAATATGAACTGTTTAATATTGGAAAATATTACAAATAGAAACGAAATCATTAGTATCTCTGGAATTGAGAAGAGGAACAAAAGGAAAAGCAAGGTGCTCAGCAGTAATGGAAAATGATACTTGGTCATGCGTAAATCCATGGCATTCTCTCTATCTGTGGGGAAACACATTTGACAAGTTAATTAATTTCCTTTTTCTCTTATATAAGCGTCTCCACTGCTCACCTCCTCCTTGCACTCTAAAACTGTTTCTGTCTCTGATTTCAGTAACAGCATTTGGATGCAGTTACTTTTTCTTTCTAGAACACTGGGAAGGAGTTGTGGAAAAAAGATTCCCGAGCTTTGAAAAGTATGTCTTGAGTGTGGACGTTTAGGGTGTTGGTTCACAGTCTACCAGCACTGAATTTTGGATCTTCAGTGACAGAACTGCCCATCAGTTTTTAAATGTACTT
Organism: Pongo abelii; assembly: GCF_028885655.2. Classification (NCBI taxonomy): domain Eukaryota; kingdom Metazoa; phylum Chordata; class Mammalia; order Primates; family Hominidae; genus Pongo; species Pongo abelii. Next base: position 20,483,257 of record NC_072008.2, read on the forward strand.
ATTTTTTGATGTGTGTCTGTGATATGCAAGGCTCCCTAGAGTTCGGGACCCAGCAGGGGTCCTCCTTGTCCTTGTCTAAGGGTATGTACAAATCACTTCATGCAGCATATATTTTCATTAGCTCTACTGGCTGAACTTTATTTCAGGTTTTTCTTGTGCACAAGAAAAAGCTCATCATCATTGGTCATTAGAGAAATGCAAATCAAAACCACAGTGAGCTACCATCTCACGCCAATTAGAATGGCAATCATTAAAAAGTCAGGAAACAGATGCTGGAGAGGATGTAGAGAAATAGGAATGTTTTTACACTGTTGGTGGGAGTGTAAATTAGTTCAACCATTGTTGAATACAGTGTGGTGATTCCTCAAGGATCTAGAACTAGAAATACCATTTGACCCAACAATCCCATTACTGGGTATATACCCAAAGGATTATAAATCATTCTATTATAAAGACACATGCACACGTATGTTTATTGCAGCACTGTTTACAATAGCAAAGACTTGGAACCAACCCAAATGCCCATCAATGATAGACTGGATAAAGAAAATTTGGCACATATACACCATGGAATACTATGCAGCCGTAAAAAAGGATGAGTTCATGTCCTTTGCAGGGACATGGATGAAGCTGGAAACCATCATCCTCAGCAAACTAACACAGGAAAAGAAAACCAAACACCACATGTTCTCACTCATGAGTGGGAGTTGAACAATGAGAACACATGGACACAGAAAGGGGAACATCACATACTTGGGCCTGTCGGGGGGGTGGGGGGAAAGGGGAGGGATAGCATTAGGAGAAATACCTAATGTAGATTATGGGTTGATGGGTGCAGCAAACCACCATGGCACGTGTATACCTATGTAACAAACCTGCACGTTCTGCACATGTATCCCAGAACTTAAAGTATACAAAGATAAAAAAAAAAAAAAAAAGAAGCCAAGCAATAGCTGTCAATGTGTTAGCTCCATGTGAAGATGAAGTTCACAGATAAATGACACCAGTTTTCTATTAGTGTCTTCAGATGCTTCGAAGAAAAAAGAATCAGTTCATTCTAATTATAATTTGATATTTTCATCCAACTCATGGATCTAAAACAAGCTTTTGGAGGTTCATTCTATCAAAGGTGAAACATCTGTTATTATTGTAAATGCTATAGTAAATTCATATTAAAAGTTCAACATTTGGGCCAGGCGTGGTGGCTCACACTTGTAATCCCAACACTCTGGGAGGCCAAGATGGGTCGATCATCTGAGGTCAGGAGTTCAAGACCAGCCTGGCCAACATGGTGAAACCGTGTCTCTACTAAAAATACAAAATTAGCTGGGTGTGGTGGCGTGTGTCTATAATCCCAGCTACTCTGGAGGCTGAGGCAGGAGAATCACTGGAACCCAGGAGGCGGAGGTTGCAGTGAGCTGAGTTCGTGCCATTGTACTCCAGCCTGGGCAACAAGAGTGAAACTCTGTCTCAAAAAAAAAAAAAAAAAAAAAAAAAAAAAAGAAATAAAAAACCAAAAAACAAAACAAAACAAAAAGTTCAACATTTGAAGATGAAATGATTTGTTTTGGGGATGATGGTTAAAACACAAATTTTGGTGCAGCACAGCATCATGATCAAAACAATGTTCTTACTAAAATTTAAAAATCTATGGAAGTGAACTATACTTGGAATTAGTCATGGTACATACATAATTCATAATTATGTACGAACAAGCTGCAATATTATACCAATCAAAATAGAAGCTGTAGTTGTCAAAATTTACAAATATTTCTATTTGTACAACGTTAGAGTAACTGAAATACAAAAATTTTTTGACAAAACTGATGTTGAATTAAAAATACTTAGCATGACAGTACGTGCATCATCAAGTGGATTTTAGAAATGTTTTGCCTTTGAAGAACTACTTTGCAAATCAATCTAAGTGTCCTACATTGGCATTGAACAGTTTTACGAGTCCTCTAAATCTTATTTCATTGTTTTCTCAAAGCCATTTGGAAATGTTTAATCAAAGTATTCAAAGAAAGCTCACATTTGAAGATTTTAGAAAAGTAAAATCATTGAGAACAAAGCTTTCAAACAGAAAGACATTGAGATTTATCCCTTCAAAACAAGAGGGAAACCAAATAAATTAAATAACGAGAGTTCAAATGATTTATAAGATTTAGTTTCACAATTCCGTAATTGAATGTTAGAATATCTTAACTCTGAAGTGGCTTTTGATGAAGCTGCTATTTTTAATTGGAAAAATTTATAGTTTGTACCGAAATAAATTGAAATTGAGCAGCCTCTGAGTTGGGCAAAGCAGTAAAAAGATCATAGGGATAATTTATTTAATCGGTTTTGTCTCATAAAAATATTTGTCAAAAAAGGTATTCCAAATGGAGTAAAAAAGACACTACCTAAGAAAATGTTTGGGCTTATATATTTATATATCAATAAAAAATAACTTGAGAATATCTTCCAGATATTCCACTTTATACCCACTAGGATGGCTATAATAAAAAATAAATGAGCAAACGAAAACTGAAAAGTAAGCATTGGCAAGGATGTGTAGAAATTGGAACCCTCATACACTGGTGGTGGGAATGTAAAATGGTGCAGCCCCTATGAAAAGTAGTTTGGCAACTCCTCAAAAAGTTAAACATAGTTACCATTTGACCTATCAGTTGCACGCCTAGGTATATACCCAAGAGAATTGAAAACATGTGTTCATGTAAAAACTTGTACATGAATGCTCATAGCAGCATTATTCATAATAACCAAAATATGAAACAACCGTTATGTCCATCAATTGATGAATGGATAACCAAATGTGGTCTTTCCATAGAATGAAATATTATTCAGAGATGTATATGGTGAAGAAACCAATTAAAGTATGTCAATATGTATATATCAATATGTGCCGAGAACGATTTCTGCTTGTGTGTGTTTAATGGTCACAGAATAAGTATAGATTAAGAGTTTTTGGCTTAATATGCATAGATATACATAACTTTTATTATTAGAAACAATTTCACTTAAAAATGTTTCTGAATAGAACTATTTTATAGTTTTATCCTGTTGCAATATAATAATGCCAATTTATTGATCAAGTAAACATTTCTAAAATTACATAATTTTAATTCTTTTTGGTTATCCTTTTTACTCAACTGTCCCAATAAATTATCACACTATGGATGTTGGAAGTACTAAGACCAGTTAGGAGGTTACTGCCTCCAGGTAAGAAATGAGGATGGCTTGAACTAAGGCGGAAGCTGTGGGGATAGACAGGGTTGGATAGGTCTGGAGATACTTAGGAGGTAGAAGCGACAGGATTTGGTGGCTGGCTGGAAACTGAAGCTGAAAGAAAGGAGAGTGTAGAATGATCCTCCAATTTTTGGTTTGGGTAGATGGTGGTATTATTTACTTTGGGAATAGAAAAGGAGGAGCAGGTTTAGTGGGAGAATTCAGTTTTGGAGATGTGGAATTTACGATACTTGTTTAAAACTCTTCAATGATTTCCTAATGACTTTCCATTATCCTTAGAATTAAGATAGAAATCCTTCAAATCCTAAAAAACTGGCATATAAACAGACTTGGAAGCAATTCATTCTCAAGTTGGGGAAAAGAGCTGGGAAGAAGGCAGTATTTAGTGGTTAGGAGATAATAACACAAGGCTGAGATGTGGTCACAGAGGAGGCGAAAGATAAGAATGTGGTGCTGGGATTAGCTAGGAATGTAGGACCCGCAGAAAGGGTTCATTCAAGGTTGGCAACCAAGTTACTTAGCGTTACTTTAGGATGGTTTGTAGAGCAACCATCAGAGCTAAGTGGGACAGGGAATCAGGCTGAGTAGGGATTCCTGATACATGTGCACTCCCCCCACCCACCCCATGCTGAAAACCAGGGCTGGTACTAGGGTGAGGCAAGAGAGCTGCCAAGGCACAAAATTTAAGGTGGCACTCACTTTCAGGTGTGGACAAGTACACCTGAGACCCCGAGAGTGAGCGTCTCCTTAAATTTTGTACCCCAGGTGCTTATCTTGCCTCACTCTAGTCCAGGTTCTACTGAAAACACTTTTTCTATACCTTAACATGAGTTATCAAATCTAGCCGAACGTCATGGTCCCCTAGGGAATTATTATTAGTGTTTTTTTTTAAATGCAGATTTCTATATCCCCACTTCAAATATACTGAATTAGAATCTCTGAGGGTAGAATTCATCAATCTGTATTTTTAAAAATGACTTAGGTGATTGTTATACACGAGGTCTATAGGATCCACTGGTCTTTAGCACTTCCTTCATGCATCTGACCTCACATATTAACAGTAAGATCCTGGTGGGTAATTGGGTTGGGGATACTAATAGTACACACTCCTTGGTCATATGCATTGTGAACCAACTGAGAAATAGATGCAGGATCCATGTGGCAATTAAATAATAGCATCATTAGCCAAAGAAGAAACTGCAAGGGAAATTAGAAAATACTCGGAATTGAATGTATCAAAAATTGTGGGATGCTTGTAACACAGTGCCTAGAGGAAAATATATAGCATTGAATGCTTACATTAGAAATTTTAAAGAGATTGTCAAATCGGTGGGTCAAATTTCTACCTTAAGAAACTAGCAAAAGAAGAGCAAATTAAATCCAAAGCAAGGAGAATGAAGGAAATAATAAAAATAAGAGTGATTTCAGCACTTTGGGAGGCCAAAGTGGGAGGATTGCTTGAGGCCAGGAGTTTGAGACCAGCCTAGGCAGACCCCATCTCTACAAAAAAAAAAAAAAATTAGCTGGGCATGGTGGCACACACCATGCTACTCAAGAGGCTGAGGAGGGAGAATCACTTGAGCTTAGGAGGTCGAGGCTATAGTGAGCTATGATCACACCACTGCACTCTAGCCTGGGCAACAGAGTGAGATCCTGTCTCAAAATAATAATAATAATAGCAGAAATCAATGAAACAGAAAACAGAAAAAAATAGAGACAATCAATGGAACTAAAAGTTGGCTTGAAAAGATCAATAAAATTTATAAACTTCTAGCCAGACTGATCAAGAAAAAAAGAGAAGATACAAATTACTAATATCAGAAATTAAAGAAAGGACATCACTAAAGATCACATAGACATTAAAGGGATAATAAAAGAATACAGTTGGCCCTCTGTATCCATGAATTCTGCATCCACAGATGCAACCAACTGTGGGTATAAAATATAGTAATCACCGAATGCAGAATTCGTGGACACCAAAGTCAGACTTTTCATATGTAAGAGTTCCACAGGGCCAACTGGGGGACTTGAGCATCTGAGTATTTTGATATTGGGGGTGGGGGTCCTGGAACCAATCCAATTACAAGTGAGAATATGCAGTGTTTGGTTTTCTTTTCCTGTGTTGCTAAGGGTAATGGCCTCCAGCTCCATCCATGTTCCCACAAAAGACATGATCTCATTCTTTTTAAAATGACTGCATAGTATTCCATGGTGTATAGGTGCCACAAGACTGTTTTGTGGACAGCCTTAGGCCAATAAATTTTATAAACTAGATAAAAAATTTTGAAAGGCACAAATTATCAAAAGCTCACTCAAGAAGAAATGAATAGCTCTCCCTCCTCTCCCTCTCCCTCTCCCTCCTCTCCCTCTCCCTCCTCTCCCTCTCCCTCCTCTCCCTCTCCCTCCTCTCCCTCTCCCTCTCCCTCTCCCTCCTCTCCCTCCTCTCCCTCTCCCTCTCCCTCTCCCCTTTCTTCGGTCTCCCTCTCCTTCTTTTTTCGGTCTCCCTCTGTTGCCCAAGCTGGACTGTACTGCCGTGATCTCGGCTCGCTGCAACCTCCCCGCCTCGGGCTCCTGTGACTCTCCTGCCTCAGCCTGCCAGGTGCCTGGGATTGCAGGTGCGCGCCACCACGCCTGAATGGTTTTTGTGTTTTTGGTGGAGACGGGGTTTCGCCGTGTTGACCGGGCTGTTCTCCAGCTCCTGGCCTCGAGTGATCTGCCTGCCTCGGCCTCCCGAGGTGCTGGGATTGCAGACAGAGTCTCGCTCACTCAATGCTCAATGGTGCTCAGGCTGGAGTGCAGTGGCGTGATCTCGGCTGGCTACAACCTCCACCTACCAGCCTCCTGCCTTGGCCTCTTAAAGTGCTAAGATTACAGCCTCTGCCCCGCCGCCACCCCGTTTAGGAAGTGAGGAGCGTCTCTGCCTGGCCGCCCATCGTCTGGGATGTGAGGAGCCCCTCTGCCCAGCCGCCCCATCTGGGAAGTGAGGAGCGCCTCTGCCCGGCCGCCATCCCGTATAGGAAGTGAGGAACGTCTCTGCCCGGCCGCCCATCGTCTGGGATGTGAGGAGCGCCTCTGCCCGGCCACCCCGTCTGGGAGGTGAGGAGCGCCTCTGCCCGGCCGCCCGGTCTGGGAGGTGAGTAGTGCCTCTGCCCGGCCGCCACCCCGTCTGGGAGGAAGTGAGGAGCGCCTCTGCCCGGCCGCCCCATCTGGGAAGTGAGGAGCGCCTCTGCCCGGCCGCCCCGTCTGGGAGGTGAGGAGTGAGTGCCTCTGCCCGGCTGCCACCCCGTCTGGGAGGAAGTGAGGAGCACCTCTGCCCAGCCGCCCCGTCTGGGAGGTGAGGAGCGCCTCTGCCCGGCCGCCCCGTCTGGGAAGGGAGGAGCGCCTCTGCCCGGCCGCCACCCCATATGGGAAGTGAGGAGCGCCTCTGCCTGGCCACCCTGTCTGGGAGGTGAGGAGCGCCTCTGCCCAGCCGCCCCGTCTGGGAGGTGAGGAGTGCCTCTGCCCGGCCGCCACCTCGTCTGGGAGGAAGTGAGGAGCACCTCTGCCCGGCTGCCCCGTCTGGGAGATGAGGAGCACCTCTGCCCGGCCGCCCCGTCTGGGAGGTGAGGAGCGCCTCTGCCTGGCCGCCACCCCATCTGGGAGGAAGTGAGGAGCACCTCTGCCCGGCCGCCCCATCTGGGAAGTGAGGAGCGCCTCTGCCCGGCCGCCCCGTCTGGGAAGTGAGGAGCGCCTCTGCCAGGCCGCCCCATCTGGGAGGTGAGGAGTGCCTCTGCCCGGCTGCCACCCCGTCTGGGAGGAAGTGAGGAGCACCTCTGCCCGGCTGCCCCGTCTGGGAGATGAGGAGCACCTCTGCCCGGCCGCCCCGTCTGGGAGGTGAGGAGCGCCTCTGCCTGGCCGCCACCCCATCTGGGAGGAAGTGAGGAGCACCTCTGCCCGGCCGCCCCATCTGGGAAGTGAGGAGCGCCTCTGCCCGGCCACCCCGTCTGGGAAGTGAGGAGTGCCTCTGCCTGGCCGCCACCCCGTCTGGGAGGAAGTGAGGAGCGCCTCTGCCTGGCTGCCCCATCTGGGAAGTGAGGAGCGCCTCTGCCCAGCCGCCACACCGTCTGGGAAGTGAGGAACGCCTCTGCCCGGCCGCCCCGTCTGGGAAGTGAGGAGCGCCTCTGCCCGGCCGCCCTGTCTGGGAAGTGAGGAGCGCCTCTGCCTGGCCACCCTGTCTGGGAGGTGAGGAGCGCCTCTGCCCGGCCGCCCAGTGTGGGAAGTGAGGAGCACCTCTGCCCGGCCGCCCTGTCTGGGAGGTGAGGAGCGCCTCTGCCTGGCCGCCACCCCATCTGGGAGGAAGTGAGGAGCGTCTCTGCCCGGCCGCCCCGTCTGGGAAGTGAGGAGAGCCTCTGCCCGGCCGCCCGGTCTGGGAAGTGAGGAACGCCTCTGCCCGGCCGCCCCCTCTGGGAAGTGAAGAGCGCCTCTGCCCGGCCGCCCTGTCTGGGAGGTGAGGAGCGCCTCTGCCTGGCTGCCACCCCGTCTGGGAGGAAGTGAGGAGCGCCTCTGCCCGTCCGCCCCGTCTGGGAGGTGAGGAGCGTCTCTGCCCGGCCGCCCCGTCTGGGAAGTGAGGAGCGCCTCTGCCCGGCGGCCTCCTCTGGAAAGTGAGGAGCGCCTCTGCCCGGCCGCCCTGTCTGGGAGGTGTACCCAACAGCTCCGAAGAGACAGCGACCATCGGGAGCGGGCCATGAGGAGGATGACGGTTTTGTTGAAAAGAAGAGGGGGAAGTGTGGGGAAAGGAAGGAGAGATCAGATTGTTGCTGTGTCTGTGTAGAAAGAGGTGGGCATAGGAGACTCCATTTTGTTCTGACTAGGAGAAGTTCTTCTGCCTTGGGATGCTGTTGATCTATGGCCTTTCCCCCAGCCCCGTGCTCTCTGAAATATGTGCTGTGTCAACTCAGGGTTAAATGGATTAAGGGCGGTGCAAGATGTGCTTTGTTAAACAGATGCTTGAAGGCAGCATGCTCTTTAAGAGTCATCACCACTCCCTAATCTCAAGTACCCAGGGGCACAAACACTGCAGAAGGCCGCAGGGTCCTCTGCCTAGGAAAACCAGAGACCTTTGTTCATGTATTTATCTCCTGACCTTCTCTCCACTATTATCCTATGACCCTGCCATATCCCCCTCTCCGAGAAACACTCAAGAATGATCAATAAATACTAAAAAAAAAAAAAAAAAAAAAAAAAAAAAGAAATTTCTTGTAAGTGGCTGTCAGGGGTCCAGGGAAACGGTGCTCAGGCTACAGTTATTTTGGCACTGACAACAGGAACTGGTTTGGTTTGGTTGTGGAAAGGAGGTCTTGTGATACTTTTATAACATCTTTCTGAGAACACAGAGTACATGAAGGCTCTGTCACCCAGCTACGGCTGCCTGGTTCCATTTTAACTTTGAGCACCTCAGTTAGACTCCTGGGAGTCATTTTGTCTTTCTGCAGGGGGCATACTTTAACAGGTCTTTCGTCAATTTTGTAATTGGATTTTGAAGAAAAATACCATTGCATTTTGAATTTTTTTTTACACATTCCTGTAGAATATATGGTTTGTAAATATATTCTTCTGATCTATAAAAAAAAAAAAGAAGAAATGAATATTAGGATCACCTTAAAGCTATTAAATAAATTGCTTTCACAGTGTAAAACCTCCCTCTCCCCCACCCAAAAAAACTTTATTGGTGAATTCTACTAAACACTTAAGGAAACAATAATACCATTGCTATACAAACTCTTCCATCAAATAGGAGTAAAATTTTCTCAATTTACTTTATGAGGTCAGCATTACCCTGTTACTGAAACCACACAAAGACATAACAAGAAAAGAAATCTGTAGCCTAATATCCCTCATGAACACAGTTGCAAAAATTCTGAACAAAATATTAGCATATGAGGCTGGGCATGGTGGTTGACACCTGTAATCCCAGGACTTTGGGAGGCCAAGGCAGGCAGATCACCTGAGGTCAAGAGTTTGAGACCGGCCTGGCTAACACGGTGAAACCCTGCCTCTACTAAAAATACAAAAAATTAGCCGGGTGTGGTGGCGGGCGCCTGTAGTCCCAGCTACTCGGGAGGCTGAGGCAGGAGAATGGCGTGAACCCGGGAGGCTGAGCTTGCAGTGAGCCGAGATCGCGCCACTGCACTCCAGCTTGGGCGACAGAACGAGACTCCGTCTCAAAACAAACAAACAAACAAACAAAAAAGTAGCTGGGTGTGGTGGCAGGCACCTGTAATCCAAGCTACTCAGGAGGCTGAGGCAGGAGAATTGCTTGACCCGGGAGGCCGAGGTTGCAGTGAGCCAAGATAGTGCCACTGCACTCCAGCCTGGGCAACAGAGCGAGGCTCCATCTCAAAACAAACAAACAAATAAACAAAATGTTAGCATATCAAATCCAGCAACCTATGAAAATACTACACCTCAAAGAAGTGGGGTTTATTTCAGGAATGCAAGGTTGTTTCAATCAATATAATTTGCCATATTAACAGATTAAGAAGAAAAATATTTTGATTGTTGCAAATTTTTTTGACAAAATTCAACACTCATTTTTTATAAAAACTCTCAGAACACTAGGAATAGAAGGGAATTTCCTCAACCTGGTAAGGGGCATCTCTGACAAATCTACAGTTAAATTTAATGGCGAAAGGCTATGCTTCCTCCCTTGGATCAAGAACGATACAAATATATTTTGTCGGCCATTTCTATTCAACATTGCACTGAAGGTCCTAGCTAGTAAAAGAAGGCAAGAAAAAAGAAATAAAGGCGTACAGATTGGAAAGGAAGAAATAAAACTGTTTCTGTGAACAGACAAAATGATTGTCTAGGTAGAAAATTTAAAAGAATCTACCAAAAAGCTACTGAAACTCGTAAGTGAGTTTAGCAAGATTGCATGATACAATATCAAAATACACTATCCTAGCAATGAATATATATATATATATATATATATATATATTTTTTTTTTTTTTTTTTTTTTGAGACAGAGTTTCACTCTTGTTGCCCAGGCTGGAGTGCAATGGCACGATCTCAGCTCACTGCAACCTCTGCCTCCTGGGTTCAAGTGATTCTCCTGCCTCAGCCTCCTGAATACCTGGGATTACAGGCATGCACCACCACACCCAGCTAATTTTGTATTTTTAGTAGAGACGGGGTTTCTCCATGTTGGTCAGGCTGGTCTTGAACTCCCAACCTTGGGTGATCCACCTGCCTCGGCCTCCCAAAGTGCTGGGATTACAAGCATGAGCCACTGCACCTGGCAAAATATTTGTTAAAAAAACGTTTATTTAAGTTCAGGGCTACATGTGCAGGTTTGTTATATAGGTAAACTTGTGTCATGGGGGTTTGTTGCACAGAATATTTCATCAACCAGGTACTAAGCCTAGTACCCATTCATTATTTTTTCTGCTCCTCTCCCTCCTCTTACCCTCTACCCTCCTTCCTCAAGTAGGCCCCAGTGTGCATTCTTCTCCTCTATGTGTCCATGTGTTCTCATAATTTAGCTCCCACTTACAAGTGAGAACATGTGGTATTCAGTTTTTTGTTCCTGTGTTAGTTTGCTAAGGATGGTGGCCTCCAGCTGCATCCATGTTCCCGCAGAAGACATGATCTCATTCTTTTTTAATGACTGTATAGTATTCCATGGTGTATAGGTACCACATTTTCTTTATCCATTCTATTATTGATGGGCATTTAGGTTGATTCCATGTCTTTGCTATTGTGAATAGTGCCACAGTGAACATATGTGTGCATGTGTCTTTATGTAGAACAATTTATATTATTTTGGGTATACACCCAGTAATGGGGTTGCTGGGTCAAATGGTAGTTCTGTTTTTAGCCCTTTGAGGAATTGCCACACTGCTTTCCAGAATGGTTGAGCTAATTTACACTTCCACCAGCAGTGTATAAGTGTTCCCTTTTCTCTGCAGCCTCACCAGCATCTGTTGTCTTTTGACTTTTTAATAATAGTCTTTCTGACTGGTGTGAGATGGTATTTCATTGTGGTTTTGATTTGCATTTTTCTTTTTTTTTTTTTTTTTTTGAGACAGAGTCTCGCTCTGTCACCCTGGCTGGAGTGCAGTGGCGCGATCTCAGCTCACTGCAAGCTCCGCCTCCCGGGTTCACGCCATTCTCCTGCCTCAGCCTCCGGAGTAGCTGGGACTACAGGCGCCCGCCACCGCGCCTGGCTAATTTTTTGTATTTTTCTTTTTTTTTAGTAGAGACGGGGTTTCACAGTGGTCTCGATCTCCTGACCTCGTGATCCGCCCGCCTCGGCCTCCCAAAGTGCTGGGATTACAGGCGTGAGCCACCGCGCCCGGCCTGATTTGCATTTTTCTAATGATCAGTGATGTTGAGCTTTTTTTTCATGTTTGTTGGCCGCGTGTATGTCTTCTTTTGAGAAGTGTCTGTTTATGTCCTTCGCCTGCTTTTTAATGAGGTTGTGTGCTTTTTTCTTGTAAATTTGTTTAAGTTCCTTATAGATGCTGGATATTAGACTTTTGTCAGATACATAATTTGCAAAAATTTTCTCCCATTCTGTAGGTTGTCTGTTTATTTTGTTGATAGTTTTCCTTGCCATGCAGAAGCTCTTTAGTTTAATTAGGTCCTAACAATAAAAAATTGGAAATTGAAATAAACAATATCATTTACAATATTGTCAAAAACGTGAAATATTTAGGTACAAATGTAACAAAATATGCGCAAGATTTTAATGCTGAACATTAGACAACATTGCTGAGAAAAACTAAAGATCTAAATAAATGGAGTGATATAGCACATTTATGGATTGGAAGATTCAATATGAAGATGCCAATTCCCTCTGATCTATAGATTTAATGCAATCGCAATAAAAATCCCTGCAGAATGGTAGAAGTTTGGAAGTTTGGAAGTTGATTCAAAAATTTGTATTCATGTGCAAAAATACAACATCAGCTTTGTTAGATAAAATAATGCCGGAAAACATTTATTGAATGTTTACTGTGTGCCAGGTATTGCTTCACATACTTTGAGTGTATTGAGAAATCTAGTTTTCACAACAATCCTCTGAGGAAAGAAAACAGTCTTATCCCAGTTTATTGATATACAAACAGAGCACACAGAGTGAGAGTAACTTGTTTGAGTTTATCAGCTTTTGGTTTGGAGAGTTTGCCATTGAACCCAAGCAATTGGAATCCAGAGTTCAGCCTTTTAATTATCTGTAATCACCAGTTTCTGTATCAACTAGCTATTGTTGCAACCAACCACAAAATCTCAGTGGCAAATGATAATAAGCTTTAAGTTTCCACATGTCTGCAGGTTGTTGGGGGCAGCTTTACTGATTTCAGCTAGACTCAGCTGGGTAGCTCTAACTGTAGGTTGAGTTGAGGGTTTCTTCACATGTCTCTCATCCTTCTTGAATTATTGGCTTAATCATGGTCTGTTCTTCTCATGGTGATAAAAGAAGCAAGAAAGAGGGCCTCCCATCAGAACTAAGGCCCACATCAATCTGTCTCCTGTTTTGGGCTTTAATTGCCCAAGTCAAGGAAGGGAAAAGTAGAAAATGGAAGGTCTCTTTTGCAAGGCAAGGAAGTCCCGCCCTGGTGTGCTCATAATGGGGAAAAGACTGCAAGGCCTAGGAGCTCCTCCCATAGGCCGGCTGGATCAAGAAAGTCAGAGAAGGAGAGGGGCATTTTTGCTCACTGACATTTTTGTCACCTGAGGAAAGATGAATGGATGTCAGACTTCTGTCTGTGTTCATGAAATGTCTCATGGAGGAGGGGAGTGTAGGGTGAAAGCTTCTGTCTACCCCTTCTACCGCTTCTGAGGAAGTGTTAGGAGAACTTAGTATGTAAGGGCTAAGGAGGCACAGAAAGGGAATAACCTTTTCTCGTATAGAAGGCAAGGACTGGGTTCTTTACATCTTGGTATCCCTCTTCTGGTAGTTAACCCAGAACTACTGACACGGAAGTTTCCTAAGATGTGTAGTCGAACAATAGTGAAATTCGCATTTTCCATTCTTGGAGAAGAACCTCCAAAAGTGAAACCTTACTTCCTGGGGGTTCCACTTGGCCTGGCAACAGAAACCGTGTTTGCATTCTGAAGAGTATTTTGGCCATCTGTTTTGGTTGCCCTGAGTTACTCCAATATAGTCGCGAAGAAGCTTGTCCTGCTGAGGTTTATCACTGATTGCAAAACTAACCCTGGCTAGCAAAACTGGCAAATTCTGCTTAGTGAGTGTGTGTTTTTGTTGTGTGTATGATGTGTGTGTGTGTGTGTGTGTGTGTTTTGAGCAGAGTTTCCATAGAAAAAAAGAAAGGCAAGATGTTGCCCAGCTGTATTGTCCTGGCAGGACTTCTTCACATAATTCTCCTGGAAGTTTCTGCAATGTTTCTTTCCCTTCCTGTCTCCCTGTTTCTATAGAACTGTGAAGATTTACTGAGTCTCTCCAGCTGCAGCCTAAATTCCTCACTGAGACAGTTTCAGACTGCCTATTCTGAGGTGGGAAGGTGTAGGATGGGAGATGGGGAGGCTTGTGCCCTTATTATATAAACTGATCGTTATTGGAAGAAAAAAAGCTGAATCCCTCAGAAATGTTAAGACGTCTGCTTTGACCACACCCTCAGAAGCTAGCACTATTGCTCTGGGTCAAGGACAATAGCATTTCTTGGAAGCCAGTTTTGAACCTCTTTTGAACCCTCAGCAGCACAGAATTTCAGGGCTTGACTACAGTGGATTCTATCTGAAATGGCCTTCAAGAATTGTTCCAGAGAAATACATGGACAGAAATAGGTGTTCTTTGGTCAAATTCAGTGTGGGGAATTTTCAGTCTATATGACTCTTACAAAAAAATAGTCCAGAAATATGTAAAATGATTTGAATTACTCCCATTTAGTTCAAATTCTACTACTCTGTGAGCCCCTTAAGATCAAGAAATGTGCCTTGTGGTAATTCAGCACTTAACAGATACCTGGCAGAGATAATAAATGTGAGTGAATGAATGCATGAAATAATGAAATAGCACATCCTCAATAAAGTTTTTTCCTCCCTTAAATAACTAGCATTTCTGGGAATTTTGTCATTAAAAAAGTTCTGCTTCAATTGCCAACTACTATATCATTTATAAAATTATTACTGCAGAGAAATTATCTATTTCTGTGTAACAAACTACCCCCAAATTTAGTAGCTTCAAAATAATAACCATTTATTATTTCTCATGATTTTCAGGGTTGACTGGACTCAGCTGAGTAATTCTTCTGCTTCATGTGATATTGACTGGGCTGTAATCATCTAGGGGCTTAACTGGGCTGGACATCACAATGGCTCACTAACATGGCAGATGGCTTCCAAAAGGGAGTGTCTTAAGTGTGACTATTTGAAGAGAGAGGAAACAAAAGTGGAAGCTGCCCAGTCCTTCTACAGGGTAGGCGAAGAATTGGCTCAGTACTATTTCTGCTGCATTCTGTTGGTAAGCAGCCACGGAGCCATCCCTGAATCAAAGGGAGGGGAAATAAACTCCACCTTTTGAGGGGAGAGTGACAAATAATTTCTAGCCATCTTTAATTCACCCTATTGTCTATGTAATAATTGACCTGGAGAATAAAACAATGGTAAGAGGCGAGAGTAAAGTAGGATGAGTGAAAAGATTGCATCAGGGAAGTGAACTAGTTAATTAGATTGGATGTTGATAAACAATTAATCTGAATTAATTGAAAGTCGAGCCTGACATGAATATTGTAAAAGAGATTGCTGAAAAATCAATAAACATCTTTGAAGAATTATGGAAAGCAGGGATATCCCAGAAATCTGGAAACATGTAAATGTCATTGCCATTTTCGAAAATGTAAAGAAAGTGGAATCACTGCAAAATTTGATTTTGATCCCAAGCAAGATGCTAAAAGATATTATTAGAATGACTAGGTTCAGCTGGATGTGTTAGAAATCAAAATAACAAAAGCATAAAATATGGAAGATTACTTTTCTCTCTGTGTAAATAAAACATAGATCACAAGGCTGATATGGTGGCTTCACGAAGTCACTGAGGACTCATGTTGTTTTTAGCTCATTATTCCACCAGCCCTATTTCTCATGGTCCAAAGTGATGGCTAGAGTTCCAGTCAATGCATCTACATTCCAGAATTTTTTTTTAAAGTGGAGAAAGGGAAATAATCCATCTAATCTTTTAAATAGGTTTTTTGGATGCTGCCATACAACCTCTGCTTATATCTCATTGACTAAACCTTAATTTTGGGTGGCCATGTGCTGCCCTAAGAGTTGGAAGTTTTATTACAGAGAAGGGCAGGATGGATTTTAGAGTAGGCAACTAATAGTATCTGCTCCAGATGCTTTGTCCCTTCTAGTAGAATCCAGCCTGCATTTTCTAAGAAATCATGACAGAAATGCTAAGCTTTTAAGGATGGAAACGTAGTTCCCCCTCCTCTCTGGGTTTTAGTAAATGACATATGAAAGTGCATTGTGTATCAGACCATCTTATCCTCCTCTTCAGATTCTCTCAGCCTCATTTGTCTCCTGGACCTTCTGTTATTTTTGTTGCCATGGCAATCGTCTCTGTATAGGCCTAAGTGGTCTTTTTCTTGAGCCTGGAGCCCAGACTCCTGGCTCCTCTCACCATTTCCCAACTCAAATACAACCTCAGAGTGTGGGATCTGGTTTTCCCAGTGACTGTCAGAGAACCCAGGTGATGCAACAGGAAAGTGCAGGTGAGTTAAGTCCACATAGGGTGAACTTTGACCTATGGGAAACAGCAGACAGGGGTTAATCAGCAGATACATTCCCTCTCCCTACCTCCCTTCCATGGACTATTCTGAGACACCAAGGTTGTGTTGTTTTGTTTCCTTCCTTCTTCCTTTCCTTTCCTTTCCTTACCTTTCCTTACTTTTTTTTTGCAGGTCGCCTGTCCAGAGGTATATTGCATGGCTAAGTGACTGGCTGTGTCTCTTTGAGAAGCGGTGTTAGCTCAGGAATGCATCATCTTTACATTTGCTTTTCATCTTTCTCTGCCTCACTTCCCTGTTCCTTCACTGTCCTTGTCCTAGGATTGCACATCTTGATAGTCTTAGCACTTAAGCCTTGACTCAGGCTCTATTTTATTATATTTATTTATTTATTTATTTATTTTGAGACAGAGTTTCACACTTGTTGCCCAGACAGGAATGCAATGGTGTAATCTTTGCTCACTGCAACCTCTGCCTCCTGGGTTCAAGCGATTCTCCTGCCTTAGCCTCCCAAGTAGCTGGGATTGCAGGCGTGAACCACCACGTCTGGCTAATTTTATATTTTTATAGAGATAGCGTTTCACTATGTTGGTCAGGCTGGTCTTGAACTCCTGATCTTAGGTGATCCACCCACCTGGGCCTCCCAAAGTGCTGGGATTACAGACGTGAGCCACTGCACCTGGCCTCAGACTCTATTTTATAAGGCAGATAGTCTAAGATAGTACAGTCCAAAGTTTCTTTTTTTTTCCCCAACTTTTTTAAGTTCAGAGGTACATGTGTAGGTTTGTTACATAGGTAAACTTGTGTCATGGTGGTTTGCTGCACAGATCATCCCAGCACCCAGGTATTAAGCCCAGCATCCATTAGATATTCTTCCTGATGCTTTCGCTTCTCCCACCCACCACCCTTCAACAGGCCCTAGTGTGTGTTGTTGCCCCCCATGTGTCCATGTGTTCTCATCACTAGCTCCCACTTATAAGTAAGAACATGTGGTATTTGGTTTTCTGTTCCTGCGTTGGTTTGCTGAGGATAATGGCCTCCAGCTCCATCCATGTCCCTGCAAAGGACATGATCTTGTCCTTATGGCTGCATGGTATTCCATGGTGTATAGGTACCACATTTTCTTTATCCAGTCTATTATTGATGGGCATTTAGGTTGATTCCATGTCTTTGCTATTGTGAATAATGCCACAGTGAACATATGTGTGCATGTGTCTTTACGATAGAATGATTTATTTTCCTTTGGGTATATACTCAGTAATGGGATTGCTGGGTCAAATGGTAGTTCTGTTTTTAGCCCTTTGAGGAATTGCCACACTGCTTTCCACAATAGTTGAACTCATTTACACGGCCACCAGCAGTGTACGTGTTCTCTTTTCTCCACAACCTCACCAGCATCTGTTATTTTTTGACTTTTTAGTAATAGCCTTTCTGACTGGTGGGAGATGGTATCTCATTGTGGTTTTGATTTGCATTTCTCTAATGATCAGTGATGTTGAGCTTTTTTTCATATGACTGTTGGCCGCATGTATGTCTTCTATTGAGAAGTGTCTGTTCATGTCCTTTGCCCGCTTTTTAATGGGGTTGTTTTTTTCTTGTAAATTTGTTTAAGTTTCTTATGGGTGCTGGATATTAGACCTTTGTCAGATGCATAGTTTGCAAAATTTTTCTCCCATTCTGTAGGTTGTCTGTTTATTCTGTTGATAGTTGCTTTGGCTGTGCAGAAGCTCTTTAGTTTAATTAGATCCCATTTGTCAATTTTTGCTTTTGTTGCAATTGCTTTTGGTGTCTTTGTCATGAAATCTTTGCCTGTGCCTATGTCCTGAATGGTATTACCTAGGTTTTCTTCTAGGGTTTTTATAGTTTTGAGTTGTACATTTGAGTCTTCAATCCATCTTGAGTTGATTTTTGTATAAGGTGTAAGGAAGGGGTCCAGTTTCTGCATATTCAGGTCCTGAATATCTTTGTTAATTTTCTGTCTCAATGATCTGTCTAATATTGTCAGTGGGATGTCAAAGTCTCCCACTATTATTGTGTGGGTCTAAGTCTAAGTCTCTTTGAAGTTTTCTAAAAACTTGCTTTATGAATCTGGGTGCTCCAGTATTAGGTGCATATGTATTTAGGGTAGTCAGTTCTTCTTGTTGAATTGAACCCTTTACCATTATGTAATGTCCTTCTTTGTCTTTTTTGATCTTTGTTGGATTAAAGTGTGTTTTGTCAGAAACTAGCATGGCAACCCTACTTTTTTCTGTTTTCCATCTGCTTGGTAAATTTTCCTCCATCCCTTTATTTTGAGCCTTTGTGTGTCTTTGCATGTGAGATGGGTCTCTTGAAGACAGCATACTGTGAGTGTTGGTTCTTACCCAGCTTGCCACTCTGTGTCTTTTAATTGGGGCATTTGGCCCATTTACATTTAAGGTTAGTATTGTTATGTATGGATTTGTTTCTGTCACCATGATGCTAGCTAGTTATTTTGCAGACTTGTTTATATGCTTGCCTCATAATGTCACTGGTCTGTGTACCTCAGTGTGTTTTTATAGTGGCTGGTAATGGTTTTTCCTTTCCATAGTTAGTGCTTCCTTCAGGAGCTCTTGTAATGCAGGTCTGGTGGTAATGAATTCCCTCAGCATTTGCTTGTCTGAAAAGGATCTTATTTCTCCTTCGGTTATAAAGCTTAGTTTGCCCAAATATGAAATTCTGGGTTGGATTTTTTTTTCTTTAAGAATGTTGAATATTGGCCACCAGTCTCTTCTGGCTTGTAGGGTTTCTGCTGAGAGGTCTGCAGTTAGTCTGTGGGCTTCCTTTTGTAGGTGACCTGGCCTTTCTCTCTGGCTGCCCTTAACATTTTTACTTTCATTTTGACCTTGGAGAATCTGATGATTATGTATCTTGTGGATGGCCTTCTTGTGGAGTATCTTACTGGGGTTCTCTGCATTTCCTAAATTTGAATGTTGGCCTGTCTAGCTAGGTTGGGAAGTTCTCCTGGATGATATGCTTAAATATGTTTTCCAGATTGGTTCTATTCTCTCTGTCTCTTTCAGATACCCCAATCAGTCATAGATTCAATCATTTTACATAATCCCATATTTCTCAGAGGTTTCGTTCATTCCTTTTCATTTTTTTTATCTCTTCTTGTTTGCCTACCTTATTTCAGAAAGACAGTGTTCAAGCTCTGAGATTCTTTCCTCCACTTGGTCTATTCTGCTATTAATACTTGTGATTGCATTGTGAAGTTCTTGTAGTGTGTTTTTCAGATCTATCAGGTCGATTATGTTCCTCTCTATACTGGCTATTTTGGCCATCAGTTCCTGCATTGTTTATCATGATTCTTAGCTTCCTTGCATTGGGTTACAACATGCTATTATACTTTAGCTCAGTGAAGTTCATTGTTATCCACATTCTGAAGCGTACTTCTGTCATTTCAGCCATTTCAGCCTCAGCCCAGTTCTGAACCCTTGCTGGAGAGGTGTTGCGGTCATTTGGAGGAAAGGGGGTACTCTGGCTTTTTGAGTTTTTAGTGTTTTTGTGTTGATTCTTTCTCTTCTCTGTGGGCTTATCTACCTTTGATCTTTGAGGTTGCTGACCTTTGGATTGGGGTTTTGTGTGGTTTTTGTTTGTTTTTCTTTCAACAATCTGGCCTCTCTTCCCTAAGGCTGCTGGGTCCTCTCCAGACTAGTCACCTTGGTTTTTCCAGTACCTGAAAGTATCACCAGTGAAGGCTATGAAACATCAAAGATGGCAGCCTGCCTCTTCTTCTGGGAGCTTCATTCCAAGGGGGTACTGACCAGTTGCCAGCCCGAACGCATCTGTAGGAGGTGGCTGGAGACCCCGGTTGGGAGGTCTCACCCAGTCAGGAGGAATGGGATCAGGAGCCCGCTTAAAGAAGCTGTGTGGCTGTGTTTTGGTAGAGCAGCTGTGCTGTGTTGGGGATCCCTTCAGCCCCCGATCAGTTTGGGCTCTCCAAGGCCTGCAGGCTGGGCCAGCTGAGAAGCCCTAACAGCAAAGGAGGTGACCTGCATCACTCCCCTGGGCACCCCGTCCCAGGCAGAAATTGGAACTCTGTTGGCTGTAGGATGCAGGCAGAGATTGCCGGAGGCCCCAGCTGGGAGGACCTGCCCAGCAAGGGGGAATGGATTGGGTCCTGTTTAAAGAAGCAGTCTGGCCATGTCTTGGCAAAACAGTGGTGCTGTGCTGGGGAATTGCCTCTGCCCCGTCAGCTTGGACTCTCCAAAGCCCAGAGGCTGGAACAGCATCTAAACAACTAAGGTGGCAGTCCACTCCTCCCCTGGGCACTCTGTCCTAGGGAGAGATCAGAGCTCTGTCTGTAAGGGCAGGGGTGGCTGGAGGCCTCAGCTGGGAAGTCCCACCCAGTGAGGAGGAATAAATCAGGGTCTTGCTTAAAGAAGCAGTCTGGCCACGTTCTGGCAAAGCAGTTGTGTTGCACTGGGGGGACCCTTCCTTGTGGGGACCATTTGGACTCACTGAAGCCAATGGCTGGAATAGCTGAGTTGACCAAACAGCCGAGATGGTGGCCCACCTCTTGCCCTAGGGGCTCCATTCTGTCTTAGGCAGGCTTCACCCTGTTGCTGGTGGCTGGCTGGAATTCCAAGCCAGTGAGTCTTATCTTGTGAGGTACAGTGGAAGTAGGGACCGCAGACCAACACTGCTCAGCACCCTGGATTCAGCCCCCTTCCTAGGGGTGTGTATGAACCTCCCACCTTGCCTGAGTTGCAGTCACTTTTGTTGGGGATCCCGGGGCTGGAGTATGTAAAGCTCCTGAGTCTCTGTGCGTTCCTGAGCAGCTGCTCTGCTGAGACTCCACACAGCTCTGTGTGTCAAACCCAAGGCCCTGGTGGCGTGGGCTCAAAAGGGGATCTCCTGATCCAAGGGTTGCAAAGATTCGTGGGAGAAGTGTGGTTTCCCAGGGTTGCACATTCACTCACCATTTCCCTTGGCTGAGGGTGGGGGTTCCCTTGGCTCTGTGTCATTTCCAGGTGGGCTGTTGCCCCGCCTTGCTATTCTTTGTCCTCTGTGGGTCAAGTTGTTTCCCTGATCAGTCCCAGTGCAAGTACCTGGATGTTTCAGTTGAAGGTGCTGTATTCACTTGCCCCGTTTGTTCCTCTCCGTGAGTGCCTCACTTCTCAGCTGCTTCTAATTGGCCATCTTGGCTCCCTCCCCAAAGTTTCTACAATCTGATAAAATGTAAGGCTTCTGGCTGGGCGCGTTGGGTCACGCCTGTAATCCCAGCACTTTGGGAGGCTGAGACGGGTGGATCATGAGGTCAGGAGATCGAGATCATCCTGGCTAACATGGTGAAACCCCACCTCTACTAAAATTACAAAATATTAGCTGGGTGTGGTGGTGCACACCTGTGGTCTCAGCTACTCGAGAGGCTGAGGCAAGAGAATCGCTTGAACCCAGGAGGCGGGAGATTCAGTGAGCCATGATCGTGCCATCGCTCTCCAGCCTAGGTGACAGAGCAAGACTCCATCTCAAAAAAAAAAAAAAAAGTAAGGCTTCTGATGAATTGTGTGGCTAATGTGGCATCTACCTGAGGCTTCTTACCTCTTACCCCAAATGTATATACTTTGTAGGTACACATTCAGATATACCCATGGGGACCTGACTGCAGAGATGGCTCAGTAATCAGCCAGCTGTGAAGACCAGAGGTCTGCCTCCTTCCTAGTCATGGCTTGGATAGAGTGTAATAGATAACACAGGTGTCCCACCATGAGGATACCTTGCTTGGTGTTCCTTCTCTATGGAGACAGGGAGTGAAAAGGTCGGCAACAGCTAGAGAAGCCCATGTTCCTGAGTCCCAACAAGTTGGAGGGAGAGCGTAATGAGAAAGCCCTGCTGGGTGGGCTTACATCATAGGAGCTGGAAGCAGAGGCAAGCCCTGGTCTCCCTATCCAATCCATGATGTAGGCTTTCAAAGAGGCAGTGTGGAGCTATGTTCTCGTATCGGAGGCAGGTGTTCCTCCCCAATGGTAAATATTGTCAGGTTAGACAAGCACCACTCATATTCACCTCTCCTCTTCCTTTGGAGAAGACCAAGAGATTAAAATGGAAGGGGAGTAGAAAGCTCATTCTCTGGACAAATCTGAAGACAAAAGGATAAGGAGTGTTCCTCTAGGAAGAGATAATCTCATTTCTTACTTTGAAATGGTAACTACAATTTTAAAAATAATCAGAGATAGATGTTAGAAACAGTGTATTTAGAATTCAATGAGACAAGTGACAAGGCCTCTCATGATATCCTCAGACCAGGGTTTGTCATCCTTGGCACTATTGATACTTTGGGCAGGATAATTCTCTATGGTGGGAAGCCATCCTGTACACTGTAGAATGTTGAGCAGCAGTCCTGGCTTCTACCCATTAGTTACTAGTAGCATTCCTCCCTAGATTGCAAGAATCAGAAATGTCTTCAAACATTGTCTAATGTCCCCTGGGGGGCTAAATCGCCCCTGGTTAAGAACCAAGGCTTTAGATGTTGATCTGCCCACAATCTTATCTCTGACCATGTTTCTCTGTGAGTGCTCTTGGAGATTTAGTCACACTTTTGGCTTCAAAAATTATCCCTCTATGATGGTTCCTACATCTATCCTCTAGCCTAGCCTTTTCTTCTGAGCTCCAGACTCTTAAATCCAACTACCTATTGGGGGTAGATTCTTGGATATAAAACATACACCTCAAACTGTATGCTTAAAATGAAATGTGGTGTTTCCCCCTCGTATCTATTCTTCCCACATCCCTTCTTGGTGATAGCATCACTATGTTACCAAATTGCCCAAGTGAGAAAAGAAATCATGTTGACCATTCCTTTCTTTCTCACCACCAGACTGAATTAGCCCCCTACACTGCCAATCCTGCCTTTTGAACAGCTCTTTAAGCATCTATTGTTTTTCAGCCCCAAGCTGACTGCTTTAGATCAGGCCTTCTTAATTTCTTGTCTGAATTAATCTTCCTGTCTCCAGTCTTACCTCCTTCCAATCAATTGTCTACAGAGTGGCAAGTCTTTTGAAAACCTAAATCTTTTTCTTAGGCTCCTTCACACTTCCTCATTGCCATCCGGATGTAATCCAAGTTCCTTACTTTTTTTTTGTTTTGTTTTTGAGACAGAGTCTAGCTCTGTGTCTCAGCCTGGAGGGCAGTGGCACGATCATAGCTCATTGCAGCCTTGAACTCCTGGGATCAAGTGATCCTTTTGCCTCAGCCTCCTGAGTAGCTAAGACTACAGGTGTGAGCCATCTCATTGGGCCCTTGAAAATGAAGCCCCTAGTGCAGGAATAGAAGTAGGGTGAGGCCAGCAAGTTGCCTTGAGTACAAAACCTAAGGAGACACTCACTCTTAGGATTGTCAAATGCAGTGTTGGCATTTGAGAGTGAGTGCCACTTTAAATGTTAATCCCTAGATGTCTCGCTTGTCCCATGCTAGTTGCTTTGCCTTTGCAAGGGCCCCTGCTCCACTTTCTGGTCTCATCTCTCATCACATCCTCACTCAAGTCCTCATTTCTAACACATGGGCTGTTTGCAGACACCTGAACTGCTACCATAACACCTGCCTTAGCAGCAGACTCCTCCTGGAGTGTCAGGGTAATGACAGAGTGACGGAAATCCAGATAGCATTCATCTCATGATGAATCACAAACATCAAGAGAGCAGTAGATGGGTTTTTTTCTTCAAGTTTTTTTATTGTGGTAAAAATACACATAACATAAAATTTACTATCTTAACCATTTTAAGTGTATAGTTCAGTGATATTAAGTACATTCATGTTGTGCAACCATTATCACCATCCATTTTCAAACTCTTTTCATCTTGCAAGAGTGAAACTGCATACTCATTAAACAACACTTTCCTATTCTCCCTCCCCTCAGCCTCTGACAACTACCCTTCTACTTTCTGTCTGTATAATTTTGACTATTCTAGGTACCTCATATAAGTGGAACCACATAGTAATTGTCCTTTTGTGACTGACTTGTTTCATTTAGCTTAAGGTCCTCAAGGTTCAACCATGTTGTAGCATGTCAGAGTTCCCTGCTTTTTAAAGGTTGAATAATATTCTTTTGCATGTACATAACACATTTTGCTTATCCATTTGTCTGCAGATGGACACTTGGGTTGCTTCCACATTTTAGCTACTGTAAATAATGCCTCTATGAACATAGGTGTGCAAATATCTCTTAGAGACACTGCTTTCATTTTTTTTTTTGAGATATACCCTGAAGTGGAATTGCTGGATCATATGATAATTCTACCAAATGTCATGTTCTAAGCCTAGCTCAAAGGCATTCATTTTGACAAAAGCTTATACATTTAAACAAACAAAAATCATAAAACCCATCTTCTGTTATTGTCATAACAACATCACATCTCATAGCGTGTGGTTGCTGTGGTATAATTTACTTTAAAATGCTTCAGCAAAGATAGCATGATATATATTTGTGCATTTAGTTTAATCTATGCCCTAGGGGCTGTTAGTTAACATTTGAAGTCCTCTAATTGAGGATATTCATTCCAGAGACTATTAGCTCTTGAGAGAGTCTAATCAGGAATCAACATTCCCAAAGCAACTACTATAAGCCTTCAAATATCAATCCTCAGCTCAATATTACGGACTTATTAATTAGCCTAATGGATGTTAGAAATGATTTTCACTGGTGAAATGAGTGTTATTCAAGAAGTGTGTATTGTTAGAAATATTGTCTAGGACGTCCTGCCCTTGCACAATAGGGGTATAAGAATTCAGTGAGACTGATAACCCACAGACCTTTAAAATGGCACTCTAGGCTTAGGATTCCAGACTGGTCCCTTGTTTAGCTATTTATTGGAGGACTTGATTGCCTGATTCTGACTAGAAGTTTTGGTAAATTCAACAGTTTCAGTTAATATTGCACATTTATCTCATGTGAACCTTTCATGTAAGATATAGTAGGAGCAGCTAAAGGGTCACCAAGATAGAACATTGAACTTCCAGAACCGATTGGATGGCTGTCTAGATGTCTCTTTGCATGACTATTTGTATGAGTGTCAGAATTTGGTCTGATACTTGCTTTCATTATAGTACACTACCTGCTAGTGAGGTTGTTGGAGAGGAGATCTATTGTTCTCACCTATTTCTAACTCTTGAAGGCTACCCCTATGCATCCAAAAAATCCTAAAATGTGTGAATCACCAATTTGCTTAGGTTATTTTGTAGCAGGTACCCTATGGGAAGCAAATAGAAGGGTAAACCTGTGCATGCAATCTTTGTTTCAATTTGGAGATGCTTGCCTTCTTGTTGAGATCTCACCCAGTAATCCTATCATCCTTGGCCCTTAGCATCTTGTAATGTATAGCCCCTGCCCAAAATAATTGGAAAAAAAGTCATTCTTATGCAGCTGGGTACTCCACCACCTTGATAACCGGGATTTCACTTTCTTCCATATACTGCTTTCCTAATGCCCAGTAATAAAGCTCAGGTAAATTTAAAAAATTATATATAGATGAAAGGTAAAGGTGAAATGTTCTGCCACATTTTCCTTCTATGGCCCTGGTCCTAGGAAATACAAGATATTAGATGTGCCTAAGCATAAGTGAAGAGAAACACCGTATGTATTAGTGCATTTTCATACTGCCATGAAGAAATACCTGAGACTGGGTAATTTATAAATAAAAAGAAGTTTAATGGACTCATAGTTTCATATGGCTGGGGAGGCCTCGCAATCATGGCAGAAGGTGAAGGAACAGCAAAGGCATGTCTTACATGGCAGCAGGCAAGAGCACATATACAGGGGACCTTCCCTTTATAAAACCATCAGATCTCATGAGACTTATTCACTGTCATGAGAACAGCATGAGAAAAACTTGCTCCCATGATTCAATTACCTCCCATTGGGTCCCTCCCATGACGTGGGGATTATGGGAGCTACAATTCAAGATGAGATTTGGATGGGGACACAGACAAACCATATCACCATGTATTTAAAAGTGTGTCTGATAGAAAAAAAAAAGGTATTTCATGGTGCCACAGCCAAAGATCATTGATTATTTAAATAGAAAATCATAGAATTTTTAACAAGTGACTAAATAGAGAAAAAACAATATTATGATTTGAGTAATAGCTAACATTTTCTTTAATTGTTTAAGCTGTGACTACAGTATATTTTATGAGCAGCAAATTACAGACTGAAAATTCATGATATAATTATAAGGTGAAAAGATTGATTTTCATATATTGCTCATAGAGTCTCATGGATGACTGTCATAATCAACTATAACTTGAAACCATATCAACAGGACACATGTTAATGATATGTACATATTTGCTATTATGCTGAAAGGTGATTTAGCTTAAAAGGTAAACAGATCACTTAAATGATGTAATTAGTATTACATTTACAGAGGTGTATAATTTTTGTGCTTTTCTTGTTCTGATGCAGATGAGATTTTCCTCTCATCTTCAAATTGTCTCACATGCACACACAAAATGGTACCCACTTAAAGCTTAGGCTGGGTTGAAACATACCAACACGTGGGCTTCCATTGTCCCTCATTCTTCACTCCTCTAGGGCCCAAGGTGGAGATCCTCAGTGTTCCTCAAAAGGGTTCCTATGCTGCTGCTTTCCACCTTGAGGTTCTCGAATAGCTTTCAGCCTGAGTTGTATATGTCAAGGAGGTTATAAGGCTGTAAGGCTCTGGGTCATAGACTGTGGGCTTGAGAGTGGTGGCGTCATAGTAGGAGGTGTACCCTTGGGTACAGAGGTACTACTGAAATGTGAGGAACAGTGTGCCCAAGTGTGACTCAAGTGGGCCCTCTTTTCTCTCTGTTCTTTATCTTCCCAAACCATCTTGGTGCCCAGGGCAGGGAAAACAGGAACTGAAATTGAACATTCAGTGTACTGGCTTGGTACCAGACTGCTAGGAATAGCTGTTAAAGTCAGTTTTTTATGTCAAAATGTTTTAAAGCTATTTGTGAATAGATTAAACCTCTGGTAAGTTTTTGGGGATGTCGATTAATAACAATAATAAAAAAACCTTTTCCTGGTGGCTTTCAGGACTCCCATACATGGATTGCTGCCTCTATATCCTGAGGTGCCCTCTCCTCCTTTGAGACTGCCAGTCTAGGCTTGTCACCTTCAGCTCAATGGCCCAGGGTCTACAGCCTAAAGACCTCCTTGATGCTACCACCTGGGCTGAAAGCTGATTCAAGGACCTCAGAGTGGGGAGTGGCATATAGTAGCACCTTTGAGGAGTATTGCGAGCCTTCACCTTGGGCAATGGAGGGCTGGGGAATCAGGGACAAGGGAAGCCCAGGAGTAGATGTGCTTGAGCTCAGTCTTAGCTATTAAGTGGGTGCCATTTTGTATGTGGAAGCGAGTATCATTAATTTTGTGCCTAGAAAAAACCAGACGAGTTTCCCTTTGAAATCTGAGTTGCTGGAAGTCTGGAAGCAGAGTATGCTGATATTGGGGTAGAGGATAAAGAGGTGAGAAGAAAAGATAAAAGGGCATTTATATTTTGCCCTTTTGCCCGGGAACACCAAATGGAAACACCTGATGAAAACCTTCCCAGGAACTGAATTTAATTGCATATTCTGAAGCTAGTAAGACATCCTGTGGTTAGCGGATTGAGCACTGCCTTTGGATTCAAATCTAACTAGATGACTTTGGAATACTTTCTTAACCTTTGTAAGCCTCACTTTAATCATCTATAAAATGAGGATCCATCTGGATTTATTTAATGAAAGAATAGCCTAAAGCACTTAGGACTAGAGTATGAGGGAAGTTGTGGTAGTCTATTACATCCATAGCCTTGATGAATTATGTCACCTTATATCCCTGCCCTTGCGTAGTTGCTGTCCCTTGAACCTGGGTTGGCCTTGTGACTCACTTTAATTAGTAGAGTGTGTTCAAAGATTAAGCCTTAAGAAGACCTGCTACTTTCTGCTTTTGTGCTCTTGGGAGCTCTGAACCACCATATAAAAGTCTGACAGGCCGGGCGCGGTGGCTCGTGCCTGTAATCCCAGCACTTTGGGAGGCCAAGGTGGGCGGATTGCCTGAGGTCAGGAGTTCGAGAACGGCCTGACCAACATGGTGAAACCTTGTCTCTACCAAAAATACAAAAATTAGCCGGGCGTGGTGGTGGGCACCTGTAATCCCAGCTACTTGGGAGGCTGAGACAGGAAAATTGCTCGAACCTAGGAGGCAGAGGTTGCAGTGAGCCGAGACCAGGCCATTGCACTCCAGCCTGGGCAACAAGAGCAAAACTTTGTCTCAAAAAAAAAAAAAAAAGTTTGACTGTCCTGTTGAAGAGAACATATGAAGAGGCCATGTGAGAGACAGGGAGACCCAAGCATCCCAGTGTCCCAGCTGAGCCTAGGCCCCAACCAACCTGCCAGCTGAATGCAGGCACATGAGTGATTGCTGGCCAGACCAGCAGAACTGCTTAGCTGAGTCCAGGCCAGATTGCAGAACTGTGATTAAATAAGCTGTTTGTAGCTTTAAGAAGCTAAGTTTTGGAATACTTTGCTATGCAAGCATAGATAACTGAAACCTGGATCATGAATGTTATGCAGATATTGTTTATGTAGTAGGCCCATGTCATTCATGAGGTATGTTCTAGGCCCTTCTTGAATACATTATGACATTTAGACTCACTCATAATATGCAGTCAAGTAAAACTGAAATATTTGAGTGGCCCTTTCAGACTTATGATGATTTTAATATAGCGTATTTGTAGTCTGTTTATAAAAGACCTTGCAGCTTCTTCACTTCCAGCACAAACATTAATAGTTGCTGCCATCAGAGGGACGCTTTCACTAAGGAACAAAGTTTGCCTTTTGTCACCAGCTTTCCATGTAGATGCAGGAGAGAAGAACAAAGCCATTCTGAGATGTGGTTGACAGGTGGTCACTAGGCTCATTTATTAGCTAAGTACATTTTCACTGCTTTCTGGCTTTATGGCATAGGCAGTGCAATTCCGTGCCTTTGCAAAATTAAAAAGTATGAATGTCATGGGTATTTGAGGTGACTCAGGAATGGTCGGAACCATGGAAGTTAAATCCATAAATGAAAGTGTAGTAAACTGGGTCAGCTTTATTTATTGTCCACCTAATATCCTGTCCTTCCCTCCCCAACCTTCTTCTTGTGGAAGAACTTACTTTGTTCACAGAAAATCCATTCCAGATGGATTAGATGGAGATGATCTCTCCTCCTTGCCACAGTGTTGGACACATGATTCCATCCGGCCTTTCAACAAATGTTGGCCTCTCTTGGCAGATGCTGGGAGCCTCTGGTGGCTGGCAGCAGGTGGAAGCCATGTGTCCTTTCCCCATAACCCCATTCCCAGATAGCATCCTACAGTGAAAGCAAGTCTTAGACCAAATGCATGAGTATTTATTAGCAAGCAGGCCCCAAACACACCATTCAGTATGTTTTGTAGTTCTGGGAAGTTTCATTCTTACCTGGATACTTGAAAGAACACCTCGCATGAGAGTCTCTTGTGGATGCCACAATATTCTGATGGTAGGACGAGCCAGCCCGTAAGTGGACCAGGTGACATGGTTCTCCTTGAAGTAGAGGGATGCAGGAAAGTGGGGCTCTGGCCTTTAAGTGCTGCCTGTGCCATTAGAATGCCTGGCTTGCCTGGTCCTCATGCAAAGTGGGGGAGAGTGGGCTTCTACATTTTTCCTAATCATTTACTACTTTGAATATTACTCACTTCACTTATAAAATTTTCCTAACATTCTTTATATTATCAATAATTAGGAAACACTCTAGGTGTAAATTTTGATAATATATTTTAAGTGCTACATCCTCACATTTGCTACTGAATGTTTTCTGTTTGACTGTTTAGATGCAACTGCTTGCCTTTCTTCCCTTGCTCTCTGACCTGGGAGGCCCATGTCTCTAGACCGACTCCCTTACACTCTGGCTCCCTTACCCTCTGGCTTCTACTTGCGTTTGGCTAATGGTGAGCCCAGCAGATGATTGGACAGGGGAGGAGAGTAGGGTTAGGGTAATTATTCCTTCAACCCCATCCCCGCAGGGCTGCCCCACTGGCACTGACAATCACGAAGGTCAAAGTTCTTGTCAAGGTGGCACTGTCTACGTGACTTTCTCCTGCCTGGTTCTGGTAACTGTTCCTTTCCCTCATCCCTTTGGGCCTATAAGTAGTAACAGCCCTGTTGTTACTAGTTTTTGAGTACTTCACTATCCTTTGTGATTTCTGTATCCCATATTCACACTCCTCTTTGAATTATCCTAATTTGAATGGGCTGCCTTTTTCCTGCTGGGACATTGGGAAGGTGCTGATTCCTGATAAAAGTACTTCCATGCTAATTATCACCCCTGGGGTGTTGATTCCTGATTAGAGGATTTTAGATGTTAATCCCACCTAGGATGGAGATCAGACTTGATTTACATACATATTTTACATTGTTCACACAAAAACTTTTCTTTTTTGAGACAGAGTCTTGTTCTGTCACTCAGGCTGGAGTGCAGTGGCATGATCTCAGCTCACTGCAACTTCCACCTCCCCAGGTTTAAGCAATTCTCCTGCTTCAGCCTCCTGAGTAGCTGGGATTAGAGGTGTGCACCACCACGCCAGGCTAATTCTTGTATTTTTAGTAGAGGCAGGTTTCACTATGTTGGCCAGGCTGGTCTCGAACTCCTGGCCTCAAGTGATCCGCCTGCCTCAGCCTCCCAAAGTGCTGGGATTAGAGGAGTGGGCCACTGCAGGCGGCTCATACTGAAACATTTTAAAAGTTAATGGCTATGTAGACAATTTAACACAAAGCTTCCTGGCAACAGTGATTGGCTCAAAGATGGAGCTATAACCCTAGATGGAGTTATAACCCTAGCTCTAACCCTAATTAGAGCTTCTCCAAGAATTTTTGCTGGAACAAATACTAAAGAGGTAACCCCTTTTTGCTGTGATTGCTAGATATAAGGGTAACTGTTGAACTTCTAGTGGATATTCCTGCTACCCAGAGAGGAAGGCTTAACAGAGACTAAAAGTCAACAAGAGAAAGACAGAATTGAGAGATGGACAGAAAGGGACAAATTCCTGGTTATATTATTGGATCCCTGGATCCAGCCATGCCTGAAGCTGAAGCCTTCTCTTTGAACCTCTCAGTTATGAAGGGAAATAAATTTCCTTTTGGTTTGTGTATATAAGATAATTTGAGTCAGGGTTTATTTCACTTGCAACTGAATGAGTCTTGACAAATACACCAAGGGCTTATTTTCTTAATGCTCTTTTTTATTTTTATTTTTTTCTCACTGTCTTATGGTGTTAATCATAATATTCTTACATATATTGAGGAGAAAAGACACACCAATACAAGTACCTGAAATGAGTTCAATCAATGCAGGCAACAGTTATATTTTGATGGAGGAGCTGGATATGTTATCAAGGAAGGATGGCTGGGTGCCCAGTCTGGGGTTTTAGTAGGCTGGTGTGTTAGGCCATCCTCACAATTCTATAAAGAAATACCAGAGACTGGGTAATTTGTAAAGGAAAGAGGTTTAATTGGCTCGTGGTTCTACAGGCAGAACAAGCATGGTGCTGGCATCTGCTTGGCTTCTGGGTAGGCCTCAGGGAGCTTTAACTCATGGCAGAAGGTGAAGCAGGAGCAGGCATGCCACATAGTTAGAGCAGGAGCAGAGAGGGAGGGGCTTGGGGGAGGTGCCACACGCTTTTAAACAAGCAGATCTCTTGAGAACTCACTTACTATCATCAGCACAGCACCAAGAGGATGGTGCTAAACAATCCATGAGAAATCTAGCCCCATGATCCAAGAACCTCCCACTAGGTCTGACCTCCAACACTGGGGATTACAATACAACATGATATTTGAGGGGAACAAACATCCAAGCTACATAAGTTGGAGAGATCGTTATGAATTTGCATGTTGAGACTTCAACACTGCAGCTTCAGAAAATTGATTCTGTTAGTGTGACACAGGCTACCCAAGTTTGAGAGGTTGGCTTCTTCTAGCCAGTCTCATGGACACTGATGCTTAAATCTAAAGTGAATTCACAATAGAAAACCTCACTGCTGAGCAGACCAAAAAGTTTGTGCCTTCTGGTACAAACTGGTGTAGTCTCTCTCTTTTGAATCCGCAAAAACAGCCAAATTATAATCCAGAAGGCTAACAGGAGAGCAAGGAATCAGAGCTGGGACA
This sequence comes from Pongo abelii, assembly GCF_028885655.2. Lineage (NCBI taxonomy): Eukaryota > Metazoa > Chordata > Mammalia > Primates > Hominidae > Pongo > Pongo abelii. The sequence goes on from NC_072008.2 coordinate 20,515,407, forward strand.
GCAGAGCATGAAGGGCCAAGGGGGAGGGATGAGAGGCCATTTGTTGAGTGTAATGGTTAGTGTCCTCAAGCTCTGACTGCCTGAGGAACTCATCCTGAGGTAGGGGGGTTGTATTAGTCCCCAGTAACCACTGCAACAAATTCCCACAGATTGAGTGGCTTAAAACAAGTGAAATGTATTCTCTCACAGGTCTGGAGGTCAGAAGTCCTAAATCAGTATCACTGGGCCCAAATCAAGGTGTTGCTACACTCTCTTTGGAGGCTCTAGGGGAGAACTTGTTTGTTGTCTCTTCCAGCTTCTAATGGCTACTCAACATTCCTTGGGTTGTGGCTGCATCACTCCAATCTCTGCTGCCATCTTCACATTGCTTTCTCTGTGTATGTCAAATCTCCTTCTGCCTCTTTCTTATAAGGATACATTTGATGGCATAATTTAGGACCCACCTGGATAATACAGGAAAATCCCCCATCTGAAGATCCTTAGTTTAATCACATCTGCAAAGTCAATTTTGCCACGTAAGGTAACATTCACAGGTTCCAGGGATTCGAATGTGGATATCATTTAGGGGGCCATTTTATAGCCTACCACAGGGGTAGACCTGTTGAGCAGGGTGGGGTGTCCATTTTGGCTGTGCAGTGCCTTCACTCCTGGGTGGTTGCACTGATACTGGCTGATTCTTGCTTTCTGACTGAGCCTTCTTTTTTGATCCCAATATGAGCATCCTTTTTCTGCCATTAAGTTCTTTTATAAACGTAGAACAATCCAATCAGCTTTTTAAAAGTTCTAGTTATATTCAAAATTTTTTTGATGGGATGTGGGTGTCCTCAGATATTTTCAGCCACAGTTTACATGGACTATACAGGTTATATTGGTAAGTAACACATCTGTTACTTAACCTCATCCATTCCTGGATGTGCCTAAATAATGTCACCCCCACCCCAATATATTGACAGCAACAGATGCTCTGGAATATCCACATGCTGAAATCTCTTCAAATCTGTTCTGACCTCTCCTGCCTCCCCAACCCACCCTAACGCATGCACGCGAGTGCAGGTGCATGTCCCTCCCCCTCGCCCCACTAAGTTTCTTATATTTTTGGAAGCTTCTGGATAATTGACCTACTTCTGTAATTCTTTTGGCTTGTTTAGATTTGGGCAGAATTGAATCTTCACCTCTTATTAAAATGTCAATACAAATAAGATTTAGCTTGCTTAGTGCTCTCAGCCACCTTTGAATTAGTTAGACTACAAGTGTATAAAACAGACACACTTGTTACATTCTGATTTTCTCTTATTTAGTGTAGAACATTTAAGATACCTATGATGCCCGGCCACTTTCAGAAAAATACAAATCATTCCTTCAACTTCGGCAGGTATGACAGTCGTGAGTAAACTGTCAGCATCTATTTGAAAATGTGAAGGGCAGAGAATGGAACTTGTAAATTTGACAAGCTCTTTATGTTCCATTCATAAGGGCTAGTGATAAATGAATCTTGATTAAACACTTATTTGTACTGTTACTGGCTTTAAAAAAAGAAAACATTTTATTGCACTGATTGTAGATTATGCTTCTTGGGACTCATCCCTCTGTTTAGCAACATAGGGCAGATTTGATTCAATATTTACCATGTAAACACATGGTTCAGTCTCATGAGTGACCATTTCTGGTTACCCGGCCCCAGTTGAGTGCAGCATTTCCACTCCATCTCCAGAGATCTTTATGTTAGTTTAAGGCAGTTGAAGGCCTTGTGCAATTTTTTTTCTTTTTGCTACATATGATCTCCTCTATTAAGTAAATAACTTAAATTGTATTCAGGTTACCTTGGAATACGTAGTATAGTAGCATTTTACCTGTCGACTGAAAACAATTTGCAGAGGAAAGCTTATCTAATGCTACCTCCTTGCTTAATTTGTGGCTTCTTACAGAATATAGGGTAAACTCATTTTCTTATATCCATGTCTCTCCACTACCCGTCCCCCATCCCCAGGAAACCTCTCCAATCCTATCATTACCAACCATTTGCTATTATGAACATGATCTCTGAGTATGCTTTATTAATTTCTACCTCCCTCTCTCCCTCTTCCTTCAACCCTCCCTCATTCTCTCTTTCCTCCCCATCCATCTCTTTCCTTTTTTCCTCCCTCCCTCTCTCCTGGCCTCTTTCTAGTGCATACTCATTAAGCACCTACTGTATGGTGGTCTTTACACTTAGCATGGTAGGAAAGATGAAATCGACAATGCAGCCCCCAGCACTGCAGGGGATGTGGACAGAAGCAACAGTACTTACAGTATCTATAATGGTGAATGAATTACCCAACTTTGCTTGAGGAGGTCAGAGAAGTTTTCAGGGAAATGATGACTTGTAAGATGAGTTTTGAAGGATAATTGGGGCTCACCAGGTAGACAAAGCCAATACATTTATGGTTCACAGAAGCAATGGTACAAATGGAAGAGCAGAGGCAAGAAACACCACATCTGTGCTACCTCCCTTCTCCCTTCCCTCTCTGCCTTCCTTGCACACATATTTACCGGGTGCTCATGTGGCAAGCATTGCCCTAGGTCTCCAGAGACAACACTAGACAAGAAGGACAATATTCCTGTCCTGGGGCAACTTATCTGCTAGTTGTGAAATGACACATGATTTGCTGAGACTAACAGGTCCTATATCCCTGAACACTTCAAAAAATGTTTGGGACATGTTGCATTCTGAATGCTGCCTCCTGGAGTTTCACGGTGCACAATTTCACAGTCAAGGCCCTGGGAAGTCCTTCATCAAGAAATCTGTTATCTTCATTTACTGTGGTTCTCAAGTGCATTTAACCAGGGGAACTTTGTTTTAAGTAGCAATTAATACCACACAAAGCCAGTTTTCTAGAGGAGTCACTGCAGGAAATGTTTGAGTGTTCTTTTCTTCCAATCTCATTGCCTATTGTATCAGTTACGTGTTTTCATAATAATGCTGCATAAAAACAGCCACAGAACCTCCGTGGCATACAACAATAAGAACTCAGTGCTTGCACCCCTGGGGCAGTTGGTTAGGTGGCTCTGCTGACCTTGGCTGAGCTTGATCCTATGTCTGGGGTCTGGCTGGCTATTGGCTGGGACAACTGGGATGAATTGGCTGTGCCCTGCTTGCCCGGGCATACACCTGGGCATATTTTCCTGGTGGTGACTGAGGCATAAAAAGGCAAGTGAAACTATGTAAGCAATTTTTCAGATCCCTGCTTTGTGAAGAATTTTAACATCCTAATGTCCACAGCAAGCTACATGGCTGAGTCCAGAATTAAAGTGGCCGGGGATGGGGCACTGCAAAGTTTCATGGCAAAGAGTGAAAATACAGAGAACAGGGAGGAATTCGGGCCACTTTAGTACTTGACTGCATCTACCTAAGACCCTGACTCAGGTATCACCTCTTCCATGAAGCCTTTTCTGACTTTCTCAGACCCATATCCATTTCTTTATCTGAGACTTCCCACTGCACATCCAGTACCTTACTGCCAAGTTAGGAGCTCTCTTAAATTCCCAGCTTGCTTCACATTGGCTCCCCTACCTAGATGACAAATTCCTCGAGGGTAGAGACCATACTTTTTGTGTGCGTGTGTGGTATTTTTTTTTTCCTTTTGAGACGGACTCTCACTCTGTTGCCCAGGCTGGAGTGCAGTGATGTGATCTTGGCTCACTGCAACCTCCACCTCCTGGCTCAAGCGATTCTCCTGCCGCAGCCTCCCGAGTAGCTGGGATTACAGGTGCCTGCCACCACACTGGGCCAATTTTGGTATTTTTAGTAGAGACAGGGTTTTGCCATGTTGGCCAGGCTGGTCTCGAACTCCTGGCATCAAGTGATCTACCTGCCTCCCAAAGTGCTGGGATTACAGGCATGAGCCATCAGGGGAAGATCATATTTCTTTTTTTTTTTTCTTCTAAAAAAAGAAAAGGGATACACGTGCAGAACGTGCAGGTTTGTTACATAGGTATACATGTGTCATGGTGGTTTGCTGCATCTATTGACCCGTTCTCTAAGCTCCCTCCCCTCACCCCCAACCCCCAACAGGCCCTGGTGGGTATTGTTCCCCTCACTGTGTTCATGTGTTCTCAATGTTCAACTCCCACTTATGAGTGAGAACATGTGGTATTTGATTTTCTGTTCTTGTGTTAGTTTGCTGAGGATGATGGCTTCCAGCTTCATCCATGTCCCTGCAAAGGACATGATCTCATTCCTTTTTATGGCTGCATAGTATTCCATGGTGTATATGTGCCACATTTTCCTTACCCAGTCTACCATTGATGGGGATTTGGGTTGGTTCCAAGTCTTTGCTATTGTAAATGGTGCTGCAATAAACATACGTGTGCATGTAGGGAAGACCATATTTCTTCCTGGGCCCGAGACTATATTTTATACTTTATTTGTATCTCCCAGAGGACCTAGCACAGTGCTAGGCACACAGTGGGCATTTGCTCAAGACTAAATCGAGGTCACAAGTTTCCTAGATGCATAGGAACCAGTGCTGAAAGTCAGGCTGTCTCCTGTGGGCTTCCCCTGAGGCTGGGCCCCTGTACTCCCGATGCCACCCAGATTTGTGCCTACAGGGCCAAGATCAGCTTGGCGAGGTTGGGGGTGGGGGTGGGGGGACTGGCACTTGTGTCAGAGAAATGCCAGAAAAGCTCTGCCCAAGAGCCGGAAGTTGCGTCTGTGCGTATGTACTTCCTTGCTTTTGTTGTGTTCTCAGCCCTCGCAGGGACTCTAACCACTTCCCCCTGAACTTCGGGCCGTACGGGAACCTCACCTCTCTTGTGGTAGTGGTCCTCCTAGATTCGGGCCACTCGACTCATTCCTTCCTGTCTCATTTTGTTCTTCCTGCCTCTTCTGTGCATGGGGGCTACATTACTGATGCTGCAGTTGCCCAGTTGGAGAGGAGAGCAGCAATGTGGGAAAAGCACCCTGGACCTGTGCCCTTCAAAGCGAGGTCCCTGGGCCAGCAGCATCGGCTTTACCTGAGAACTGCTTAGAAATGCAGACTTTCTGGTGCCGCCCCAGACCTCCTGGATCAGCCTCTGTATTTTAACTGGACCCCCAGAGACTTAGTCAAGCCTGAGAAACACCAGCATCTGGTCACAGCTAGCCAGCCCCTTAGCTCTACAACCTGGCAAGTCTCTTCGCTTCTCTGTCGGACACACTGATTTCCCCTGTGTCGAATTAGATGCATTTAATTATGTGGTAATTCAGGTTACTTTGTTGCTTCATCAGAGAAGTACAAAGGTGTGGGAAGTGGCAGAAAATCATATTGTGCACAAAATCAAAAACTTTTAGAGCTGGGAAGAACTTGATTGACCACCTCCTCCAGTTCCCTCTTGTTTTATAGCCACTTAAGTTCAAGCCTTGCTAAGGAGAATGTCAGTCTCCTCCATCCTTCCAGGAGAAACACAGCCCCTGCAGTCAGAAGAGACAGGAAGTCCACATGAGATAGGAGGGAATGAGCCGACTGGCCTGAATTTAGGAGGACCACTACCACAAGAGAGGTGATGTTCCCATATGGCTTGAAGTTTAGGGGGAAGTGGATCCCCGATATGAAAATTGTGGTCCCTGAACCAGTAGCATTACAGTCACCTGGTAAGAGAGGCAGTGGGTGGTGTGTGAGAAATGCAGATTCTCAGGCCAAGGCTCATACCTACTTGATAAATAGAGTCAAAATCTCTATATACCAAGAACCCTGGGTGATCTGTAAGCACAGCCAAGTTTGGGGAGCGCTGGGCTAAATGACGCAGTCACTGGGAATGCTTGAAGACAAATGAAGCCCAGAATAGAAGCGTCATTTCCCAAGTAGTAAGAGTGCTGGCCCTAGAAGCAAAGAAATGTAGATTTGAATTTCAACTTGCCACTTCTAGACTGTGGTTTTGAGAAAGGTACTTAACCCTCTCTGAGCTTCAGATTCATCATCTGTAAAAAGTGTGAAGCAATTAGCATGATGTTTGGCACTCAGGAAGTGCTTAGTAAATGTTAACACAACAGGGCTTCATGGCTAAAAGCACAGACTTTGCAGCCAGAGTGCCTGGGTTGATAATCCTGGCTCTGCCACTTCCTAGCTGGGTGACCTTCAGCAAGTCACTTAACCTCTCTGAGCTCCAGGTTACTCATCTGCAAAGTGGAACTCACAATAGGGTTGTGATGACAATTTCGTGGGTTAATATCTGTAAAGCATTTAGACGCAGTCTGGCACATAGCAAGAGCTAAGTGTCTATTAAAAATTATATTGCTATTTTAGAGACTTGATGAAAGGAAGAGAGCCAGGCATACATGTATTTTTTTTTGTTTGTTTTTTAAGCTTCAATAAGAGAGGAGTCTATTTGTCCCTCATGTAAAGAGAGTCAGGAAGTGTGCAGCCCTGTGTTGGCTTTCAGGCATCCACAGGACCCAGATGCCTCCATTTGACTCTGCCATACTTATCCTGTGGGTTCTGTCCTTATGGTGGAGAGAGGCTTGTGCAGCTCTCACTCCTGTACCCAGGTACAAGGCCAGCAGAATGAAACAGCTGAGGAGGTTCAAGGGGTTCTGGATTAGTGGTGTATTGCTGTGTAATAGATTACCCCAACACTTGAGGGCTGGATATGATAAACACTATCTCACAGCGTCTGTGGCTCATCATCGGGAGTGGCTTAGCTGTGTGGTCGTGGCTTACGCTCTTACAGGCTGCAATCAAGGTGTCAGCAGGGGCTGCAGTCATCTTTAGCTCAACTGGGGAGGATCCACTTCTGAGCTCACTTCTGCAGTTGTTGGCAGGCCTTACAAGGTCCCCTTTCAAGCTCACTTATGTAGGCCCCTCCACAGGGCTGCCTTAGGACATGGCAGCTGGATTCTCCCATTAGAAATTCAGCCTACACTCAAGCGGAGGGGGTTGTACGAGGGCCTAAATCCCAGGAGGTGGCATCATAGGGGCTACATAGCACAGGCCTCTTCCCAGTGACTCAGCTTCCCTCAAGCAGCCTTCCTGGAGTTCCCACACAACACTTTTGTTTATAGCTCACAGGCTGGAACTTAGTCACGTGGCCATACCAAGTTGCAAGAGAGGCTGAGAAATAGAATCTTTTAGCTAGAGGCATTTTCACTCTGAATTAAAATCAGGGTTTCATTACTAAAGAAGAAAGGTGGGGATGGCTAGTTCATTTTCTATAGCCTTCCTATAGAGCTATGGTTCTCAAAGTATGGTCTCTAGACCTGCAGCATCAGCATCACTGGGGAACTGATTAGAAATACAAATGTTTGGGCTCCATCCCAGACCTGCTGACCCAGAAACTCTGGGGGTGAGGTCCAGTGATCTGTTTTCACAAGCCCTCCAGGGGATTCTGATGCACGCTCAAGTGTGAGAACCACGGCTACAGAGGACAATTGACATTCATACGATTGGTATAACAAAACGTGAAGTCTGTTTATAAGAACTGACAAAAAAAAATAAGAACCGACGACTTGGTGGTGTCTTTAGACAGCATCATCATGAACAGAGAGGCTTTCAAAAATGAGGCGTGTGCTACCTAATGATTCAGTTACAATACACTTTGTGGTTTCCATCCCGAGGTTGCACATAATTTTATCAGGCAATAAGCTCCATTGTACAGATAAAACTTGAGGGTATACTCGGCAAAGGAGATCATAAATGAAGATTTCTTTATGATGAACAAGGAACTATAGATTCTCGGTGGCTAGAAATTCCATACTTAAATAGTAGAACCAAAGTCGGGTTATGTAAGAGACTACTTAAATAATCAAATCCAGCAAAGCTGAATGTTTTAATCAACATGCAGGAAACAATAAATCAGGGCAGACTGTAAAAAAAGTGGAGGACTTCAATAACCCACAAGTAAATTGTTGGGAGGAGGCTGCCTGGTATGGAAGACAGCTTATGGAGTCTGCAGCCCAATTCCATTTGTCCATGCACCCAAATATCCAGTAAGCCTCAGGACCTCTGAGCTTCATTTTCTTCCTAAAGTGGGGACGGTAATAGCAGTTTTATCTGGTAGATGACGGAAAATTCACTGATGTTAAAATTCAGCACTGTAACCCAAATCCCTGGCACATAGTAGGGGTCACACATGTGAAGTGGTCTCTCTTCTCTCCTTTTATCTAAATAATGTATAGAGAGATGGTTCATAGCAATAATACTTTTAAGTAGTTTCAAAACTCACAAGGAAATTAAGAACTCTTAATTTGGTTCTGATTTCCTTGAAAATCTGTATTTTGTTTTATTCCATTTCTCTTCATTATGCTAGTTTCCATCAAATTACATAATTCTTGCTCCATTTGGTGTTTACTATCAATCTTTATTTTTTCTTTATTATTGTTAGGCCCTTTTTTTGCAAATGGGTTTTGCAACTTAAACACTCTGGTTCTTTTTTGTTTTGTTTTGGTGTTTTGGCTTTCCTTTTAATTGAATATTCCTGACAACTTCTTGCTTCTGAAGAGCTGAGGAGAGCAGGCAGAATCCATCATTTCCTTGGAGGGGACTGTTACTTCCTGGTGAGATGACACACTGCAGAGAACCACCCTATGTCTTTCTACTCCTGTATGTCTCTGTGTTGGGAGTGGGGTGGGGGGCTTCTATGTGCTTAAATTCCAGCCCCCACTTTTTTTCCCCACTCACCTCTGCTTTAGCAAAATGTGTAGCCTCTCTTTTCAACTCCTTGTTTGCATTATCTGCTGCTGTGGGGGGAGGCTCCCCAGCACCCCCACTCCAACCCAAGAAAGGAGCTATTCCTTTTGCTGAACACCAGTCTCCTTCTCTCATAGTGGGACTAGGTAGTGGCACAGAGGAGCTGGGGGAAGTTCGGCAGTGCAAAGTAGCAGGGCTTCTGAGGGCTCTGAGCCGCATGTGGGCCAGCAACCCAGGGGCTTCTTTCTCTGGCCCTCTTCTCTGCCCACGTTTCCTGTCTGGGTTTAGCTTTGGCCCTTAAGCACGGCTGGCACATCCTCTGGGGTAAAAGGGGCCCCTTGGGGGCCGTGGGGTGTGTTATTCTTTTTAGGCTTTCTCTGTGGTGAGGAGGGTGCAATAGAAAGACATCTGGTCGCCCCATGGGAGCAGCCTGTCCCTGGACTAGTTCTGGTGGATTACCTTGGGGTCTAATCAGGAGACAGAAGGCATACCAGGTATTAGAATAGTGAGGTTTTCATAGAAAGACATTGTTAATGAAAACGAAGTATAAAGTTGTTGTTGACTAGGTAATTGAAAGGGCAAAAAGAGAACTCGAAGGTACCTCAGAGGTAGCAAGTGCAGGAACCGCACCCCTGAGGCTGAGGGAACAAAGGAAGAAGCTGGAAATATCAAAATCTAGAAACTTAGAGGAGGGGCCCCATACTGCTGAAACTCAGAGCTGTGAGGGTGGGCACCACTCAGCTGGTGCTGAAGTCTCTGAGCTCAGAGGAGGGGCCTGTGGGGCTGGACTCCTGGGAGGTGGTATCTGGCTGGCAGAGCTGACAAAGGTGCAGCTGGCAAAGCAGATATGCGCTTTATGGAGCCCCAGCGTCAGCGTCACAGAACAGAGCATAGAAGAGCAGGTTTGGAGCTGAGAGAATAAATTAGTAACTGGACAACAACTTAAAAACTGGCACAAGTCCTTTTTTACTCTCGAGCCTGCCCTAGGGCAGCGCTTCTCAACTCTAATGCAAGTGTGAATCACCTGGGGATCTCATTAAAGTACAGAAGGTCTGGGATAGGGCCTAAGATTCTACATCTTTGACAAGCTCCCAGGTGATGCACATGCCTTGAGCAGCAAGAGCTAGGAGGCCTTGAAGAACCCGGTACTTGCACCTTCCTGCTAGATGTGGACAGCAGTCTTCCGCAGGAGTCCCTTGCTGGGTTAGCTGTGTCCTTGTGACACCCTTTATGCAGGCATGTGGTATGCCCTTCTCTCCCACGTTCCTTACTCCCGGACTTTCTCATTTCTTTCCTCCACATCAAATTTGTCAGGACTTTGCTAGCTGATGGGAATTTGGAGTGGTCACAGGTTAAAGCCTGCACTCTTCTAAGTGACATTAACATTTTCACCTGAGTCTTTTCACGCCTTCAGTCAAATAGGGAATATAGGAAGGGAGCCCATTTGGGCTATTCTCAAATTGTTCCTTATTATAGACCTGAAGATGATGCCATATTGATGACTGCCATTTTGTGATAGCTGTAGAGGGTGTTTATTCTCCAATATTCTGTTGAAGAGCTGAGAAAGAATCCCAAACATGTATGTACATGATCTCCACAAAGGCTCTCAGTACCATATCCATGTTTTCACAAGGGGATCATTTTGCCAAGTAAGTTTGAGGAGAAACAATGTTGTCCTTAAACAGCTTGAATGACAACACCAGGCTTCATAAATTGAAGTATAACAAGCAGGGTGGCAGCCTCAGCCCAAAAGTGGAAACCTGGGAACATCTTGAGAAAACAGCAGCTAAAGAATAAACTTCAAGCAGCCATGGCCAGCACAAACTTCTGGCAGCTAGCTATGGGGTCTCATGTTGGTGCTGGGCCTAGTAGCTCCCTGGGTGGACTCAGCCACCGATTTCCTTCTGCAGGGAGTATGTGAAGCTGGCCTTGTGCTTCTTTATCACAAGTGAACTCTCACATCTGGAAAGAGAGGGTATGAAGGTGAGTGAGCAGTTAAAGATAAATATTGAGATTGGAATATCTCAAGTGGAAGGTCTATTTGCTGCCCAGGTCATTTATGCTTTTCAGGACGATGCCCACTGGAAAACCATTTTCCTGGGATCTGAAGTTACAGTGTTTCAATACCTTTCCCCATTCATATATTGAGAATGTAATTTTATGTGTGATCACTGTGACCTTCTGAAATAGGGGCAAAAATGACTTTTGGGGGTTCTGATTTTACAAATGAGAGAACTGGAGCACAGAGATGGTAAGTGACTTTCTAGGGTCACAAGGTAGCCAAATTGTGATCCAGGCCCCTGACCTAGAGAGATATGTCCAAAGACCCCAGAAATCTGGCTCCTAGAGTCTGAGGGCTATACTTTGGTCAGCAAAGTTTTTCTGTATAGGTCCATATAGTAAATATTTCAGGCTTTGCAGGCCATAGGGTCTCAGTTGCAACTATTCAACTCTGCTCTTGTACCACAAAAACCAGCCATAGACGGTATGAAAACAAATACGTTTGCCTGTGTTCCAACAAAACTTTATAACAACAGGCAGAGGGCTACATTTGGTCAACAGGCTGTGGTTTGCCAACTCCTGCTATATACCAATGGCAAAATTTGAAAACATGATACATGTACATGATTTAATTCTTTTCGGAATTGAGAAGGGTAAAGACTACGAGTTAGGAAGATAGGAAGTGAGAATAGGAGAGAAGGAGGAGTAGGAGATAAGATGGATAAGGTAGGTGGAGGGAGACCATAGATAAAAAGAAAAAGAAAAAAAGAAGGAATAGGCATTAAGACAACTTTGATTTGAGGGGGACTTACCAATAAGATAAAAGAAACATGAGTTTGGAACCTTACCTAGGGCTGTGTGAAAGACAGTACAATTTTATCATAGTTTTTCTGTGCAAGATGAATTCGCTTTTCTCAAATGATTTTATTTTCAAATGACAAACTTAGAGCAGGTACAGTGAAGTTTGTGATATTAAATCACTGTCAAGTTATGCCTCTGTAAAAATAATTGTCCAACTGACTCTATCAGCTGAGTAACAACAATTTAAAAATACATAATTTATGACCAGGAATGATGAAATCTAGAAAATATTTCCCAGGAAAGAAATATGTTTTAACTGCTCAATAGAAAAACAAGTCCTTTGTTATTAATGCACTGATGCTTATGACGTCTTCACTATCTCAGAGATTAAAGGATTTCTTGGAGATGTCGAGTGCCTGGTATTGCTAAAGCTTTTGGAAAGTTTTGCAGACAGATCTTATTGTTTTGCAAACATTTCCCCCTTCTACATACTTTGAAAAATGATTTCAGATCTCTTTCGAGAAGCTTTCTTTTTCATAGTTTCCTTATTGGCTTTATTGCTTTCCTGTGCCAGCAAGAAAACCATCTGAGCCAGCAGCACAAAGACTTAAAAACATTTGAAGAAGCAATCATTGCTGCCACTTTAGGGAATGTATTTTTCTAAAAACACGGGAACCTGGGGGCTGAGGAATTGTATGACTACAGATGGTGAGCTGGGTCAAGTGGGACTACTTCAGAATTTTGGAGTACGCCCTGTGTCTAGAAATCCTTGTGGGTGTTGAATGCCTCCCTTTGTGGGGCAGTGTGGTGTAGTGGTTATGGGCACTGGATTTGGACACAGACCACTTTGGCTTGACTCATATCTCTGCTACTGATTGGATGGCCAATCCTAGACCAGTTACTCATTCTGTCTGTGGCTCACCCTCTTCATCTGTGAAATGGACATGATAATATCAATATCTATCTTAAAGAATCTTTATAAAGATTGAAAGAATTAAAATACATGCGAGCACTTAGAATGCCTGGCATATAGAAAACACTCAATAAATGTTACTATTACAATTAACGAGAGGAAGACAAGAATCACAACAAATCAGGTTTTTTTGTGTGTGTGTGTGATTTGCGAATTATTTCTGTTATTGTTTTTTAATTTTTTTAACTTTTAAGTTCAGGGGTACAGGTGCAGGATGTGCAGGTTTGTTACACGGGTGAACATGTGTCACGGGGGTTTGTTGTACAGACTGTTTAATCACCCAGGTATTAAGCCTAGTGTCCATTAGTTGCTTTTCCTGATCCTCTTCCTCTTCCCACCCTCCACCCTCCACCCTCTGATAGGCCCCAGTGTGTGTTTTTCCCCTCTATTTGTCCATGTGTTCTCATCAACAAATCAGGTTTTCTTTTGAAATTTTGTTACCTATGGAATGGTGTATATGCATGTGTGTTTCCACCTAGGCTGTTAAATATTGGCAGTGGATAACCTTATAAGGTATACATGTAAATGCAAAATTGTCATGACAATTTTTGTGCAGAGGTGATATTGCAGCTAATGAGATTTTAATCAAAGCACAATTATTGCTGATTGAAAGTTGTCATCAGCTTAGGTAACATAGAAAGACCCTGTCTCTACAACAAAAATTAAAAAAAAAATTAGCTGGGTATAGTGGCCCAGGCTTGTAGTCCTAGCTACTTGGGAGGCTGAGGCAGGAAGATCACCTGAGCCCAGGGGTTCAAGGCTGCAGTGAGCTATGAGTGCACCACTGCACTCCAGCCTGGGTGACAGAGCGAGATTCCATCTCTAAAAAAGATTAAAAAGGAAGAAAGAAAGTTGTCATGACTGTTAATGTATTGTTAGGTGAGATTAATCATATTTTAATGCTAAACTTTAGCTCAGACATCTCCTCTTAGTTCTAGACCCCTTTGGATTAATGGTACCTCAAATTCAACATATCCCAAACTTATCTCAAACTTGTTCCAATTCCTGCATAACCCAACTCAGTAAATATATCAGTATCTATCCAGTTTCACAAACCAGAAACTTGGGGTCACCTTTGACCCTTCAGTATCTTTCACCAGATCCAATTCACCAGCTTGCCAATTTTAACTCCTGCCATGGTCTGAATGTTTGTGTCCCCCCAAAAATTCTTATGTTGAAACCTAATCTCCAATGTGATAGTATTAAAAGATGGGGCCTTGAAGAGGTGAGGAGGTCATGAGGGTGGAGCCCTCATGAATGGGATTAGTGTCCCTATAAAAGAGGACTGAGAGAGCCTCCTTCACCCCTTTCACCATGTGAGGATGCAGCAAGAAGGCGCCATGTACGAGAAAGTGTGCCATCAGCAGACACCGAATTTTCCAGAGCCTTGGACTCCTCAGCCTCCAGAACTGTAATAAATAAATGTTTGTTGTTTATGAGCTACCCAGTCTATGGTAGGTTGTCATAGCAGCCTGAATGAACCAAGACACCTCCTAAATATCTCTCAAATTGGGCATATCTTTCCATTACCATTATTCATAACTATCGTAATCCAAGCCATCTTATCTCACATAAACTACTAGGTTAGCCTCATTGGTCTACGATCATCCATTCTTTTCCACATTAAATCCATTCTACCCAGTCTGGGCAACATAGTGAGAGCCCAACTCTACAAAAAATTTAAACTAAATTAGCTGGATGTGGTGGTCTGTGCCTATAGTCCCAGCTACTTGGGAGGCTGAGGCAGGAGAATCGCTGGAGCCCGAGTTTGAGATTACAGTGAGCTATGATTGTGCCACTGCATTCTAGCCTGGGTGACAGAGTGAGACTCTGTCTCTGAAAATAATAATGGTAATAACAATGATACTACTACTACTACTACTAAAAATCCCTTCTTGTTAAAACTCAGATTCAGCTTTATTCTTTTAACTGGCATCCTGCTGGATTTACTAGTGCTTTCCATTTATCCCCTCTGTAAAATATACAATCCATGCGCACTGCATACTGACTGCTCATTGTTAGTAGATGACTCTTCAGGATGCTCACATATTTCTGTCCCTACCTGTGAAGCTGTGTGTTTACTAAGAATCCCTAACCTGTTTTTGTCACTTTTTGAAATAATTACATAATTTAATGAACCATTACATAAGTTGATGAAACATGAACACATTCATATTTCAGAGAGGGAGGTTTTTTTTTCTAAAAAAATTAGATTGAATGCTTTCGGAAGACTCAGTAAAGGCAGGTTGCTATAAAAATTGCTGTTTAATTAGGTATAAGTGATAAAACTGCAAAATATCTCAGAAAATAAAACTCTAGGAGGATTCTGCACTCAGAATGCTTGCAAATGTATTTAATTCTTTCTTTAAAAAATTGAAATGGAAAATTGTAGAAAACACCGTATAGAGAGAAACAGGCCAAGGAAAGACATTCATCTAACCCACATTTAAAACACAAAGTTGGCCAGGTGCGATGGCTCACGCCTGTAATACTAGCACTTTGGGAGGCTGAAGTGGGTGGATTGCCTGAGCTCAGGAGTTCGAGACCAGCCTGGGCAACATGGTGAAACCATGTCTCTAGGAGAAATACAAAAAATTAGCTGGGTGAGGTGGTATGTGCCTGTAATCCCAGCTACTCGGGAGGCTGAGGCATGAGAATCGCTTGAACCTGGGAGGCGGAGGTTGCAGTAAGCCGAGATTGTGCCACTGCACTCCAGCCTGGGTGACAGAGTGAGACTCTGTCTCAAAAACAAAACAAACAAACAACAAACAACAACAACAAACCACAAAGTCTGGGATCTGCATGGAAAGAGTGGTGAATGGATGCACATTTTGAATAAAATGGTAAAGGTCTTCATGTATAATTTTTAATGATTCTTATTTTATGGAGCTTTTCAAACCAACTGTTTAATTATCTATATGGATTACATATCATCATATCATACCCTGAACTTAATATATTTGAATTCCTGCTTCTCTGTTTATCTTAGATTATAGTTCAAAACCCTTAAAATGGTTGACGGGGTCTAGTCTAGGTGAGTTGGCCCAACCTCATATTGAAACCTCAAGGTCATCTTGAAACTTGCCTCTCTCACCTCTATACTTCATTCAGTCCCTGGTACTAGCCATACAGTTTTCTTTCACAGGGACTTTCAACGTCCTAAGTTCCCTCTGCCCAGAGAACTCACCCCTTTTCTCTTCATCCCTCAGATCATTCCCTGATCTTCCTGAGTAGGTCAGATCTCTGTGGTGTTTGCTCTTGTCACATCACTTAACTCTCTATCATAGCTTTCAGCTCAATTGCAATTTTACGTTTATTTTGTATTTGACTCGTATCTTCTGTACTAGTTTCCTAGGGCTGCCGTAACAAATTATCACAAACTTGGTTTAGAACAACATAAATTTATTCTCTCACCATCCTGGAGGCCAGAGGTCTGAATCAAGATGTCAGCAAGGCCATGCTCCCTCCAACGGCTCTAGGGAAATGTCCTTCCTTGCCTCTTCCAGCTTCTGGTGGCTCCTTGTATTCCTTGGCTTGTGGCAGCATCACTGCATTCTCTGCTTTTGTCTTCATGTGGTCTTTTCCCCTGTGTCAATTAGTCTTTTTCTTCTGTCTCCTATAAGGACACTTATTGGATTGAGGGCCCACCCTCATTCAGGATGATCTCATTTCAAGAAATTTACCTTAATTATATCTGCAAAGACCCTTTTCCAAATAAAGTTATACTCATAAGTTTTGAGTGTGCATATCTTTTGGGGGGCGACTATTCAATCCATTAGGTCTACCTACCCCAATAGACTCTCAGTTCCACAATGGCAAGAATTATGTCAGTCTTTGCCTATTACACTGCCTGACACATAGTAGGTGCTCAACAAATATTTATTCCTTGAATGAATAAATGGATCATCTTTTGAAGTGTCTAAACTTACTAAAATTATTAATCAATTAAATGGAAGTATTGGACTACTGAAATGCTGATGTAGGTATGCTGATCACATTTTTAAAGCAAACAGAATTCATTAATTTTTATAAAATAAAAAATTATCTTGCTCTACAAAGCAAGTACCTGCTATTTTTTAAGTGTACCAAGCCCTCCTTTCCCTCCTCCAATTGACCACTTATTTCACAATCCTTTAGAATAAAACTTGAAGGTCTAAGATCTAATTCCTTCTGGTTTAGTATCATTTATCTAAAATTTAAAAAAGGGTCTACTGATACTGGCCCAGTGAACCTTTAGTGATGAAGAGATAACTATGGGCATAATAGGAGAGAAGGAATGACAGGAGACCATGCAAAGAGTTAGGACTCATACTCTCTATCTCATAAATGTAAGCACTTCAAAGTAAGTGTCCTTTAAATACAGCATCTTGAAGTCATGCATTTCTTGACAGCGTTATTGCTGTTTATGACTATTACAGCTTCTAATAATAGTGAAGATTTCACCAAGAGACAAAGGACAAAAATTCTCAACAAACCCAAAGCATATCCATCTCCCAAATGTTTGAAGCTCAGGCTGCCCATTTTATTTAAATTTTTGCCTGGAGTCAAATGTGGCACAGCCAGTGTGGTTTCAGCATCGGATGTACACATCCTACAATTATAGAAAAGTATATTTATATTATGAGCTACTGGGCAGAAGCTGTGCCTAGGTTTCCAGACATTATTTGGCATTCTGGAATGTAAGAAAACAATGAGAGGCAGCACAAACGATAATGGTTGTAGAGGTGTCACTATTGACCCCCTTCATGAAACAGTTCCCTGTTAGGGGAGATTAAGGCTGACTAGAAGCAAGTCACTGGATCAAGGGGTCCTGTCCTCTTCCTGGTGAGAAACAATGATCAATTTCTATGAAGTCTTCTTTTAGCTGATGAATATGGGAGTGGGCTGTTAGCTTCATTTTCGTTCCCAAGAGCTACAGAGAGGAGGAGCTTGGGTGCCAACCAGGAAAGGCTGCCATGTGCATTAGCAGATAATTGCAGTAGCAATTTATCATTTGTTAAGTGTCTAGAAGGTCCCAAGCGTTTTTCCTATATTATAGCAAATCCTCACAACAACCTGGTATGGTAGAGATTCCTAGCTTCAATTTATAGACAAAGAAATCAAGGCTCAGAGAGGCTAAAAAAAATTGGCCTTTAGTCACACAGCTAATAAATATCTCTTAGAATTGGAACCCAGACTGTTTGGCTCCAGAGCCCATATATTTTCCACTTTGCCAAGGTGCCTTCCAGAGTTTGCTCTCTAAAGAGAAGAGCCAGTCCTTTGGTGACTTATTGCTAAGAGGGTCTTAGATGGCACGTGGATTTTTTGCTTTTCAAACTGAGATATTCACACCAGCAGGTGTATGACAGGCCAGGGTAAGCGAAACCACGGAATAAACTTGATGCATCTTTCATGCAAAATCATCTATGAGGTCTATTTTATATGAAAATAAACTTTTTAAGATGAAACAAAAGATTGAAAATATATTTCCAGCTTTTGGAAACTGCTTTGGGCTAAACCATCAGATGCCAGATGCGGGGAAAATAGAAATCACATTCATCCTTCTCTACCTTGAGAAGGGCTTCTATAGGAAAGTTCGAGAAATAGTGCAATAACATGGGAAAACTCAGTTGTGGGAGTATATCAGTCAGTGCTCAGTTAGGAAAACAGAATTAGTCTAGGTATTTCAGAGCTAATTTGATATAGGAAATTGTTTACAAAAGAATTGGCAAAGTGCAAGGAGCAAAAAGGGAAAGTTAGGTACCACAGAGAGTAGCCACTGCAAGAAGTTACCCTAGGGACTGGAGGAACCATTACTAGGCCTGGAGGAACAAAAGGTAAGAGGTGATGTTTTCAGAGCTCAGGAGCATATTTGTCACTGAAATTATCCACTGCTGCAGCTTTTGGAATCTTGTCACTCTTGAAAACACCAAAGGCCACTGAAGTCTGCAGCTGCCCATCATGTCAAGATCTGCTAATGTCACTGTAGTACCCAGTGGCTGGCAGCCACCAGCAATTGCCCATCATCACAGCTGCTGGAAAAATAGAAGGCCATCTGCTGAGTCAGAGATGCCACCAGAAGCAGGAGAAAAATGTCTTCTCCCTTCCTTCCACCTTCCTATGTCCCCTCATTCCTTCCCATTGGCAGAACCTAAACTGAGGCCAACAGGCCATGGAGTCTGGGAAATGTAGTTTGCAGGTTTCCAGTCCCCTCCAACAAACAGATGAGTAAAGAAGGATAGGAATGGTGCAGTCAGGCAATTGACTCACCATAGCCTATTATGTGTTTAGTAACATATTTCCATAAAGGTTTACCTTATATTCCCCATCCCCCCAGGAAGTTAAGAAATGTGTATCTCATTTGAGAGAAGTATATACAAGTATTCTATGCTTTCCCAAATCTATTTGGTTCCTGAGTTCAGATAGCAAGAGTTTGTATAACAAGTTCAGATAGTGAGGAATACTTTTTTTCTTTTTCTAAAGCAACAAGCCTTTATTATGTGCGCCAGTGTCAGGCCTCACATATAGAATCATGGAAGTGCTGAAGGCATCCAATGGATTCACTTCTTGATCCAGCAAGCAATCATATGATGACCTTACTGAGAATAACTTCCTCAGGGAAGGGTTCAGAGTAGTTGCACATTATGCTGCATGGTTAATATGTATTCTGCAAAATGTAAAGCTTTTATATGCCAATATTTTCTTTTTGGCAAATGACGTATACTACAGCCTCCTTTTTTATAGCTTTGCAATGCCTACATACATTGGAGGCTTTGAGTAGTTCTGTAGGTGACAACCACCCAATTTAATCTCATCTTATTTGATCTTGGAAGTCTCTTTTTACTGACTGCCGTCAGGGCCCTATGACCTGCTGCCACAGGGAACCACCATCAGGGCTGTCAGCCAACGTGTGAAACATGTCCAATTTTTTCTTTCAGGAAAGTGTAATGTAAACTCTGAACTTAATTCTTTGGCTCTAGCTTTCCTTGCTTTGTAACTTTGACAAATTGTTTTCACCCTCCAAGCCTTCATTTCTTTATCTACAAAATGGGGTAGTGGGGGGGCAGGGGGGCGTGATGGCTGACGCCTCTAATCTCACCACTTTGGGAGGCTGAGGTGGGCAGATCACTTGAGCCCAGGAGTTTGAGACTAGCCTGGGCAACATGGTGAAACCCTGTCTCTACAAAAAATACAAAAATTAGCCGAGTGTGGTGGTGTGCACTTGTGGTCCCAGCTACTCAGGAGGCTGAGGTGAGAGGATCGATTGAGCCTGGGAGGCAGAGGCTGCAGTAAGCAGTGATCATGCCACCGCACTCCAGCCTGAGTGACAGAATGAGACCCTGTCTCAAAACAAAACCAAACAAACAAAAAATGAAAAACAAAGTAGAGCAGGTGATATCTATTTCACAGGCTTCTTCTAAAGACAAAATGAGATTATATGCATGCTCTATGGCAAATTGTAAAGTATCTCACCAACCCAAGGATTCTAGGCTTCTCTAAGGTCTACTTGAGGTCCCCAACCCTTAGGGTTGGTCATGATGCCTCTCTGCAGTGTGTCCTCTTGAACAAGATCTCAGTTCTGGAGCCCTTTCTCCTCCTTCCTGCAATTCAATACTTACCTGGGGCTTGTCACAATCTTCTGGCTCCAGCTCTCAGGTGAATCCTGGAAGTCATAACTGATTAATTTGGCCTTCTCTGTCCCCCTCTAAACCATCCTAGACTCTGTTTCCAGAGATATCATTCTGAAACACATTTCTGATCTTTTCACTCTCATATTTAAAATAAAACAAAACAAAATTTTCATTAACTCCCCTTTGCTTACCATATCAAATTCAACCCTTCTTAGGTAGATAGTCCCTTTTCTAATCTTATCTGCCCCTCACCTGTAGCATCAAAGTTCCTAGTCATCCAGTACACCCCTTGCTCTCTACTAAAACACTAAGAGAGCTGGGTGCCAATTTTGGCAGAGCTACTTATCAGCTGTGTGACCTTGGACATGTTACTTAAACTCTCTGTGCCTCAGTTTTCCTCCTTGGTAAATGGGGATAGTAATAATACTTATTTTATGGGATTCCTTTTTAGGATTACATGAGGTAATGTGTATTAAGTTGTTAGTACTGTACGTGGCATTATTAAGTGGGCAGATAATGTCATTTTTTTTTACTATTCATATTCTTGTTACTATCAGACCCTCATAATTTCCTTTCTCTTCTCCAGCTCTTTCTTCATCCAGGGATGACTTTCATCTTAGCTTAATCACTTAAAATATTACTCATTTGTTTTTAATGTAACTTGGACAAATTATTTTAGCGCTCTCAGCCTTTGTTTCTTCATCTATAAAATAGATAAAGTCATATTTACCTCATAGGCCTTTTCTATGGGATAAATGAGATTATATGAAAGCTCTATGGCAAATTGTAAAGTATCTTGCAAGCTTTCTCTATAAGCATTCTTTGACTATTTTCTGATTACTTATCTTCACTTTGATATCCCCTGAAAATGATATCCTCATAGGATTTTTGTACTTTATTTTTGGTATTTGTCATATCACAGCCTTGTTATAATTTGCCTTGTTATTTATATACATATATAGATTGAATACTTCTTAAAGTTAAGATTGATGTCTACAGCTGATGCAGTACAAGGCAGCAAAGTAAGTTTGCTTAATTGAGTTGAAACCTAAATTTATAATACAGCTTTAGTTGCTTTAGTCGATAACATGGGTTAGTATATTTTATTTGCACATTTCTTTACCCCAGGAAAGGGATCTCCAAAGGTGGGATTTCAGCCTTCACTGAATAGGCTATTAGTATAGAACGGTGCTGTTCCAAGAGTGGTTTCCAGACCAGCAGCAGTAGCATCAGCAACTGGGTGCTTGTTAGAGCTGCAGAACCTTGGGGTCCACACCAGTCCTACTGAATCATATTCTCTGGGGCTGGGTAGGAATCTGTGTTTTAACAACCTGCTAAATTCTTATGCATGCTAAAGTCTCAGAAGCATTGGCATAGACAGTATGCATGAAAAAAATTTTAATTTTCTTCATTTGGCATTTTATAGAGGAGTGCCTATTTGTAACAGTCTGTTTGATCAAAGGCAATTTATTTTAGCAAAATGTACCATGTTTTCAAGTAAGCAAAATTTCTTAGAATTTAACAGAATTTCCTCTAGTTCCTCAATGTATGAGGAGTAGTAATTTTTATTGGTTTATCATATCTATGGTAAATTTTAATTTCAAAAAGACAAACAGAGAGAGAAAAAAGACTAAGAGGTAAAAATGCACCGACTGGTACTTACTTAATCAAGTCTATAAAACTGTGACTTGTTTTTGCAAGAATGTGAGGCTGTTGATCGTATCCTTCTTAGAAGGGCTATCCCAGACTGTTAAATGGAAAAAAATAAAAACATCTTAAGTGCTCTCTTTTTACACTTTGAAGGCCTTATCCTTCCATACTGAAAAATGGGGATTCTATATTGCAAACAGTAATGGTTCACGGCTGGAACCTGTTATAAATGTCGTCTTCCTGGCTGTGGGAATAAACACTTCAGAGCTTAGATAGTAATTATTGTCACATGAAAAGCAGGGAGGCATATTATAACTTCTCAACTATCAGAAAGCCCTCTTCTTGCAAATGGCAGCACTTCACAGGGACTTTTACACTGTACCGTTTATAATTTTCATGGCTGACCTGTTATTTTAAAATACCAACAGGAAGATTAAGAATGTTGACAGGAAAGCAGTACCAACCAGTGCCCTTTGGTCCTCCTAAACTTGAACCAGAAAGCTCCCTTGCCTTTTAAGGAAGATTATAATCTGCTAAAATAGAAAAAGGAATGACAAAAGGATTATGTCCTATAATAAGTTTAGGACAATCCAGAATTTTCCTCAAGTAATTGCAGACTGCAGTGTGATTGTTTACATGTGTTTGTTCTGACTGGGCAATTTGGGCATAGATTGTTTCTAGTACAAGAGTAGGACAAAGGATGGAAGAGATTTTTGCCTGAAAGTTTGATCTGTTCCTGAACTCTGGACTGTTTTGGGACCTCATCCTTTGGTAGATTGCCAATGAAATAAATCATACAAGACTTTTGTGAAACATGTATTACCTCAGGACATTGGGACTTCTAAGCAGATAGAACTAAATGGGATTAAGTAAATTAATACTTGTAAAGCACATTGCATAATGCCTGGCACAGGGCAACTGCTATATAAATGTTTGCTAAATGGGACATTCTACTTTGAAAAAAGATAAGTTCTATCTATCTGTATTTCTAGAAACATTTTGGATTAGAAAATGAATGGATCTTGAAAGAAGGGTATCCTAGGGTTCAGGCTGTAGAACCCCACAATGCAGTTGGCACCAATTATCTTTTTAGCTGGTGACTACCATATATGCCAAATTTCTACTTAAGATTCCTTGTGGCAATGCAGAGTTGCAGAAAGCACATTGCATTTGGGGTCTCATTCTAGACATAGCATGGCCACCTATTAGGTAAGAACCCTGGGCAAGTCCCTTCACTGCTCCCTGATCCTCATTTTCCTTAGATGTAGAGGCTCACATTAAATACGTCTAAGAACTTTGTAAACTTGAAAGCATTATTCACATGGATGGTTTTATCCTCAGGTATTTACTTCTGGTATAACTGTGGAGTTGGGGAAGCTTACGTATTTGGTGAGTCACCAGGGATGAATAGCTGAGTTGACATATTTTCCAGAGGAATGGCAGGATGCTACAGAAAGAATGTCAGGAAACTCCTTTTGAATGAAATGGCATGGTGGGGGAAGGAAGAGAATCCCTCAGTTGCTGCCACAAAAACTTTGTCAGAAATTAATGGAAAACATTTATTGTAATTGTCACAGCTTCTTGCCTATCTAGCATGCATTCTGCCTTATTTTCTAACAGAACTATGCATTTTTTTTTTCAGCCATGTGTCCCGGGGGAAGCTAATCTCATCCACCTCTTCAGGGATGCCTGATTGACTTAAGGTTATTCCTATTGTCCTTAAATGGACACATGATCAACTCTGGCCAATGAGACTGAAGAAAGCTGCTGAGGGGACTTCTGGGAAAAGTTTATTCACCCCCAAGAGGGAACCACAAAAAGAAATAGTCTCTCTTTTACTTGTGAGCTAAAACCAGCCATCCCAACTGACATGGGACTTCCCATAGATTATCTTATCTATCATCACAGCAGTCTTCAGGATAGGTGGTGTTGTCCCCACTACATGGAATGCGGAAACCAAGAGGTTAAGTTGCTCAGGGTCATCCAACACCTAGGTGGAAGATTTAGAACTCAAATTGAGGTCTGTTCAACTTCAAAGGCTGTGCTCAAGTTGTTGTTGTGGTCTAAACTTTGCCTCAGATGAAAACTTGTCAAGAGGCAGTATATTTACTGTGCTGTGGCCATGAAGCTAGCAGAGACTGGGAGCTGGATGGTCTAAGGGTTTTTCTTTCTTCCTTCCTTTTTTTTTTTTTTTTTTGATGTTGGCTTTGCTGTCTAGCATTTGACCTTTCTGGACCTCCATTTCATCATGTGTAAGACAGTTGGACCAGATGTTTATTGAGGTTCTTTTTGGCTTTGAGATCTTTCGAAATAACTTAGTAAATAACAGGGAGGGATAAGAGAAAATGAAAAAACATACATTTGGTATCTTGAGAAAGGGCACCAGTCAGGATTTCCCCTTTCAGCCTGAGGTTCAGAGTTACAATGCATCAGTGATATTGCTGAAGAACAGCAGAAAGTTCCACATGGCATTCAATGGAACAAACCAAACCAGCTAAGATCCTTGCTACAATAAGAGGAACAGAGCTAAAAAGAGGCCAGATAAGGGATATTTTCTGTAGGATACTCCTCATCAATCCAGCCAGCTTGATGGCTGAGTTCCTGAAGAGGGAGTTAGGCTCTGAGGAGCATTTGTGCTTTCACTTCCTTCCATTCCCAGAGTGCTTAAAACAGGGTGGGGCAGGGGTATATGAGGCATTTTTCAATACTTGACTTCTGTATGCTTCCTATTGCTGGAAAAGTTTCTGTGATGTTATCACCAAGGATAGCAATAGTGCTTAGAGATTCTTCAGCCCTGAATCATGAAGGAGGGGCACCTTGCAGGAGACACTGAAGCTCTCTCATTTGGGGCCAAGAAAGGAGTGGAGACTCTTGTAGATAGCATGAGTCCATTAAGCCCCTTTCTGATCGATGTTAGTTTTCTAGGGCTGCCATCGCAAAGTATCACAAACTGGGTGGTTGAAAACCACAGTTTATTGTCTCACAATTTTGAAGGCTAGAAGTTGAAAATCAAGGTGTCAGCAAGGTCATGCTCCCTCTGAAACCCGTAGGGGAGAATCCTCCTTGGCTCTCTCCTAGCTTCTGGTGGTTGCTCGCAACCCTTGGCATTCCTTGGCTTGTAGATACATCACTCCAGTCTCTGCCTCCATCATCACATGGCCGTCTTCTCCCTGTGTATCTCTTCTCTTCTTATAAAGATACTAGTCATAATGAACTAAGTGTGCACATAAGGTTATATTCTGAGGAATTTGGGGCTAGGAATTCAATATATATTTTAGGGGGACATAATTCAACCATGCACCCTTCCAGGTAAACTTCTGCCCATACCTAACTGAGTTCTTGCTATATGAGGCAGTGAGTTTGTTTATCTGGGGTTGCTTTTCAAAGCCAGTCTTTATGTTTGTTGAAAAATGATTCTATCTTCAAGAAATTATGTGGGGCAAAGGAGGAGCTGGATGTTCCTGGAGCAGCAGCCAAAGGATGTGGTCCCCCAGATCAGAGCTTCTCAAATGTAGGATGCACACAAATCCCTGAAGAGCTTGTTAGAAAGCAGATTCTGATGCAGTAGGTCTAAGGTGAAACCTGAGATTCTGCCTTTCTGACAAGCTCCCAGGTGATGCTGATGCTGCTGGTTCCTGGGGTAGCAAGGCTCTAGATCTAGAATAGATGGTGGTCACATCTGTTTATGCAGAACAACTAAAATGTATCATTCTTGGGAAGTTTCAAAACTTCAGCTGTATACTAGCCAGAAAAATTCCCAGTAAACTAAGTCAGAATATCCCAAAATGGGAAAGAGCAATTCAATTATTTTTTTTCATGTGAGAATGAAGTCAGAAACATCTGTGTACATTCATCTGGATGAATACAGTGATTTCTAACTTCTGGACCACGCTGAATATTTGAGACGTGCATGTCAGAAAGATTGTTAGGAACAGACCGACTTCAAGATTTAGGGCAACCGAGCAACTTTTACCTCGGTGTGCTAGGAAAACATCATCTGGAGAAGCTTCAGGCCAGTGTTGACAGGGACTGACTACCTCCTTCTTTGAGAAGTCAAACAGCCAGATTTCTCTGGGTTCAAATCCTGTTGGAGTCTCAGTCTCAGGGCCCACCCAGATGATCTCTGAAGACTGCAGCTGTGGCTTTGCTCCCACCCACACCCATAACCCTCCTTGCTTGCCACTTCCCTTAGCCCCTCAATGATTCCCAGATGCTCCCCATCCATGCTAGTCAGAGGCTGGACCAGCATGTAGAAGGACCAGGTGGCGGAGCCAGGGTGTATCCCTTGGAGGGTCCAGCCTCTGGATGAACTTCTGCAGAGCAGGTTCCAGAGAAGAGAAATCCTTTTGTGATGTCAGAGGCTGGCAATTTGGTTTTCCAAGTTCAAGAATGACCTGATTATTTCCAGCTCGAAAACACCCATGCAATATTGGATATCTTACAATACTTAGTTGGAAGTTTCTAGGAAGATAGTTGTCTGAGTGTTTGGCACGGTGCATCTTTTGGGTCAGAATGTTAGTTTGTTTCCATGGTCAGTACTGTGACTATAGGATTTGTAATGAAATCCAACTGTGTCAGACTACAAATCCCTGTAATGTCTTCTCATAGTTGAAAGAATGGGGAGAAAGAGAACAGCACAGAGAGTTTTGGTTACCTATTGCTGTGGAACAAACTACCCTAAAACTTAGTGGTTTAAAGCAACTACTATTTTACATGCTCATGATTTTGTAGGTCAAGTATTTGGAGAGGCACGGTGAGGGTGGCTTGCCTCTGCTTCACAATGTCTGGGTCCTTGGCTTCGGTGGCTTGAATGGTTGGGAGTTGGTTGAGATGGCTCAGTTGGGGTCGTATGCTCGGGTCTCAGTTCTTTGCCATGTGGCTTCTCTATGTGGCTAGCTGGGCCTTACCATGGTGGTCTCATGATATTTAGGCTTCTTATAATCAGACAGTGGAAGCTTCCAGGTTTCTCTGCGGCTTGGTGCTCAAAGGCTTGGCTCAGAGCAAGCACATTGTCATTTCTGTCATATTCTATGGGTCAAAGCAAGTCACAGGGCATGCCTAGATTCAAGGGGAGGGAAAATAGACTCCAGATTTTGATGGGAGGAGTGGCAAAGAATTGGTGGACACTTTTAAGTTACACAGAGACAGAAGTGGAAAGAAACATTTTTGTTCATGTTCTATCCAGGTTCTGATCAGATTAGTTCAGCTCAAGCAGTCAACAGAGTCCCCTGTGATTCCTGGCCTCAAACTTCTAGTGGCCAATTTTTAACTTTAGGGTAGAGTCAGCAAGTGGCCTTTGAACCTTCAGCTACACACACTCACTTGGTCTTTTCATTTTTATTTTTCAAAACTTCCCTTTTGCTTTTCTGCCTTCCAATAGCAAGTCCTTTCTAGATGAAGGCTTATGTTCAAAAAAATTCTTTTATTACGTATTTTTGTTGTTTTATAAAAATCATCTAAGCAATACATAAATACCTTTTCATTTGCAAAATTATGATGATGTGGCAGTACACGTAGTAAAATGTAAAAGTGCCTCTTCACTTTGTCTGTCCATCTACTTACCTTCCCAGAAGCAACAACCGTAGTTTCTTGTCTCCCTTTATACTTTTCTCTATACATATATATTCAAGTATATGTACATATGCTCATACACAGCTTTTTTTCTTAAATAAGATCTACACTGAATTATTCTGCAAGTTACTTTTTCCATGTACTACTATGTCATGGTGATTGTTCTGTATTAATATATCCATGCACTTCTTTCTTTTAAACGGCTTCATATTATTCTATTGAATTGATGTGGTATAATTTATGTAATGACTCCCCTGAGAATGGACCTTTAATTGTAATTTTTTTTAAAAAAATGGCAATTGAAGTATTTTTGCATCTCTATGTTTTTGTACATGTGCATATATTTCTATACTTCTATGTGATAGATGCCTGGAGGTGTAATAGCTGGGTCAGATAGCATGGGCATTTTCACTTTCAATAGATACAGACAATTGATCCTCAAAATCTGGAATACCAAATAATACTCCTCCAATCCATTTCTCCATACCCTTGACAACAGTGAGTATTGCTAATATTTTTAATTCTTCCAGGTTGATTGATGAGTAAATATATCTCACCGTTGCACTTCTTTCCTGTAATTATTGGTTATTTATATTTTTACTCTGAAATATCCTCTGTCATCATTTGCGAAGTTAAAGAGTATGCTTCTTTTTATTTTTGCTAAATATTTATGGGAGCTTTTTATGTATTAATCCTTTGCTAATTCCTAAAATGAAATTCCCAGGTGTGAAATTGCTGGGTTAAGGGAAGGCTTTTTGACATTTCCTAGTTGAGTTTTAGGGAAACTTCTCAAGTCTTCCTTCAGATTACACTCTTGAAAGGGGGTAATCCCATCTCATTGAAGAGTTGAGTCTTATTTCTTGACAGTATACAAGCTTTCTGTATAAAAGAAATAAAGCTGTGAACTGTACACTACTATATTCTAAGGCTGTTGAGGACCAACTGTGATTAGCTACTTTGCAAATAATTAGCAAACTTCTTGAATGTAGCTGAGCTGATGGGGGCTCATTAGCCACTACCAGAGCCAAGGAAGATCTTTCATTCAATAATAGTATAACTTTTTCTTGTTCCTGAAGATTTATGAGGAGAATCTAGACTCTGGTTAGTTGCTGAGCTATTTTTTTTTTTGAATACCTACTATGATCTAGGCACTGTTGTAGGCCCTGTTGCTTATTCTTATGATCTAGAATCTCCAAGGAAGAGGTCAATTTCTGAATATGACAGTACAGTTTGAAAAGGCCATTTGCAGTTCCAGATTTTTCGTTTTCTTTTTTGGTGATTTGAATTTTATGTTTTATGAGGCTGAGTTACAGAACTGTATCATTTAGCCACTAAATTTAGCTGACCACTTAGCCTCTGAACCTCAACATGGTTCCTGTGTTCTCTATTCACGTCAGGTACAAAGCAGTTAAAAATGTTTCTTTGTTAGACCCAGCCATAAGTGAAAGAGAAAACATTGGTAAAAGTTGAAAAGGCAGATAACTTGTGGTGTGTGGACATGCACAGGAAATAAGCTACTCTTAAAGGAAATATGATTTAGGAGATAGCCAGGAGCTTGCACAAACATTTGTCATTTGAGAGTTTAGAAATTTGCAAAGGTTGCAGGCTATACCTTAGCAGTCTTCTGCACATAATACAGTTTAAACACATTTCACTAAAAAGTGGTGCTACAGAAACAATTGTGGTTAATTTGTGTTTCAGTTATTTGAAGGCTTTAAAATCCAGAACACCAAATTGTGTGCCATGAGTGACTGAAGAGTTGTAACTTTTGGAGGTGATTTTCATTGTTGTTTGTTCGTTGGATAGACTAGTGACCAGTTGAAACTTTTGAAGCAAATGTGGGTACTTTGCACATGCATAGCATGGGTGTGTTGGCTATTGGTGCTCTCATTAATTGAAGGATCATAGCTAATCATAGTGTGATGCAGGCACATTGGATTTAAAGTATGAAGATTTTATTTGAGTCCTAGCTCTCTTCCTAATTGACTCTGTCAGCTGTGGGAAGTCACCTAATCTCAGTGCTCCATTTTCTTGTCTGCACAACTACAGATGCTGGTCACAGAATTTTGTAAAAACAACCTTTAGATGGGACCCCAACAATCTTTGGAAGGGAAGGTAGTTCACAAACATAAAAAGGCTGTTTCGGCTGGGTGCGGTGGCTCACGCCTGTAATCCTAGCACTTTGGGAGGCCGAGACGGGTGGATCACCTGAGGTCAGGAGTTCGAGACCAGCCTGGCCAACATGGTGAAACCCCATCTCTACTAAAAATACAAAAAATTAGCCAGGTGTGGTGGTGGGCACCTGTAAACCCAGCTACTCGGGAGGCTGAGGCAGGAGAATCTCTTGAACCCAGGAGGTGGAGGTTGCAGTGAGCCAAGACCGTGCCATTGCACTCCAGCCTGGGCAACAAGAGGGAAACTCTGTCTCAAAAAAAAAAAAAAGCTCTTTCAATGTGAGTTTTTTATTTTGTCATAATAAAAAGAGGGGAATTGTATGCATGCATGCATTTATTCATCCATTTTTCCATTAACAGTTTCTGATTACCTGCCATGAGCCAGGCATTGTGCTAAGTGCTGGAATAACAAAATAAACAAGACCTGGTTTCTGCCTAGTAGGAGTTTACAGGCCAGTGGAGATGGTTGTCAAGATAATGTCTAGTCCAGTCAGTGCTGTGCTGGAGCTGGCTCATTCAGGCTTACAAGAGCTGACTGTTAAATTTTTAGAAATTCTGTCAGTGGGTTGTTAAACATGGCCATTACTAAAAATTCAGTTATACGGTAGTTGACTCCTATTATTTGTGGATTCCATATTTGTGAATTCACTTACTCACTAAAATTTATTTGTAACCCCCAAATCAATACTCGTGGTCATCTGTGGACATGTGCATGTGCAGAGTTGCGAAAAATTTGAGTTGCCCGACGTGCACGTTCCCAGCTGAGATTGAACAAGGGCTTCTTGTTTTAGCTTTCATACTATAAACAAGCGTCCTTTTCGTGGTATATTTAGTGCCAGGTTTTTCACATTTTTCTGCTTTTTGTGGGTGATTTCACTGTTTAAAATGGCCTCCAATTACGGTGCTGAAGTGCTGTCTAGTGTTCCCAAGCACAAGAAGGCTGTGATGTGCTTTATGGGGAAAACATATGTGTTAGAGGAGCTTCATTCAGGCATAAGCTGTAGTGCTGTGGGCCATGATTTTGATGTTAAGGAATAGGCAATAAGATATCTTAAATAGAAACACATATAAAATATAGTCAGTTGACGAAAATGCTTTGACCAGAGGCTCACAGGAACCCAACTCTGTATGTCTTCTAGAAATGTTGATTTGATATCTGCTGATTCAGTGTTTGCAGCAACTTTGCAGAACAAAAGTACCATGAATAATGAGAATTGACTGTATAAACTTACAGTAAAATAAATTATATTATACTAAAGGTAATAAATACTAGAAACTCTTCACTTCCTAATTATTTTGCTACATACTACTATTATCCGTGATCTTGAGATTATTTCTATTTTATCTGTATAGTAGAAATACTATATAATGGGGGGTGCTACTGTGCATTTCTTCCCAAACCCCCATGTTCAGTGACATCAAATCAGTAGTTTGACATTGGCCAAGGTGGGAGTATTTTACATCATGGAAATGGGTAATGGCTACAAATAAAGGCTTTTTCTCCCAGCTCCCACCCAGTTGTTAAACATTTACCAGTACACAACTGCCTTCAATTTTTTTTTTTTTTTTTCAGACAACAGTCCTTTGGCTCTTGGAGCCAACTTTCAGGCACTAGGAGGAAACCTAAAGTTATAGGGAGTTTATCTCCTTGTACCTCCACCTCAGGTCCATTAGCTAATGACTGACTGGTGTTCTCATGCCTCAGGGTGGGATTCACACTTCAGAGCATCCCTTGGGATCCAGATGAGCTGTGAGCCCCAATTGCTTGAGATCATACCCTTGTTTGGCTTCCTCCTCTTGCCTGCCTTGCTGTTTTCTTATCCTTACTGGTTTCTCTTGGGAGCTCTTCCTTGATAAATCACTTGCACACAAATCCAAGTCTAGGGTCTGCTCTTGAAGCACCCCATCTAAGACAGTACTCTAGCAAACCTGGGAAGGAAGTCATGGGGTCTGCAACCTGGGTGTGTGTAGCTCAGGTTGGCCCCAAAGATTGACTGATAGATCTTGATTTTCTGGTTCTAACTCTTTCTTAAGAAGCCTTTGCTTTCTGATTTTATCCTTCAATTTAAATGTTTAAATGACTTTTAACAGGCATGAATTCAGTTTTTCAAATTTTGTAGTTGCCACTTATGTGCTCCAGACATTCACATTTTGATAAAATATGAAAGATTACTGGAATATTCTTTACTCAGCTTAGCTTCTTGGTGGGTTTGTCTCTGCTGAGCTCAGCCAGTGGCCTTGAACTCTGACATGCAATAACAAATCAAGTTTTCATCAAATTCTTCTTAGCCTGTTCAGAAACAAAAACTCATAAGTAATGCTGCAATAACTTCCTTTGAAATTCTAATTGGCTCCACTTTGATAAAAATGTGATAAGCACTCAAGAAGCCCACTGTGCTGTTGTATACAACTGGAATATGATTCTCTTCATAGT
Organism: Pongo abelii; assembly: GCF_028885655.2. NCBI lineage: Eukaryota > Metazoa > Chordata > Mammalia > Primates > Hominidae > Pongo > Pongo abelii. The sequence goes on from NC_072008.2 coordinate 20,547,260, forward strand.
TTTTTTAAAAATGTTTAAATTATTCTTGCTATAGAGTTAGCAAGTGCCAGTTTGGATGCATGGTCTGGGTAATTGTGCAGTAATTAAATGCTTGCCTGGGAAAACAATTTTAGAACACTGAATTGCTTTATTGCATTTTAAAAGGCTGAAAGGGACATTCAATCAGGTAGAGACTATATGTTTGTCTTCTAAACAAGACTTATCATAAATTATTCACATAGTCAAAGACTGAATTTGAAAACGAAGAAACTTGGGGACATAGGGCAATTATTGCTCCAACAGTCATTGCAGAGTTTAGTAGGCCTCATAAAAGGAGGCCTGTCTCAAAGACTCCAGGCAAGGTTTTGAGGATGAGGAAGAAGTGCTTCCTTAACTAATCTGATTTTTTTAAACTGAGACTGCTGGGAGATTTTGCTTACTCTCCTGGATGCCCCTGTGGCTCAAACAGCTCTGTAGGAGAAAGGGTTACCATCAACTTCTGTTCAATTATATAATTCAGAGGAAAGCATAAAAATACGACTTTGCAAAGTGTGACATAAGTGAGAGAAACATTAGTATAAACATTGGGCATCAGATGCTTCACAGGGGCTTTTAACTGTATTTATAATTTTGTATTTGCCCTGGAATTCTTTTTATTAAGGAATAATTTACCTACAGTAAAATGCATAAATCTTAAGTGTATAGTTTGATGAATTTTTATCTATACACTCATGTAATTACCACACAAATAGATACAGAACAATTTCATCACCCCAGAACATTTCCTCATCCTCCTTCCCAAATAACATCCTCTCCCAGAGGTAACTACTATTCTGATTTTTAAGATACAGATTAGTCTCATCTGTTTTTGAAATTCATATAAATAGATGCACTCTATTTTTTGGTCTGGTTTCTTTCACTTATCATAATATATTTGAGATTCATCCATGTTGTAGTGTGCATCAATAGTTCATTTTTTTTATTGCTAGGTAGTATCCAGTTGCATGGATGTACCATAGTTTGCTTGTCCAATCTCTAATTGATGAATTTTTCCTCAGTTTTTACTTGCAATGAGTTAAACTGCTATGGAACACAGTTTTATACACAGTGTACACAACAGGGCTGTTTGGGTACTTCTTTTAGATATATACCCAAGAGTGGCATTACTGGGTCTGCCTTTGAAAATTACTAAAAAGAAGAAAAGAAAAAAAGGATACCAATAGGAAGAGTGCAGAAAAAAATGATTGTCTTTCCAAAATCTGTTCTTAGCAAGGTGAGAAAGAAATCTTGTACTACCTGGTGGCATTGTTTCAGCATTTAGACTTGAACTATCTCAAGTTATTGCTTAGCCATGGCGGATCAGAGAAACAGAATTCAGGTTCTTTCTTGATGAGATACAGGCATTGTGTGTCTGAATGGATGGAAGTGTTCAAGAGCCCACGCAATGGAATGCTTGGTACCTTGGAGAACTGGATTAATTCGAGACTTGTCACCTGGAAACAGGACTGTCTGGTTCACCTTGGGATCACCTTTGGCCACGGATAATCAAACTGTTTAGGGGAAAGAGTGGATTACGAAACCTCAGTGCAGCCAAAGTACCATGGGGCCACCAGAGGTGACCTGGTTGGTCCCCAGGTGATCACATTTGAGATTTATTCTTTGCCGGCAACCCTCATAATGGAACAGGGCTGCAGACCAGCCTAACCACACACAGAACAAAGGGCTGACAGACTTGTGAACAAAGGGCTGACAGACTTGTGAAGGGGTTATGGCGCCCCCTGGGGGACACTGAAATGTTCCTCTTGTAGACCTAATTTTCCGGTCTGGGGTCAAGTTCAACTTGTATTGATTGAGTAACCTCTAAGACATCACTACTTCAGTAATCCTCTTCAAAGGTTTCAAAATAAAGTATTTGCAATTTTATTGGGAGCAACTCAATTCAGGGGAAGCTGAAGAGGAATACATGTGATGTGTAAGTTCTCACAAGATGGGAGGGGGAATCTTTTCCGGTTTATTTTGTATTGTTTCTGGTAGAAAGGCTTTACATGATTGGGTAATTTCTAATATTTACTTTGTTAATGAAGGTGATAGGATAGGATGACAACTCCATCTGCAAAGTTCTGCAGGCAAAATGCCTCTCCAGAATGGTTGTGAGCCTTTTGTGTCTTGCTTGCTGAGGGTGTAAAATGAGCGATTCTCAACCCAAATCAGTACCACTCTCCCAGTGAGCAGTTGGAAGTGTGTGGGAGCATTTTTGATTGTCAGAATGACTGGGGTGTGGGGGGGTGGCGGTGCACTACTTCCATTTGCTGAGATGGAGGAGGGAGAGAAAACTTCTAGTATGAAGGAGAGTTGTCCTATCCTAAATGCCAATAGGGCCCTTGTTGAGAAATACTTTACCCCCCTTCGGGTGATCTGGAGACAGTTATATGCAATTCATATTCAGAAGGTTTAACTACACAAACAAAATATGTCAAGCAAGTGAAAGTTAGCAGATTTAGGGAGCGTATTCAGAAAGAAGTGTAGTTAAGCCTGTTTTTGGACATTTAGAGAGCATGATCACTTTGCCCAAAACCGAAAAGGAGCACTGGCCTTAAGTGGAATATGGAGGTGGAGGAATTTGTTTTCCAGGCTCCCCAGCATTTCTTTCTTCACCCTCTTCCAAACAATCACTGATCCTGCTCCCCTTCTCCCTTGCTTCTTGGGATGAGGAAGCAGCTGACAAATCCATTAAGTCGTGAGAATTTTCTCTTACTCCTCCCAGCAGGATATCAGGAAAAGAAGACTCTCAAATGTTGAAATTTCAGATGTGGGCGAGGAAGGTAGGTGTTTTTTGGCTGTGGGATCTTTCTAGAACTTCTTAAATTATTCCTGGGCAAGTAATAACTCATTTTCTTGTGGTGCTGGCTTTAGATGTGGAAACCAAAGTGTTAGCGTTTGCTGTAACCATGGCAAGGAGAGGGAAGAAGGATTGGATACCTTTGTAAATTTATCGGCAAATGAATGAGCTGAACAAGAATCCTTTGGAGTATATAGTTTGGAATGTGCTGTGTGTGACATTGCTTTGTAAACTTTAAAGTACTATGCAATTTTGATGTATTTTCATTATGCCAAAACTTCCTTGAATTTCTCAAAACACTAAACTCAGAATCTTACACAATATATCCGTTCAGTAAATGTGTCCCAAATGAAACAAATGTTAGGTATAAGGAGTGGCAGTGGAGGTTATGGAACAGGATCTCATGTTGCCGTATCTATCAAGGGCTAACATGCCTCTACTTGGATGGGGCTATTCACTGATAAGGAAATCTTGCTACAGTATTCTTTTTTGCTTCCATTAAACATTTTATGGGAGGGAATTCTCATTATTCATTTGTGAACAAGATTGATGATAGATCTCCCTCAGGCTTCTGAATAACATGAAGTTATTCTGTATCTGTTTAATGTACAAAGGGAGGACCAGGGGGGACTACCAATAGTGTCATCATTATCCATGAGAATCTAATTATAGGAGCCCCTGGGATTGTTGAACTCAAGATTGCAGGATCCAAATGTTAGGGATATCCTGATCACTTCCTTCCTCACTTGGGAGAGAATTAGAAATGACAAGATCTTAAACATCTTCCTACATTTATTGAGCAACCATTGTGCCAGCCACTATACTATGCACCAGGGACATGAAAGTGAGTATGACACAGTCACTGCCTTCATGGTGCTCACAGTCTGGGGAGGGTGCTGGCCAGGGAGTCTCAACCTTGGTTGGAGATTATAGTCTCTCTTAAAAATTCCCATGCCCAAGTCACACTCCCAGTTCAATAAAATGAGAATCTCTGGGGGTAGAACCCAGACTTCAATATTTTTTAGAGCTCCCCAGGTGATTACAAAATGCAGTCAAGGTTGAGAAACATCGAGAAAGAAACAAATCTGTATTGGGAAATTTTAGATTAAAACATGACAAGTGCTTGGTGGAGGTAAAAACAAAGTGCAGCTGGAGGAGCACAGAGAAGAAAGAAACTCTTGCACCCAAGAAAAGCTCTCCGTCTATGTCATCAAGAGAATTAGAAGAGCACTAGAAAGTGGTGAATTCTGGACGTAAGAGTAAGGGTGGCATCTGAATCATTTTCTGATGGAACAAATTTCCCTTTGCATATTAATCATTATTCATGGTGGGGGGGATGTGAAAGCAAGGGTTGATAATTCGTGCACTATACTTCCCACTCCTTTCTTCTTTTTGCCTCCCTGCCCTTTCTTTATTATAACCTGTGGCACATATGTGGTACGCTGAATGTTAGGTAAATGTTAGTGGTTGCTAATGTATTAAAAGAAAAAGGGAAAATGAAAGCTTACTGTTTCTCTCTGCTTGTGAGAAAAGCACACGAATACACTATGTGGTGTAGTCATGTGGCTAAGCCTAGACCTCAAAATAATGATCAATGGCCTTAACATATTAAATTGATAACTCTAAATATATTAACTGTGGTCTTCACAACACCCCTCTAAGAGAAGTATCTCTGGTTCATGGGTGATGAAACTGAGGCCCAGAGAGGTTGATTAACTTGCCAAAGCCCATGTCTATTTGGTGGCACACATGAGATTAAAATCCATGTCAGTCTGACTTGAAAGGGCCGCTTCTCAATTTGCATGTGAGCTTGTTATGGCATGTGGGCATGTTGATGGATTTGTGGGATATATCTTAATATCACAGTGAAATAATAGAGCCGGTGGCTAATTTAGTGTTTTTACCAATACCACTATCACCACCTCCATCACTGAGCGTGTGGATCTGTTGGATGAACTCTTGAATAAATCAAAATGGAAAGGGGAAATATCTAGTAGGGAAAAGTGATTTGAGGGTTCACTGGGGTGTAAGATTACAAAAATCAAGAGAGTTATAGAGTATCTAATGGAGTTTTTAGTAAAAAGCATGGGACAGCATTTAATTGTGCATTTTAGAGGAACAAGCTTCTGAAATGTGAAACCAATTGGCTACAAAGTAGAGACTCAATGCCACAAGATCCTTAAAGTGATCTGAGTGTCTGAAAAATAAAAACAGAATGAAAAGCCAACTAGACTCTAAAAAACAAACAAAAGACAGAAGCCTGGGGATTACCCCATTTCCCCCTGTCTCTTGAAGAAAACTAGAGAATGTAGTTTTGAAAGTTTTGTTTTAAATTCTTGTAGTGGAGTAATATTTAGATGGTAACCCCTGCGTGATCCATCCGCAGGAATTCATTTACTTCTCTTTCTTGCACCATTCAGGCAGCAGTGAAACCTTTCTATACAGATTGCTCCCAAGGTAGGGTAGTTATAGCAGGAAAATAGAAAGAAATGACTTTTCACAGCTTTTGGGCTTCTAAATAAATTTTTAAGGTTTTGAGCTTTACCGGCATAGTTTTAACACTATCAGAGCCAAAATTCCTGCTATAAACCAGTAGTTCTCAATCCTCTCCTTGCATTAGAATCACCTGAGGATGTTGTAAAGCCTAACAGTGTCTGGACTCCACCTGCAAAGACTCAGTTTTAATTGATTTTTGGTGGACATTCACATATATATACTTCCCAGAGGATGCATTGTGCAACTAGGGTGGAGAGCCAGTATCTTAAACACTTGTTTCCAAACTTTGTTGCACATTAGAATCACCTGGCAGCTTTTAAAATCCCCAGTGGCAAGGCTACCCCTGTACCAAATCTCCAATGCCAAGGTCGTTCCCAGACCAATTAAGTTAGAATGTGTGGGAGGTGAGAGCTAGGTGCCTTAAACAATATATTTGGGAAATATTTCTGATGAGAGTTTTACTTTGACATTTCCAGAGGCTGGCAAGTGAGAGGAAGGTAGAAAGGAGAGAGAGAGAGAGTAGCTTAGACATTGGTGTGTCCTTAAGAAGGGGCTCAGTGACCCCTGCACCACTCCCTGTCCCGGTCAAGTTAAGATGTTGGCACAGGCAGTGATGTGCTGGTAAATGTTTAAAAGATGGTTCTTCAAGGGGAAAAAAATTCCCTAATTTGCAGTTCGTCAATTTTTGGTGTCAATACTCCCACTATGGCCAGTTTCAAGTTACCAGTGTGACATCATTGATTGTGAAGTTGGAAAGAGATGCACACAATTTGCCCTAGGAGGCCTGTATGAGCTGGCTCCAGCATGCTACTGGGTATGAGCATGATAAATCCCTCAGATAGGTTTGGGGATCTGAGGGTAGAGAGAATCTTGTGCTTTATTTTCAGGCATGAGACAGAAAAGGGATGAAAAAGTCTAAGTTCTCCCCACAATGTGTCATCTAGAGTGGAAGTGGGGGAACATCTAGGAGAGTCTAGGTAGGAAGGGCATGAGACCAACTCTCAAGTTTCTTGTTGCTTTCCAGTGGTATCAGAGAAGATCCAGATTTTTCTGTACCCCTGAGAGCATTATGGAAGTGGCTAGGCATAGGTTGGGAGAATTCAAGGGGGCCTTGAGGTTAGAATGAGAAAGCCATGAAGAGTTGCGGATGATTGGCTACAGATGCAAATGTTGGAGGGTAACAACAAGGATAAAAGCCAATAGCAGCTGAGAATCAGATGCTGCCTCTTGATGGCATGATGCTACTAACCTCTACGACCCTTAGAGAAGTGACAGAAAGGTCTGAAGAAACAGAAGAGGTGGTGGCTGTTATTCGTTGCACTAATTAGAGGTTATTACAGGGACTGCAGCCAGAATCTCTCTCTCCCTCTCTCTTTTGTTATTCCTGGTAGAAGCCAAAATTTCATCTTGTTAGAGCTATTGAAATAATGCAGCAGGATATTTTTCTTCTTTCTTGTTTCGGGAAGAAAGAACTGGCAATATTTTGCAAATTCACTTTGAAAAAGAACAGCATGTCCCAAGTTCACTGAGGCGACCTTCCTGAAGGTTGATGTAAGTAGGACAAGATGGAACACCTTATAAAAGTGCACATGCAAACATACCGCTTAGGATAGGGGTGCCACAGGAGACTCTTTGTCCTCTCTTTGGGGTGTGCATTGCTGAACCTCTCTTCTACAATTTGTGGATGCCTAATGGGTAGTGCCCATTGGGGGCCTAGTGATGTTTACACTAGTTCTGGCCTTGTGCACAGTGATTCTCACATACTCTCAGTGGTAGGACCAATGTTATTAGGAGAGACTGAACAGCAGAATGAACACCAGAGTGGGGATCAGGAGATCTAAATTCTCATCCTGGTTCTATACCAGTTGTGTGATCATGAGCAAATCCTTAACCTGTCTGAGCCACTTATTATATTATCAATGATCCCTTACTGTGATGTGCTTATTGAAAGAGCACATAAACCTGCTACTTTATTTCTTATTTTCTAGGTTTTCTTTTGACCATTCATCTCATTCAAGGTTCTTCCCCATTTCTCCACTCACCTTTGCTACAAAATTCCTTGAGAGAGTAATGTCTATAATTGGTGTCTTCACTTCCTCACTTGACAGTTTCTCTTGGGCTAGCCTTGTTCTCCTCTGCTCCACTGAAACCACTTTGTGGAGGTCATCAATAACTTTGATGTTGCCAAATCCATTGGTTAATAGGCCTCATCTTGTCATCTCAGCACCTTTGACTCAGGTGTTGACTCCTCCTTTCTTGAAACATCTTTTTGCCTGGTTTGTGTAACACCACACTCTCCTGGTTTTCTTTCTACCTCACTGGTGGTTTCCTCTTCTGTTGCTGGTTCTTCCTCCTCTTCCAAACCTTTTAATGGCACACTGCTATAAAGATATTATCTGAGACTGGGTAATTTATAAACAAAGAAGGTTTAATCACAGTTCCTCATGGCTAAGGAAGCCTCAGGAAACTTACAATCATGATGGAAGGTGAAGGAGAAGCAGACACCTTCTTCACAAGGTGGCAGAGAGAGAGAGAGAGACAGAGCGAGCAGGGGAAACTGCCACTTTTAAACCATCAGATCTTGTGAGGACTCCCTCACTATCATGAGAACAGCATGTAGGAAGCCGCCCCCATGATCCAATCACCTTCCACAAGGTCCCTCCCTTGACACGTGGGGATTGCAAGTTGAGATTAGATTTGGGTGGAAACACAGAGCCAAACCATATCAAGTGTCCTAAGAGCCCGGTCCTCAGACTTCATTTCTTTTCTAACTAGTCTCCCACCCCAGGTGCTCTCAATCAGTCCCATGATTTTAAACACTATCTATGCTCATTATTGTCAAATGATATCTGCCTCCAGGCCTCTTTCCTGAACTCTGGATTCATATATCCAACCTCTTACCAATTACTTCTACTTGTATGTCAAATAGGCACCTCAAACCTAACATCTCCAAAATGAATGCTTGATTTTCCCTCAGTTGCAGATGGTATTGTCATTCCCAATTATTCACTGCTTTCCCTGTGAGAGAATTTGATATTCCTGCCCATTGCCATCTGACTTGCAGGCCATCCCCATGGAATGAGTATATCTCCCTGTCTTGTTGTTGGCTGGTTTGCCTATGTGACTTTCTTTGCCTAAGGAAATGTGACATATACCATGTCTGAGTATATACTTTAAAACATGTTGCATAGTTCTACAATTGCTCTTTTTCTTTTGCCACTAGACAGGAGTTGTTCCTTCAGCTGGGTTCTGGAATAAAAAAGACATGGAGCATAACTGATGTTGTTCTGCAGCCAACATATACGTGAGCAAGAAATAAAAGTTTGTTGTTGTAAGCCACTCAGACTTTGGGTCATTTGTTATCACAGCATAACCTAATGAAAGCTTACTGACACACCTCACTTCAGCATCTATTGCTGAGTAAAAATCCACCCCCCAAAAGTTAGTGGCTTAACACAGCAACAATTATTTATTTGCTTACAACATTTAAAGTTGGGTAAGGCTTAAGCCAGGCGCTGTGGCTCATGCCTGTCATCCCAGCACTTTGGGAGGCTGAGGCCAGTAGATCACTTGAGGTCAGGAGTTTGAGACCAGCCTGGCCAACATGGCGAAACCCCATCTCTACCAAAAATACAAAACTTAGCCAAGCATGATGGTACATGCCTGTAGTCCCAGCTACTTGGAAGGCTGAGGCAGGAGAATCACTTGAACCCGGGAGGTGGAGGCTGCAGTGAGCCGAGATCACGCCACTGCATTCCATCCTGGGGGACAGAGCCAGACTCTGTCCGTCTCTCTCTCTCTCTCTCTCTCTCTCTCTATCTATAAAATAAAGTTGGGTAGGGCTTTATGAAGACATCTCATCTTTGTTCTATATGGCATCAGCTAAGGTGGCTAATGCAGCTGGGGTACTACTTCCAAGATGGCTCATTCATACACTGGCCACTTGATGCTGGCTATTGGCTGTGAGCTCAGCTAGGACTCTCGGCTAGAGTTCTCAATTATTCTCCTTGCAGCCCTCTTCGCTGGGTGCTTGAGCTTCCTTGCTGCATGATAACTAGGTTCTCAAGTATGAGCATTCTAGAGATAAAGGCAGAAGCTTCATGGCTTCTTATAACCTACTCTTGGAAGGCATACAGCCCTACTTCTGCCTCATTTCATGGGCCGAGTAAGTCAAAAGGCCAGCCTAGATTCAAAGGAAGGGCAAATAGACTACCTCTTCAATTGAAGAGGGCGTGGCAAAGTCATATTACAAAAAAGCATGTAGTATATTTTTGTGGCCATCTTTGGAAACACAATCTGCCATAAGCCACCTACACCCCATCTTGAATATCCTGCAGGCTTTTTCGTCTAAGCCAGGTGTAGGCAAACTACCTGTTTTTGTAAATAAAGTTTTATTCGAACACAGCCATACCCATCCATTTGCTTTTTATCTGTGGCTGTTTTTGTACTACAATAGCAGAGTTGAGTAGTTACAGCAGAGATTGTGTGGGCTGTAAAGTCAAAGATACCATCTGGCCTTTTACAGAAAAGTCTGCTGACACCTGATCTAAGTTAATGGGACTATAATCCACTCAACTATTCAGGTCACAAACTGGAGTCACCCCTGATTACTCTCTTTCTCTCATACTTCTAAATCCAATTTTTCGGGAATCCTCTCAGCTCTCTGTTAGAAAAATATTTGAATTCTGATGTCTTCTCACCATAATCCACTGGTCCAAGCTACCATCATCTCTCTGCTTTTCATTATCTTCTCTTGCCTGGACCAGTATCCCTGCTTTTACTTTTGCTTTGTTTACAGTCTTTTCTCAACACAGTAGGTGGGCTGATCCTTTACAAACAGTTCGATTATGTCACTGCCTTGTCTAAAATCTACAATGGTTTCATGTATTTTTTTTTTTTTTTGAGATGGAGTCTTGCTCTGTCGCCCAGGCTGGAGTACAGTGGTGTGATCTTGGCTCACTGCAAGCTCTGCCTCCCGGGTTCACGCCATTCTCCTGCCTCAGCCTCCCAAGTAGCTGGGACTACAGGCACCCACCACCACGCCTGGCTAATTTTTTTCTATTTTTAGTAGAGATGGGGTTTCACCGTGTTAGCCAGGATGGTCTCAATCTCCTGACCTCGTGATCCGCCCGCCTCGGCCTCCCAAAGTGCTGGGATTACAGGTGTGAGCCACCGTGCCCAGCCTGGTTTCATGTAGCATTTTAAATGAAATTGAGAATTCATATCATGGCCTCCAAGTCCCTATGTAATCTCCCCTGCCCGCAGCCTTCCCATCCCCACTATGTGACTGACTTCATCTCCTTCCACTCTTCCCTTCCTTCTCCCCACCTCAGCCACACTGGCCTCCCTGCTGCTTAACTCTCCAAATATGTTCTTGCCTCAGAATCTTGGCACTTGCTGCTCCATCTACCCAGAATATTCTTGTCCTGAGTATCCATGGGCTGACTCCTTCATTGCATTCAGGTATCCGCTTGAGTGGCATCTTGGAGAAGACTCCCTTGACTGTTCTATCTAAAATAGCACCCCCGTCCCTCTCTTTGCTTACCCTGCTTTTTCTTCAGAGCAATTATCTATTGGTTATTGTCTAATTCCCTTGTAAGAATGCAACTCTAGATACAGTATCCCAAGCACAGTGTTCAATAAATGTTTGTCTAGTGAATTTGTTGAGTGAATGGGCCTCAGTTTCCTCATGTGTAAAATGAATGAGAGGGCCATCTGGCTGGAGCATCTGTTACTGAACTGGTTGCCAGGATTGTTTCCACTGATCTGACTGGCTAAGTGGGTGTTCCTTTTCTCCTTATATCCATCCCTCCCTAAGCCTACGGGTGCAATGGAGTCTTCCTTTTCTTTGGGCAAGGTTATCTGAGTCCTGATGCTTGCTTGCTGGAACCTCAAAACAAGTTCTTTTCTCAGGAGGGACCACCACAATAATGCATTTTCTGCCTCTTTTGTAAGTATTGTGAAAATCAAATGGAATAATAGATTAGCAACTGTAAACCTCTATGTAAGTGAAAAGAAAGATAATGTAAAATGGATGAGGACTGATTCTAGCATCACCCATAATCCCCTCTTCTCCCTAGGGCCTGCCCACTCCCCTGACCTAGGGACCGATTTAACAGTGGATGTGAGACACAGAAAAGAAGCTGACAACAAAATAGAACAGCCTTGGGAACTTTAGGTCAATAAGATATTTATTAAATTCGTAAAGAAAAAATTAAAGAAGGAAACCCAAATGTTTCTAGCTTCAGGATGTGACTAATCTCTCTACCTTATTGGGCTCTAGAACTGAAACAAAACAACCTCCCTCCCAGAACAAAACAAAACAAAACCAAAACCACTTTCATCAGTTTAGGATTCTTACAAAAGAAGTTTACTTGTAATTTACACACTTAAATAGTAGTAACACACTTAAATAGTAGTAACACACTTAAATAGTAGTAACTCAAAAGCCCAGAATTCTCATACGATATTTAGATTATTGGAACACCACATTCACATCTAAGTTGTTAATCACTCAAAGGTAATTTTGACTTGTTCCTTAGCTGTCTTTTTCCAGATGTACCTCATGATAATGGTGAAGGCTTGTCTCTGGGTTTTGCAGGTGAGCCAAAGAGGCAACTGAGTAAAAATATTGGTGCATTTTCAGCTGAGCTTTCTGGTTTTCAGCTGGTGCAGGCAGCTAATAATCATTTAACTCAGGCATTTTTCACCTAGGCAACAGTAATGTATGTTTTGGATCGTATTTTTTGGCTTTATTTCTGTCCTAATGAGAATATAAGACTGAGTATTTTCAGTATCTAATGGAATGGAGCTGACTGAAAGCTATTTTGGGTTCACTTCTGACGTGAGCTGTATTCAGAAACAATGAAGAGACACTAATAAGTGGGAATGAAAATGCCACTTGTTTGTAGATAGGGTAACTGTGAAAAGATCAAGAGTTGTGGCCTTTCACAAGTTTTTGGGTCCACAGTTTTTCGAGGTCTTGGTTTTTGTTGCCTTCTCTCTAGATACAAATCCATACGAGGAATGATCGTGGGAAACACATCACTGAAAAATTCTGGTCAAAATATGATTCTATCTTCATCTTGAACTTCATAGCATGGTGATGAAGTGCATGAGCTGTGGAATCAGACAGATGCATGAAATTCAGCTCTGCCACTTCATGAATTTATATAAGGTACTTAATTTTCCTAAGCTTCAGTTTTCTAATCTGTAGAATGGGGGACATTTAGAATTATCTAACTTATAGGATAATTTGCAGATTAAATTAGATCATTGCATGTGAAACACTTAGTCCAGTGCCTTGTACATAGTAATCACTTGATAAATGTGAACTAATACCTATCATAATATTATTCATTTTAAATTTAGAATAAGAGGTTTGTCCAGTATATTAGTTTCCTGGGGCTGCTGTAACAAAGTGCCACAAACTTGGTGGCTTAAAGCAACAGAAATGTATTCCCACAGTTCTGGAGGCTAGAAGTCCCAAATCAAGGTGTTAGCAGAGCTCTGAAGGCTCTAGGGGAGGATCCTTTCTTGCCTCTTCCTAGTTTCTGGCACTTGCTGGCAATTCTTAAGTGTTCCTTGGCTTATAAAGGCATCATTTGAATCTCCGCCTCCATCATTCCATGGGGTTCTCTCTGTGTGTCTCTGTGTCTAAATTCCCCTCTTCCTCTAAGGACCCCAGTCACTGGATTAGGGCCCAACCTGCTCCACTACGAACTCATCTTGATTACATCTGTAATTACTCTATTTCCAAATAAGGTCACATTCTGAGGCTCTGGGTGAACATGAATTTTAGGACACTGTTTAAACCAGTACACCCCGTATGGAAGGTGTTAAGTGCTGGAAAAGATTAAGAATGGACTTCTCGAGCTCACTATGAGCTAAGCAGAACTGGGCAGGAAGGGAAGGGATGTGACAGAAATGAGTCACAGAGGGCACTGTCTCCCTCACCCCCAGAAGAATTGTGCATATTTAATGGGCTACTGCTTTATTCCACTGAGTGCAATAACCACCTCTTATGACCGGACTCCCCTGCTCAACTCTGGAATTGAAAATTGGGAACAGCTAGAGGTTGAGTCTTGTGGGCTCAGAGGCTAGGTTCCAATCCATTTTGGGGTGGAATAAAGTATATCAGTGCACTGAGGGATGGGGGACAGAAGCAATTGACATTCCTGTCACATTCTTCAGTGGTTTCCCATATAGGAAGACACATGCGTAACAGCACTTCTCAAACTACAGTGTGCAGAAGAGTCACCTGGGGATCTTGTTTAAATGTAGATTCTGATTCAGTAGGTCTGGGGTGCGAGTTGAGACTTTGCATTTTTAACAAGCCACTGATGATGCTGATGTTGCTGGACCATGGACCACACTTAATTCTAGGCTTGGCTTATGCTGCACACCACTCTAAAGAAGCTACTAAGTATGCACCTTTTAAAAATATCTTGGGCAAAATAACATTATCCCTCTTAAAATTATACTCACTTAGTATTATTTAATATCCAGTCAATAATCAAATTCCCCCAATTGTTTCCAAAATGAATGAATGAATCATTATTGAATCAAAATCCACTCTAGGACCACCCATTGCATGTCATTATTTCCCTTACATCTCTTTTATTCCAAAACAGTCTCTTATTCATGACTTTGACTTACTGGTGGACAAGCTGCCCACAAAAATATTTCACCTTCTGGATTTGCATGGTTGCTTCCTTGTGGTGTCACTTTGCTGTATTTAGCTGTATTTCTTGTAAAGTGGAAGTTGGCTCTAAAAGCTTGATGAGTACACGTTAAATATTTGTGGCCAGAATTCATCACAGAGGATGGGTACATTATAATGCATCATGTCAGGTGACACGTGGTATCTGCTTGTCTTACCATTAGTGATGCAAATATTGAGCCCTGAATTAGGGTGATGACAGCTTGATCCTTCAGTCATACACTTAAGTTTTACTCTTTGAGACCAGAGAGTAATCTTCTTTATTTTTCTTTGGCACCATATGAATGCCTTGATCCTCATGAATCATTCCCCTAATAGTTTTTTTTTTTTATTTTGAAAAACAAAATATTCCCACCAGCAATATATAAACATTCTCTTTTCTTCAACCTGGCCAGCATCTGTTATTTTTGACTTTTTGGTAATAGCCATTCTGACTAGTGTGAGACAGTATCTCGTTGTGGTTTTGATTTGCATTTCTCTAATGATCAGTGATGATGAGCATTTTTTTTCATATGCCTGTTGGCTGCGTGTAACATCTTTTTTTGAACAGTGTCTGTTCATGTCCTTTGCTTTTTAGGACATATCAATGCAGAGCCAGAAGACATACACACATATGCATATGTGTGTGTCTAATGACTTCATATCGATATATTCAATTTGCTTTAACATTACAATTTTAAATTAATTTCTTCGATTTTATAATTCTGTTTTACTTTGAAAATCTTGATTCTTAACATAATTACTCGTTTTATTTATCTTATATTAAAAATAGTTTTTGAATAAGAATACCACTATTACATATAACAGTAACATTACTGAATAACTTAAAATTTCTTTATGACTCTCTGGCCTGAGATGAAATTACCCTCTTTCACCAATTTCCTTAAAGCTAAGAACTGAGTCTTGATTAGATATTAGAAACTCTGTAAATGTTACTTGAATGAATAATTTGAGTTCTGGTTCCTAAATATTTCATGTGACAGAACAAAAATGTGTTGGGAACATAGGGTGAGTTATCAAGTGAATTCTTTAAAGTAAAGTTCATTTGGGAAGTAATCAGTAGCTATTTGAAATTCATAAGCCTGTTTTCCTAAAATTTTCATTTCTTATTTCAAATATGTTGAACCAATTTAAGAAGATGGCTTATACAGAGTCCTGAGTTTGGACTGAATTCTCTTTAATAGTACTAGATTGGAACTTTTTCCTTCCTCTTCTCTATTCTTATTAAAAGACATGAAGAAAAGAGCAAGGGATCATGGGAGGTTGTGAAAGACCTGGGCAAGTTTCATCCCCTCAAAGTATGAGGTATGGTGAATGATGTGCAGCCTGCATATTCTTCGGTTGTCCATTTCTAACTTCATGAATGAGTTAATTCTTGTCTTACTTCTCCTATAAAATGATGCCAATATAGTTAGGATTTGTGTCCCCACCCAAACCTCATCTTGACTTGTAATTCCCAGGTGTTTAGGGAAAGACCAAGTGGCGGTAATTGAATCATGGAGGTGGTTTCCCCCATGCTGTTCTTGTGATAGTGAGTGAGTTCTCATGAGATCTGATGGTTTTATAAGGGGCACTTCACTCTTCACTTGGTACTTCTCCTTCCTGCTGCCTTGTGAAGATGGTGCCTTGCTTCCCCTTCACCTTCTGCCATGATTTTAAGTTTCGAGAGGCCTCCCCAGCCATGCAGAACTGTGAGCCAATTAAACCTCTTTCCTTTATAAATTACCCAGTCTCAGTATGTCTTTATTAGTAGTGTGAGAACGGACTAATACAGAAGCTCAAGCATTTCAACGTTGGTCTTATATAGAAATATTAGCTCTCATATGATAGAGGAGAAGAAAGGAGACAGCTCTTTCTTCTGGCCCATAAGGATCTCCAGGAGTCCTAATATTGTCGAGGTGTCAGATATTTTTCTTCCTGTATATAAGAGGTCAATACTCTAAAAATGGTTTTTTATTTTACTCTGCTCTGACTCAGGAAGGATTTTCATAGTCATATCATTCATGCTTCATTTAGCAATAAGGTTCAAGAAAGGAATGCCAGTTTAAACATGTAATTTACCTCTCTTTTCCTGACAATAACCAATGAGTGCAATTTATTCATCACACATCAATACTCCTAACTCATAACAACAGGAAGGTTACTGAAGACAGTCATTTGAGAATTAAAGGAGTCTATACATGCTGACAGAACAAGCAGCTTGAAGCATTTTCTGTCAATTTACCATTGACCCAATGGTTCTTTTGAAAATCCCCTACTCAGCAAGAGAAAATTGGAAGATGTGAGAAAGAAATTGTTTGTGGAGGCAATATAGAAGCCCTTTCACACTGAAAGGTTTTGAGTGGATTTACTGGGCTTGAGGCATCTATACCCCTTTCCAAATTTATACTTTCTTTGCTTCCTTTCATAAGTATAACCTGAAGTGGGTGGAGTCACGAGCTGTGCTGCTAATTAGAGTAAGAATTCATTTTATGTATCCCAGTATAAATGTTAGAGCCTGACCAGGATAAAAATATACTGCACTCCAAAAATTTTCTTCTTTTTTTTAAAAATAAAAACAATGTTTTTTATTGTGTCTTGGGTTGTTGCTGTTTAAGTACATTGCCCGAAAAAGGCAGGAACTCTGCCTGTTTCATGCTTTCAGAGTCCTTAGCATGATGATAGGTCATGTAGTCAATATTCAGACACTGAAAGGTTCAAAAGTGAGAAGTATATCTTGAAATTTAAGGTCAGAAAGAGCAAGTGCTCCCTTCTTTTCTTGAGATAAATGTCCACCCAAGGTGAGATTTCTTATTTCTAAAACTCCTTCCCTAGGAAACATTCCTACAGTGAGATTTGGAGATCGCTTACTGCTGAGAATCCAGCATTTCATTATATGCATTGTGACTATATTTCCTAAGCCAAAAATCAGCACTGGGATCTGGCAAGATGACAAAATATTTGAAATCAGGACCATTATAGGGATCATCCACATATGGCTGCCATACCTTGATGTCTTGAGAAAACCCTCCCTTAATTTGTGTTTGATGGCATCTGGGTATCATATGATATCTTACTGTTTGAATCCCTCAAAAGGAAATTTGGCTTTAAAAAATTTGAGTGTTAACCACCATCATATAGAACTCACAAACTCACAATAAATAGAATATGTACATCTGTAGTGTCCTTAAATTATTTAATTTTAGTTTTTTTGGGGTATATTTGTTTTACATATTCAATTATCTTAAACTTCTTTTGGACATGCTGTAGTAGAAAGGTAGACTTTACTGTTTGCTGACATAATACATATACTTTTCATGTACCTACCCTATATCCCCAAATGCTAAGTGACCAGAATTTCTAGCCAGAACTGTGTTTTAGGGCATCATCCCCTTCTGATATAACTTCACTATAACATAAATGCAAACAGCTTATAGAGCTTATTCTAGTAAGGTGGCTTTAAGAGCAGGCTGAAACATAGCTCCTTTTAGAGGAAAGAGTCTCTGCGTAGATTAGGCCTTTGGGGCAGCTCGTCTTTGAATAAATGTCCTTGTCACCCTAGCAAATGTATTGTGCTTATAATAATGCATAGATGGAAGAAATGGGATAGAGCTGTTAGTCATTCATTTGGTGCTTTAGACAGTTAGCAGCGGCAACTGTTGGTACAAGACTTTTCTATTAGGTGTTTTGAAATGTCAGACACAGATGGAAGGCAAGGTGTGGCACACCTGCCTCCATTTATGCTTGACAATATTCATTGCTTTCTTTCTTTACAAGAAACTGAACAAGAAGTGAAGACAGCAGCATAATGTGCCTTTGTGCTGATGTTTTGAGCCTGGATGGGATAGGAGATGAGAGGTGGGAGTCAAATGTTTGAAAAATCCAAGTGTCTGTGATGCAAGAAAGAAGCTTCAGCATGTGCAGGAAGAATTCATATGAGCCTGATGAATGGCAATTTAATGTTTTTATTAAACCTTCACTGAAAGAGATGTACTTGGATTTAGTTTACCTCCTATTCCTTGTGTCTTGGATTATGCAGAGAATTTGCTAGTCTACATTCAGGTTAATGGGAATTCAACATTGCCCAATTGAGGACAGCTGGAGCTTTGGGAGAGTGAGCTGATGAGGATAAGAAAGCAGGTACAGAAGATGTTTGGGGGTGTCATTAGATTTGTTTGGGTTCTGTTCTACAATGAAAAAACTAAGTGAAAACTAATAGATTTTTTCTGGCTATTAGATTGAAAATTTAAAAATTCATGTTTTTTAAACTTTCAGGAGACATGAAAATACTCATCATCTCACTGCCCCTTCCCAAATATGGACTCCTCAACCTCAACAGACAGGCACATTTTTTTTGCTTTTCCCTGAGTTGGGTGACAGTTCAATGGAGAACACTGATTGATCTTTGTGTGATCTTGAGAAAGCAACGTGGGTTTTATTTGCCCCATAAAAAGTACCAAATGTGGAAAATGTACTTAGCATATGCAGATGAGCATGCAGTTCTGCAGCAACTTGGTTTTTCAGTCTGAGCAACTGTATTTAGCTGCTTCCTGTGGTTGATCAGTAGCTTCATCTGTGAAGTCAAGAAACCCAACCAGACCCCCAGCCACATCACACACGTGTTGGAAAAACCTTGAATGATTAAAAGTTATTTCAGGGAAAGGTGGTATGTAAATGAGGTAATGGAAAAATTTCGAGTATTATTAGAACATGTAGAGCAGAGTTTCTCCACCTCAGTGCTATTGACATTTGGGGCTGGATCATTCTTTTTCATGGGGGCTGTCATCTGCCTTGGGGGATGTTTAGCAGCACTGGAGACCTAACTGCTCCTGGTTGACAACCACTGATTTAGAATTAGATATGGAACAAATGGATGGTTTCAAAGGCAAGTGCCTCACCTGAGAGACTTAAAGTTTAGAAGGCTTGTTTAATTGATGATTACCATTTGTCTTTGCCAAAACCAGCCTCTTGCTAAGCATAAGTAAATAGATGGATAATTTTCTTTCAAAGGCTGAGAGTTGACAAGAGGCTGTAGGATGCATTAATCAGGGGCAAAACATCATTTGGTTAGGCAGACGACCTTGATACTACCTTTGAGGGAGAGCAGACTCATCTCTGCCTTGTGCTTAAGGTGAGAGGCAATACTCACCGTGGCATTGCTTATGGAAACACATTCTCTTTTAGTTTGCTTATCCCTCTCACCTTTTAAGTCAGCTCTCTCTTCTTCCCGGCCTCTATTTCCTTTCTTTTCTTTTCAGTAGAGATGAGGTCTTGCTATGTTGCCCAGGCTGTTCTTGAACTCCTGGCCTCAAGTGATCCTTCTGCCTTGGCCTCTCGAAGTGCTGGGATTACAGGCATAAGCCACCGTGCCTGGCCTTTAGCATCTATTTCTTGAACAAAAGTTGGGGCTATGTAATTTACTTTAAAAGTGTCATTTCACCTGCTCAACTTTTGGAATTGGTGCTGTTAATGGTTGTGAGTCTCAGAGTTGTTCCTTGGGCAAAATTTGATGTCAGAAAACTCCATGTTTTCCCAGACTTCATTTTCTTTGCACTTTACCCTCCCCCTCACTCATGCCTTTCCTTCACCACGTGTTACCTCCTCTGCAAATCCACCTCCAGGTGCCCAAAATGCCTTAATTTTTCTTCCCTCTTGCTTTATATAAATCACATTTTTTTTTCTGGGGTGTCTGTGGAGGGGGGGATCTGATTGCCCTTCTACATTACAGCTAAATACACATCTCTTTTATTTTTGAAACTGGCATGCATTGTCTTTTTAAAAATTTTAAATTGACATATCATAACATTGTTTCTCTTGGTACCCGGTTCTATGAGTTTTAACACAGGTGTGTTTGTGTAATCACTACCACAATTAGGATACAGAACAGTTCCATCTCTAAAAAAACTAAAAAGCCAAAACAAACCTTTGGGCTGCCCCTTTGCAAAACTCTCCTCTCCACTTCCGAATGCTGGCAACTGCCCATCTGTTCTCCGTCTCTACAGTTTTGCCTTTTCCAGGAAGCCACGTAAATGGAAGCAAACAGAATGTAACCTTTGGGAGTGTCTTCTTTCACTCAGCACAATGCCTTTGAGATTCATCCATGTTGTTGTTTGCATTGATATTTCATTCCTTTTCTTGCTGGGTAGTATTCTATGGTATTGATAGCCAAAGTGTATTTATTCACCCATTGGAGGACATCTGGGTAGTTTTCAGTTTTTGGCAATTATAAGTAGAGCTGCTATTAAGCATTCCTGTACCAGTCTCTGTGGGAATGTAAATTTTCATTTCTCTAGGGGTGGAATTTCTGGATCATATGGTAAGTACGTCTTTTTGTTTTCCAGAGGAATTTTTACTTTAATTGGGCCCAGAAATGAATTCAACACTTAAACTGTAATGATTCCTTAAGTGTGGAATTTCAGACTGGGTTTTTGAGATTTGGAGTAAGGATGTGTGTATGAGTGTTGTGTGTGTGTGTGTTTGTGCTGGGAGTGTTAAGAGTTGGGAGCCCTGAAATCACTTCAGCTCAAATGGGTGGCCTATTTTTGCCCACCTCATGCTTGTGGGTCAACATGCCAATTTTTCTCTCAATTCTTTAATCCTGACCTATGGTATCAGTACAGGAAGAGCCATTTAAAATGGGTGAATGTTTGACAAACAAACGTCTGTTCCTGATGAGTGGATTTCCTTCCATCTCTAAATCCCATGACTATGACTGTGACTCTTATGCTTGAATCATTCTCTAGCTACAACAATTTCATGGTTGTCAGCAATGCCTAATCCATCTTCCATAGTCTGGAACCACTCAGGCGGCAGACTCCCTTGAGGTGGGAGTGCTCCTTGTACTCACTTGTGTTCCTGCCATCCTCGGGGTGCCTACATTTAATATGTGTCCAGAATTATTTCATTTTAATTTTGGCTGCAAGAAAAGCCTTTAGTGAAAGAAATATGAGCAGTGCATTAAACAATTCTATTGATATCACTTCCCTGTCTTTTAAAAAATGGCTATTTTCATTGTCTGAGGTTTTGTTCTAAAGTTCCAAAATTCAGATTTTGCATATACAACTATACTTCCTCATATCAAATACCATTGTCATGCGTGGCTTACAAATATTTCAGTAAATGTTTGTTGAACTGAATGAGTAAAGAAAATAATTTGGTGAGAAACAATAAGATCTATATAATTTTCTTCCTTTATCATTATTTATACTATATCAATCACTCTCTTTTTTCTGAGCAAGACTTAGCTTTAGATGCCAAAAACATTTATTACCTATGATTTTTGATTAGGTATTTTATATTGGAAGCTTCAGAGCTCACTTGCCTGGGAAAATAGTGACCCCTCTGAGTATGGAAAAATGGATCCATTGATTATTTTATAAATTTGAATATTAATTTAATAAATTAAATATAAATACCCCAGAGTTACCAGGCAATGCACACGCCTTTGCCTTTAAACTCCATATAAAATGCCATCTTCTCAATGAAATTTTCCCAAACCATCCCATTCAAAATTGTTCTGTTTTCCATACACCACAGCTCTATTAAAATTTATTTGATTTCAGGTCCTTCTCTTCCAGGGGTCTGTGAGCAACTTGAGGGTGGGACACATGTCTCATTCTCCTTCGTGATCTTAGTGTTTAGCACAGTTTCTGGCACATTTGTGCTAAATAAATTATTTGTCATGCCAAATACAATTCCTGAGGTATGATGATAACCTTGCCCAATATTTTAGTTTTTGCACGTATTTATATATGTATATATGTATATGTGATACACACACATATATTTTTAGAAACTGATAGATGGTGGAACTGAATGAAAACAGCCCTTTTCTGGAGTTGTATAGACTGGGTGGGTGAATTTTTTAAAAAATGGAGCTGATAAATCAGCAATAAGAACAGTGAGTTTTAGAGCAGTTTGTTATTATAGAGGGTAAGTAGGTCTTCTTTGATCACTTTGGAAAGAGAAGGGCCACAATTTATCCTGCCAATTCAATTTCAAAAACTCACTGAGCGTATCTTGAGTCAAAATTTCTTCATGAAATGGCTTTTTAAATTGCAAAAATAATTCTGTGGCCCTAACTCAAAAGCACTCTGAAAAATGATGAAAAAGTTAGCTACCTGGAAATCTTTGCACAAAAACTGTGGACCTCGGGTTAGCAGTGCAAATTGTCTTTCTCTCAGTTTTATTTTACAGCTTGAGTTCACAAAATTCCTTATGAGATAATAGGTCTAAGGGCTACATCAAATTATTTCAGCTGAAATGAAGTGGGAGCAGTAACAATTTAGTCCAACACCTGCATATTATTGCTTTTTATTCTAAATGGAGATTTCGCTTTTAGCACGAACCTTTCCCAGGTGGCTTGCTATGATGCAGATGTCCGTCTGATATGACCTTGGACTGGCATTGAGGCTGACTGGGTACTTATGCCAGGCAGCTGGCCAAATCATCTTGGAAAGAAGTGGTCTGGTCAGATTCCCTCTGAAGGAGAAGACCACACACAAAAAAGCATATTTATTTTTTCTTACTGGAGGATGACTTTTGGTAGCATGCTGTAGCAGGCTGTTGGTGCCCTTATTGGGCTGTGGCAGTATACTGTGAAAGTTGGCTGCTTATCAGCCCATAGTTGTACTCTTCTCTGGAGAATTATACTCAGCCACTTGGAGCTCCTTGTGGGATCAAGCTGGGCTAGACTTCAGCTACACTACATCTTTACTGCTTTTGTCCTATTCTGCTCCCTCCCTTCCTTACTCCTGAGTGCTCCTGAGAGCACTTCTTCAATAAATTGCTTGTAGAAGAATCTTCGTTTCAGTTTCTATTGCTAGAGAAACTGACACAAGCAAGACACATGCCTCTGCCTAAATGACCTGGCACAACAAGGTACTAGAAGGATCATCTTCACAGATACTGAAACTTCCAAGAATCATGACAGGAGCACGTTGGAGAGAAAAATAGTAATATTGGTGTTAAAAATTATTGAGGATGAGGCAGAGACCTGGGGAAAAAGGACTCTGCCTACCCCACATTTGAACTGAGAAGCTTAATGTGGTTGGAGAAAAACCCATACCTATGCCAATGAGTTGTGCTTTGAGTTAGTGATTATAAAAGTCTTGTGAGTTCTAGACGCAGCCTGGTCATCATACTATATTTCCCAGTCAAACTGCTGTCCAGATTGTCTGTATTCATTAATTAACATTATTCTAGTTACTGAAAAGATCAAGTTCAATATCAGTGACAGTACAGTAAAAGTTTCTTTCTTCTCTTGCAAATTCTCAAATAATGTTTCCAATTTTCAGGCTGTTATACTCCATGTGATTCAGAGATTCGAGGTTCTTACCCTTTTGTGGTTTTGCCATCTTTAGCTCATGGTTTCCAAGGTTCCGTCTTGGAGAAGGAGCATGGAGAATCACACATAGAAGGATTTTATGGGTGTACATCATTCTCACATTTTGTTGGCTAGATAATGACTACATACCAGATCTTCCACTGACTGCATGATGGTATATAAGTCTCCCATATATTTGATGCAACTCTGGAGAGGGGATGGTGCAGAAGTGACTGGAATTAATTTTCCACCATTAAATAAATAGAGATGGGAAAAGGAAATTAAGTTTAGCCAAGGAAAATAAGTTAAATGACTTGGCAACCTGGGTTTGTGGCCTGAGATTCATACGTGCTGCATGTGTTTAAAATGATATCTGGAAGGGTGAATTTGTAGTCAAGGGGGATAAATGAAGTAGAGAGCATGGAATTGAAGAACATGATAAAGTTTAAAATTGTATCTACTGGATGGACCATGACACAGTAATAGCTTTTGAACCCTTTCCTGGTGAATCTTGAACAAGGTTCTACTAATCCATGTAATGCTTTTGTTAGAAAAAGGACACACTCCATGCCAGGGTGCATGGCTTTGGGGAGTGGAAGGTGGCTGTATTCCAGCTTCCACCCTCCCTTTCACCAGATGTTGTTGTGGAGGATACACCTGCACATCAATATGCGGTAGTGCTGATCTCAAAGCAACTGCTTCTGCTCCTCTCTTGTTGTGGATTGACTTAACGACCCAAACTTTTTAAAAACTTCTTTCTATATCCATACCCCTTGCCATATGACTTTGTAGTTCCTCCCACTAAAGAGGTGGACTGTATTTCTCTGATGCTTGACTCTGGCCATGTGATGAGCTTTGGCCAATGGAATGTTAACAAGTATGACATGAACAAAAGTAGAAGCATGTGCATGATTTGGCTTGCCCCCTTATACTTCTGCCAATGCCTTGAGATGCACACGACCAGGCTAGCTTCTTGATTCCAGAAAGAGGATGAGAGCTATGCAGAGCAGAGCCAAGTCACTCAAGCCAAGCCCAGACCAGATCCATTGATCTCCAGTAAACCCCACATCTGCATAAATAAACCCAGCAGAGATCAGCAGTCACTCAGCCAAAGCCCAGTCTAGATCCCCTCAACCTCTGTTGACTTGTACACTCAGGTGCCAAATAAATGCTTATTGTTGTTTTCCACTGAGATTTCGTGGTTGCTTGTTATACAGCATTTTTGTGGCCACAGTTAATAGGTACACCTCTTTCTCCTCAAAGCTCTAGGAGTATGGAACATACAGATTGTTGCTTCTACCATGACTGCTTTATGCCATTAGGAATTTGCATTCCTTTTCAGAATCAATCTCTTTTCACCTTTCCATCAGCATTGTTTAAAAGCACACGTTAGAAAAGATTTAGGGATGCTCCATTTAAATGGTTCTGATGAGAAATCATCAAAGCTAGCACTAGGTCCTAGACCTGGAGGGAGATTATGGTTAGACAATTTAGATAAAATAAGTGTGGGTGGTGGAAAGTAGGTGGAGGGGAAATAGGTTAACCTCTTTCTTCTTGGTAATGAAGATTTCTCAGTGCAGTAGCATGTCAATTCATAGCTCTCCTTCTCCTCTTTATAATTCCATTCATATAGGATTTGGATAAACAGTATAAATTTTGCAGGCCATAATTTTAAAAATATAGATAGGAGATGTCATTTTTCACCTTGGTAGCATATGGGAAATGAATATATCTAAAATCCCTATATATAATGAAGAAAAGTAAAGGGACCCAATAATTTTTGATGTGTGCTGCATTAAGATGTTTATATTTTGTATTTTCTCTGCTTGCCTACACTTGCAAATAAAAGTTGATAACATTTTTTGTCACTGTTCACATTAAAATACATCTCTATCTTTCTATCTAGTGACGTTGAATAATTTTATTAGCTAAATAAACATTTTAGTCATCAGTGAAACTCTTCCAGCAGCAGATAAGCTAGATTAAATTGTTAGGTCAAAAGAGTGCACACTGTAATAGCTGTCATCACTATAGAAAATTTCAAATAATGACTATTTTTTCTTTTTTTAATCTTGAATGCTTTGGGGACCAAGCAGCAAGTCCACCCACAGCTATTGTCAAGCATATTTCTTTCTTCATCAGTAATAAGGAGTGATCCTTCCCATACCTAAATTTAGTCATCTTAGAAAAAGATCTAGAGATTCGTGTTGCAATGTTGAATTCCTGGTGTTTTATTTTCTCCTCTTTGAAGTCTCATATTCCTAATCTGGTCAGAACCTCTAATTCTAACATTAAATGGGAATGTTTAGACCTTCTAAATGTTTACTACATTGAATTTTTTTCAATGTTTACTACATTGAATTTCCTTTCCTATAAGATTTGATTGTTGAGATATGTCTTAAAAATTCCCAGTTTTCCCAGCTTTCCTGCTTATCAGCCAGCATAGCTCATGAGAAGTGATGGTTATGTCCATAAAGAACAGTGTGCTCTTCTTGGCTGGCAGGTACCTTAGATTAAATCTCCCTGAGTCTAAAGTCTGACCACACTCAGATGGAATCATATTTAAGCTGAATGAGCATAAATATTTTTATTTCCTTACACTAAGTGATATAATGCATAGCAATGCCATTGCAAGTTGGGTTTCCTGGGAAGCATACAATGAGATGGAATTTAGTGGGCGAGATATTTATTAAGTAGTGCCCTTGGGATCATCACATTGCCACTCCATTTCCCCCTCTGCCTGATTTTGCTTCCTTCCCCTCCTTAGCATTCATATTTCATTAGTTTATATAATATTTAAAATTAAATAACATGCCTACAATTATAAATGGAATAAATAGATTTGAGAACAAAAACCCAATAGTTGGTTTTTTTTAAAAGCATACACCTTAAAAGATGGGAACTGAGCTGTAGGGGGTGGATTAGCAAGGACCCTGCCAGCTGCAGGCATTCTGAATGCCATGAACTGGGGTCACTTTGCTTTACAGAGGGAATGAAAGGGTCAGTCAAGTGGAAGACTTGTCAGGGGACTTCTACCTTACTGTCACTTCAGAGGCAGGCTGTGTCATGGTCTTCAGCCATACTTATGCTTGGGTACAATATAAGGCACTCATAACACAATCTTACCAGTTTCAAAAATTAATTTTTGTAACTGTTGAATTGAAATTCTTGAGTCAAGGAGGATGTAGCATCTGACGGGGCCATGGACTGGAAATAAAAGGGAAGGAGCAAGACCTTTCATGGAAAAAAGCAGAATGGGGTAACTTGGTGAATTGGCTATGCCCAAACGTTCAGATGGAGTTGAGTAGCAAGGCGGAGACATGTAGGATCTTAGAGCTGGAAGAATCTTGATGAGGATGCAGGCGAGTGTTGTGTTTATAGGTGTGTGAGTGGAGAGGTGGGTTGTAGGGGGAGAGATTTTAATTTTTTAATTTCATTCACGTCTAAATTGTTTGAGACTTGTAGGAATAATCTGCATTAATTTTCTAATTAAAGCTAATTAAACAGTCCCCATGTTTAATTAAACTGAGTAAAAAATATGCATTCACTGTGAGCTCACCAAACCAAGTGTGGGATAGAATGATTGCATTGACAATGTCAGCTTAGGCATGACAGTGTCAGCTTAGGCAATTGACAAGAAAGCACAAATGGTGGCCATAACAGCATTCTGAATACATGTGATTTAATTTGTTAAGTGCATTCTCTCAAACACGCATTTAAATTAAATGATTATGAATACAATCATTTTAGTACTGAACTATTATCTTCGAGATTGGTTTTCACAAGAAACAAAAAGCCTGAGAAAACATAAAATTCCATTAAAGGGATTTCCTGATATCAAGGAAATCTTCATATTTCATAGACAAGCAAATACTTTTCCAATTAAGAATTAGAAATAACACAGAGGTCAAATGTTCTCTCTCCTGAAACTGCAGCAATGATGCTTGTCAGCGAGATGGGGAGGGAAAAGCTGTATTGTATTTGTATTCTGAGAGAGCTGCTTTCAACAGCTCTTTCCCTTAGAGCTTTCCTTCTCACTTAGTGCCCTTTGAGTCACCTTTTTTTTCCAGGTGGCAAAGCTGCGAGTATTAGCATAGCCTTTCCTCTCTACTTAGTAAAGGTGTATTTTTGATGAGTTTATTTATCCTCCTCTTTAGCAGAGAGAAGCAGTAAAGTCACCGGAAGCAAAATGTAAAGGGTGCAGAGAGCAGCACAGGGCCTGGGATAGGGGAAATAGGGCATGGGGTAGGTAGACATGGAGGGGAAAAATAATACTCTGTGCTTAACTACTCACCCCAGGGACAGGCATTGCATTTACTTTGCCTCATTTAATCTGCCCAAGAATCTTGTGATCTAAGTATTATCTCCATTTTACAAATGAGGAAAATGAGCCTCAGAGTGTTTAAGCAACTTGTATGGTGCACAGGAAGCATCATCATAATCTGCTGCAGATCAAAAATTCTAAGCCAGATGGATCTGGTCTGCAGCACATACTCTTACTACAGTGAGATGCTCTGGGGGAGAAATGAAGGGGGGCAGCCAGATAACACGTGTATATGTGGGGCTGGGCATTTGACTAGGCCTCATCTAAAGTAATTTAAAGTCTAATGTTTTAAAAACACCATGAAGATTAAACTGAACACATCTGCAGAGCTGAATTCGCACCAAGAATTAGCATGCAACTTCTGCAAATAAGGTTTGAAAGAAAAATTATACAGTAAATGCTAAGTTCACTACTTCTTATCTTAAGCTATTCAAGGAACAGGATGGGGAAAGGGGTAAATAAATACTGGGAAAATAAGAGAAGGCAGCTTCCACATTATAGAAATTATTTAGGGCAGAATATCTTGTCATATTTTGAACACACATTCAGTGATATTATACAGGCCAATAGAAAAGGGGTGACAATTTCCAAGTCACTGTCAATGGCTCTCTTATTTCTGAGACCATTTGATATAACAAAGTTTAAGTAAAAAATGGTTTTGACCTATGGAACTTGTTGTAGTGAATGTGACTTATACCAACCAGGGTTACTCAAAGTGTGGTCCCTGGACCAGCCCAAGTCCACAAACGGTTACTGGTCTGTGATAAGTACAGGGATTGAGAATAAGCACGTGGAAACTTCTATAGCAATTTGACGTTACTGCATTTTGTAATTGGGTTTGCATTTTGTAAGCTTTTTAATATTTTTCTCATAATTTATTTCATTGTATTTTATAAAATTATTGATCTGTGAAAATAATAGTTTGAGAAGCACTGGCCTATGTGACATTTGAATGAAGAGGATATTAATTAATTTTGAACCCAGTGCATATGAAGCCACATGAAGATGCATGGCTTCTGTCTCTGATTTTTAAATTCTTTATTCTTTTATTTTTATTCTTTAAAGAAAAAATGAGTACTGTTAGGAACATCAACTCTTGGCCGGGCACTGTGGCTCATGCCTGTAATCCCAGCACTTTTGGAGGCTGAGGTGGGAGGATCACCTGGCTCAAGACCAGCCTGGCCCACATGGCGAAACCTCGTCTCTACTAAAAATACAAAAATTAACCAGGCATGGTGGCACATGTCTGTAATCCCAGCTACTTGGGAGACTAAGGCACGAGAATCACTTAAACCCAGGAGGCAGAGGTTGTGGTGAGCTGAGATCCGGCCACTGCACTCCAGCCTGGGTGACAGAGCGAGACTCTGTCTCAAAAAAAATAAAAAAGAAAAAAGAAAGTCTTTTTTCTATTGACTGATTCAGTCTCCACTGTGATAATACAAAGTACAGCCATGATGGCACACCACCAGCAAATATGGCAGGTAAATTGGTTCAGTGTATTTCAGAATAGAGAAATGACAGCTATATATACGCATACCCTAACAACCATAATTGTGATAGCCTGAATTTAAAAAATATTATAACAATGGAATATTCTAACTCTTAAACAGTTTTTTGTTAAGTGCCTTGAATGGTTCTTGTGTTTCCCTTATGTTTTTAAAAGGAATTTTATTTTTATTTTGAGTCTGTCTGGAATAAATACTTTATATTTACTTCTCTAATTTCATATATTCCAATGAATGATTTCAATATCCATAAATAAAGCCCTTTGCTGTTCAATTGTAACACAGAATTAGGTGATTTCAAATGATTATTTGAATTCATAGCTAAGTGGTCCCCAATTATGTTAAAAAGTGCGTACCTTAAATATACACAATAAAATTTATTTTAAAGAAATCTCAGAAGTTGTTCTAAATTATCCCTGCACCATTGACGGGCCTAGCACCAACCATTTCTTGTCTCATAAAATTCTAGAGCTATTGGCTAATGTGCTGTTCTGGCAGGAAGAGGGGTGATCCAGGGCTGGGGCAGAGGAAGATGGCTCACCCAGAGGTCACTGGGTCACAGCAACCTCTTTGGTGGCTCTTCTCCAGTTAGAAAGATTCCCAGAATGGTCATGGAGCAACCACTAGTCCTACCTCTGGGCCACTTCTAAGGGACACCATGTATTACCACTTTTATTTTATTTTTTCCCTGAAGGCTTTGTTTCATGTATAAAGCTAGCTCATTCTTGAGAGGTCTCTATCAAACTGGCTGAGGGCTTAGGTGGGGTCTCCTCAGCTTTCCACCTTCTTGTTGTTCTTGAAAGTAAGTGGTCTGGTTCTTCACACTTTAAGGGTCTTACTTGTCCCAGGACTCATTGCAAAGCATTACCCAGAAGCTGTAATGTCCCCCTGTTCATCCCCTAATCACCCCTTCTGGTCTTCTGGTCTGGGGGGACCTCTTCCTCTGTAAACCTCCTATTAGCGCCTTTGATTTGTATATTTTCTAACTAAAAATAATTTTGATGTTTGATTGATACTGAATCTGTCTGGATCAATGATAATAACATTATATATATAATATATATAATATATCTATATATACTGAAAGCAGTCCACTGTTTATTTTTTGTTTATTATAAACAATAACAGTATATTTTAATTTTATTTTGCATGGTATCTGTTTTCATAGTAATTATGTCTAACCAGCTTTCTAGTCTCTATTAACCTTTTAATGCAATCATGTTACATTTATAAGATAGGAACAGATGAACAAACACTGTGGTACTTGCAGTATTTTTTAAGTGGCTGTAACTGTTAAGAATCAATGGGTATATTTAAAAAAATTCTCTGGAAGGGAATTATATGATATCTGATTATACATCGAACTCTGTTGACCCATCAGAGTAAAGGACACAATTGTACCAAAGATGTGTGTTAATCATGGGTTCTACTTTTAGAAGTCAGGGCACCCTGGTAAAACAGTTTCTGACCTTCAGATTGTCATGTTTTATTTACAAGATCAGAGTGTGGCATACTTA
The DNA here is from genome assembly GCF_028885655.2 of Pongo abelii. NCBI lineage: Eukaryota > Metazoa > Chordata > Mammalia > Primates > Hominidae > Pongo > Pongo abelii. The sequence goes on from NC_072008.2 coordinate 20,577,946, forward strand.
GCTGATATTGCTTCAGGGACTTTGGGGCCTGAACACATGAAGACGTAACACAAAGAACCTTTTCTTTTAACCAATGATCTTTGTATCCTTAGTAAGTATGCCCAGTGCTCAAAGCCATTGCAATTTCTCTGGAATCTGTAAAACAAATCAATTCCATAATTTAATTCAGTGAAGAGGAAAAATGTGTGTTTAACATGTAGTGATTCAAGTCAGATTAGAACGTTAATCTTTGGGGAAGAGCTCAGAGTTATATTTTTTCCCCTCACATTGAAAGGCCCAGGATTTTAAAATCTAAATTCCTGAGTTTCCTTGAACAATTGTTATATATAGCATAAATAATGGATTTCAAGGATTTATACAGCTAGTTAGATGACATATTCTATGAGGTAAACCGATGTGCATTATTCAGGTATTTCAGAGGTCTTAAAGTAAATCCAACAGATGATATGAAAATACAGCTTTTTTTCAAAACAGAAAATATCAAAGTTGTTACTCAAGTATTTGTCAGCAGAAGTAGTTGATCACAGAATGATTTTTTATCTTGGCCTTTTCAAGGAACTGCATTTTGTGATCATTCTTAAAAGCTTCTGCCATGAGCATTGTTACTTTAAATGGTCTGCTTGCTATGTTTAGCTACAAGATGCCTGACAAAGAACAGCTATGTTTAGCTACAAGATGCCTGACATGCTTGATAAACTCTTCATAAATTTATTATAAAGCAACATCCATTTGTCAGCTCTTGAGTCATTACTTTTGAAATCAAGCAAAGACACAAATGGAAGGCGAACATAAAGCCCCTTCAATTATTTTAAATGACTAATATATATCATAACGAGGGGTTGTTAATGAGGGTAAATGAAATAACATTTGCTGGCAATATGATGATTGCTTTTATAATACCAAGAAGGGGTGGTTAAAATGTGAAGTTGATTAGAGTCTGCTAAACTACAGGTGATGAAATTATGTCAAAATAAATCTAGATTAAAAAACATTTTCACTGTGATTTTTTTCTAAATATCATGATGTATCTTTTATATACAATTTAATCAAATTTCTCATTTGCAGCTTCTGCTAAAATTACACTCAAATAATATCCACTGACTATGCTTGTGCTAGGCATTGCTAAGGATATGATCTAATGCTCAGCAAACAGAATTTGGAATATATGGTTGTGATCATATGTTTAGTGATCTAGGGAAGGACCTGAATTCCTATTAAAATTCAACTCCCATTAAGATCAGATTTTGTGGTTTCAATAAATCACTTTACAGATTATTGAGCTAATGTGGCCACATCATATATTATCCACCTCCACTGGTCTCTGCCCTCCAGGATCTTAAATGTAATTGGGAAGACAAGATATACAGATATGAAAACTTAAATAATTGTTCGAGACAGTGATATAAGAGCTATCACAAGGCAATACATGATTGAGTACCAAATGATGCCTTCTGTCTCTGAACCAGTGACATTTATTACTGTACACAGAAAAGAATGAGCCAAGAAGTGCTGCAGGAGTTCAGAGGCAAGAGAGAGGAATGTGGCCTGATATGCACAGAAGATTTCATGAAGGAGGTAGGGCTGGTGATGGTCCTTTAGGGTGGGTGAACTTTGCAAAAAGGAGAGAAAGGTTAAGTGTGTCCAGTAGCTCTATGGTTTGACCCCAGGATCTCATTTATATTTCTTCTTGATTTTGTTCTTATCCTGTTACTATTCTGTCTATTCCTGTAGAAGAGTCTGCTGACTGCTTAGCAAAATCCAGATTCTCCTCTTCTTTCTGGGCTAGACTACATTCCCCAGCCTCCTTTGAAATTATGTGTGACTGTGGCTGATTTCCATCCAATGAAATGGGTGGAAATCTGTTAATTATCTATTGCTGCATAACTGACTACCCTGAAACTTGGTGGTTTAAAGCAACAAACATCTATTATCTCATAGTTTGAGGGCCAGGCATTCAGGAGCATATTAATTAGGTCAGTCTGGCTCAGAGTCTCTTATAAAGCTGCAGTTGAGGTGTGGGCTGGAACTACAGTCATCTGCAGACTTGCTAAAGGCTGAAGGCCCCACTCCTAAGATGGCCCACTCACACGGTTGTTGGTGGGAGGGAGGCCTTATGGGTCTGTCCATGGGATTGCTTGAATGTCCTCATGATATGGCAACTGGCTTCCCTTAGAGCAAGTGATTCAAGAGACTAAGACTCAGCCTTGGAAGTCACACACTGTCATTTCTGCAATATCTTATCTGTTACACAGGTCAGCCCCATTTGCTGTGGGAGAGGGACTATAGGTGATCATGAATACCAGGAGGCAGGATTCATTGGGGCCATCTTGAAGGCTGGCTACCATAGGATGTGCCATCTGCTATTTCATGCTTGGTCCATAAAAATCTCTCATGTGCTCCTTCAATCTCCTTTCCTGTTCTAGCTGGCTGAAATGCAATGATTCCCAGGGAAACTTGGAACCCATGTGTTGAAGGTGGTAGCACTTCCCTCAGCCTGGGTCCTGAATGCCTGCAGGAGAATATCCTGTTGATCCATGTACCTGCCGAGGACTAGTAAGTAAGCAAGAGATAAGCGTCTACTGTTTTTGAGTCATTGTACAGTTTCAGGTCTATTTGGTTCAGTAGTTAGTCCACCCCGACCAGTATAACTTTGATGCAGGGAATCTTTACAATGTCCTCCACTGAAGCAAAGTCAAGTGCTCTAGAATGTTGCAGTAATGAGTGACTATCTGTATTGCCTCCATTTGTCCTTTTTCTTATGGTTTTCTTTTTCAATAAGTATCTATTGAGTGCTCATATAGTTTGGGTATTTGTCCCCACCCAAAGCTCAATTCAACATGATTTGAGATGAAAAGTAATGGCAAAACCAGCAATTACCTTTGCACCGACCTAATAATCCCCAGTGTTGGAGGTGGGGCTTGGTGGGAGGTGTTTGGATCATGGAGGTGGGTCCCTCATGAATGGTTTGCGCTATCCCCTTGGTGATGAGTGAGCTCTCACTCTGAGTTCACATAAGAATCCAGTATTTTAAAGTTTGTGGCACCCCCCTCCCCACTCTCTATCTTGTTCCTGCTTTTGCTTTATCATGTGCCTGTTCCTGCTTCACCTTCTGCCATGAGTAAAACTCTCTGAGGCCTCCCCAGAAGCTGAGCAGGTGCTGGTGTCATGGTGCTTGTACAGCCTGCAGAACTGTGAGCCAATTAAACCTTTTTTCTTCATAAGCTACCCAGTCTCAGGTATTTCTTTATAGCAATGGCCTAACACACATGCCTACCATATATCAGGCCTTGTTCTAGTTGCAACGGGCACAGCTGTAACAAGACAAAGTCCCTGCTTTATGGAGCTCACATGTGTAGTAGATGCCTCTTGATGAATGTACCCAAAATTTTAACTACCAAGTTACCCCTGAATATGAACATCAGCAAACTGGTTATTCAGTAACAAACTTATTACTTACTTACTTGTTACTGAATAACCAGTTTGCTGATATTCTTTTTCAGGGGTTCAAAAACCACAAAGGCATTAGCTGAATCTTCTGACTCCATGGGAGTCTAATAGATTTGTGTTTCCCTACTTGTGCTCTAAGCCAGCACCCACACTTCTAAAACTCTAATGTGCACACAAATCAACTGGAGATCTTGTTAAAATGGAAAACCTGATCAGCAGGACTGGGGTGTTGCTTGAGACTCTGCATTTCTAACAAGCTCCCGGGTGGGACTGATGCTGCTGGTCCATCACTTTGTGCAGCAAGGCTCTAAGGAACATTAGTTACTGGATGGTAAAGAAATCGTATGTGAAAGGGATTTCGAGTTCAAATAAATGAGAACATATAGCCAAAGGGAGAGGCCAGGTCTAGTTGCCCTGGTTCCTGATCACTCTAATTTCTGGCAGCAGTCCTACCAGAAGCCTAACATTACTTTTTTTTTTTTTTTTTTTTTTTTTTAGATGGAGTCTCACTCTTGTTGCCCAGGCTGGAGTGCAATGGCACGGTCTCGGCTCACTGCAACCTCCGCCTCCTGGGTTCAAGCGATTCTCCTGCCTCAGCCTCCCGAGTAGCTGGGATTACAGGCATGCGCCACCACGCCCTGCTAATTTTGTATTTTTAGTAGAGATGGAGTTTCTTCATGTTGGTCAGGCTGGTCTCGAACTCCCAACCTTGGGTGATCCACCTGCCTTGGCCTCCCAAAGTGCAGGGATTACAGATGTGAGCCACCGCACCTGGCCAACATTACTTTCTACCATGGGTTCTGTGAGATAACCCTCTACCCTTATAATAAATTTACTTTTTAAAATTTAATGAATTTAAGAGGGCTTCTGTAATTTGTGCCCCTCCCCACCCCCAAGAAAAAAAAACCTAGAGTAAAAAGAACCAGGCACAGGGAATGAAGGAGAAACATAGCTATGCTGCAAAGCTGAGGACAAGGTCAAGAACAATCAAGCTGTGAGGGTAACATGAGGCAGATGCCCCAGGAGTCCGGAATGCCTTACACACTTCTGCCCCTACTAAGCCTTAGTTTCTTCATTGATAATAAAGGATTTTCTGTGAGGATCAAATGGAATAATGTTCTTGGATTACATAGCAGTGGTACTTTATGAATGTGGCCATTGTATTTTTCTTCTGTAAAATATTACCTGCATGCTAGTGGTTTGTGAAGATAAAGTGGGATAATGACCATAAAGCAATTAGCAATTGGTTGGACACTCAACAAATGTTATCTACTGGAAACCAAGCTGGATTTAGGAGAAGAATTAAATGTTTTTTTCCCCCAGATAGAAGAGAGCTGTCATGTTTGAAAACAGAAGTGAAGATATCCCTGGAGAGTTAGTGAAGGTCATTGATGGAAGCTGCAGGAGAGAGTGGGGATAATGGAAGGAATAAAGTTATCCACATCTCATCTTAAAGCTAGCATCTTTAATACAGTATAACCAAGATGATTCCTGAAGGAATACTCCACCTGAACTCAACAGTAGCTGCTTACCAAGAAGAAGCAGTTCAATTGTTCCTAAAACATATAATTTGCCTATCTGTATAGTTCAAATTTTAGATAAGGATTATAATGTTCAAATATTAACTATTTTCTATTTATATATCTAGAAGGAACAGCTGAACTAATATAAAAGCATATGTTTTGTGGATATTGTCACATAATAGTTTGCCTATCCACTACAGCTCAAATTTCCAGGAAAAGATTGTTTCAGTTTTCAACCATTAACTTTATCTTCCATGCCTGCGTATCTTAGCATCTCCAAATCTTAAGCAAAGAGAGAAAATTAAAAAGGATGTAAGTTGTTCTCAAGGACGTAATCCTTAGGGTGATGGAAATGTTCTATGTGTTGATCGTAGTGGGGGTTATACAACTATATGTGTATGTCAAAATTCATAGAGCTGTACAACTAAAAAGGGTGAAATTTACTGCCTGCAAAGGATGCCTCAATAAACCTGATGTAAATCAAAGCCAAAAAAAAAAAAAACAAAACCCAAAACTCTTGAACACCTCCTCTGACATTGTGGTAGGGTACATAAGCAGATAAAAAAACAGATTTCAGTCTTAAAGACTGAAATATGAAAGTAAAGTTCCAGTGTTATCATCTAAATTACCATAGAAAAATTTTCCTAGGACACCACGTTTCTGTTGTGCCTTATCAGTGACAGCTCTTTGAACACTTCGACCTGACCAGTTAGGAAAAGTACGAAGGAAGGGCCCTATCTTTTAGCCATCTTGTTGACTGAATGCAGAAGGAATACTTCCTTTAACCACTGGGGCAACAGTTAAGTTTGCTCAGATACAATCTCTTGCAGCATGATATTTTTAAGATAGTCTCTGTGATTTTCCAGACTCTAGGTTGTGCTCGACAGAAACTCAGCTCCTTCCCAGACCCTTGCCTAGCTTGTATCCTTGCTTCATTCAGGTCTCTGCTCAAATGTCCCTTGGCAGAAAGGCCTCTCTTATCAGCCCTATTGCAAATGACCATATTTGTGAATTGGCTGCCTCTCCCACTAGACTGGAAGTTCCATGAAGGCTTCATCTTTTCTCTTAAGTTCCACAGCCCCAGCACTAGAGCAGCATTTGGCATACAGTACGTGTTCGTGAACCATTTATAGAATAAAGTGAAGAGGAGAATCGATTGGCCTCTGAATCTAGACCACAGTAAAAGGGAGGAATAATTAGAACTAGGGACTTGAATGCACTCAGAGTTCACTTTGTTCATTCACCTGCCATTCTCTCTGGTGTCTCCTTCCTACTCTCAATGATCCACATAGTGGCTGCCTTGGAACCTCCAGGCTTATCATATCACAACTCCACAATCAGAGGGGAAAGGGTCTTTCTTGCTCAGCTCCAGGTTGCATAACCCCGGGAAATGTTCTGATTGGCCTGTCTCCCAGTGACCTACAGAGGAGGCCAGGACAGAGCCACAGTATATCTGCTCTTTTCCTCATTTCTCACTCTCCAATCCTGCCTGCTCCATCTATTTTGGTGATGTTGCCCCAGTTTTAATAATGATGCTTTACAGCCCATTGCAGATGCTGTTAGAACTCTGCCATTATCCCTTTGGATCCCTTTAGTATTTTTGCTCACACCTGCTTCCTGCATGACATGCATTCGCTCTCAACAGCAACACCTGCCGATCCTTGCTGGTGGGCTGCCCTAGGCTACTAGCACCTGCTTTGCCTGCGCAATGAGAGAGTTCGAAGTGTCTCTAGGGGTAGCCCTTGACTGATGACTGACAGCCTAGGAGTATAAACGCTGCAGTCCCTGTACTCATGATAGAAACAACTCTGAGATGTGACCTCCACATGTCCCCAGAACTCCCTCAGCATGGAGCCTAAGTTACCCTCCATGGGGATTTGCTGGATGCTGCACCCTTGATTGGCCTCCTTCCCATCCCAGTCCCACTTCCCATTCCCTACTTGGGAATATCTACTAAATAAATAACTTTCACATGAATTTGCAGTCTTCATCTGGAGAACCCCACCTACAACAAGCTCCATCTTTGCCCCTAGCTCTCCACCTATTTGTCATAAGACTTTTTTTGAGGGCAGGTACCTTGGCATAGTTTCCTGCCTCCCCTCCACACATATGCACTACAGAAATGTTTACTTATTTGCTTTTAATATGTTCCTATCCTTAGAGTTGCTTCCTATTTTCCAGGTTTCCCTGTTTCAACTATCATTGCTTCTCAGATATGCTAATTTTCTTGCTTTGCTTATTACTGATGGCTTGTCTATCTGCCCTCTCTAATTCAACATGTTAAACTTTCCTAAGTCATAAGTCAAATACCATATGTTCTCACCTATAGGTGGGAGCTAAGCTCTGGGTATGCACAGACATACAGAGTAGTATAATGGACATTGGAGACTCAGAAAGGAAGGGTGGGAGGGGGATGAGGGATAAAAACTATATATTGGGTACAATGTACACTATTCTGGTGACAGGTACAATCAAATGTCAGACTTCACCGCTATACAATGCGTCTATGTAACCAAAACCCCCTTGCACCTCAAAAGCTATTGAAATTAAAAAAAAAAAACGATTACTAACATGGAGACAAACTAATTTCTTTGAAAAATGTAAACCATTTAAAAGGCAAATATTACCAAATCTATTCACCATCTTCCTTATCTGGCCTTGAAGGACTATTTATGCACTATTTAACCCAGTTGACCTGACCGGTTGACCTGGTTTTCCACTGAAGTGGCTAGATTCTTTGAAGTTAATGTTGGACTTGATTTTTTAAAAGCAGGCCCTGAAAAATTTTAAAGGACTATATGTCCAGAATATTATAAAATCAACAAAAAGAAACATTCCTTGTATTTTCCTCTTATTTTCTACACCTTTCTTCTATGTTTTGCATTAGGTGCTTGCTCAAGATCTCAGTCATGCTTTGACTCAGTTTAACAGTCAAATCATTACTAATCATACCACCTTTTCGTAGTTCACACCTTCTAAAATATTGACTTGTAAAAGAAGGAATGCGATAAAGCCATCAGAACACCAAGTGGTGTCTTTATTTCTTAATCATTTTCTAAAACATTACTTAATTCAGTTGAATTCAGTGAAACTTTTAGTAATTCTTATCAGATGAATTTATATACATACCATTGTGGAAAATAAAATAACTTGTGAGCATCTTTGATACAGCCTCAATCAACATTGATGTTGAAACCAGAGGCTATAAGTTTCAAATAGCAGTTTATGAGAAAACATGGAGAGAAATTTTAAGATGTTGACGTGAACACTTCTGACAATGTAAAACACTCGGCTAACCATTGCCCTTTGCTTCGACAGATAAGAAGTTTAGCAAATATTTACATACCAGTTTTCACAACATTTAAGCTAAATTTTTACTTCTATATATTGTCATTATAAGGTTTAACTTCTAAGACTGTTTACTAAAAAGGGCAAAGAGCATTTTTATAATATTGCAGGTCTGTCTTAATAACTCCAAAGACTGCTGACTCGTAACCCTGAGACTGAATGTTTATTACAGGAAGCTGCATGTTACAATGTTTGAGGTAGAAAATTGTGCTTGTTTGCTTCAACTTGTAAACTACGTTTTTCATAAGAGCTTGATTTTACTCACCAACTCTTTGATAATTGTCCTACCATTTTTGACCTCACTGATCCAGCTCTAATTAACTCAACAAATAAAAGAGAACGTGCAGATTAGTTTGGAATTAAGGACATAGCTGAAGGCATTCCTTGGGAAAAGTGATTTTGCCAACAAAATAAATACTCTAACAAAAGAATGTTAAAACACCAATACAGATCACATCACTCTTCATAAAACCCCCAAACTGGAAGCTATCCAAATACTGCCTGACAATAGTAGGTTGGATAAATATACTGTGGTATATTTATAGAATGGAATATTATAAAGAAATGAGAATGCTCTGCAATCAGGCACAATGACATAGATGGGTCTCATAAACAAAATGTTGAGCGAAAGAAGCCAGACACAAATGAGAACATACCATATGCTTTCATTCATTAAAAGTTCAAAAACAGACAAAAGTAATTTATGGTATTGTGTTGGGATAATGCTTATCTTGGGGTAGTAAGGCCTGAAAGGGGGCATAATGGGGGATTCTGGATAGCTGATATGGTTCTATTTCTTGAGTTACATATTTATTTGAGTAGTTTTCTGTATGTTATCCTTCAATAAATGCTATTAAAACCCCCAGGCAATATAGAACCTTTATTTTCAATGGCGTTATCTACTTTCCAAAAGAATTTGAGTAGTCTTTCAGATCCAGGAAGGATGCCGGATGCTGCTGTGAACGTTGACAAAAGCAGGCTCGGTCCTTAAAGACCTTGTGGTATGATGGGAGAGTGGCTTCAACATAAGGTGAATAAAGTAAGCAGAAGCTGCTTTGGTGGTGCAAAGGTGGTGCCTTACTTAGTCTGCGGATAGGAAGGGTCATGGAAGTCTTCCAGTAAGAGATGATGCTTGAGCCATGTCTTAAAGGTTATGTAGGCGTGAGCCAGGCAGAGAAGGAAGCAAAGGAGGAATTTCAGAGGGAGGAATTGTGAATGGGCAAATTATCACAGGACATATCTATAACTGGATATGGCATGAGTGTTGCATACAAATAAAGAAGTAAAAAGGTTAGCAAGGGCTTGGTCCAGAAGAAAACTGTGCTCATGAGCTAAGGGGGTTTGGACTTTACTCTGGGATCAATGGGAAATTATTGAAAGGTTTTAAGCAGAGGAATGTTGTGGTCCTATTGGCATTTTTGAATGATCCTTCTGGTTGTGAGGAACCTGGTGGGTTCTTCTAGGTGGGTGGGTGAACTTGAACAGATACAACAACACTCAAACAAGAATAAAAACAGAAGATCTGAGATATAACATGGTATGTAGGGTGAGGCAGGGAAACATTGGAAACACTGGAAACACTTGTTGAGAGTCTTATGTGATTAAAAAAAAAAAAACTACTCTAGGTCCCTATGAAAGATATTAGCAGTCCAGGTAATCTTACTGGTGGTCACTCAAAACAGCAGTGTTGCAATAGTCTTTTGTTCTAGTTTTGCCTTAAGCTTATATCATTTACTTAAATATATCCATGGAAGCCCTCATTGCACAATTCTCCCATGAGTACATCCAAAAATTCTGACCAGCAGAGCTGTGAATAATTTCAGTTGTCTCCAGCGTCTTCATTTGTTTCAGGTTCCCAGCCCATGACCCTGTGATTCAGTATAGAGATACTTCAAGCACCTCAGGAAACAGCAGAAGCATGTCATCAAGTACTTTTCCACCCTCTAAATCAGTGGGTGAAATGTTAACCCACAAAGCTCGGGCTGTGAGTCCAGGAGGCTTGGTCTAATTCTTTGTCCCAATAGTACTTAGCAAGTTATCTGTCAAAAAATAAATCTAGGTGAAGATGATTCCTGTCTCACATATGAGGGAGGGTGAAATAGAGAACAACTTTTTACCCAAAGACAATGTTAGAATTTACAGTTGGGTGCTCTCATCATCATATTTAGCAAAGGTTATTATTATTTTTTAACAGCAAAAGAAAGACTTATCCACAGGGTTTTAGCTAGGCATGAAAAGCAAAACAGAAATTGTGGTTTTGAAATCCAAGGCAAATAATGTTTTGATTTTAATGCTTTTGCTTACTTCTACAGACAAAAAAGTTTGCTGAGAAGTTAGTGATGAAAAACTTCCTAAGGTGTTAGGGTAGGAATAACATAGCTCTTCTCAGGTGCTTTGTTCCTCTCAAAACCAGGCACTCTATAGTCTATATAGGCTAAGAAATTCTGCCCATTCTTAGTATACCAAAAAGCAAAATCTGCATGGAGAAGAGTGACATGAATCAATGTATTTTTGCTAAGGAGCATCTACCCCATGAAGTCATTTTTTAATTAAGCTTTGAGTGTAGTCAGTGTTTAGTATGCAGAATGAGAAGGAATCAATGACTTACAAAAGTTGATTTGCAGCATGGCATTTTGACAATAGCTGTCAGTGGTTTAAAGATAATTGAGTCAACCTTCTCATTTCCTGATAAGAACACTGAGGCCCAGAGAGGTTATGTCACATGGGCCCAAGTTAACAGCAGTCATGGGGGAGCCTGAACCCTAGTGAAGTGGCTGCTGGGCCCTGGGTTATTAGGTATGCAAGAGTGTTATAAATATTGAAGCAAGCAAGACAGAATTTCCCCTCCTTCCCTTTCCCTTCCCCTTTCCCTTTCCCTTCCCCTTCCCTTCCTTCCCTTCTCTAACCTTTTCTAACCTAATCTTCCTAACCTTCCCTTCCCTAACCTTCCCTAACTTCCCTCCCCTCCCCTCCCCTAACTTCCCTCGCCTTCCCTCCCCTTGCCTCCCATCCCTTCGCCTCCCCTCCTCTTTTTTCCATAACAGCTTTGTTGAGATATAATCCACATACCATACAATTAATTTATTTAAAGTGTACGATTCAATGGTGGTTAATATTTTCATACAGCTGTGCAGCCATTGCCACGATCAATTCCAGAACTTCTTCATCATTCAAAAGGAGACCCTGAACACATTGGCAGTCACTCCATTTTCCCCACTCCCCAGCCCTTGGAAGCTATTAATTTCATTTCCATCTCTTTATAGATTTGCCTATTCTGGACATTTACTATAAATGGAATTATACACTATGTGGTCCTTTGTGATGGTCTTCTTTCACTTAGCATAATGTTTTCAAAGGTCATGCACATTGCAGTCTGTATCAGTACTTCATTGCTTTTAATGAATTAATAATATTCCATTGTATGGGCATACCACATTTTATGGACTCATTTATCAGTTGATGGACATCTGGGCTTGTTTCCAGTTTTTGGCTATTATGAATAATAATGCTACAAACATTTGTGTACAAGTTTTTTTTGTAAACATAGGCTTACAGTTCTCTTGGGTATATCCTAGGTGTAGAATGTCTGGATCGTATGATGACTCTATATTTAAACTTTTGAGGCATTGCCAGATTGTTTTCCAAGGTGGCTGCACCATTTTGCATTTCCAGTAGTACAGTATGAGGGTTCCAATTTCTCTACATCCTCTCCAACACTTATTATTATCTGTCTTTTTGGTAGGTGTGAAGTGGTATCTCATTGGAGTTTTGATTTGCATTTACCTGATGTCTAATGAGGTTGAGCATCTTTTTATATGCTTATCGGTCATTGGTATATCTTTTTAGGAGAAATGTTTATTCAGATCCTTTACCCATTTAAAAATTGTATTATTTGTCTTTTATTATTGAATTATAAGATTTCTTTATATATTCCAGATACAAGTTCATTATCAGATATATGATTTGCAAAAATTTCCTCCCATTTTATGGGTGGACTTTTCACTTTCTTGATGATATCCTTTGAAGCACAAAAATTTTTAGTTCTGATAAAGTCCAGTTTATCTATTTTTTCTTTTGTTTCTTGTAATTTTGTTGTCACAACTAAGAACCCATTGCTAAATCCAAGGTTATGAAGATTTGCGCCTAGGTTTTCTTCTAAGAGTTTTATAATATTACCTCTTACATTTAGGTCTTTGATCCATTTTGAGTTAATTCTTATATGTAGTGTGAGATAGAGGTCCAACTATTCTTTGCATGTGCATATTCAGTCATCTCTGAACCACTTGTTGAAGACTCTTCTTTCTCCATTGAATTGTCTTGGTATTCTTCTTAATCCCCTGCATCTTGATTATGCCTTAGGGTCCTGGGAACTTGTGAACACCCTATGCAAATTGATTCCCCAGGATCCTGTTGAGAGTCTAAGTCATCAAGTGATGGGGAGGGGGTTTGCTCCCAGCAGTATTGAGAGAAGACCCTTCCTGGTGTGATCACCCAGGATGGGTTAGAATGCAGCTTTTTGGGGTTCGTCATTTATTGATGACCTGATGTTAATAGCATCTGGACTACCTCCAATGTGCCGCAGTACAGACAGTCACTTATTAATTCAATGAGTGCACTGTCTTCAGTATTTCCCAGTGGTCATCTTAGACTGCTCCCTTATCTCACCACCTGCATCTAATTAGTGACTAATTCAGGTGATTCTGTATACTAAATATTTTTAAATTCCATTTTGCCTCTCTATCATAGCCACTATTTTGGTTTAGACATTCATAATTTATCCCTGAATTACTACAATCCTTTTAATATATCTTTCTATAAGAATTCTCTCCTCCATCCAATCCATTCTTCACACTTCAGCAAGAGCTTGCTTTCTATAATTCATACATTTAGTAATAAAATTATATCATAATAGCTGTTATTTATTAGTTGCTTACTAGGTGCTAGGCCTTAATGCTAAGAACATTATGTACATTTTCTTGTATAATCCTCACTTCAACTCTTTGAGTTAGGTATTATCATTCCCATTTTACAGATAAGGAAACTGAAATAGCCCTACCTCTTTGATCACAATCAATCAGATACGCTGTATTCAGGACTAATTTTAAGAGCTAAGTTAAAAAAGAAGGAAACTGAAGGAGTAATAGTAAAGTGTAAAGAGTAAAGTGGTGACTGCTTTAAGTACATTTTCACAGAACCCATTTGAATAACTCTCTAAATTGGGCTTGAGACTAAGTGACCTCAGTGATTGGCTCAATGGTCTTTGTGGAGATAAGATTAGTTGTGAAAGTGACAGTGGAATCACCAGCCTCTGGGCTCCCCTCTAGGAGAGGCAAGCAGGAATGAAAGCCAGAACACTGGCACTACATAGGCACTTGGTCAGCTCATCCCTGGCTCCAACAACCTCTAAAGCAGGAGGATCTTGTTAAAAATGCATATTCCTGGGCCTCACTTTAAATCTGTTGAACTTAGAGTTCCTGGGAGATGGGGGCTAGGAATCTGCAATTTAACAAGCTGCTCAGATAATTATTTCTCCCATCAAAGTTTGAGAACTATGGCTCCAGAGTCTCTACAACCCTTACAGGATCAGTAGAACAGGTAGAAGCAGAAACTGACAGTCACAGGGCCAATGCCACTGCCTGTTATTAGGACGTCACCTTCTCCCACCCCCATCCCTGTGTGCCAAACCTCATTGTATCATGCCAAAATTGGGCTTATAACCTAAATACATAATCCCATTTGGCAAAGAGTTAACTATGTAACTGGAATTTTAATGTCTGTGTAATTGTTTTGTCTCTCATGAACTCATCTTCTAAATTCATTTCTCCTTACAAAATGGAAATATTTGATGTTTCTAAACTCTTCAAAAGATGATGCTGAAGATTAAAAGTTGACATTTCATACAATCCTTTCATTGCAAGACATTTTCTTCTTCCTTTATTTACCTTTCATAGCCCTCTTGCACACATTTTTTTCTTGATCGTTGATCATTGAAAAATAAAAGCATCAATGAACCAATCTATCTGAGCAGAGTAATGTCCCCTACGGTGTGCACCGAGGCTGGAATGCAGGATTGTGGCACCTGGCACATTGTAGGCACAAAAACTATAAAGTATTCCAGCCTCCTTCATACCCAAGAGAGCACAGTGATTCTTCATGAAATAGGTTCAGGGTCCTGGTTTCACAGATCCATGTGAGGATCTATGCATGCAAGGATAAAAAGATAGCAACATCTTTTTTCGTTTGTTTTTGAGACAGTATCTCACTGTGTTGCCCAGGCTGGAGTACAGTGGCATAATCTCAGCTCACTGCAACCTCTGCTTCCTAGGCTTAACTCAAGTGATTCTCCCCCTTCAGCCTCCCCAGTAGCTGTGACTACAGGCACATGCCATCATGCCCAGCTAATTTTTATACTTTTTGCAGAGACAGGGTTTCACCACGTTGCTCAGGCTGGTCTCAAACTCTCGGGCCCAAGCGGGCCTCCAGCCTTGGCCTCCGAAATGCAGGGATTACAGGCATGAGCTACTGTGCCTGGCCTAGCAATATCTTTTGCTGGTTGGCCTGGCATGTACCTGTGTGTATGCTAGGGAATGGGTCTGCCTCAGTATGGGTAGAGAAGTTTTATTCTCTTCTTCCAGTAGCAAGCCACAGTTTATCACCCTGTCTTTAACAAATGGAGTTAAAAAATGGAAGCAATCCCAGTTTTTATAAGTGACAGAGAGGATTTTTTTTTCCACCAAGATTAAAAGTGTGCAGAGGGCAACAAGCAGCTGAGGAAACTGCTACAGCTTAGGATCATAACCTTAGAGCCAAAAGATGGTGGTTCAAGGTAAGGGAAAACTGGAGGCAGAAAACCAGGGTTGGGGTGAGGGTGGGGAGTGCACTACAGTTGGGAAACTGTAGGAAGTGGAGGTATTTGCAGGACTGGGTTTGTGGGGATGTTTCCTTAGACAACTTGCAGATTTAATGTTTATGATATTACTGTCTGTTAATTAAATCTCTCTCTGTAACTTTGAGCTGAAGAGGCATTTTCTAGGAGCTGGGTACCTGCCTGAAAAAAAGTGAAGCATAAGCTAGACTCCCTCTTCCACAAAAATAACCCAGACCTTCGGTGCCAGAGGATTGTTGAAGCCAAGGTTATCCTGGTAAACAGTCTCAGCCCTTGAGTTCTGAATTTTAATTCTTTTCTTAAACCAGATGCACTATTTCTAAAAGTCATTCCCAGCTTTACTATTTGACCTAAATCAATCTTTTGGTTTTTGGGGATCTCGGCCATTCTCTTCATCCATATGACAGAATCATGGCTCATTTTGAAGAGATTCAGACTGGATGAATAATTGCCTTGAAAAAAACCAGAAGTGGTGACTCATCATTCTAAAAATCCATACTGCTTGGCATTTACAGCACTCCTACTCTGTATCATAGGAGATGAAAAAAGAATTTGCTGTTCATGCCCTCTGAAGAATGAGTCTTCTTCCTATCTCTGGGAAAGTAGATGCATTATCAATGGAGCAGGTCATTTCAGAGAAAAGCTCTAGTCCTTTCAAGGACATTGGGAGCAGGAAGTGTTAATACATGGTACTACAGGCTTGAGGCCTTGAGCGTCTCAAGATCTGCATTTGTGCCTTTGTGTATACGATGTTAGGGACCCAGCAATGTCTCTGGAGGCAGTGCCATGATTTAGATCCACATCTTTTGCCTTCTGCTCCTTAACACTGGCCTGACTTCAGAATCTTCTCAGAAACTAGAGGGATTAGCAGAATTTTAAAAATCAAGAGAATAAACATAGAGGTTAGAACCTGGAGTTCACTGGGGAAGCATTGCCCTAGCCAGGAGGGTCATAAGGGCTTCTCCATACCTCAGCTGTGGTAGAGAAAGGTCAGTAGGGAAGAGGAAAATAGATGGACCTCAAATGGCATTTGTGGCAGAAACTGACTAGCCCCTTTCAAAAAACCCTTTTCTTTGCACCCGACTAGACTACATTTATTAGCCTCCTTTGCAGTTAGGTGATGTCACATGACTGAGTTCTGGCCAATGGAAAAAAAAATGTGGATAGAAAAGCCACATATGCCACTTCCAGGCTTGGCCCCTTTGAAATCTCCTATGCAAGCAGTTCCTCTTACTCTCTTTCTCTCTCCATTTCATCCCTCCCTGCCATCTGCTGACTGAATCCATGCTCAGAGTATTCTTGGAAGCCACATACCGAAGATTTTGGAGCTTCTTCAGCCTGTGGTCCTGAATGACTGTGGGAACAGAGGCCCCCAGCCCCAACTCCCTGTACCAACTGTACTTTTTATGATTGAGAAATAAACTACTTCATTAAGCCAAGGTTATGGGGTTTATGTATTATAACAGCTTCCTTTACCTTCACTAATACAAGATGTAACATCATACAAGTGCTACAGTCTGAATGCTTATGTCTTCCCCAAATGTATATGTTGAAACCTAATCACCAATGTTATGGTATTAGGAGGTGGAGCTTTTGGAAGGTGATTAGATCGTGAGGGTAGAGCCCTCATAAAAAAGGCCCTAGAAAGCCTTGGCCCTTCCATCATGTGAGGACACAGCAAGAAAACACCTTCTATGAACTAGGAAACAGGCATTCACCAGACACTGAATCTGCCAGTGCCTTGCTCTTGGACTTTCCAGCCTCCAGAACTCTGAGAAATAAATTTCTGTTCTTTAAAAGCCACCCTTTATGGCAATTTGTTATGGCAGCCCAAATGGACTAAGACAACATAAACACTTTTGTATCGTTGTTGAAATTATTGTTTGCACCTACTTAAACCTGTTTACATGTTTTTTAATATAGTTTTCTACTGTGATGACATAGTTCTAGATATGTATGACTCCCCAGGAGTAAGGGATTTAAGACCCAGGCTAGGTCCAAAGCCTTAGCACCTGGAGGATGGACACATTTCTTTGAATATAGTCACATGCCACAAAGAAAGAAGATAGGAGGTCACCTCATTTCTCCTGATCACAGAGATGCAAGAAGAAAGGGTGGTAACCCCTTGAAATTTTTAAAAAGATTATTCCCAACTGAAACAGCCTATATTTAGAAAGTTTGAAAAGTATATATTTTAAATGAGGGTTTGAAAAAACTGACATAATTAGAAACATATGATTCTGACAGATTCTCTTCAAAAATTAAGCCGATATTCAGTATTGAGGTTTTGTATTGCATTCCCAGAGACTTGTGGGTATACAGTATGTTTCTCTCTCTCTCTCTCTCTTTTTTTTTTTTTTTGAGACAGAGTCTCACTCTGTCACCCAGGTTGGAGTGCAGTGGCGCAATCTCCGTTCACTGCAACCTCCGCCTCCCGGGTTCAAGCGATTCTTCTGCCTCAGCCTCCTGAGTAGCTGGGATTACAGGTGTCCACCACCACACCTGGCTAATGTATTTTTAGTAGAGATTGGGTTTCACCATCTTGGCCAGGCTGGTCTTGAACTCCTGACCTCGTGATCCACCTGCCTCAGTCTCCCAAAGTGCTGGGATTACAGGTGTGAGCCACCGTGCCCAGCCATGTTTCTCTTTTTCATGCCGTCAATTAGAAGCTGGGCTCTGCTGGTCCAAATTGTCAAAATCACACTCATTTGTCTATCTTGCTTCAAGGTGCCTGCATATCAAAGCCAGACCATAAGAACTACCTCAGAAGCTACCCGAGGCAGCCTGTTTGGGACTTCTTCAGGCCACCTAGAATGGTCTATCCATTCACATCACTTTTCCTGGTTTCTTGGCCACTTTTTAACTTAGTTTCTCAATTCTCCTTTCTGCCTATCTTTCTTGGGTCAGTCATCTAATAGTGTACTTTCTTGGCCTCTGGTGTGAGCCTAAAACAAAGTTCAATTGTCAACCAATTGTCCAATTGTCAAAGCCAGAACATGGGGTGGGCCAGTGGTGATATTTCCATGTGGTCACAGCAGGACATGTGGCAGCAGTGCTGGTTAAAATGAACTCGAAGACCACAGTCAGGTTGTGATACTCCAGGCATATCTCATTGTAAAGAGCACTAGTCATTTACAGAGATGCCCAAGTCTCAATTCTGGCCATTAACTTTATCCAACAGCTATCACCAGCCTTTTAGCAATGCTATTACAGGGGAGTAGAGCCACTACTTTAGTTTCTGGTGTTACACCTTTCAGTCCTCACTGTAACAGACGCTATCAGTACCCTTCCCATATCTCCTTGGCATTACTGCTATTTACTGTGAACACATGTGATTCTCTGCCCGAGGATGTTTTTCACGGTTGCAAAGAAAACTTAGTCTGAAGCACTGAAGAGTAAATGCCTCCAGAAGTAGCCCTTAGCCAAGAACCAATGGGAAGTTGGTGCATAAGTACCCTAGATTCCTCATCCCTCAGGTGGAATAACTCGGAGGTAAGTCTACACGGTTTCCTAGAGTAGGATTGAGCTCCAGTTGCCCATACTGGTAATTGTCTTGCTAACATGCTGTTTTTTTTTTAATACTTTAAGTTCTAGGGTACATGTGCACAACGTGCAGGTTTGTTACATATGTATACATGTGCCATGTTGGCGTGCTGCACCCATTAACTCATCATTTACATTAGGTATATCTCCTAATGCTATCCCTCCCCCCTGCCCCCACCTCACAACAGGCCCCGGTGTGTGATGTTCCCCATCCTGTCTCCAAGTGTTCTCATTGTTCAATTCCCACCTATGAGTGAGAACATGTGGTGTTTGGTTTTCCGTCCTTGCGATAGTTTGCTGAGAATGATGGTTTCCAGCTTCATCCATGTCCCTAGACCTAAAACCATAAAAACCCTAGAAGAAAACCTAGGCAATACCATTCAGGACATAGGCATGGGCAAGGACTTCATGACTAAAACACCAAAAGTAATGGGAACAAAAGCCAAAATTGACAAATGGGATCTAATTAAACTAAAGAGCTTCTGCACAGCAAAAGAAAATACCATCAGAGTGAACAGGCAACCTACAGAATGGGAGAAAATTTTTACAATCTACCCATCTGACAAAGGGCTAATATCCAGAATCTACAAAGAACTTAAACAAATTTACAAGAAAAAATCAAACAACCCCATCAAAAAGTAGGTGAAGGATATGAACAGACACTTCTCAAAAGAAGACATTTATGCAGCCAAGAGACACATGAAAAAAAGCTCATCATCACTGGCCATCAGAGAAATGCAAATCAAAACCACAATGAGATACCAGCTAACATGCTGTTAATTGGCTTTCTTCCCTTCCCTATCTCAGTTCCCCAACTCCCTTACTGATGCTTCTTGGGATCATCTTCCAAATAAACCACTTGCATCCAAATCCTTGTCTCAGGCTTTGCTTACAGAGGTACTCAAACTAAGAAACCTTTTCTCTTCTGATTGTAAAATGAAGCAGAGAAATAACCCCTAAAAAGTTAGCGAAAGAAGGAGGAAGCAATGGCAGAGTTCTAAATATTCCACAAAACAAAAAAAATGGAGCCCCTTGATAGGGACTATTTGTTACTCTAGATTTGTGCTGTCCAGTATGGTAGCCACTAGCCACAATGTGGCCATTGAGCACTTAAAATGTGGCTAGAACACATGAGGAAATAGATTTTTAACTTTATTTAATTTTAATTGGTTTAATTTTAAATAGCCATGTGTGATTAGTGGCTACTGTATTGAACAATACAGAATATGGAACATGTCCATCATTGCAGAAAGAATTTCTAATGGACAGCACTGGAAGAAGGGGAGGAAAATTTCTTCAACAAAAGGCCAGATAGTAAATATTTTAGGCTTTGTGGGCCATATGATCTCTATTGCAATGACTCAACTCTGCTGTTGTAGTGTGAAAGTAGCCATAGATGGTAGGCAGGTAAATGAATGAGTATGGCTATGTCCCAGTGAAACTATATGGACACTGAAATTTTAATTCATATAATTTTGATATGTCACCAAATGTCTTTTGATTTTTTTAATCCATCCAATCGAAAATGTACAGCCATTCTTAGCTCATGAGACTGTACAAAGACGAGTGGTGGGCCATTGTTTGCTGACCCCTGTTCTAGACTAACATCATCATGAATCGTTACTAAGGGGATCATTATTAAGATGCCCTAGTGATCCAATGCAGATTGTGACAATAGTGACCAAAGTAGCAAGTGAGCTGTTTATTCAAAATGAAATCAACTTTTGGAGACAAAAAGCTTTGTTTAGAGTGTGGATTACTCATTTTTTGTTTGTTTTTTAGATGGGGTCTTGTTCTGTCGCCCAGGCTGGAGTGTAGTGGCACGATTGGCTCACTGCAACCTTCGTCTCCTGAGCTCAAGTGATCCTCCCACCTCAGCCTCTCGAGTAGCTGGGACTACAGGTAGGTGCCACCATGCCTGGCTATTTTTTTTTGTGGTAGAGACGGGGTTTTGACATGTTGCCCAGGCTGATCAGAGTGTGGATTACTCTTCACCAAAGTTGGCAAGGGGAAATTTTTCTCTGATGTTTACAAGGTTCCTTCTGTGGTGGTCACTGAGAATCATTAGGGCTGCTCTTGAGAAAATCGTCGAAGCCTAGAATGTTCTGTTATCCCTACCCTGATCCATTTGGCACCTCACAACAGCATTCTCCTCGCATAGAGAAACCCAGGAGTGTCCTCTAACTTCTGGATTCCTATTTGTTTGCCCTGCCTGCTACATTTCTTTCTCCATCTCCTTCCCTTGCCACAAAGATCAATACTTAGGCCTGGCAGAGATTCACTCAAAGCTTTCAAATGGCTCCTAGCATGCTAAAAGGTTGGTTTTCAAAAAACACAGTGTTCTCAGAACACGAGGCCATCAAAATAGCTAATTTAATATTGGGACACCAGGAATTAAAGAAGTGTTATCTATGTGACACAGAGAATTCTTTATTTTTGAGATCTGTTTCAGAGCCAGCTCAAAGCAAAATGGGGAGGGGCTGGAAGTAGGGCTGGGAATGTTTCCAGTTGGACAATTCAACATGACAGATCTCCACTGCAACTCAACAGAGAATTGGCCACATCAAGCTAAAGGATCAAAAATGAGGTACCTGGCAGGGATCAATAAAGCAGTAGGGGAGAGTCATTTCTGGAAAAGACTGAGCTATCAGCTCAGTTAGTTCTCAAGGGCTCCCCAAAGAAATGATGGGCACTGACGTTTTGTCAGCTTTGCCAACAGAACCCAGAGACGCAGCTGGTGTCTCTGATGCTAGCTCTTGCAGCAGTCAAAGGTCTTGAGGCAGTGGAGAAGCAGGCTTTTTTGCTTCCCTTTAAAAAAATGATGCATGGTGTTTCAGCAAAAAAAAATTGTAAAGGTAATATCCTCTTCAGCTGGGGTTTAAAACAGCCACTGAAAGCTCTTTGTAATCAATAATATAGATCTCATTATGGGCCCTACATTAAAGAGGTAGGAGCTATGTTAACTTTACAACTTCCTTGTGGGAAGAACAAGCAGAGATTGATCATGTGTGTTTTTATGTTTCTCAAACCAAATGCACATACTACAACAGAAGCAGCACATTGCACCTGTGCTTTACCCTTTATTATGTTATCATTTGATTCTCACAACAACACCATGCTTATTTCTTTTAGAGGTAGGAAACAGAGCCTTGATGAGGTCGATTTGGCCAAGTCTCTCAATGAATGAATGAGGGAGTCAGGCTGCCATCCAAGTCTTGTATCTAATTCCAAAGCCAGTGCCTTGTTTTCTCTTTCATGCCAGCTGAGAGATTTTATTGAGGGCAACAGTGAAGGCAGGGCCTAACTTAGGCGCAGGTGCTGGTGAAATGACACAGGCTTGCCTAGAGAGCCTGGCCTGGATGCTCCTCAGCTAAGCCCTCAAAGCATTACAAAGAATTCCATAAAAAACTGAAAAAAAGTTTCTGAAGCCCGTAGCGAGGCCAGATGTCCAGAGTGACCACTCTGTTCATTGCCGGCCAACTAGTTTAACCTCATAAATGTGTAACAAGAATCCCTATTCCCAGGCTACCTGCAGGTTTTCCCTCCCCCGTCCCCGTCTCTTATACTGTTTTGGCTTTGACTCAGTCCATCAACTGATTCCATCACATGCAAGGAAACAATTTGCATAAAAATTAAATATTGTTGAGTTATTCTTCAACATAGCTAAACCATGTCGGGGCACCAGGATTATACACACACTAAAATTAGGTACTGTTTAAATTTTTTTTCCCATTGAGCATGTGTTCTTTTTTAAATGAAACTTTTATTTTGAGGTAATTGTAGACTCACTCACATACAGTTCTAAGAAATAATAAAGAGCTCCCTTGTGCCCTTTACCTAGTTTTCCCTGATGGTACCATCCTGCAAAAGTAGAGTTCAATTGTATTTACTTTCATAATAAATGAAAAATTGTTGCATTGCTAAGGGGAGGAAATAAATAAGGAGGCAGCTGGAGATGAATGCGCAGTCAGGGGAATGGATCTGTTGATTAATTTAAAGGTGAGAGATAGTTGAGCAAATGTAAATGATGACAGGGAGTAAAGAGAGGTGAGAGAGGCAACTGAGTCCCCTAGGCCAGCTTGCTGGGCTCTGGTCAGACACTTTTCTGCCACTGTGTATATTCTGCACATGCTCTGCTCAAATTGCAAAGAAGAATAGGGTATTTTATTTCATTCCTTTTTGGGAAAAGAGAGACTTCCTGATTAGGAAGTCTGTGAAGAAATTCCCCATTGCAAAGAAACATGGATGGGATACCACTTCCAGTGTGCTACTGTCCACATCTCTCTTTTCTGTCCTCCTCCCTTGACATTTCAGCTCATAGGTGAGTTTATTCAGCCACATCATGCCCAAGTAGGTGACATATGGTGGACCAACTTTATGCCACTGAGTTGCTAACTACTCCTAGTTGTCTTCTAAATTATATCTCAATAATAAAAAAAAAAGAACAGGCCCACTTTCTGAAATTTTCTTTTCTCCTTCATCTTCACACAGAGTATTTCATTAACTCTTATTCTTGTGATATAAGAACAAACAAGGGGACTACACCAATTTTCAGGGGAGACTTGATTATGTGTTTCATTTCTTCATCTTTAGTCCTAAAGCAAGAGAGACCATAATGAACAACTTTTTACTTTCAGAGGCTACTTTAATGATTACTCATTTCTTATAGCATTTTCTTGTTTATAAGGCATGTAAATATCCCCTCTGGGTATATAAATATTCTGAATAAATACTCCCTCTCACAGGAGGGTCACACTGGATAAGAGTCACTCAGGAAGCTTTATTCTGATCTATTTTTGTGGATTTCTTCTACATATTCTACATTCATTTTAATGTGACAATTCCCCTGTGGTTTAAAATAGGATATGCTTATTCTTCCTAGAATTGAAGGACACTAAAATAAATTTGACTTAAATAGTTCTACCTGAAAAAAATGCACCGAGATATCCAGGGATAGTTGTATAGGAACAAGATTTTGAAGCAAATTATAGTATATACCTTTTATGTCTTCCAAAATTCAATACAGATGAAATCTAGATGACATCCAGATCATTCCACCCCAGGCTCTGGAAACACCACCCTCTGCTCGATAACTATAAGAACCCACTTCCCTCTCTTCACCCCTCATCTCATTTCGCCTTTCCTTAGCTCAGTCACATGGTCACCCATAGCACTGGGATGGTGGGAGGCAAGATTGGATTTAGGGGTGAAGGGTGAAGGGTATAGGAGAAGCACAAGACTCAGGGCAAGCACCTTAATTTACAGTATACCACGAATTAGGGGTCCCCAACCTCTGGGCCTTGGACTGGTACTGGTCCGTGACCTGTTAGGAACTGGGGTGCAAAGCAGGAGGTAAGCGGTGGGGTGAGCGAGCATTACCGTCTGAGCTCTGCTTTCCGTCAGATCAGTGGGGGCATTAGATTCTTACAGGAGCATGAACCCTATTGTGAACTGAAAATGCGAGATATATAGGTTGCAAGCTCCTTATGAAAATCCTTAAGAAACAAACGCCTGAGGATTTGAGGTGAAACAGTTGCATCCCGAAACCACCTACCCTCTTACCGTCTACGGAAAAATTGTCTTCCATGTAACTGGTCCCTGTTGCCAAAAAGGTTGGGGACTGCTGCCATGAATAACTCTGTTGTGAATTCCCAAATGAAAGCTTCAAATCCACTCTTCTTAACCGTGGATTTTATGGACAGATTGAAGGGAAACAAGGGAAAAACAATTGTATCAGTTAGGATTACATTGGCCTGCATGTAATGGTAACTTCCTATAATGTGAGAAAAATAAGAAGTCTAGAGGTAGCAGTGCTACTAGGGACACAGATCAGATTTATTTCATCTTTCCATTCTGCCATCGTTGGGCTGTGGCTTTCATCTTGAAGGCTGCAAGATGGCTGCTTCACCTCTAGGCTTCACGCCCACATTCCAGGGAGGAAGAAGGTAAAGGGTAAAAGGGAAGGTGAAGCTGGTTTGCTTCCTTCTGTCAGGAGGGCAATAGCTGTTGGGAAACTTTACCCAGTGGATATCTGTTTACATTTCATTGGGCAAAACTGGGTCACAAGGACACTAGCTATAAGGGACTCCAGGAGGTATTTTTTTTTCTTTTTAAAATTCATTTTTAATTGACAAATAAAAATTATATATACTTACATACAACAGGATATATATACTTACATACAACAGAATATATATATATTTATATATATGTATAGTAGAATGGCTAAATTGAGATAATTAACATATGCATTACCGCACATACTTTTTTTGTGGTTAGAATACTGCACATACTTTTTTTTGTGGTCAGAATACTGAAAATCTATTATCTTAGGGATTTCCAAGAATACAACGTGTTGTTACTATATAGGCACAATGTTGTACAATAGATCTCTTGAACTTATTTCTAACTGAAATTTTGTATCCTTTGACCAACATCTCCCCAACCTTTCCCCCTATCAGCCCCTTGTAACTACCATTCTACTCTCTGCTGCTAGGAGTTTAACTTTTTTAGATTGTACATATCAGCAAGATCATGTGGTATTTATCTTTCTGTGCCTGGCTTATGTCACTTAGCATAACATCCTCCAGGTTCATCCATGTCATCGAGAATGACAGAATTTTCTTCTTTTTAAAGGCTGAATAGTATTCCATTGTGTATATATACCACATTTTCTTTATCCATTCATCTACTGATGAACACTTAGGTTGATTCAATATCTTGGCTATTGTGAATAGTGTTGCAATAGACATGGGAGTGCAGATATCTCTTTGATATACAGATTTCATTTCCTGTGGGTATATACCCACAGCAGTGGGATTGCCAGATCATATGGTAGTTCTATTTTTAGCTTTTTTGAGGAACTTTGGGGAGGTATTTTTAATGGGACACATTGCAGCCCTGAACAATGATAGGCTCTTGTCAGTAGAAAATGAGGGGGAATGTAGTGGTAACCATCAGTATTCAGTAAAACAGTTAATGTAAATATCTGTCCTTATATCTACAAATTTGTAGAGACCTTGAACTGATTCACTACAACTTCTGGGAGACATGGGGAGCAGTAAAATGCATAGTGTCTAGAACTAAGAGTTTAGACTCCAGAAGAGGTGTATTTGAATCTTAGGTGTTATCAACTGTGACCTTGAATAGATCACTTTATTTTCTCACAAGTACATTTCTTATGCCCACATTACAGGGCCATTTAAGGATAAAATGAAATCACATTTTCATGATGCCCTTCCCACTATTCCCCTACATTACAATGTCCAGCACACAGACCCCAGCAGGCCCACTCTTAACTTCAAAGAAGAGAACAAAATTATTAACAGCCCATAAACAAGAGGAGAGTTAGATAAAGTAATTTAGCCCTTAGGTTACATTGTCACATAGTGTGAAGTCAAGTAATGAGACATTGTGAAATGACAACAGCATCTATCTCACAAGGTCTAGTCTCTGTGTGTTTTGATGCTGTGCAGAAAATGTTTAGCTGAGGATGATTTCTAACAAAACTTTTTCTAACAAATATTATGACATGATATAGTGCCCAGCTTAAAGGAACAAACATTCCTCATCAACTTCCATGCACTTTTTGAGAATGACATTGAATGAGCTGATAGAGGAACACTTACCAGGAAAACCAAAAAACTGACATGAGTTCTTGAAATGTCCTCAATGTCTTTGTTCCTCAGTAACACATTATGTGTTTAAATACACATAAAACCTTAGACTGCTTTGTTACATATAATCCTACCACTTCTGAGTTCCTTATATTTTTACATTTCTATTAATCTTATTCTACATCATAGTTCAAGAGACGGTTTGCCTCTGCATTTTAAGAAACAAACATTCTTTGATGGTATTTTTGTTAAATGATTGAAATTGATTTATCATTTTGAATAGTCTTGACAAGATTTCCTATGGCTAAAAAACTGCCTCTCTGGGTCATGAATTCCATAATCCACAGCAATGAACAGTTATGTCAGAGCAGCTATTTGTGGTCACCCATAAGCTAAACACTGTTAAGCTGCTCTAATGGAGGTGTCGGATAGTGTGTGTTCTGTGTATTTGTCACACCAATAAGTAACACTGTGTTTAAAGGTCAGATCAAACTTTAAGAGTTTTTTTGGTCGATATGAACGCATCCAGGCTGGATCTGAAAGCTATATCAAGGAGCAATGATTGAAGAAACTAGAGATATTTAACCTAGGGAAGCAGAAACTACTGAGAAATATGATCATGATCTTCAAATATTTAAACAACTATCAGACTTGGAAGGATATGGTTTTATTCTATATTGTCTCAAAGGTCAGAAGTAAGGCTGATGAATACAGTTACCCAAGCAGGGCATTCAGTTCATGCTAAGAAAAAAAACTGTTCCAACAAGGAAATGAGCAGCCTTATAAGAATTAGTTTCCTGTGCATTAAATATCCATCCAGAGATGTGGTGATCAGCTGTCAGGGATATTGCATTAAGTGGGAGGATAGATGAGATAAATCTAAACATCTCTTCCAACCCTGAGTTGATTCTAACAGCCACAGCACTCAGAAATTCAGAAAGAAAACGTCTTGAAACCTGAGATGGGAGCCATAAAAATCTTCCTTTGTTTTTAGCACACTTTAGGCTTTGAGGAGGTTAGAAAGATTATTGTTAAGATTTTGTGTATTCTAGTGGTATAAATAAGTTTTCTTACAGAAGTACCCAGAGCCCTTTAAGAAGGGCTGCTCTGTTTTGATCACTTTTTGGTAAACACTCCTCTTTACCACATGATCCATGGATGTCAAGGTCACAGTTCCAAAGGTGTGTTTAAAGAACAAAGGATTTTTTCCATCCACAGTTCCCTTTTCCATTCCCACTTTTCTGCTTGCTACACTACGCTCTGAAGGAGAAGGGCAGGGGCACCTCACCTACTGGGGCTTCACATCTTATCCCTTGACTCATAGCTCCCTGCTACAGATGTATGGCATTCCCTTCTGATCTATAACTTGACCTACAATGGACCAGGAAGGACTGGATGAAACAGAGACTAGAGGCTGTCAGCTCAGAACTCAGATTGTTGCCTCACTCTCCCTTCTCTTCTAGGCTCAAAATGTTTTTGCTGAAACAGAGAGGATACATATTCTCAATAACATTAACATAGAATGCCAAACATGACATGTATTATACATGCATTTGTTGGATGTGAGCATATGAAATCACTACAATGTAAAAGGCATAAGTAACCTTGTCTCCTGCCACCAAAGAAGTGGAGAGTGAAAATCCTTTAGTGGTTTGAGCCAGATCAATACTGAACTCTTAGGCAGGAAATTGTGGTGCTCTCACACAGAAAGCTACTCAGACATTGCCCGCACCAGACTCGGAGCCAGACATCCTGACAGAGGCTAACATAATGGCTCATAAGTGGTGAACGGCTCCTTAAATTGCAGCCTAAATTCTCCCACAATATCCCCAATTCAGAAGCCCCTTTGCAAAGGAAGTCCAAGATGAAAGAGCACTAACTATCTCCAAACCAGTTTTTAGCCTTCTGATTTGGGTGAATTACATCCCAGGGAACTAAGAGAGCATGCAAATGAGATGACAGATCATTGTTCATTTCTTCGGGGAATTGGCACTATATAAAGTCACAAAAAACTGAGACAGCAAAATAGAATTTTCATTTTTGAAGGGTGAGAGAAGATAGCTTTCATGTAGTGTGGCTGGATGAGTTTAATATTGATTTCCAGAAACATTCTAGAACACATTAAAAGAATAATTTATGAATACTTAGAAAATGATGTAAGAGTCCCTAGGATCTGCAGGAATTCATGAAGAACGAGTTGAGTGAGACTAATTTGTTTATTTAATCAAGTTATTACATTATTAGGATATAAAACAGGGAATGCAATAAGCAGTATTTTTGAAAGTCAACTTTATGGAGGTGTAATTTACATAAAATAAACTGCACCTATTTTAAATGTACAGTCTGATGAATTTTGACAAAATCACCATGATCAAGACAGAACATTTCCATCAGCCCTGAATGTTCCCTTGTACCCTTTTATAGTCAACCCTCCCCCCATTCCTGGCCTAGGCAAGCAGCAATCTGCTTTCTGTCACTCCAGATTAGTTTCAGTTTTCTAGAATTTCATATAAACAAGATGGTACAGTATGTAAATTTTTGTATCTGGCTTCTATCACTCACCATATTGTTTTTGAAATTCATCGATGCTGTTGGGTGTTACTTTTATTGTGAGTCAAATTTCACTGTGTGGCTACATATTTTGTTTATATATTCACCTGTTGATAGACACTGGAGGTTGTTTTCCATTTTGGAGGTATTATGAAAAAAGCTGCTGTGAACATTCATGTACAAATTTTGTGTAGATGTATGTTTTAATTTCTCTTAGTTGGCAATGATGTGAATGCCAAAGGCATTTAGCAGGGTCTCATATGCAACTGTGAACAAGATAGAAATATGTGAACCAAGTGCAAGAATTTTATATATAAATGATATATATATGATATGTAATAACACACACACTATATATATAATATCATAATAAAGTAACTTTGTTTGTGGCTGTACTCAGAGGGTGCTAATTAATGGATCAATGCCAACACCATAAGAGGTTTCTGGTGATATGTTACAGCCTCTGTCCTCAGTATTCTTCTTAATTTAAATTTTTAAAAAATTAACAGATAAGATTGTATATATTTCTTGGGTACAACAGGATGTTTTAAAATATATGCACATTGTGGAATGGCTAAATCCAGCTAATTAACATGTGCATTACCTCACATAGTTGTCATTTTTGTGGTGAGAACACTTAAAATCTACTCTCAGCATTTTTCAAGAATACAATACACTGTTATTAACTATAGTCATCATGATGTACGATATAGCTCATGAACTTATTCTTCCTATTTAACTGAAATTTTTTAAAACAGTGAGGAAGGCTTTATTCAGGATTTTTTTTTAATTTTTTAATTTTTAATTTTTGTGGGTACATAGTAGGTGTATGTATTTACTCGGTACATGAAATGTTTTGATACAGACATGCAATGTGTAATAATAACATCATGGAGAATGGGGTATCCATTCCCTCAAGCATTTATGCTCTGAGTTACAAACAATCCAATTACACTCTTTAAGTTATTTAAAAATGCACAATTAAGTTATTGACTGTAGTCACCCATTGTGCTATCGAATAGTAGGTCTTATTCTTACTGTTTTTTGTACCCATTAATCATCCCACCTCCCCTCAGCCCACCCAGTACCCTTCCCAGCCACTGGTAACCGTCCTTCTACTTTCCATGTCCATGAGTTCAACTGATTTGATTTTTAGATCCCACAAATAAGTGAGAATATGCGATGTTTGTCTTTCTGTGCCTGGCTTATTTCACTTAAAATAATGATCTCCATTAACTTAAATTTTGTAATTGTTGACCAACATCTCCCAAATCCTCTTCCCCATCACCTCCCCAGACCCTGGTAACCACTATTCTACTTTCTGCTTCTAGGAGTTTCACTTTTTAGATTCCACATATGAGTGAGATTATGCGGTATTTGTCTTTCTGTGCCTGGCTTATTTCATTTAACATAGGGTCCTCCAGGTTCATCCATGTTGTTGAGAATGACAGGATTTCCTTCTTTTAAAAGGCTGACTGGTATTTCATTTTGTATATATATACACTACATTTTCTTTATCCATTCATTCGTTGATGAATCCTTATTTTGATTCCATATCTTGGCTATTGTGAATAGTGCTGCAATAAACATGGGCGTGCAGGCGTTTCTTTGAAATACTGATTTCATTTCCTTGGCATTCATTTCCTTCAATTCCTGAAGTAGGACTGCTGGATCTCCAGACAGGTCGAAAGAACTGGATCCAGTAGTTCCAGTAGCTGGAACTACTGCTGGTAGTTCTATTTTTAATTTTTTGAGGAATCTCTATACTGTTTTGCACAACGATTGTACTAATTTACATTCCCATCAATAGTGTGCAAGGGTTTCCTTTTCTCCACATCCCCATCAAATCTTGTGGTCTTTTGTCTTTTTGATAATTTTGTCTTTTGATTCCACAACAGGTGTGAGGTGATAGCTCTCACTGTGGTTTTAATTTGCATTTCTCTGATGATTAATGACATTGAGCATTTTTTATATAACCGTTGGCTATTTGTATGTTTTCTTTTGAAAAATGTCTGTTCAGGTCCTTTGCCCATTTTTTAATTGCGTTATTTGTTTTCTTGCTATTGAGTTGTTTGAGCTCCTTATATATCTTGGATATTAACCACATATCAGATGTATGGCTGGCAAATGTTTTCTCCCATTCTGTAGGTTGTCTCTTCATTCTGTTGATCATTTCCTTTGTACAGAAGCTTGTTAGTTTGATGTAATCCCATTTGTCTATTTTTACTTTTGTTGTTTGTACTTTTGGGGTTATATCCAAAAAATCATTGCCAAGACCAATATAGAGCTTTTCCTCAACTTCTAATAGTTTTATAGTTTCAGGTTTTACATATAAGACTTTAATCTATTCTGAGTTGATTTTTGTATATGGTGTGAGACAAGGGTCCAGTTTTATTCTTCTACATATGGATATCCAGTTTTCCCAAAGCCATTTACTGAAGAGACTGTCCTTTCCCCATCATGTGTTCTTGGCATCTTTGTTGAAATTCACTTGGCTTCTTTGTATTCTTGTATTTTATATGCTTATCATGTCAGTAGGACCAAGATAATAAAATTTGTATATTCTGCGAAGCTAGAAGTGTTAGCTAATCATTAGCAGATTCAGGATCCAGAAAAATGTTAAAATGATTAATGCTTTTAACTACTAAAATTAAATTCAACAAGGATAAATGGGAAGTATTGGGTATAAGTATGAAGAAACAACTGACCAAGTTCAGGATGAAGGAAATATGACTTAGAACCATATGTGTAAAAAACTTGATATTTTTTCAGTGAATAATAGCTTCAATGTTAGTTGACAGTCATACCACCAAAGAAACCACACTTATTTGGGACTGCATTAATAAATGTTTTATATATATGTATATATATATATGAAAAAAGTAATATTTCTTCTCTACCCAGTTTTTGTTAAAGTGTATGTAGAGTACTGAGTGGAATTCTGAAACAACATAAACTGAAGTACATACAAACAAAAGAGGCCAAGATGGTGGTTATTCAGGACTGTGTTGTATGAAGACAGGTTGAAAGAACCGAAGATATTTGTTTTGGTATAAAGAACTTATGGTGTGTGGGGGGAGTATAGTTATAACTGTCTTCAGAAATATGAAGAACTATCCCACATAAAAGAAATTAGACTTATTGTAGACTCGGAGGGCTAGAATCATGGTTTGAGAGAAGCTACCAGAAGACAGAAGAGATAATACTCCAACTAGTAGACTGCTCTAAAGATAAATATGTTTTCCTCAGGAGACACTGAATTTTTGGTTATTAGAGGTGTTCAAATATGGATCCACTGACCTGGAACATTACCTCACCAGTATAATGAGTGTAATGATACCAGTATATATAGACTGAGGATAATGTGAGTGAACATACCTCTATTAAAGTAGTTATAACATTTCACTAGGCTTATTGATTGACATGTCTATCTTAATTAGCTAAAGAATGCCTCAAAATCAAGGACTATATCAATTCATCTTTTTTTTCTGTAACATCAACCATGGTATCTGGCTCATGAAGGCATTTTTAATAAATGTTTTTGAATGACTGGAGATAACAGATATAAGAGTACTTTAGAAATAAATACAGCACAACACTAATAAAATATACTATTAATTGTTAATATTAATAATTTCTTCCTAAACGGCCTGTCAATTCAGGTTGTCTGTATTCATAATTATAACGAAAATTTATACATGCCATATGGTTTTACTGGTGAGTTCTTTCTCTCTAGTAAGAAACATAGTTTTCATGCCATATGAACTGTTCAAGAACAGAATAAAACTTCCCATTCACTTTTATTGTCAAACTTATTTTATGAAGTTAGCATTAAAGTGATACTAAAACCTGACAAAAAACTCAAAAACAAAAATTATGGTCTAATCTCAGTATGAATATAATGCAATAAAATAATATAGTATCAAATCAAATTCAATAGAATATTAAAAGAATAACTCACCAAGTGGCATCATCCCAGGGATATAAGAATAATATAATATTAGCAAATATATTAATATAATGTATCATATCAGGATGACAAATAAGAAAAATCACATGATTACTGTAATAGATGCTGAAAGGAAGCTGATAATTCAATAGCCATCTCTATAAACCTATAAATAGCCATCTTTATAAAACTATAAGTAGTTTTATAAAAGGAAAGAAAAACTGGCATAGTAATAATAACAGTATTAATCTCAAAATGGTAGTAAATAGGCAATTAATTGTGATACACCAAAAGAATTATTATTTAACATTGTTTTAGAAGTTCTGGAAAACCAAAACTCAAACAAAACTCCCAAACAACAAGAATAGAAGGGCTGGAATAGAAACAGATATGAAAGAAAGGAAGAAAATAATCAACAAAAACTGTTAAAAATTAATGAGATTTCAGAGTAGTGGCTGGGTAAAAAAAAGTACAAAAATAAGTAGATTTACTCTGTAACAGAAATAACCAGACAGAAGAGATTATGGATCAAAAGAACCAATTTGAAATAGGAACAAGAACATAAATACTAACATAATCTTAATAAGGAAAGTTTAGAGATCTGTGTGAGATGGAAAACAAGAGACCAATAAATTGAGAGACCATGATATGTTCATTCTTCCCTAATATTTAAATTTTATGTAATTACAATATATACATTGGAATTATTTTTTGTAACTTGATACAATGATTCTAAAGTTCATATGGAATAGCAAATAGATGAAAATAGATAAGAAAATATTGGGATAAAAAAGAATTAGGGTACTGTTACTTTGACAAATGTTAACAAAGCTGCAATAATTAAAACATTGTGATCCATCAGAAAAGGAGATATATAACAATGGAGACAATAACTCACTAAATAAAAATTGGCCAACAGGGACTGCAATTGGGGGAGTGAGGAAATCAGTTTCATGTCATACTTTACTGGATTAAAAAGACTGTAATGCAGAAATACAAATCATAAGACACTAGAAGAAAAGATAGGTGAATATTTACCTGGTCTCAGGGTAGGAAAATACTTTCAAAGCTCAAATGTAACAGAAATAATCTCAACGAGAGAAAAGTTAGATTTGACTTCATAAGGCATTTAAACTGTTGCGTGTCAAAAATTATGAGAAATGGAAAGGACAAATGGCAAGATGGGAATTTTTTCCACAAATATAATAAAGACCTGCCAGTAATTTTTAAATATGATAGCAAGAAATACCACAAGAACCAGTAAGTTGTGTGAATAGTTGTTTACAAATAGGAAAGATAAATGCTCAACAAATAGGTGAAAAAAAATTTACTCTCACTGGAAATCAAGATAATGAAAATGGAACTGACAAGTGCAATTTCTGTTATAGATTTAACAAGTTTCTAAAAGGATGAAAATACTCATTGCCAGTAGGGGTGTGGTGGATGACAGTATTGCATTCTCTTGGTATGAGTGTAAATTGGTACAGCCTTTCTGCAAAGCAAGATACATTAAAACCTTAAAATGTTATTGTCCTTTCCAAAAGGGATTCCTCTTCTGGAAAGAATCTAAGATGCAGATAACGAGTTAGATATAGAACTATTGACTTCAGCATCTGTTATAGGAGTAAAGAAAGGAAGCAATACAAATGTTCAATAACAAGGGAAGGGTTAAAGCAAATTTTGATAATCCACATGTCAGGACCATTATCTAGCTTTTAAAATGGATTTATAAAGTTTTTTAATGACATGGGGAAATGCTTATAATGTTAAAAGCAAGATGCAAAATTGTACACACTCATATATATGCATGTACATATGCATGCACATATACACACAGTATTTTCTCAAGCATCTTAAAAATATATTGACAATTAGGCAAAAGGAGATGCCTACAGTGTCAATTCTGCATGGTGGAATTATGGAGAATGTGACTGTAATCTTTATACTTTTACATATTTTCCAAAATCCTTATGAGTTACTCTTATTACCAGAAAAAATAATTTCCAAATAAAAATTGTTCTTTATTTTATTTTATTATTATTATACTTTAAGTTTTAGGGTACATGTGCACAATGTGCAGGTTAGTTACATACGTATACATGTGCCATGCTGGTGTGCTGCACCCATTAACTGGTCATTTAGCATTAGGTATATCTCCTAAAGCTATCCCTCCCCCCTCTCCCCACCCCACAACAGTACCCAGAGTGTGATGTTCCCCTTCCTGTGTCCATGTGTTCTCATTGTTCAATTCCCACCTATGAGTGAGAATATGCGGTGTTTGGTTTTTTGTTCTTGCGATAGTTTACTGAGAATGATGATTTCCAATTTCATCCATGTCCCTACAAAGGACATGAACTCATCATTTTTTATGGCTGCATGGTATTCCATGGTGTATACGTGCCACATTTTCTTAATCCAGTCTGTCATTGTTGGACATTTGGGTTGGTTCCAAGTCTTTGCTATTGTGAATAGTGCCGCAATAAACATATGTGTGCATGTGTGTTTATAGCAGCGTGATTTATAGTCCTTTGGGTATATACCCAGTAATGGGATGGCTGGGTCAAATGGTATTTCTAGTTCTAGATCCCTGAGGAATCGCCACACTGACTTCCACAAGGGTTGAACTAGTTTACAGTCCCACCAACAGTGTAAAAGTGTTTCTATTTCTCCACATCCTCTCCAGCACCTGTTGTTTCCTGACTTTTTAATGATTGCCATTCTAACTGGTGTGAGATGGTATCTCACTGTGGTTTTGATTTGCGTGTCTCTGATAGCCAGTGATGGTGAGCATTTTCTCATGTGTCTTTTGGCTGCATAAATGTCTTCTTTTGAGAAGTGTCTGTTCATGTCCTTTGCCCACTTTTTGATGGGGTTGTTTGTTTTTTTCTTGTAAATTTGTTTGAGTTCATTGTAGATTCTGGATATTAGCCCTTTGTCAGATGAGTAGGTTGTGAAAATGTTCTCCCATTTTGTAGGTTGCCTGTTCACTCTGATGGTAGTTTCTTTTGCTGTGCTGAAGCTCTTTAGTTTAATTAGATCCCATTTGTCAATTTTGGCTTTTGTTGCCATTGCTTTTGGTGTTTTAGACATGAAGTCCTTGCCCATGCCTATGTCCTGAATGGTAATGCCTAGGTTTTCTTCTAGGGTTTTTATGGTTTTAGGTCTAACGTTTAAGTCTTTAATCCATCTTGAATTAATTTTTGTATAAGGTGTAAGGAAGGGATCCAGTTTCAGCTTTCTACAAAAAGCTTATCCACCATGATCAAGTGGGCTTCATCCCTGGGATGCAAGGCTGGTTCAATATACGCAAATCAATAAAGGTAATCCAGCATATAAACAGAACCAAAGACAAAAACCACATGATTATCTCAATAGATGCAGAAAAGGCCTTTGACAAAATTCAACAACCCTTCATGGTAAAAACTCTCAATAAATTAGGCATTGATGGGCTGTATCTCAAAATAATAAGAGCTATCTATGACAAACTCACAGACAATATCATACTGAATGGCCAAAAACTGGAAGCATTCCCTTTGAAAACTGGCACAAGACAGGGATGCCCTCTCTCCCCACTCCTATTCAACATAGTGTTGGAAGTTCTGGCCAGGGCAATGAGGCAGGAGAAGGAAATAAAGGGTATTCAATTAGGAAAAGAGGAAGTCAAATTGTCCCTGTTTGCAGATGACATGATTGTATATCTAGAAAACCCCATTGTCTCAGCCCAAAATCTCCTTAAGCTGATAAGCAACTTCAGCAAAGTCTCAGGATATAAAATCAATGTACAAAAATCACAAGCATTCTTATACACCAATAACAGACAAACAGAGAGCCAAATCATGAGTGAACGCCCATTCACAAATGCTTCAAAGAGAATAAAATACCTAGGAATCCAACTTACAAGGGACGTGAATAAAAATTATTCTTAAAGTGAAGACCCAAAAAAGCTGTCAAAAAGGAAAAGAGATAATCACAATGTATCAAGGTTTCTTCAGACCTTCTGATAGGTTCATTTTGAACATGTTGCATCTGAGATGCCAGTAGAAAGCTGGCAAGGACACCCAGTTGGCAAATGGACAGACTGGTCTAGAACTTAGAGGTACAATATGGGTTGTAAGTGCAGAGACATCAGCATATATATGTTAGCTAAAGTCACTAGTGCTACAACTTCGGCTAGTTTAGCCCCTCTGATTCCCAGTTTCCTCCTCAATAAAATAGGAATGATAATGGTACCTTGAGGGCTGTTGTAGGGATTAAATGAGCTAATATAGGAAAAACACTTGACCTAGTACAGAAATGTTAGCTATTGTCATTGTTAATTTTATTACCGTTGATGAGAGTAACCCAGGGATAATGATTAAGTTGAGGAGAGAACAGGGGTTGTTGTAACATTCTATGCACATCAGCCCAACTTCCAGTCATTGGTGTGTGACTCTTTGCCTGAGGGCAGGCTAGATGTATCCAGTAATAAATGTAGCTCTATTCCACTTCCAGGAGCAGCCTTTGACCAATGACTAATGGACTGGTGGATAAATACTTCAGCTCTCTTGATCCACAAGCAAGATAATTCTGAGGCTTGTGTTCTGCAGTGGGACTATGCTCCAGTTGCCCACAGTGGTAACTGGCATGATATCACACCCTTTATTGGCTGCCTTCCTTTCCCAGTCTTACTTCCCCACCCTCCTACTGGGATCATCTTTCCAGCAAATAATTTGCATGTAAATCTTTGTCCCAGGGCCTGCTTCTGGGAGAACCAAAATTAAGACAGCCAAGGATGAAACCTGTTCTATAATAACATTCAAGGGATGGTTGGCAAAAGAGAAGCCCATGACGGAACTAGAGAAGGAATAGAGAGAGGTAGCAAAAAGCTGTGGTCTAAAAACCCAAAGTAAAGGACAGTTTCCTGAATGAGGTAGGAGGAAACAGCATCAAATGCTATGGAGATGAGATGCAAAAAGAACTGGAAACTGTCCATCTGAGTTGGCATCTATGAGGTGCTAGGTGACCTCTGCCAGCAGATTTTTGGTTTAGTGGTGGAAGATGCCAGATGGTAGTGGGTTGAGGAAGTGAATGGGAGGTAAAAACGTGGAGGCAGCAAATACTCATTTAGGAAGTCTGGCTGTGAAGGGAATGAGAGAGAGAAAAAGAGACAGAGAGAGGGAGAAAGGAAGAAAGAGATGGTTGGGGGGGGGAGAGGGAGAGAGGGAGAGAGAACGAGAGAGAAGGGAGAAAGAGACTTGGCTAGTTTGATGATGAGAGACAAATAACCGTTGAAACGTGATTGAAAAACCATATCCTTCTTGATATAATGCTTCAACCACTACCATATTCCAAGAGTTTCCCAATATTCTCGTCTTCATCAACACCCTTTTATTGAACACCTGCTGTCTGCGAAGCACTGCTAAAGTATTGAGAAAACAAAGAAGTATAAGACACTTCCTGATCTCAAGGAGATTATACTCTAGTAGGGGAGGTGAGGCATGAAAAGGTTATTAGAAATATAAGATGGGATATAATGATGATAAAATGAGAAGTACCATTAAGGAGTACTTTAGTGATTACTACATTTAAAAAATTTATGTAGCCATAATTTCACTGTGTATATGTGTATCAAAACATTATGTTGTATACCTTAAATATATACAATAAAAATAAATAAAATAAGTACTTTAGCAGTTCAAAGGCAGGATGGGACAGGTCGGGAAAGCTCATGGGTTCGGAGTGTAGGAGTAGTGAGACATAGGTGCAGACTATGTCCAGCTCAAAGACTTAGAGAGATAGAGGGGAAGTCATGAGCCCACATGATTTGGCAGACAAACTCACTTGGGGAGAAGGGTTCAAAGGGAGGAATTTAAGAGAGAGGTAGAAGTTGGTAGCAAACAGGTCTGGAAGGGGTTTGAATGCTGAACTAAATTTAAAAGCTTGGATTTCATTTAGCAGGCAAAAAGGAGCCATTTGGAGTTTGTGAACAGAGTGCAAAGCAGTCTCTTGGAGAAAGTAATTTGAAAAGGGTGTGCAGCATGGTTTGGAAAAGAAGAAAACAAAGGCAGGAGGGCTAGCTGAAGAGGGAGGAGAATGAAGCATGGACTAGGCGAGGGGAGGATGAAAAGAAAGGACAGAGGAAGGGACTTTTTGATATTATGTATATTAAGTTTGCCTCATTTCATCTTTCAGATTATAACCTGCTTGTGCTATGCCTTGGTCATAACTGGAGCCCGTATCACGCCTCAAAAAAGTTCTACTATGTAACTGTTACTGAATGATTAAGTGAATGAAGTAACAGATGAATAAATGAATGCACATCAAATGAATGAGCATTGCCAAAGACGAGCCACCAAGTGGATCTTGGAGGAAAAAAGAACTTTTAATCAAAGGACTAAAAGTTTCTAAGTGTGGTTGATTAGGGAAGATCATAGCATTGTTGATTGAACTGCCTGGCACCTAGTAAGTACTCAATGAGTGTAATCTTACATATGTATGCTAGTGAAAAGAGACAAATCTGGAAGGCACCGAAAGCCCACTTCACCCTTTTGGTAGTTTAGCAGAGAGCTAGCCCAGCAGGTCTGTGTTAACTCAACAGGTGCCAGTTACTAAGTTCCAGAGGCTCTTTCTTTCTAACTAGGCCACTTCCTCAAACATCAACCTTTTATTGTTAAATAGTTCCTAAGAATCCCTTATTCCCCATTTTCTACAAATATGTCGGGTATAATGGGAGATAATATCTCTGTCTTGGAACCTTGTGTGTCTAGCCCAGCCATGCTTGGCTTAAGTACACCTCTCTTTGAGAGTGACAGATTGTGTGCACTCTCTACTTCTCTCGCATAAGTTTTCCCCCCCAGAAAACCTTATTATATATTTTACATCATGTGGTCTTAGTGTGTGAAGGACTGAAATATTCAACATATCATAGTTAATACACAACACACTTATAGTTGAGATTTTAGAGGGGGGATGTTATGAGAGAAATTTTAATTTTAGACGTGATTCAGAGAGCTATCATCTGTAAAAATGAACATCAGTTTGATAGAGATTATAAAATGCTATCTAAATAGATTTGTAGATACTTAAATCTTTTTAATAGAAATTCCACAAAACTTTTTAAATGGAAAATACTCATTAAACATGAACTTCAGATCAAATCAACTGATACCTCTTTATTGAGTGCAAGCTTGTGATTGGCACTGTTTCGTAGCTAATAAATGCAGAAGGAATGACTGAACTAAAAAGTATCAATTTACACATTCTAATGAAATAGTAGACCTAAAAAAACCCAAAAATCAGTAGATATTAAAATCATTAGGTCTGAGGTTACCAATATTGGCTGCTCATTGGAATCAGCTGGGGGTTTTAAAAAATGCTAATGCTCATATCTTACCCCAGTGATTCTGATTTAAGTGATAAATGTGGCCATGGCGCTGTGATTTTTAAAATCTGCACAGGTGATTCTAATGTGTAGTCAAGGTTAGTGAAAGGTCAATGAAGTCCATAATGGAGGAATTAAGCTAAATTCAATCTTAGAATCTTCACAAGTGGGCAATCAGAAATTACACATCTCACAAAGGGATGAAATTGGATGCTCCAGCATCACCTAGGAAGTCTTCTTCCCTAAAAAACATTGAACCTACATCTAATCAAGTGTCTAAGTATAGCCAGTAATTTATATTAAGTAGCCTGATAGAAATAATAACATAATGCAATACACAAACCATTGTTGTATAGAAATCATACAGGAGATAAAGGAACGATTTAAATGACACGTAAAGGAAGCAATCAACCAAATCTCAAATGTGAGACAAGGCCAAAAAACCCGGTTTCTCCTTTAATGACATATTAAATAAATGAAAGGAAGGTTGGGGCTGTTAAAGAATAAAAGAGCCTTAAGAAACATAATAACCAAATGCAATGTGTAGGTCTTGTTGGATCCTATGCCAGATATCTTCTTTTTTCTCCTCTAGGTTTTCTCTCTACACTTCTCCCTAGTCTGAGAAGCTGACCAGTATGGACTGTGCCTTCAGGCTTTCTTGCCCTCTGGCTTTTGGTTGAATTTGGCCAATGGGAAGCCCCAGCAGGAAATCAGAAAGAGAGGCGAGAGAGGATGCTCTGAGTATTGATTCCCCTGGCTTCCTCCCTGTGTGATCACTTTGGCTGGCTGGATCCCTCAATGGAAAGACACTGTTCTTCTGGAGGAGGCCTTCTCTGTAGACTCTTTCCTTCCAGTTTCAGCAACCTTGATCTGCTCCTTCTGACTCCTTCACATCTAGGGGTGGTAACAGCTCTGTTGTCACTAGCCAAATGTCACTGCACTATTCTCTGTGATTCCCCCACATCCCACCCATGCTTTTGTAAATAGTCTCTTTATACATAAACGCTCCTCGAATTATTCTGAGAATACTGTTTCCTGCTGAGTCATTGGACCAAATTATTTCTCCTTTGCAACAATGGAGAAATTTTGAACATGAAGTAAACATTATAAGCTATTAAGGAGTTATTGTTGATTTTATCGGGTGCGATAATGGTATAATTGTTATATAAAAATAATCCTTACCAGTTAGAGATACACACTTAAGTATTTATTGAAATGACTTGTCTAGGAATCATTTAAAAAATATTGCATTTAAGAGCTGGGTGCCTGGTGAGAAATAACAGAAAAGTAGGGAAATAGATGATCAAATATTACCAAGATTATCAAATGTTATCAAGATTATAGAAATGTTGATAATTAAACCAGAGTGATGGGTATATGAGGGTTCATTACACTATTTTCTCAATTGTGTGCAAGATGGAAAATTTCTATAATGTTAGAACAACAAATCTCTTATTTTTTTCTTAGATAAGATTTAGTTTGCAATTTTTCATGAGAGAGATAGGTACACAAAATCTGAATTTACAGCAAATAAAAATTTTAAGGGTGTGTTTAAAGTGTGGCAATGTATATATCTTTCTACATGCTATTCTTTCTTGCAGAGAAAAATTGATGAGGAAAGTGCATAAGTAAACTGGATGTAACTTTTTTCTCTTTAGATATTCAGGTGGTCACTCAGTTAACTCCATCAATCTGCCTGTGGGCACCTGCTGAGGGAGGGTGGAGACAGTCTGGGGTGAGGAAGAGAGGGGCCATGAAAGGTTAAATGTGCTAGGCCTAGAGTTTCTGTTGTCTGCATCTTTTGTGCTATTCAGAGTCAATCTGAACCCTCAGTGAGTGAACTGTTATTGCTTAGAACTTTCTTTTTGTATTTTTTTTTTGTTTTTGGTAATAAATCCTAATAATGGAGCAAATTATGCATGAAATTGTCCATTATTTATAATTACTTCAGGAGATTTAGTTGCTCCTGGGGCAGTTTAGGAAGCAAACATTACAATTTCTTCTGCAATAAATTTTGCCCTAACCA
The DNA here is from genome assembly GCF_028885655.2 of Pongo abelii. NCBI lineage: Eukaryota > Metazoa > Chordata > Mammalia > Primates > Hominidae > Pongo > Pongo abelii. The sequence goes on from NC_072008.2 coordinate 20,620,194, forward strand.
AAGGAAGTATGGTACTGGATTTGTTCTGCTTCAGTAGCATTTTTGCTTCTCAAACACCATAGATAAGAGAATTTTGTAGATATTCGAGAAGAATGAAAGAATACAAATTGAAAGATGTACATATCTTGCCACCAAAATAGTCTTCCTTTTATTTGAAGCAAGTAGCTTACAAAAATAAGGAAAATCTGTGTGCAAAGAATTCAACCGCATGCTCAAAAATAAAATCAAAATAAAAAAGTGTAATGCCTGTTGGATTAATAAAGTTTCTTTATTTTCTTATAATAATAAAAGTTGGCAGGGCTCCACCTACATTAAAGTATTTCCTGGCATAACATTCTTCATTTTGGTTCCCCTTCCCCCACCCCTCTTTGGTAAGCTTGTCTTACTGACATTTCTGTTAATTGATGGCTGCTAGATATAACCACAAGGCAGACAGATTAGGAAAGAAAAGTTGAAGATTGTTTATAAAATGGGAAAATCCTGCCTTTTAAATTGTAGTATTAGCCCAGGAATCTCAATTCACCAAGATAAAAATTGAAGGTACTGCAGTTATGATACAAGTCGTAGTAAATGGTGACAATAGGATCAATATTGGGGAAAACAATTAAGTTGATTCAAGGGTATTGTAAAGCATTCTTACTCTCCTAGAATGAATCTAAAAGAAAGCCTATGTTTAAGTTATTCCTGTACTAAATATCATTTTCAAATGTTGACTAGAAAGTGAGACTTTGTAATATGGACTTTTGCATTTGGTGAAGTTAGTAGCATAAAAGTTAAGAGCAGAGACTTTGGAGTTAGCTTGCTTGGATTAAAAATGTGGCTCCATGACTCAATAACTATATTATTGTTGGTGAGTTACTAGAGCTCTCTGAAATGCTGACTAAACTTCATCTGAAAAACGGGGATGATAATAGGGTTTCTGGGAGAATTCAACAAAATAAATAACTTAGACCATCATTTGACACATGATGTGTTAAAAATATAAACTATGAGGTGATGATGACATGACTTCTGATCCTCATGAAGGTACACAATACAAAAAGAGTTCGAACAAATTGTTTTAAAGAAATGCCTACTTAGTTTGTTGTTCAGAGGTTAAAACTATTGTTTTGTTTGTGGAACAAGTTGAGAAATAGGTTAAGTAGCCAACAAACCAACAGAACAAAAGAGACCAATCAGAACTGTCAATATGTTAAAACTAACAACAGTTCTGAAGGCTGATCTCATGAGAAGATCTGTTTCTCCCTCTAAAAGAAAATGGTTGATAGCGCCGATTTTGAAGTTTTTTGGCATCAAGACTTGTGGAATCTCATCAGTTCAGTTAGTCATTAATTGGGACCAGCAGCTAATTTGAAATTGAGGTTTAATACCAAACATGATGGACATTTAGGCTGAATCTGAATCAGGAATGAAGTCATCAATCACAGTGACTTTGAATGTCCTGCTGTCATTAAACTAGAAAGAGGATTAACATTGTGTCAAATTACACTAAGATATAAATGTCAACAACAAATGCATCCTGATTCACATTAATTTTCCAGCTCTACATTCACTCTGCCTTTCCACATCGGGACCAAGCCATGATTCAGAGGCAGCCCACTGGTGAGTCATCTTCTGCTTATGTTTGGATGGGTCAGAATGCCCTGCGTGGGTTGATGAGGAGGAGGCAGAGAGGCCAAGGGTGTGACATAGCACAAGCCCAGGGGCTAGGATCTAAGTCCCAGGACCCAGGAGAGGGACCTGCCACACAATGTCCCTGGTTCTCAGAGGACTGAACTTCCAATTGACTCACCTCTCCCTGAATGAGGCTTCCATGATGACTAAAGAATGTATCAGAGTCCTTGGGCAGAGAAAAATACAACTTCAGACCTAGAGGAATAGTCTTCTACTCCCTAGATGGTCCTGGTTCTTGACATTGCAGAAAGAGAATTACAGAACAAAGAGCACCCAAGACACTATAGCTGAAAGTCCCAACTAGGTGATAAACCCCACCTGGTGCTAAAAACCATCCAAACAAGCACTCAAACTAATATACAGGTCCTCTGATAATGATTCCAGTTGTTGCCTCAGATTCCAGCTTGAAATTCCACCTTTCATCTTCCTTTCCCCTTGATCTCCTCATTATCATACTCTAGTCCATCCTACCTCTGCCCAGTGGCCCTGTTGTCTACAATGATCTCCCTTTCTGCCTATTTTAATGGTGAACACCCCCAAGTTCTACTGCTAGCTCATCATCTGACTCTATACCAGGCCAACCTCTCTCTAACATCTATTCATATTGAGAAACTGTTGGCTGATGAGAATTTCCCTTTCCTCCTTGGGTCATACACCTAGGTTAAACCAGTCACCTTCATAGAAAATTGAGACAAGAGAAACGAACATCCTGAATCTCTACTGAATCAGGCAAGAGAGAGTGCTTGCTATACTGGATTCAGGATTCAAATAAAGATCAAGATATTACAATACCTGGCTTTAAGAGACTGAACTCTGAAAAGAGAAAGTTTTTACAGCCTCTAGTTGGAATGGTCTTTGCAGTCATGGTTCAAGTTTTTCAGTTTCTAAAGGCCATGTACAAATGTCTGGGACTTTTAGGACTTCTTCATATTCCACCCCCTGTACCAGCACCCAGTAGAGCATCAAGCCCACAACAGGTAGTTGGTAAATTATTTTTTTGATGCAACATAAATAATCTATCCTTGAGAAAATAGTTGTATAATATCTTTTCCATTATAGAAATTAGACCAGCCATGAATTATATGTATTTACAGATCACTGGCCTGGAAAAGCTCAGGTCAATAACTTGTTGCAGTATTATGAGAGTTAACTACTGCTGCATCACAAACCACCTCAAATGTTGGTGGTTTAAAACAGCAATGACTTATTATTGCTCACAAGTCTATGGTTGGCTGGGATGGGCTGATCTAGGCTGGGCTCTGCTGGGGAGGCTCAGCTTCATGGGTTGCACCTCCAGGCATGTTCCTAGAAGATGGCAGAGCCAAAGGATGGCAAGAAGAAGCAGGCAAACTTCAAACTGGCACCCTGACACTTTTGACCACATTCCTTTGACCAAAGGAAGTGACACAACTTAGCTCAAAGACAAGGAGTGGCAAAATACACTCTGCCTTTATGGAGGAAACTCCAAAGTCGCATAACAAAGGGTGTAATACAGGGAGGGGTGAAAAATTCAAGCTGATCATGCACTTTATCACAAATACAATTTCTGAGAATGTGGGCAATTTGATTATAGAGGAGGGCTTTGTTGATGTTAAAATAATGAGCTCTGGATGACATTGGTTGCAAGGTACTCACTTCCTCCGAATGCTTACTCATTTGGTTCTTACTACTTCTAGGAGGGTCACAATGGTTGAAACAAAAATTAGCTGTGTTCAAGTAAATGTGACTCATAAGAGAGCAATGAGGAAGCTGGTTTCATATGGCATTCCCTCCCTTCCCACCCTCACACACTAGGTAATACAAAAGAAATTAGCTTACTTGTCCAGAGATGGGTTTATCTTGAAATCCCTAATTTCATGCAAGTTCCAACCAGTAAATTAACTGCAGTGGCTTTTCTATAGATAATTTGTTTAATCAGAAACCCATGATAATCAAAATCTTTGAAGTATTTTTATTGATCTTTTCCTAGTTTAAGTCAATGTCCCTCATGGTCACCCAAATTAACAATACAAGTTTATGTTTCTTGGTATTGAATCTACAATTCTGATATACAAGAATCTTCACTGAAGCACGCAACAAAATGCAAAGAAAGCTCTCTCCACAGTTTTTGTGGTTGGTATTTTCAATTTCACTAGAAGATAAAATGTGAAGCAAACTCTAATTAAAGTATCTTCAGAAACATATTGTTTTGGCTTTGGCAATTATATAGCTACCTTGCTTCTGATGGCAATTAGAATTTTATATATACCAAAAAAATAATTTTCTCCCAGTGCTCTAATTTGAAAGCTCTGTGCTCTATGTGAAACAAGCAAAAGGTGGTCTATGTTGATTAATTAGGGGTTAGGATATTCAGAAATACTACAAAGCAAATTATCAGGGTGACTTTTCTATAAGAAGCAAGTTTATAAACCTCTTGCCTAATTTGTACACACAACAGAAAAAGCACTTTAGCTCCGCTGTACCCGTGTTCTTCCCTTGAGAAGGATGCTTCTGCAATAGCACACAAATTTCAGGTAATAGGTAAAAGATCATCAGAATCATCCTTTAGCAGAAAAACAAGCCAAAATACCCACCCACTCAGTTTCTCCCAGAGCGCTTTACTTCAGGAAGATAAACATGACTGCAATAAGAAATTGATGCAATAAAGAACGTACTTATGTTACATTTACAGCCATACCCAGGGAGACAGCTAATGGCACTCTAAAAATGGTCATTTTGTCAGAGCTTTAGTGTCGATTATTGATTACATACAGGAAATAGTGGCTTCAAATACCCAGTGACAGCACAAACAGCACCTGGTTAGGTCCTGTGCACGAACATGGTACACAGATGACATTTGGTACACAGATATACTTGGTTTATTTGATTAAAACTCCTGGTATCAGCAAGGAGAATTATAACTAATCAGCTCTTTATTTTTTTTAGTTCAATATCTAAAAATTGATTTCCATGAGTGTATCCATAAGGGATGAAGAAAACACTGATCAAAATTCACAAGAGGTCTTATACAGCCTGGTGGAGATACAGAAAGAATGCTGGGCTGAGTCAGAGCACAGCTGATAACAATAGCTAGCATTTAATTAATACATCTCATGGTGCCTGGTACTGTGCCAGGTGTTCTGTGAGCATTAATCTATTTCATCCTTTGAACAGCCCTATAATGTGGGTGCTGTTGTCATCCCCATCTTGCAGATGAGGCTGAGAGAGATGTTTAGAAATTGGTTCAGTCTCACAGCTAGCAGATGGCAATACCAGTATGCACCTTCAGACCCAACCCTTTTCCATTGCGCCGCAGGGTCAAAATGTGCTGGACTCGAGTTTCCCTGTTTTGCTAACTTGAAGTGCATCCTCGAACAAATCCCTTTCCTTCCGTGGGCCTCTGTATTTTCATACAAAAATGAAGTAGTTGGACTAAATCAGTGGTTTGCAACCTTGGCTGAAAACTAAGATCACTTGGAGTGCTTTTATAAGGCAATTTGCTGAGTATTTACTCTATGCCAAGCATCTCATTCGATTCTCTCAATAGTACTCTGAGATCTCTTTGAGGAAATGAAGAACACCTGATCTCACGGAGGAAAAATTGAGGTTCGAGAAGTTTTGTAACTTTCCTAGCTTATATAGTTCATAGTCTTCAATTCAGACACACAGGCCAGTTACACAGTTCAGGTCTCCGGCATTTCTGAGAGCCATTCCTGGGCTTTGGGTCCTGGGATGAATTATTCTCATCCTTTAGTGACTTGAGACTGCTCTCCCTGTCTCTAGGCTCATACTTTTCTAATCTGTCGTTCCCATTGTTTCCTAAACGCTTCTTTTAAACTTGCATCTTACTCCCACCCTGAAATCTGACATGTCTTCAGGGCTCTCTGGATATTTTGACCTCCTTCATGCAGTGCACGAGGCACTTCATGATCTGGTTAGTTCTCCAGTCTCATTTTCTGCCAGTGCCTCCCCCACCACCCCTCCCCCAGCTGCACTTTGTTCAGGCAAAGCGTGTCATATAGTTCCTTACATCTGTCTTCACATATGTGGCCGTTTCTTCCCAGAATGCCCCCCGCAACACCCCATTTAATTCTTGCTCCTCCTAAGCTCAGCTGAAACACCTACTCTTTCTTCAAACTGCTCTAGCCACGATGGGGACTCTCAGGCCCTCTTTTTTTTGTTTCCCCAGTACCTAGGGCCCTTCTTTAAGATAGTCGGTTTGTAAGCGCCACTTTCTTCTGAAGCATTTTCTAACCCTCTGATTTATAATTGACGGTTTTCTCTGAAGTGAACCGGAGAAGAGGGGACGGACTGGAGAGGGAGCAGGATGGGGCGATTTTCTCAGGGCTCACTCCACCTCTGCGTCCTGCCTTCTGGTCCGAGCTCTATTATCTCACCCCTAGATTATTACAATAATTGCCGCCTAACTGCTCCCTTCTCTTCTACCCAACAGGCTCCTCCCGACACTCAGGGCACAGTGATCCTTTTATATATAAGGCAGATCATGTGACTCCTCTGCTCAAAACCCTGTGATTCACGTCTCATGCCTAGTCAAAATCCAGGTGCTAACAAGGGCCTATAAGGCTCCCCATCAGTGCTTCTTAAACTTTCACGTGCATATGAATCACCTGGGGATCTGATTAAAACTCAGACTATGATCCAGTAGCTCTGGGGCAGGGCTGGAGAGTCTGCAGTTCTAAGGAGCCAGCAGGTGAGGCTGAAGCTGCTGATCCTAGGACTCCACTCTGAGTAGTAACCTCTCCACGATCTGGTTTCCCGTTATCTCTCTGATCTCCTTTCTGTTCTTCTCCTTGTTCTCTCCACTTTAGCCACACTGGCTTCCCTGCTGCTGTTCAAAGAACACACCAGAAATGTTCCCTTGCCTTACGGCCTGTACAACAGCTATTCCTTTTGCATGGAATGCCCTTACCCCAGATAGCCACTTGGCTAACTCTGTTGCTTTCTTCACATCTTTCCTCAAATCTCACCTTTCCAATGAGGTCCACCCTGAACACCGAATTTAATATTGCGATCTTCCCCCTGCTGTCCCCAACCCTTGGTCCTGCACTCCTGAAATTCTTTATCTTGATCTCCTGTTTTTTTTAATCCCTCTAATCACCTTTTCACATATTATATAAACTTATATTCATTCTATTGTTATCTAGCTCCTCCTTAATTCCAGAAAGGCTGTTCCTCATGAAGCCCCTGTTTGTGTGTTATGTCCATTGTTGTTTCCCAAGAGTCTAGAACAGTTGCCAACACATACCATTTGAATTTTGAATTTGAATGCAGTGGGTGAGTGAGAAGAAGAAATGAAGCTAATGTGGTGCAACTCAGTGTTTCTATTCCACTGAGTACATTTTCCCCGAGTGCATTTTGCGTGGGGCTTGGCATATTGATGTGAGGCATTGCTTTGTACATTCCAAAGGCTTTTTCTTGGTCAAGATGCAGCAAAGCGCCTCATGCTCGAGACATTTCATGTTTTCCTTACTTTATTTCCAGATGACTCAAATTAAAATGTTATTTTCTTCATTCAAACTTGCCATTATCTTCAGAGATAAATTTCAGGAAAGAAATAAATAGTATTTGTAATTACTACCTTGTATCTTACCTATGACTCAGCTGGGTAAGTGCCTCTTCTGTACTTTATTGTCTTCAAATTTAGTAAAGCAATTAGCTATGTCTTTTATGATGGCAGAAGTTGATTCCCTTTTAATTCTATCAGTCATTTTATCCTCCTTCTCCCTTCATTTTTCTCAATCCTCCTACATTACGAAGCTTTAACTAGGCATTGTTTGACATTATAGTCAGTATTTTTTATATAACTAAGAAGATTGTATCATGGGATAATGACACAAACTAACTTCATTGATTTAGCTCTTGAATTGATCTCGGGTACCGTGCACACAGATCAATAAGTTGCCTTGACTTTTTTTGAATTGGATTTGATACTTGTCCATCCTCCGAAAAAAAAATCTCTTAAATATTACATTGAACCATAGGAAATTCCTATTTTTATGAGTCAAAATGGTTGAACATTGGCAATTTTCTATGATTCAACCTAAATATAATCAGGAGGCTTTCTACCCACCTCCCTTCAGAGAACAACCGATTCCTCAAAAAAGAAGCAAGCCTTGTAGGTTGCAGAACAAAAAGCTTGCTAGAAAATAGGGCACTTAGGCTTGATGAAGGGAGATCACTCTTGCTGTTCACATGAAGTCTCCATCCTGATAGCTGGGCTCTTTGAGCAAGCTCTGGGCTGGGAAGACTGGCTGACACACTGGATAGGTAAGGCCGTGGGGGCCTTCTGGTGACCATTCACACTGGATGGAAATACTCCCATTCTCTTAAGCCCCCTCAGAGAAATCCATGCATACATCCTTCCCCTGAACCTTGTCACCAATCTTCCAATTTTGTTTCCTTCAGACTATGTTTCCCACTTAGATCTTTAACCGCTGCTAAGGAATTTTTCTTTTTTTTTTCTAAAAGCTTTTTATTTTATTTTATTTTTTTGACAGGGTCTCACTCTGTTGCCCAGGCTGGTGTTCAGTGGTGTGATCAGGGCTTACTGAAGCCTCAACTTCCTGGGCTCAAGTGACCTTCCTGCTTCAGCCCTCCAAGTAGGTGGGACCACAGGTGTGTGCCACCATGCCTGGCTAGTTTTTTTGAATTTTAGTAGAGATGAGGCCTCACTATGTTGCTCATGCTGGTCTTGAATTTTAAGCTCAAGTGATCCTCCTGCCTGGGCTTCCCGAAGTGCTGAGATTATTGGCATGAGTCACCACGCCCAGCCTGCCAAGGAATTTGTGTAGATGCTGATGTTGGGCAATCTCTTTTTCTAGACAAAGCAGATAAAGAGATGCGCTGCTTGATATTCTATTGTGAGAGGATTTCCCTTCTTCACCATCCTTTTGGGCCATGCTTGAGTGAGGCTATGTTCTGGTTCTCTACCATTGTGTAACAAAGCACCCCCAAACAGAGTGGTGTAAAACAACTATTTTATTATGCTAATGGATTCAGTGGGTCAGGAATTCAGGTGGGGGACAGCAGAAATGGTACCACGATGTCTGAGGCCTCAACTGAAACACTCAAAGCCTGGGTGTTGGCTCCATGGCCGGGGTCTGGAATCACTTACATGTCTGGTGGTTGCTGCTGGCTACCAGTGGGGCCTCATCTGGGCTATTAGCTAGAATGTCAACACATAGTCTCTCTGTGCACCTGGGTTTCCTCACAGCATGGTGGCTGGGTTTTAAGAACAAGTAACTTAAGAGAATCACGTGGAAGCATACCACCTTAATGACCTAGCCTCAGAAGTCACAGAGCATCATTTCTGCCATGGTAACAAGTCTGCCTCTATTCAAGGGAAGAAAATATAGGTCCCTGCCTCTTGATGGGAGGAGTGTCAAAGGCACACCAGGAAAGGAATATGTGCAATAGGAAATATTGTTGCAGCTTATGAATGTTAGCTGTTATTAGGCAGTTCCAGCCCATCTTGTTGAAGGCAAATTAATTTTCACTTATTAAGCCTTTTAATAAGTACCATGGGGTGGTTTTTGCAACCTTTTATGTGCTATTAAGCAGTTTTGCTCATTTTCAGAATTGAAGCAATGTTTATCCTCTTATTTTTAAAATTTCTAATTCATTGAGGACATGTGTGTAGAGGTATCAGCTATTGGCTGAAAAAGTGGCCTTCCATGGAAGAAAACTGAGGTTTATTTTTCAGTGAATTCAAATTACAACTAGCTACATTGATTACTGATAGCCCAAAGCCCATGACAATCATAATATGAGTATTAATATTTAGATCCAGTTTTTCTGCCTGTCTTAATATCTGGGAAGAGATTTCTGTGTCCTGTCCAGCAGCAAGGCAAGCATCAGCTCAAGCTGTCTTCAGGCCGACAATGTAAGGCATCCTAAGCTTGTCCTTGCATTCACATTGTGGTTGCATGTGCTTTGTATTATAGCTTCAGTCCTGACAGCAAACACTGTATGAATGCTGGCCAAGTAATGCCAAATATGGTTAAGAGAACTTTAAATATAAAATAAATGTTTATGCAAAGATAATAAAAACATGTTAACTAAATTAAATGAACAATGATGGTTGAAAATTTATTTTTAAAAGGACAAAAAGGAAAATGAGAAGGTAGGCAAAATTACTTTTATAAATGTGTTTAAAATTGTATGCAATTATTCTAGGTTGCAAAGAAATTATAAAAACATGGATTGGATATTGTAAATATTAGTTCTTATGCTAATTTGCTTTAGACAATTCATTTAGAGCTAAAGACAAATGTAACAAGGCATTTGAAAACCAGCATAGCAGGAATAAGTGGATAAGAATGAACTATAAATAAAAATGTAGTGTGTGTGTGAGGACTCAAACTTCTGGAGATAAAATTGATAAATATGTTTTAAAACACTTAAAGGATTGAAACTCACCCCATGCTGTAATGTCTGTAAAGAAAGACACCATGTTTGTCTCATTCAACATTCGATTTCCATTCTATTAATAGTTCTTTAATTATTTAATGGTATATCAAATTACCAGCCAAACTTGGAATATTCAGCTTAATTTTTAATCAATTTGTTGCTTTGACTAATTGTGTTCAACCCAAACATTTTCAACCAGCTTATTTTCTGTTAATCTGAAGCCATGCTAGGCAAAGCACTATTATAAATAAAACGAACTGTGAGATACAATTCCTGGCTTCATTTTTTTGGGTAATTTATTTGAGGAGAAAATGTGTAAGAAAATTGCTTAAGATTTAAATAATAGGTCAACACAACAGAAGATCTGTTGCAAGGCTTTGTGTGAATAATTACTGAATTGATTGTAAATTTCCATTTCTTATAATGTGGTGTATTAGGTAATGTTAACCACTCTGTAAAAAATGAAGACCTAATGGATAAAACATGATAAATACCTTTTTAAAAATACAAACTGAGATAATGAGAAACTAAGGGAATTTCCTCCAAGAACCAAAAATGAAGGGGAAAACTGAAAAAGCAGAACTATGAGGGTGGAGTTAAAGCTCTTGTTGCTCAGGATTAGGGGGTGGGGGGTGGTGGGTTTGGCTGGTCTCTGTGACTAAGGGGGTTAGGTTTCAAATGGGGACAAGCACCTGTACTTCAGGCAAGAACAAAGCCAGAAAGTTATGACTGCATATAGTCACTATGAAAAGGTGGAACAGAAGCAAAATCTATCCACTGCCAGGGAGATAACCCCTCTGTTCTCCAGGTCTTCAACCTGAAAAGTTGAGACCTTGGTTCTGCTCTCAGTCGAATTTGTGGTTCAAATATATACTCCTTTTATTGTCCAGTAAAATACAACCTGTGAGATGAACATAAAACGTGGTCCCCTTCCAGTGATTCCCCCGGTAGAAGTAAATTGCAGTCTTGTCTAGAAAGCCACATCCTCAACTCAGACCACAAGGGATTCATGTAGATAAAGCCCTACTAAAGATGAGCTCACCATTTTTTTTTAAAAAAGCAAGAGGATACATGCCACCACAAGTGAGAGGCAGCCAACACAACCAGCCCCTGGATGAGACCCTCATATTCTTTAGATGATGAGATTAAATATGTACTGTGAAATAAGACTAAACATATTTTAAAAAGGAAAATGTGATAAAATATCAAGGTACTACCAAAAAAAGACCAGGCAGGCTTGAAAAAGAATCAATTGATTTGCCTCGAAATGAAAAAATGTAGTCATTTAAATACAAACTCAGTTGACAGATTAAACCACAGATTAGACAGAGCCAAAAAGTGAATTACTGAAATGGAAGATAGAGCTGAAGAACTTACCCAGAATGCAACACATTCTAGGAGTGTGGGAGCAATCACTTCAGATTGGCACAATTGGAGAAAGCATTGTGAAAGAGATGAAATTTTAGCAGAATCTTAAAAGATGTGTAAAATCGGGTAAAAGAAAGCATTTCAGAGGAGTAGCATGACATGGCATGAGCCAAATTTCAGAGGCTAAATTCAAGGCTTGTTTAGGTCACAGTGAGTTGACCACTTTGGCTGAAATGGAGAGTTTGTGTAGGGAAGTAGAGAGATTAAGCCTGATTAAGAAGGTTAAGGCCTATGCCTAAAGCCACATGAAATGTTGTAATAATCACATAAAATTACTTTGTTTAAAAATAAAGCAGACATACAATGTCTACTATGCTGACATTGTAGTCTTTTTCACACACACCACTCCAGCTTGGCTGGCCTTGCTCTACCAAGCATGTGCTGTGTATGCCTACTTACAATGAAGGGGTCATACCCCCTATTACTCTCTACACAGAGGTACATTTCAAAAGCTTTCAGGTTAAAGTTGATTAAAAAGAGAAACAAAGTTTGTGGAACCTGTAGTTCTCCCAAGTTGGGAATGATGCTAAAAGCAGTTTATAAATTTTTCATTGTTGAAAAAGCCTATATATTATCTTCTCCTTAAACTAATTTCCAAAGGTGTAGGTTTGGTTATCTCTAATTCCTTTCAAAAGGGGTGGTAAAATGAATCCCAGCACTGGAAATTTAATAAGCCCTCAGAGGAGAAAACAGATTTCAGATTCCCCAGCAAGAGATTAACTCAATTCCAGGTGAATTATCTCGTTCACCTTCTTCATGTGGCTTCCACATGTATATATATATATATATATATACACACACACACACACACACACACATATATATACACACACACATATATATATGCACACACACACACACACACATATATATATATATATATAATGCAACACCCAGCCCTCCAACAGGGAGAAGGACAGCCTTACCTTAGGTGATAAAGGTGTCAATGAAAATTTACTCACACAATTTCTGAGCAAACAGATTTGCATAAAGCTGCCCATATGCAGCATTAGCAGGATGAAATAAAATATCAGGAAATAATGTAACAATATTGCAGCTAAATTAAGTAGGTAGATATATAGATAAATCAATAATAGAAAGTAGGTAGGTGCAAACAAAGGAACACAGCAAAAATAAATAAATAAATAAATAAATAAATAAATAAATAATTAAATAGCAGAAGCCCCTCCAAATCTGGAAGAATAAGGAGATTCTTTATATGTACTACAAGTTATAAAAGACTCCACTAAGAATATAAATTCAAGAATACAAGTAGTAAATGACATGTGAGACGTAAAGGGAGATTGTAGAGATAAAGGCCTACCATTACATTAAAAAATTAATTAGGGATAGCAAGAAGCAGAATATTTAGAGCTGAAAATAGGCATGGAGAATATTTAAGTTATCTCAGTATGTGCAGAGGGGACAAAATAAATAGAAGACAAGATAATAGAAATAGAAGACAGAAAAGATAATGCAGTACTAGGCAATTGTGTTCCTGAATGCAGAAGAATAGAATGCAGGAAATATTCTCTGAAATGAAGGTAAAAGGACATATTAAGATCAAAGTGGGGTATCATTTGTACCAGGGAAAGAAAGATACAGAACAACTAACATCCAATACTGAAATTCAGGTTGAAAGAACAAATTTCAATTATGCAGGTAATTTAAAAAATCAGGAAAAGTTTCAGAAAAACTCTTGGTCTAATTTGCTTTTATTGTGACTGTGTCATGAGCCCACCCCTGGATCAGTTATTGTCACCATGGAAATGGGCTATTACTCTTATTGGCTAGGCTGTGTCACCTAGAGCCAGGGGTGTATTTAGCCTCACATAAATCAGTGACAGTAGAAGAGGGATGAAAAAATGCCAGACCTTGTGACCAAAAAGAGGGAATGGATTCTGTGAAGACCAGAAGAGCATCTATTTTATACACTATATTATTTCCCCAACTAAAGTGTAATTTCTTGAGAATAAGAACCCTGTATTATACTTCTTTCTACCTTATTCAATGACTACCTCAGTTCCTTTTTATTATGTAGGTATAGGTATTAAATTAATAAATAAAAATATTTAATTTGACTTGACACAAATTCCTTTATTTGTGAAATGAGGAAGCTGGAATACTTGAACTCCAAGATCCCTCCTCATTTAAGAAAGTTCTATGAAAGATTTCCTGAGAACATATTATATGTGGGGCCCCACATTAAGCATTTTTTGTATACTCTTGTAGTAAAACATTTGAACATTTGTTTATAGCTATAGCTCATGATAGATGTTTTTAACTTCAGAAACTTCAAAAGTTTTACAAAGTCATATCAGATGAGTGTATTCTCATATGTCTTCTTCAAGTTGATGATTCACAATATAAACAGTTGTCCTTATTGTGCATAGGCCTTTTCCTAAAACGCATACTTTTGATTGAATGTTTACCTCTTACTGCTTTTAAGCCTCTAAACAAGAAATGAGAGTTTTATCTTCATCTACTCTCCTCCCACTTTTGTCTACTTCAAAATTTGGTATCTTGATTAATTACCATCTCCCATTTTCCTTAGCCAGAAACTCTATCATCTTCCTTCCTTATCTTCTTCCTATCTAATTGCCCACCAAATCCTATTAATTCTACCGTCAGATGTATTTTAGGTCTCTCTTCATTTTAAATTTCTGCTCTCATTCTTACTGCCATGGTTCAATTCCTGTAGTTACTTACTACATATTCCTTCTATTGTATTTGCCATACAAATACGCCATGGTAAGAGAACAAGCTTGGGCTAGGTTGCCTGGTTCAAAGTCTGGCTCCAGCACTTAACTCTGTGTGACTCTGGAGGGAGTTATATAACCTCTCTGAGCCTCAGCTTCCTCTGTAAAATAAGGCTAAAAACCTCACAGGAGTACTGAAAACATCAGATGAACTCAAACGTATAATGCACTTGAATCAATGTCTGGCACCTAGTAGTATTACGTAAATATTAACTTATTAATAATGGTTTTGCTTATAGCATATTTTTGCTGTAAATATTTAAGTGGTTGATTCCTCCAGTAGACTTAGAACTTATTATGGGAAGGGATACGCTATTATTAGTATTTAAAAAATATCAGCATGAGTATTTTAATTGCTAGCTCTCTCTATAGTATAGGGGCATTTAAAAATTTAATCCAATGAATTTCTCTTGTCAGAATGGGACAGTTCTATATAATAACCACTAGATGGAAGCAAAACATTTTATAAAATTATTTATCACCAGAAACTGCTGCAGTGTACAGAACATCTACCTCTTTTGTCTCTTTTATTTGTACAACCTAATTATCGCCAAGAACAAAGTAACACCACCACCATCATCAATAACAACAGCTACAACAAAGGCAGCTCATGAAAAGGCCCAAAACTTTGTGTATCAAACCCAATTCAGAATTAAGGTTTTGGAACATATTTGCTATACAATTTAGAAATTATTAGTCAAAAAATGCTGAAAATATTGTCACTGAACCGAAAGCCAGCTGGCACCCAGCCACACTTACATAACAAGAGTCTCTGAAGGCTTGTCACAGGAAAGATGTAGACCTCCTGCTCTATGCTGTCTGACTGCCACATAATGACCAATTGTCCCTGTGAATGACACATCTCTCATTATTAATAAAGAATTGCTGCTTACCTATATTGTTTGGGATGGGGTGATTTATAGGTAATTGATGATTTAATTACTGGGTTTATTGTCTTCTTTGGGAGTTTCCATATCTCATCTTCAAATATGTATTTGGTATCTTTCATTTGCAGTGAAGGGATTCATTTCTTTCTCCCTTGTTTACTTTCAGGTCCTCAGCCTTTTCTTTCTCCACATGATTCTTATGTCTGACAATCTCACATCAGTGACACCTCCCATTACAGTACTGTCAGCAAGGATTCCCAGTGGGGAAGGGGCTATGCATAGTTGGATTACCCCTAACCCCAGATTCTGTTGAGCTGTTAGCTTTCTTTAATTAGTCCTCTCTATTATCAGAAATGAATTGACACTCACTTTTTCTCGCACAGTGGGACTTGCTTTCTCTAACACCCATAGGCATTCTTGGGCGCTTTCGCTTTTCTCCCCCCTTCCTTTCTCCACCCCCTCTCTATCTCCCATTCTATCTCACCTCCCTCTTACACTCTCTCCCTCTTAACATTCTACTTATTTTCCTTCTACCGTGCAATGCTATATTAACCATATAACAACAAGAGAACATCCATATAATATAAATTTGATCTCAAAAGCGAGAAGAGTTTTCTAGCATATAAAATATGAGATATCTTGGTAGAAAAAAAAATTTCTACTTAAAATCAATGCTTCACCATTGCCCAAAGCTGAATGAGCATCAGTTGAATGCACAGCAGCGCCGAAGTGCAATGACCTACTTAGGATCACTCTAAATTACTTGGATGAAAAATGATTTCAATTCAAATATCTTTTTTTCTTATCACAATTTCTTTCCAGGTGGAAAGATGTTTTACTTGCCCACTCATTGCTCTAACCAAATCTCCATCTGAGATTTAGACTTCTTTAAATGCAGTCTGGAACATTAGCAAATAGGAGTCAGGTTATTAAAGCTAAATTGAATTTCTCAGACGTCCTCTTTTCTTTCCACAGAGCAGTCAAGTGAGAAAGCTCATCCAAGGAGCAGGAAGGCTGATTTTTGGTTACCCTCCTGTGATCACGGCTGCTCTGTTCACCTTAGTCACTAAACACATGCTGCCTTGGTAGGAAAACAAATGAGCTAAAGCCATCCCCAGCACACTGCTGGCCATCATCAAGACTTGAAGGAATTTCAAAGAAGCAAAATATGTGTCTGTATTCCCCTGGGGCAACGTGAATCCTGCTAAGTATTTTGCTTTCTGGATACACAAATGTAGCAAGAGGTTCTATTCTATACCTGTGTGCTCGCTGGCTGGCACAAAATGTATGCACAACTACAGACATCTGGATTTGTTTTCACAAGCAGCTGATGGAGGATTCTCCAAGCACGTGGGTAAAACTGTGGCCGTGTGATCTGCTTTCTTGGCCTCATAGCTGGCCTCACGGCTGCTTTATATAATGTGGTTTGTTTGCTGATGGGCTCGTGTTTGATTGGTTCCAGAGTGGGAACTGCAAAACCTGTGCATAGTCCCCGTGAGTGCTAGACTCAGCCAGCTGATTTGATTTTGTATTTGTTGTGCACCAAGAGGTCAAACTGAGCATCACCAAGAAAATAAACGTGGGTGCTTGTGCACAGCGAGGTTAGGAATGATCTGGATGAATAATGGAGGCAGTTGAGGTGGCCTGAATTAGAGGTGTCTGTGGGTAGGGGGAGAGTGAAAAAGGAGAAGCAGGGAAGGGAATGATGAGGGGAAATTCTTTCAGCCACTAGCAGCTAAGCATAGATCACGGGAATGCATTCCTTATCAAATGTGAGCAGGAACCAGAGAATGGAATATTGCCGAGTGGAATGCCTAATAAAGTAACTGGCTTTCTCTTGCTGCCCTTTCCATCTAAATACTTAAGATATGCAGCAGATTGCAGGGCTTTTACAAGGAGGCACAAAAGTAGAAAGAAAAGATTCATCAATGGGGGATTTGCCACTGAAGGCATAGCTTATTGTACCATATTAAAGAAAAAAACCCACCCCATTTGTTTTTAGTCAAAACACTTTTTAAAATTATCTCAATTTGCTTTGGAATTCATTTTGTCCGTCTTCCCAAATTGAGGGAACTGCACACCGCTTTTGACTATTTTAGTAAGAGTTTAACGTGAATAGCCCAAATCCTTACACCGCTGCCCCTTCGGAGTTGCTTTAACTTCTATAAATACACCCAGCAACAAGGTATTTTGAGAGCTCCCTAAGTAACAGTGCTTTGAATTTCTCTTGTGCAAATCTCCACGAGAACTAAAGCAAATCTCAATGGGTCCTCCATAACCGCCAACTTATGACTATGAAGTTGAACATTAATGAGTCCTCTGTAGCTCTTTCGCCCCCAATAAAATATTCTTTTTGGTATGATAATTTTGTTTACTTCTCCCGAGAGCCAGTCGTTACCAACATTTACCATCAGAGGGCGCACATTCACAGAAAATGCAGCAGTTCCCTGCTCTGGCGGATTGCTTCCCCTCCTATTTGCAGGATGGAAGAAACAGGTTTTAGTCGGAGGTATTTTCAGTTCAAATTCAAGTTCTAGAACTTTGATTTATTATTAGCCTGTTCTCTTACTTGGGTGGAAGGGAAGAGAGAAAAACAGGTCTGTCTGCAGCCATTGTGTTCTACCCCCATTCAGGGACAGCCTCAGAAACTGCAAGGTTTCAAAGATAATCAAAACAAGTCTGATCGCTAATGGATCTGAGGGCATAGGCTCCAGCCTCTCTAAAATGACAAATCGCCTCACGTTACCCAAGAAACCACAAAAGATTCACACCCACCCCCTCCTCCCCCGGGCCCTGTCCTTCTGCAAGTGATTTGCAATCCCAGACAAGTATTATATAACGATGAAACAGAAGCCTGGAGCTTTGGTTTGTTATTTCTTTCGGAGAAAAGACATGAAAAAACTGTTATTATATCACTATCCTAAATGCCTGTGAGAAAAACATTTCAGAGAATTGTTAGAAACGCGGGGCAGTGGAACTGAAATTTGCATTAGTGCTAAAGATTGTGACCATTTGTAATTGCCCAAGGGGGCAGTTTGAATGAAAAGACACACACCGGTGGGATGAATGGAAAAAGCTACAGACCTGAAGTGGGAGAAGCTGGGGGCCTAATCCTGGCTGACTGCTAACTAGCTGGCTGAGCATCCTTGAGTTAGTTACTTCTTTGGGCCTGAGTTCTGCAAGCTGGCAATTAGATGATGTCAGAATGCCTTCCATTCTACTAAGTTATCTTCTCAAGAACAAATGTAGATAATGTTATTAATTTGACTTCTCGTGGAGAATACAGCAGCACCCAATAATAAATTAACCATTTTGCAGGTTATTTTAATACTGCATTTCAAACAGCTCTGAAGTACTTTATAAGTCATATTTATGAAAATAGTCCATTATTTAGCAATAATTTCTCTAGTGTTTTGATGGGAAGAGCTGCAGAGCAGTTCTCTCTGGGGAATGCTAGACAGACGCTGTGGTATATTGTAAAACAGACGAACAAACAAACAAACAAAAAACAGACTTAGGTTTGGACTCTGGATCCATTTTAATTTGCTACGTGACCTCAGAGAAGTTACTTAACCATCTGGGCTTTTGATTCTTAGACTGCAAGAATCTTTTAGGGTTATAGTGAGAAATAATGAGCTAATTAGATGGCTGGGCACATACCAAGCCATCATTATATGAGAACACTTCACTACTGTTAATATTTATCATTACCACTAAAACATCCAACCTATAAAACTGCTCAAAGAGTTATTTAACTCCAGATAACTATGCAATATTTAGCTCTCTTAGTCATATGTTTACCAACGCAGGAACTTTAGTGTTGCAAAATCTCGAATGAAGAAATTGAAGGAGGATTTTTCAGAGATACGATCCTTGGAAAATGACCTCATCTTGGTCTCCAAAAATTGGAATTTGGGGACTTTTAGATGATCTAGTCTCTGCAGCCTAAACGAACAATGGGAGAAATTTGTTATGGGGAGGGTACAGACTTCCATAGCATAGTGTGGTGCTCGCAGGTGGAAAGTGCTGGTGTGCAAAGGTGGGAGGAGTAGTGGGGGCTCCACCGTTCTGGTGGTAGCAGCCCCACAGTCATTCCCATGTCTCCTTCAAGGTTTATATTGCCCAGCTGGACACAGAAAAGACAGAATTATTGGAAAAATATGGTGAAAGCCAATACCAATACCAGTTAAACTGAGTCTAGAGGATGGTGTGCGAAGCAACTTAATTGAACATGTGAGCCCAGGGGTGGGTGTTTCTCTCCTTTTTTAGTTCTCGGGCCATATGCATTTGTAGCAGATGCTCTTGGTGCCCTGCCTGCAGCCCCCAGAACTCGCTTTACTTGCTGCAGGATGCTTTGTGGGAATGTCTGTGACTCTCTGTCTGAGGTTTTTTTTCTAACTGGGGAATATGGTCCGTCCATACTCAGCTGTACCCAAAGCAGATCTCAACCAATGACCGGCATGGGAGTGGGTGGAGAAATATCTCAGTTTCCTCCCATCCTGATTAGGTTAACTTTGAGTTATGTTCTATGCTATCTTCCGGAGTTCCTCAAAGGATGCTCACCCTTTACTGGCTGCCTTCCCTTCTTGGGACCACTTCCCTTTTCTAGTGCTGTGGACAGAGTGCTGCCACCATAAATCCTTGTTTCTGGGTCTGCTTCTGGGAGCACCTGACATAAGATACCAGGATTAGTTTCTATTTCAAAATTTACAAGTGATTTTATGCATACAGAACATGAGTTATGGTGCCAAGCCAATCTAGGGCTACAACTGGGCACTGCCATTTATCAGCTTGGCAACCTTGGGTCAAGTTCTTTAACCTCTCCAATTTTCAGTTGACTTATCTAAAATATGAAGAGTGTAATGATACCTAGTCATCAGATTGATGCGATAATTGAATGTGATTCTGCATGTCAAGTCCCTGGCACAGCATCTGCCTCATAGTAAGTCTTAGCTTTCAAGTAAACATTGGCAACCACTGACTACTATTGTTCTTAATTGCCCTTCTAAATGTATGTAGGAGAGCTCTTATATTGGTCATATAAGATGTCTTCTGAGGCTACCGTGGAAATCAGGAGAGAAAAACAATGATCTGTAGCCTTTTAATTCCCATGGGAGAACATTATTGCCTCAGGAGCCTAAGCTTCATTTAAAAAAATGCTATATGAGCAGGAAGGAATGGAGACACAAAAACCTAATGCCAGTGAAACTGATCTGTCCCAGTTGGGCTCTGAACATGATAGGTGTGCAAGTGGGAGCTCAGTGAACAAAGCCAGCATCTGAGGCGTTATTTTTAGAAGCTGGAGAAATGCTGGGGAAGAAGTAAGAGGGGAAATATGCAGCATTTATGTAACACATTTCCAAGTAGCTCTGAAAGGAAGTTTTATATTTAATGGAGTTGTTAACAATTGGGATTGAAAGCCTAAAATAGAAGTAAGAACACTTAGCCAACTTCAGAGCATTTCATTGGATCTGCTGTAGAATATTAGGTTTGGAGAAGTTATGCAGGGATAGGTAATGTACATGGAAATGAACATAGCCCTGTTATTAAGTTCATGTTTGATTTTTGTCTTAAGACTCTTACTAATGTTTTTTCTCCATTCTGTTGATTGAACCGTATCTCTCTGCATAATACCAGCTTTCCTTGCCCATTAGCTTTTCTCTTTTCTTCCTCTGAATCAAATAGTGTTTTCGACTTCTGTGCTTTTGCTCATATTGCTTCCCTAGTTGGGCATGCTTTTATGGTTACTCTCCTCCCACAGAAGTTCAATCCTTCTTCAAATTTCTTTGACAGCTGGGGGCCCCAGAGACTCTTTGAATTCTGGGGCTAGAAAGAGAAATTAGGTCCCTGTCGTGAAGGACTTTGGATGCTGTTGTCTTCAGCCTATAGAAATTGAAGTCACTGGAATCTTTCGGGAGGATAGTCACATTACTCACTGTGTGTCTCTGGAAGATATGAATAACTCTGGCAGCCATGTGAATGACAGCTTTGGAGAGGAAGAAACTGGTACCAGGTTGCAAGGCTGTTGTGACGGCTCAGGTGCCAAGAGGTCAGGATATAAGCTAGACAAAGAGTAGAGCCAAAGGGGCAGAAGGGATGACTTTGAGCGACCTGTAAAGTGCTAATTTGGAAAACTTGATGACCAATTGCATGTGGGAAATGGAAGGAAGACAGGAAAACAGTAGCTGTGGAGGACTTGAGGCTTCCACAGACCTGTGGAGGACAGCAATAGAGGGCAGGGAATTGGATGGGAGAAGTAAGAATTTGATTTGGATGTGTGCTGCTTGGCCATTCATTTGTAGCTATCCCAATGTGCAACTGGGGATGTGGGTCTGAATCCCCAGATGAGGACAGAGGAAATGATATGGATTTGGAGGTCTTCTCAAAAAACTTGGGAATGAAATTATTGGGAAAGAGAGTGAGTAAGAAAAGAAGATGTCTTTGGCAAAAGCTACAGGAAAATCCAATATTTAAAAGGCTGATGATGGAAGAGGAAACAGCAAATAAGAATGAGAAGTGATCTGAGAGGTAGAAGGAGACTCAGCATGTGTAGCCTCACATGTTGAGAGTGGGGTTTCAAAAGCAAGAACCTGCCGAACAGCATGAAAACTGCAAAACCATCAAGTGAGATGAAGACTGAGGGAAGCCTATTTGTTTTGATGTGTTGGTGACCAACAACAGTTGCTAGACCGAGAAAACTCTCTAAATTGCAGGAGCTGGAAGAGACTATGAAATGGGAAAAGGGGAGAGAATGCGACCAAAAAGCTTCTCAGAGGATTTTGATAGTGAAGGACTCTTCACAGCTGAACCAAAGCTAGAAAAGGTGAACCAGGATTGTTTCTCTCTCTAGAGCCAGCTTCTTTGTTGACCTCTGCTAAGTGCTGATTTGGCCCTATTGTCTAAATCTATCAGGATCAAGAGAGAGGTTGGTGGGCAAAATAGGATCAAGAACCCCCAGGGCAAAGAATCCTGCCAGGCACTGTTGCAAGAAATTGTTTAAAAAGTAGAGCAAGAGTATACAAAAGTGTCTTCTACTTGTATGAACCAAATTTCCTTTTGTTTCTCATCACAGAAGAAAAAACATAACCATGCCTTAAATGCTCATTTCTGTAAGCAGGAACATAATTTGCATAAATAGCCCAGGTGATGTCATTGGGAGAGTTGTACCTGAAGACTTAATGAGAAAATTTAGACAGATGTGATGGAAGTAGTAAAACTAATGTTAGCCTTTACAGTCACTCAATTCCAGGCATAGCATTTTCTTCTTTTATAAATATGAAGAGAATTTGATAGCTAAATTAAAAGGAACAGGCAGTCCAGGTATTGGGGTAGTGGTGAAGTACTTGACATTATAAGAGCTAATGATGAGAGAAGTATGCACTTATTTGGGTAAATTAAATTTTAGGGAAAATATCGGTTTTCCAATTTAATTTGACCAACATTCTCGGAGTACTTGTGATATCAAAGGCACCATGCTTTCAGCACTGGGTAGGGAGTGAGTGTGGGCTAAAGAAGAATGAGTATGTATGAGAGTAAAGTATGATCTCTTTACTAAAGTGGTTAGATTCCCTACCCTAGATGTCTAGTTCCCAATCAAGTCAAATCTCATTTCTGAAAAATATTGAGATAAGCCAGAGTAAAAGCTTGTCTTAAAAAATGATTATCTAGACAATGATTGTCAATAGCTACCATCTTAAAAAAAGAGGCAACCAGACCTGAGATGCCTTCTACTGGAGGTACAAAATACCACCTATGAAATTAACGTGTCAGCATATCAAACCAGAATCTGATCAAGCCTCTAGATTTAACTACCAATGTATAGGGTACAGAGGAATGTGTTAAATGATACCATAGGGATACAATTAGCAGAATCCAGACTATCAAAACTCTAAGGACAAACAATATGCTTTCCTCAACAAAATTGCATTGAAAAGTGTGTGTGTGCGTGTGTGTGTGTGTGTGTGTGTGAGAGAGAGAGAGAGAGAGAGAGAAGGAATTAGAGGCTAGAGATGATTGCAAAATCTTAAAAGACATATCAACTAATTGTAAACTGTGGGCCTTATGTTGATTCTAACTAAAGAGAGAGAGAGAGATAAGGAGAGAGAGAGAGAGAATTAGAAGCTAGAGATTGCAAGAATCTTAAAAGACAAATCAACTAATTGCAAAGTTTGGACTTTATTTTGATTTTAACTCAAACTGTAAAAATATCAGATTAAGAGGAATTTAAATACTGATTGGTTATTTAATTATATTAAAAGGAATAATTATTTTTAGTGGAAATAATGACATTATGGTTATTATTTAGAAAAAGACTCATTATTTAGAGTCACATCCTGAACTACTTAAGGATAAAATGATATAATGTTTGGGATTTATTTCAAAATAATCTAAAAGGGGGAGGGAAGTGGGTAGGGGTATATAAGAAGCACACTTGGCCATGAGTTGATAACTTTTTTGTTTTAACAAAGTGATGGGCACATTGGGGTCCTTCTTTCTATTTTTGTTTAAAATTTTCCATAATAAAAAAAATTTTTAAACGTTGGTAAAAAACAGATTTAGCATCATTCAAGATGGTGAAGTATTAAACTGAAATGTTTTTCCCCAATCAGTGTACTAGTTATAGAACTACTATGTGGCAGGTATGAGGCACTTTTGTTCACACAGAATAGGAAGAATGACAAATTTATCTATGTTTCCCATGGCTTGAATTGAGACATCACTGGCATCCTTTTATCTGTTTTTCCTTTCATCTTGAAAATGTTACTTCAGATGTTGATGTGAATTTTGGCATCGAGTGGGCTGAGCACAGTGTTACACTGTGGCAAAACAAATTCAGAAACGGAGTATGAGGAAAAGAGGGGGATGCTGTCTGTGCCCTCATATTGCTCCAGGCTTCTTTCCCCTTAATTTTTCTGGGAGACCATCAGATTCTTTAACTACCATAAGAAGGGAACATTCCAGTCACTTAGTCTTAGGCTGAAGATGCTTATAAAATAGAATAATAATAACAAAATAGTAATGATCGCTTATTAAGTGATTCCAACATGCTAGAATGTGCTAAGATATTTTACAGGCATATTCTATTTCCCACAGCAACTCTATGAATTAAAAATTATTACAGTTATTCTTTCCATGTTGCAGATTTGAAGAAGGCAAGTGTCCTGTGCAGAGCCAGGTTTTAACCTGGATCTTTCTAACTCGAAAGCCTGTGCTATTTACTAAAACACCAAATGCTTCTTAGCCTTTCTTTTCTATGTCTTGGGAGTTCTGATGAGGACAACCCAACAGACTTAGAGGGTCGCCATTGCTCTAATTTTTTTCCTTTACATTATTTGTAAGTTCTCCAAGTGCTATTTCAATAAAGAAACCCTGGCTCTTTGAACAGAAGTCCCCAGAATCTCTGTGTGGTGCTCAGCCACTATATGAACATGGCTTGTACATTGGATGTGAATTTTCTAAACTTATCTTTGGTCCAGCATGAGGCTCACTGCTCGGGAGAAACCTGTTAGTTCGTGGTATGCTCGTGGTGTCCAGGCCTTGGAAATCTAGATGCATCTAACTGGCTACAGAATTGCCAAGGCACTGAGGACTTCCCTTCTGGAAAAGTGCCCCCCATCATCTGCATTTGAATCTGTGATGTGTTTTGCATACTTATATTTATATAATGAATCTAATATGTTATCATTAGAGTTATACAGTCTAAAAATGTGACAGTAGGCGATGATAGGGTTTAGAATATAGGCTTTGGAATCAGACAGGTTTGGTTAAGACGTATAACTTAATAGCTCTATGGCCTTGGACAAATTATTTAACTTCTCTGAGCTTTAGTCTTTTTATCTGTAAGATAGAGATAATACCATACAACATAATTGTTGTGAATATTAAAGGGCATTCTCTGGTGCCTAACACATAGTAAGAACTCCATAAATGGCTGCCCTTGTTGATTTCAGTATCACTCTTTGCTGTTTGTGATTTCCTTGGCTTCTGGCCAATTCTCTAAGACTAAGAACTTCCTCTGTGCAAAGAGCCAGACACCCAGGTGTGAAGTATGGGGATGGAGGATAGGGTTGGGGGAAATGTAGGAGAGAAGGACAAAGACAAATTTAAGAGAAAGGTTAAGAAGAAAAAATATGGCTCAGTAACATTGGGGATTCTGATTTAGCCAGGGAGAGCAAATTCAGGATAAACCAAGAGAGTATCCTGTATGACCCCAATAGGCGGTGACGTTCCCTTACTGCCTCCCTCCATGATTGTTCCTATAAAGTACTATTTGGGGAAGAACATTAAGACAACTTAAATCAATATTAATTTGGGATGTTTATACAGGCCTCTTGGCAGATTGGGTAAAATGAAAGGAAATAAATATAAATACTGATTTAGTAATTATAACTGGGGTCATGACTCCATAGCAATCATTTGATATTAAACAAATTTTTAGCTATTGCTTTATAGAGCAAAATATTAAAATGCTCCATTGAAGAGGTGGTGATTATAGTATCCATAGGATAAATATTTTAGAAGGTGTGCAAAGGGGTACTTTTAACTTGAGATAAAATTCCCAATGATCTCATCACATATGAAATCAAAACATGCTATATGTCAATAGCTCAGAAGGAATTGAAGATAATATCATCAAAAATAACTATAGTGACAATGAAGACACTGATACATAGCTATATAAACCTGTCCAAGATGAATAAATTATTTTCTGACCTATGAGTTTGGAAAAGGGCAATATTTTAATACCACATTATTTTTACTTAATTTGTGATATGCACATATGTGAAATTTAAACAGTAAAATATTATAAGTAAACATCTGACTACTTAATCTATGGCTCTAAAAGTTTATATATTGAAATTGTCTCCAGTTTTGGGGGGAAGGAATTTTCTGTTTGGGAAACTAAGGGGTTGCTCTAGGTTTGGGCATATGAAGTAAACAGATGTCTTGGTGTATATCTAGGGGAAAATAAAAGCAAACACATTATATTGGTTAAGATGGGGAGTTATTTAGGGCCTGAGTATTCCCAGAAGAAGAAAGACAGCAGAATGTAAGGTCCAGAGCATGGATTGTGGAGCCAGCTGGCCTGGACTGAAATCCCTGCTTTGTTATCTACCAGCTCTATGATATTGGATAAGTTAATTCTTCTGTGTGCCTCAGTGCCTCAGTTTCCTCACCTATAAAATTAGAATTTTAAAAATGCTTATCTGTTATGCTGTTATAAGAATTAAGCTAGTTAAGATTTTTTTTTTTTTTGAGATGGAGTCTCACTCTGTCACTCAGGCTGGAGTTCAAGGGCGTGATCTTGGCTCACTGCAGCCTCTGTCTTCTGGGTTCAAGTGATTCTCCCACTTCAGCCTCCCGAATAGCTGGGATTATAGCTGTCATGCCTGGCTAATTTTTGTATTTTTGTAGAGATGGGGTTTCACCATGTTGGCCGGGCTGGTCTCGAACTCCTGACCTCAAGTGATCCACCTGCCTCGGCCTCCCAAAGTGCTGGGATTACAGGCGTGAGCCACGGCGCCCAGCCAGTTAAGAGTTTTAAAGAGTTTAGAACAGTGCTTGGCACATAGTGAGAACCTATACATTTGTTACATAGATAGATAGATAGATAGATAGATAGACAGATAGGTAGATAGACAGGCAGACCCCATATCTTCCCTTGATATAGTGGCTTTACCCAGAAAGAGGTCTTGCCTCTGCTGCCTGGTCTCTTTCTTTTAAAAAGTTTTAAATTTTTGTGGGTACATAGTGGGTATATATATTTATGAGGTATATGAGATATTTTGGTACAGGCATATAATGCATAATAATCACATCAGGGTAAATGGAGTATCCATCACCTCAAGCATTTATCATTTCTTTGTGTTACAAGCATTCCAATAATACTCTCTTTTTTTGGTGTTTTTTTTTTTATTATACTTTAAGTTCTAGGGTACATGTGCACAACCTGCAGGTTTGATACATAGGTATGCATGTGCCATGTTGGTGTGCTGCACCCATCAACTCATCATTTACATTAGGTATTTCTCCTAATGCTATCCCTCCCCCAGCCCTCCACCCCCCAACAGGCCCCCATGTGTGATGTTCCCCGCCCTGTGTGGTGATTCCTCAAGGATCTAGAACTAGAATTACCATTTGACCCAGCAATCCCATTACTGGGTATATACCCAAAGGATTATAAATCATGCTACTATAAAGACACATGCACACGTATGTTTATTGTGGCACTATTCACAATAGCAAAGACTTGGAACCAACCCAAATGTCCATCAATGATAGACTGAATTAAGAAACTGTGGCACATATACACCATGGAATACTATGCAGCCATAAAAAGGATGAGTTCATGTCCTTTGCAGGGACATGGATGAAGCTGGAAACCATCATTCTGAGCAAACTATTACAAGGACAGAAAACCAAACACCACATGTTCTCACTCATAGGTGGGAATTGAACAATACTCTTTTAGTTATTTAAAAATATGCAATGAGTTATTGTTGACTGTTGTCACCTGTTGTGCTGTCAAATACCAGATCTTATTCATTCTATCTAACTATATTGTTGTACCCTTTAATCATCCCTACTCATCCTCCCACCCCTCCCACCCTTCTCAGCCTCTGGAAACCATCCTTTTACTCTATTTCCATGAGTTCAGTTGTTTTAATTTTTAGCTCCCACAAATGAGTGTGAACATGTGAAGTTTGTCTTTCTGTGCCTGGCTTATTTCACTTAACAGAATGTCCTCCAGTTCCACCCATTTTGTTGCAAATGACAGGATCTCATTCTTTTTTATGGCTAAATAGTACTCCATTGTGTATTTGTACCACATATTCTTTATTCATTTGTCTGTTGATGGATACTGAGGTTGCTTCCAAAACTTGGCTATTGTGAATAGTGCTGCAATAAACATGGGAATGCAGATATCTCTTCAATATACTAATTTCCTTTCTTTTGGATATACGCCCAGCAGTAGGATTGCTGGATCATATGGTAGTTATATTTTTTGTTTTGAGGAACCTCCACTATGTTCTCCATAGTGGCTGTACTAATTTACATTACCACCAACAGTGTACGAGGGTTCCCTTTTCTCAACATCCTCACCAGCATTTGTTATCACCTGTTGATATGGTTAGGCTTTGTGTCCCCACACAAATCTTGTCTTGAATTGTAATCCCCCAATCCCATGTGTCAAGGGAAAGACCAGGTAGAGGTAATTGGATCATAGGGGCAGTTTCCCCATGCCGTTCTCGTGATAGTGGGTGAGTTCTCATGAGATCTGATGATTTTATAAGGGGCTCTTCCCACTTTACTCGGCACTTCTTCCTGCCACCCTGTGAAGAAAGTGCCTTGCTTCCCCTTTGCCTTCTGCTATGATTGTAAATTTCCTGAGGCCTCCCCACCGTGCTGAACTGTGGGTCAATTAAACCTCTTTTCTTTATAAATTACCCAGTCTCAAATATTTTTTATAGCAGCATGAAAATGGACTAATCCAGTAAATTGGTGCCAGGAGGAGGGTGCTGCTATAAATATACCCAAAAATGTGGAAGTGACTTTGGAAATGCATAACAGGCAGAGGTTGGAACAGTTTGGAGGGCTCAGAAGAAGACAAAAACATGCTGTAAAGTTTGGAACTTCCTAAAGACTTGTTAAATCACTTTGACCAAAATGCTGATAGTGATATGGTCAATGAAATCTAGGTTGAGGTGGTCTCAGATGGAGATGAGGAACTTTTTGGGGACTGGAATAAAGGTGACTCTTGCTATGCTTTAGCAAAGAGACTGATGACATTTTGCTGCTACCCTAGAGATCTGTGGAATTTTGAACGTGAGAGAGATGATTTAAAGTATCTGGTGGAAGGAATTTCTAATCAGCAAGTGTTCAAGAGGTGACTTGGGTGCTCTTAAAAGCATTCAGTTTTATGTATTCACAAAGAGTTTGTTTGGAATTTGAACTTATGTTAAAGGGAAGCAGAGCATAAAAGTTTAGAAAATTTACAGCCTGACAATGCAATAAAAAGAAAAACCTATTTTCTGAGGAGAAATTTAAGCCAGCTGCAGAAATTTGCATAAGTTAATGAGGAGCCAAATGTTAATTGTCAAGACAATGGAGAAAATGTCTCCAGGTCATGTCAAATGTCTTCACAGCAGCCCCTCCCATTACAGGCCTGGAGGCCTAGGAGGAAAAAATGGTTTTGTGGGCCAGGCCCAGGGCCTTGCTGCTTTGTGCAGTCTCAGGAATTGGCGACCTGCATCCCAGCCATGGCTAAAAGGGGCCAACTTACAACTCAGGCTGTTGCTTCAGAGGGTGCCAGCCTCAAGCCTTGGTGGCTTACACCTGGTGTTGGGCCTGTGGGTACACAGAAGTCAAGAATTGAGGTTTGGGAACCTCCATCTAGATTTCAGAGGATGTATCGAAACACCTTGGCATCCAAGCAGAAGTTGCTGCAGGAGTAGAACCCTCATGGAGAACCTCTGCTAGGGCAGTGCGGAAGGGAAATATGGAGTGGGAGCCCCTATACAGAGTCCCCACTGGGGCACTGCCTAGTGGAGCTGTGAGAAGAGGGCCATAGTCCTCCAGACCCCAGAATGGTAGATCCACCAATAGTTTGTACCATGCACCTGGAAAAGCTGCAGACACTTAATGCAAGCCTGTGAAAGCAGCCACGGGGGCTGTATCTTGCAGAGCCACAGAGGGGACCTGCCCAAGGCTGTGGGAGCCCACCTCTTGCATCGGTGTGGCCTGGATGTGAGACACAGAATCAAAGGAGATCATTTTGCATCTTTAATATTGAGTGCCCTATTGGATTTTGGAATTGCATGGGGCCTATAGCCTCTTCCTTTTGGCCAGTTTCTCTCATTTGGAATGGGTGTATTTACCCAATGGCTGTACTTCCATTGTATCTAGGAAATAACTAACTTGCTTTTGATTTTACAGGCTCATAGGCAGAAGGGACTTGCCTTGTCTCAGATGAGACTTTGGACTTGGACTTTTGGGTCAATGCTGGGATGAATTAAGACTTTGGGGGACTGTTGGGAAGGCATGATTGGTTTTGAAAGGTGAAAGGGACATGAGATTTGGGAGGGACCAGGGTGGAATGATATGGTTAGGCTTTGTGTCCCCACCCAAATCTCATCTTGAATTGTAATCCCTATAATCCCCGCATGTCAAGGGAGAGAACAGGTGGAGGTAATTGGATCATGGAGGAAGTTTCCCCCATGCTGTTCTCATGATAGTGAGTGAGTTCTCGTAAGATCTGATGGTTTTTTAAGGGTCTCTTTCCCCTTTACTTGACATTTCTCCTTTCTGCTGCCTTGGGAAGAAAGTGCCTTGTTTCCCCTTCACCCTTCACCATGATTATAAGTTTCCTGAGGTCTCTGAAACCTCAGAGTTTCCATGCTGAATTGTGAGTCAATTAAACTTCTTTTCTTTATAAATTACTCAGTCTTGGATATTTCTTTATAGCAGTGTGAAAATGGACTAATACACCTGTCTTTTGGATATAAGCCATTTTAACTGGAGTGAGATGATATCTTATTGTAGTTTTACTTTGCATTTCTCTGATGATCAGTGATGTTGAACACCTTTTTGCATGCCTATTTACCATTTGTATGTCTTCATTTGAGAAATATCTATTAAGATCTTTGGCCCATTTTTAATGGATTATTAGATTTTTTTCCTATTGAGTTGTTTGAGCTCTTATACATTCTGGTTATTAATCCCTTATGAGATGGGTAGTTTGCAAATATTTTCTCCCATTCTGTGGGTTGTCTCTTCACTTTGTCGATTGTTTCCTTTGCTGTGAAGAAGCTTTTTAAGTTGATGTGATCCCATTTGTCCATTTTTGCTTTGGTTGCCCACGCTTGTGGGGTATTACTCAAGAAATCTTTGCCCAGACCAATGTCCTGGAGATTTTCCCCAATTTTTTACTGTAGTAGTTTCATGGGCTGAGATCTTAGATTTAAGTCTTTAATCCATTTTGACTTTTGTATGTGGTGAGAGATAGAAGCCTAGTTTCATTCTCCTACAAATGGATATCCAGTTTTCCCAGCATCATTTATTGAAGAGACTGTCTTTTTCCTCAGTTTATATTCTTGACATCTTTGTCAAAAATAAGTTCACTGTGGATGTATACATTTGTTTCTGGGTTCTCTATTATTTTCCATTGGTCTATATGTCTGCTTATATGTCAGTACCATGCTGTTTTGCTAACTATAGTTCTGTATTATAATTTAAAATCAGGTAATGTGATTCCTCCAGTTTTGATCTCTTTGTTCAGAATGGCTTTGGCTACTCCAGGTCTTTTGTGGTTCATGAATATGAATTTTAGGATTATTTTTTCTATTTCTGTGAAGAATGTCATTGATATTTTGATAGAGATTGCATTGAATCTGTAGATTGCTTTGTGTAGTATGGACATTTTTGCAATATTGATTCTTCCAATTCATGAACATGGTATTTCTTTTCTTTTTGGTGTCCAATTTCTTTCATCAATGTTT
This sequence comes from Pongo abelii, assembly GCF_028885655.2. Lineage (NCBI taxonomy): Eukaryota > Metazoa > Chordata > Mammalia > Primates > Hominidae > Pongo > Pongo abelii. The sequence goes on from NC_072008.2 coordinate 20,651,850, forward strand.
TATATATTACTATAGAGAACATTTAGTTCTTTGTTGAAGTTTATTTGTAGGTATTTTATTTGTAGCTAATGTAAATAGGATTACTTTTTTGATTTCTTTTTCAGATTGCTCACTGTTGGCATATAGAAATGCTGCTGATTTTTGTATGTTGATTTTACATCCTGTAACTTTACTGAATTTGTTTATAAATTCTGATAGTTTTTTGGTGGAGTCTTCAGTTTTTTCCAAATATAAGATCATGTCATTTGCAAACAAGGATAATTTGACTTCTTCCTTTCCAATTTGGATGCCCATTATTTCTTTCTCTTGTCTGATTTCTCTAGCTAGGACTTCTAGTACTATGTTGAGTAACAGTTTTGAAAGTGGACATCCTGGCCTCATTCCAGGTATTAAAGGAAAGGCTTTCAGTTTTTTCTCATTCAGTATGATATTAGCTGTGGTTCTGTTGTATATGGCTTTTATTGCATTGAAGTATGTTCCTTCTATACTTAGTTTTTTGAGGGCGTATATCATGAAGGGATGTTGAATTTCTTCAAATGCTTTTTTAGCATCAGTTGAAATGATCATATGGTTTTGCCCTTCATTCTGTGGATATGATGTATTATATCAATTGCTTTGCATATGCTGAGCCATCCTTGCATTTCTGGGATAAATCTCACTTGGCCATGATGAATAATTTTTTTTAAACGTTTTGTGAAATTTGGTTTGCTTGTATTTGTTGCAGATTTTTGTATCAATGTTCATCAGGGATATTGGTCTGCATTTTTTTGATGTGTATTTGTCTGGTTTTGGTATCAGGGTAAGACTGGCCTTGTAGAATCAGTTTGGAAGTATTTTCTACTCTTCCATTTTTCAGAAGACTTTGAGTAGGATTGGTATTAGTTTTTCTTCAAATGTTTGGTAGAATTCAGCAGTGAGGCCATTGGATCCTGGGTTTTTCTTTACTGTGAGACTTTGTATTATTATGGCTTTGATCTCATTACTTGTTATTGGTCTGTTCAAGTTTTGGATTTCTTCATGGTTAAACCCTGGAGCTTCTAGCTATGTTGCCTGGGGCTGGGGGAGGAATGGTGCAAGCACTCCCTTGGTTGCCCCAGCTGGTGTCTCACTGGGCTGTGTGCACCACAAGTCCACTGGCTCTGAGCCCAGCACAGTATCAGAACTTTCCCAGGAATTGCAGTCCGTGTGGCCTACATGGCCTTTGAAGTTTATTTAGGACCACAGAGCGCTTTAGCCCATAGTAGTGGGGCTAGCCAGAACTCAGTTTTGACAGCTGGGATGGACAAATCCCCTTTAGCTTGGGCTGGTCTAAATGCCCCCTCTGTGGAAGCCTACTGTATTCTGCCATGTGTTGCTTTCCACTGTGTCAGGGAAGCACTGAGTTCCAATGCAAAGTCCCACAGTTGCTGTGCTGTCCCTCCCCGAAGCAGACAGATTCTCTCTCTGCACCTTGTGGCCAGTTCTGTCGGGGGTAAGGGAGTAGTGATGTAGACAATTCAAGACTGTCTTTCTTACCCTCTTCAGGGCCTCTTTCCTTAATATGATGTTCAAACCAGGTATTATAATTGCTCACCTGATTTTTGGTTCTTATGAAGGTGCTTTCTTGTGTGGATAGTTGTTCAATTTGGTGTTCCTGTGGGAGTGTGGTGATCTCTGGAGGGTTCTATTTGGCCATCTCACTCTGCCTCCTCTCTCCTGTTTTATTTATTTGCTTTAGGAGACCCAAAGTGACTTCTTTTGCATTGGAAAATATTGCACATGTGCATGTGGCTGGTCTGATGACTTACTGGGGATAAGGTTGGGAACTGTGCTTCTGGTGTCATGCTTGACCCTCCACAGTCCTCAGGTGTTCTTTTTGAAGGAAGAGATCTGGCAGTCACCCAGAGACCGGGCCCTGAATCCCTGCTGGCCTCTGCTCGAAGCCATGCTGTCCTCCATCAATGTGTTGTCAAAAGGTTGTCCTGTAGAACATACTGAATGCTGGCATGGATGTAAGGTGGCAGGAAGGCTCATATGTTGCTGATGGCAGGGTCAAATGGCACCACCACTTTGGAAATCAGTTTGGCAGTATCCATGGAAGCTGAGCATATGCCTACTGGATGACCCAGCCATCCTGCCCCTGGTATGTTCCTAATATAAGTATGTCCACACATTCACCAAAAGTCATGAACACTGCTCATCATATGTAAATGTCCCCAAATCCTGAAATGGATAGATGCATTTTATAATATTTATGAAATGGAATACTACACAGCAATGAGACTGAACTACAACTCTGAATGATGATATGGATGAATCTCTTAAACATAATGTTAAGCCAAAAAAGCCAGACAGAAAAAGAATACATACTGCATGATTCCCCTTATATAAAGTACAAAAACAGGCAAAACAGAATCTATGAGACAAGTTAGGACAAGGGTCACTCTCAGAGGAGACTAGTGACTGGAAAGGGGCAAAAGGGAAAGCTTTTGGGATGCTGGTGCTGTTCTTTTACTTAATCTGAGTGTTGATTACCTGGGCGTGTTCAGTTTCTGAAAATTCACTGAGCTGTAAAGTTATGATGTGTGCACTTTTCTGTATGCGTATCAGACTTCAAAAATGTTTTGAAAAGAGAACACAGGTAACTTTTTCACATTCTGCAAACTGGGCATTGAACATACGGAGTTATTAATCCAGACCTTGTATTCTAATTTTGTAAGTGGTTGTTTTTATATGTTTATGTCTTGTTTCTCTAATTAAATTTTAAGCTCTTTGACGGGGATGACTGTGTCTTATTTTTCTTTGTATTCCCACAGTGGAGGAACAGTGTGCGTGCCCCTTAAATATTTGTTCATTTATCAGGAGGAAAAGTAGTCTTGCCTAGTTACTTCATGGAAGGGTATGGTTTTCATGCCCAATTGTAGCAGAATCTTTTAATAATTATGTTCCTTAATTTAAGACAGTCTTGGAATAGGCTGGCTATTTTGAGCTCTTAACCTTGTGTTTTAGACAATCTGATGTGCCAAATGCTTTGACTAAATTCTCCTGAGGTAAAGTGCCAGCTTTGGAATATATTTTCTGAGAAGCCAACTTTGAGTGCTGGCAGAATGGAGTGGCTGACTGCCAGCCGGGGGCGGGAAAACTTGCTCTGAACTTTGGTTGACTACCTCATTAACTTTACTATGCCATGGATGAACTCTCTCTGGCTCTCCAGGGCCTGGGGAGAGAGAGGGAGTGAGGGAGTGAGGGAGTGAGGAGGGAGGGAGGGAGGGAGGGAGAGAGAGAGAGAGGGAGAAGCTTATTTGAGGAGCAACTCCAGGGCTTAAGCCACAGTGGAAAATGGTGCTGGCTTAAGACACTGTTGGTGAAATGAGTCAGCATGTCAGCTTAGCCATAGGACAAAGTCTCCACAAGCGAGCTATAATTGGAGAGAAAATTTACATGAAACTGAAAGTAAGCACTCATCCTCCCCCTTAAAGTAAAAACAGGCCTCGGTGGAAAAATTTTATACCATAAATAATGCACATGGAGTTATACTTGTAAAACCATGGGACCTATAGGTAGGAATTTTTAAAAATCTAGTTTTCTCCTTTTCTTTTTCTTTTGAGACTTTGCTCTGAAAATAAAAATGGTTGATTGTTTTTAAAGTGACATGTAAAAGAAACTTTTTAGACCCTAGGTTACTAAATGTTTGTGCTGAAGAAAAATGTAAACAAATACATATTTTTCTGCAAACTGTAATTCTTTTAACTGATTTCAATTTGAGATGCTATTGAAAGTCTAGTATTATATTTTTCCACTTGGAAACTCAGAGCTAACTGTCTGCTTTTGTAATCAGCTTGTAGGAGCAGCAGAAAAAAAGAAGAATGTTGTTTAAAGTGATTCTGCAGAATGCTGCACTGATTTCTTAGTTTTATGGACATCACTTTTGGTGCACGCTTACCTCACAATTTAGTATTTCTTTTTCTTGAAAACACACACACACACACACACACACACACACACACACACACACTTCTTCAAGGCAGAATCAGTGTCAGCAAAAATTCAGTTGAAATTGAACTTCTATTTTCTGGGATCTAGGGAAATTCGTAGAGTGCCCCAATCTTGAACAAACTTCTAGGATTCCAGAATATTCTAGAAGGCATTACAGAAGGCAGAAGTGACCTGCAAGTGTAGCAAGAGTTAACCTGCGAGTGTGTGCAGCTAATTGACACTGCCTTCCCAGTCTTCTACATCCAGAAAGTGCTTGACAGTTACTAGGCCAAGGCCTCACTACTAACTGAAGGTAACTGCTCCTGCATTTAAGAAAAGGGGGACATCAGCTAATTTGGAAACACTTATGAACTCTCACTGACTTATTCTTTTTAGGTATAGGAGAGATTTTAATTGATTCTTGAACATCTCTTTCCTGAAACTTTCAAAGCTTACCAGACTTGTGCCCTGATGTATAGTTTTGGGTCCTATTATTATTCAGAGCCATATGTATAAGGAGCTGTAATTTTGAAAACCATCTTTCAAGAGAGCCTATTGTCACCTCTATAGTCTCAAATGCTAATGAATGGGGCAGTTGCGTGTGCTGAGGAATAGTTATTTATAAAGCTTCATACAAATAAAGCAAAGATATGACAAATTCATCAATTTAAACAGCTTAGGATTCCGAATGTTCAACAATTACTAATGAACTTCTGGGATTGTGGATTTCATAGTAGGTGAAAAACTGAGATGAAGAATAAATTTCAGTGTGAGAGTAGTGGCAGGTTTTCCTTTATCTTTACGAACTTTTGAGATAAGGTGTAGGGACAGAGCATTTCTGTACTTATCAGGGTAAAGAACTTGAAGCAACAAGATGCCTGGTGCACCTGGCACAGAGGCCTGTATGGAGCAATGGAGAGTCTTTACTGGTGTCATGTCTGTCTTCAACTCCCTACCTTACACCTTCAGAAGGAATGTACGGATCCTGGGTTCCTTTGTGCTTTCTCTCTGTTTTGGTTTCCTACCATCCCTCCCTTCTAAATCCCTACTTTTCTTGCTCCTCAGTCCTTATCTGTTTTCAAACTTACCTACCTCTCCTGCATTATTCCAACAGAGTATTCAAGCATGCAGCAGCTTCAGAGTTATTTAGAGAGCTTTGCCATCTAGTTTCCTTGATTATGGAATCCAAAGTCACAGAAATGTCTCCAAAAATAACTATCTTCAAAGCTGGATGGGTTTCCCATGCTACTTTTAAGATTTAGATGAGATTGACACCCATTCCATGCCGTAAGGATATCGAGAGTAAGTAATCTTCAAGATCCTAGGGGCTTCAGGATTGCTATGAACCAGTGAATGCTACGTATTTTTTAGTCTTCCTTTTCCTGAATGGGAATGTCTATTATGGTCATCCTGTCTCATTTCACCCATGTATGGCATTAATTCTGAGGTATGTTAGTTAGGGCAGGGATCAACACCTTTTTTTTCTGTAAAGGGCCACATAGTAAGTATTTTAGGCTTTGTGGGCCATATGGTCTCTGTCATAACCACTCAATCTGCCATTGTAGAATGAAAGCAATCATAGGCAACAAATAATGGGTAATGCCGTGTTTCAATAAAACTTTCTTTACAAAACTAGGCGAGAGGCTGGATTTGTCCTGCAGGCTGTAGTTTGCTGACCCCCACACATTATTTTTTCTTTCTGACACTGCTATTTCAGGATTTCGTCACTTTAATCCTCCATATTACTTAGTTTTTATTTTATATATTTTTTCTTATCTTTTCCTGTTGTCTTATGGAAACATACTTCAATCTGATCTCTAGCTTGGTAATTTGGTCATTAGCTATGTCCATCCTGCTATATATCCTAGCTGTTAAGACTTTTATTGCTATGATTTTTTTATAATTAACATTTTCACTTGGCTCTTTTTAAAGTCTTTTTACTGCTTCATCATTCAAATAACTTTCCTTATCTATTTGAGGATATTTAATATGCCATCTATTCCAGTAACTGCTCCATGTGGTATACATTGTTTAATTTGCTGTTTTTCTTTTGTAGCTGTTGTATTCATCAGGGATAAAATTATTTTGTCCAGCATGGCCATATTCCTTGGGTACCAGCTACTCTCTCTAGTGATGGATATTAGGAGTGGATGAAACCTAGACTCTAGTTGTTTATAGCCCTCATGATAATTTTAAGGAGAGAAGAGTGGATGAACTCAAGTATGGAATGGCTCAGAAACCACAGAACCATTTGTTACCACTCCACAAGGCAACACTTCTAATCCTTCTAAATCCTTTCTTTAAATATTTAAAGAAGGACACATTAGGAGGCGGTACTCTCCTTAAACTGCAGTCTACCAGCTCTGGGAACTTAAAGAGGAAGAAGGGAGAAGTGATTATCTGGGTAGCTCTCACCAATCCATACCTGTGTTGTTGTTTTTTTTAAAATCAAATTCTTACTGCAAGGATACTTTTGTGCTACTTTAAGAGAGGCTCATTGATATTGGCACTCTAGGCTGTTGTCACCTTTTCTGTGTGTGAGACCTGATTATATTGGGAGAATGTGGAGAAAGGGTAAGAGGAGAACCTCAAGGGTCTCCCCCAGTGTATCGAATCCCTACTGTTTGCCTGCCTGCTACGCCACACTTCCGCCCTTTCTAGATGTACAAATTCATGACTGCCTATGGCCTCCCAAGGCAGTCTGTGGAAATTTTTGTAAGTTCCTTGGTTCTATCCTTTCTTCTCACTTGTTAAATTCCTCCCTGGTTGACTTTGGTAGAGGGGAGCTGGCAGCTTGTGTTAGTTCTTCACCTTGCCAAGAATGAAAAACTTTCTGAAGCTATGCATAGTTTTATATTCACCTCAAGACCTGTCTTGGCCAACTAATCAATTAAAAAATGTATGACAGCTACAAATAATTAAACAAATAAAACAAGTTAAACAAATAAAACATAAGGGTACAGAAAGGTTGAAAATGAAAAAGATGAAAGGATATACCAAGTAGATATCAACCAACAGAATCTGGGACAGTAGTCTTAATATCTGATAAAATAGAAGGTGTTTGTATACAAACAAAAGTTATAATATACAATCAGAAGGAAAAAACAATCGTGAATGTGTATGTATCTAACAATATAACCTCAAAATGTATAAAGCAACTACTCACAGTGTCATAGGTAAAAACAAAATTTTCAACAATTATTTATTTGGACATTTAAACAGACTTTTTAAAATTAATAAGTTAAGCAATAAAAAACAAATAGACATGGGAAGTCTGAATATACAAATGAATTATCTTCAGCCATTAGATATTAACTAAGTTCAACACATCCCTTTTGAACATATTTTAAAAAATTCATGATGTAATAGGCCACAAAGGAACTTTCAATAAATTCCAAAGTATCAATATTAAACACCTATGTTCTCCTACTATAATGTAATAAAATTAGAACATAAAATGAAAGAATTGCTAAAAAATCTGGTGAGGCTGGGAACTGAATAGTATAATACTAAAAACCCTTTTGGTTAATAAGTAAAGCATTACAATGAAATTCAAGAAAATTATAATGAAAACACTACTTGTCAAATTTTGTGGGACACAGAACAACGTCCTCAATTAGGGAGAAATTTATAGCTATTAATGCATTTATCAAGAAACAAGAAATGTTGAAATAAAATGAACTACACTTTCAAGTCAAGAAGTTTTAAAACTACAGGTAAAATAGAGACTAAAAATAATAAAAGATAAAAATAATAAAAGAGCAAGATGAATGTATTAGTTAGGGTTCTCTAGAGGGACAGGACTAATAGGATAGATGTATATATGAAAGGGAGTTTATTAAGTAGTATTGACTCACATGATCACAAAGTAAAGTCCCACAATAGGCTGTCAGCAAGCTGAGGAACAAGGAATCCAGTCTGAATCTCAAAACCTCAAAAGTAGGGAAGCTGACAGTCGCCTTTGGTCTGTGGCCGAAGGCCTGAGAGCCCCTGGCAAACCATTGAAAAGTTCTTCAGCTTTTGGACTCTTGGTGTAAGTCCAAGAGTCCAAAAGCTGAAGAACTTGGAGTCTGATATTCGAGGGCAGAAAGCGTTCAGCATGGCAGAAAGATGAAGGCTGGAAGACCCAGTCAGTCTAGTCCTTCCATGTTCCTCTGCCTGCTTTTGTTCTAGCCACGCTGGCACCTGACTAGATGGTGCCCATCTAGATTGAGGGTGGGTCTGCCTCTCCCAGTCCACTGACTCAAATGTTAATCTCCTTTGGCAACATCCTCACAGACACACCCAGGAACAATACTTTCCATCCTTCAATCCAATCAAGTTGACACTCAATATTAACCATCACAATGAATAACATTAAGCAATTACATTTGAAAATCAGATGAGTATTTTCTGGAAAAAATATTTTAAATGCTAAGATCCACTTAAGAAGTTGGTGAAAAGTTTGTACGCTTTAACCAATATTCTCCCCTTCCCCCACACCCAGCCCCTGGCAAACATTGTTCTACTCTCTATTTCTATGAGTTTAACTTTTCCAGATTCCACATATGAGTAAGATTATGCAGTATTTCTCTGTGTATGACTTATTTCACTTAACATAATGTCCTCCAGGTTCATCCATGTTGTCACAAATGGGACAAAGTTTCAGTTGTGCAGGATGAATTAGTTCTGGAGCTCTAATATACAGCACAGTGACAATAGTTCACAGTGTTATATACTTGAAATTTGCTAAGAGAGGAGATCTCAAGTGTTCTCACCAAAAATAAAAATAATTCCTATTTTCCCACAAGCTTGATGTGATCCACCTTTCTAATGCTTGCTAACCTTAGATAGGTGCAAAATGATATGCCTGGCTTTAGTTTGCATTTCTCTAATTACTAATGACTAAGAGTATATCCTCATATACTGGATATAGTCTTTTTTTCCTCTTCTGTGAATTGTTATTTCTTTTCCTTTTGCCTATTTTTCTACTGTAGTAGTTTTTTCTTATTTATTTGCAGGAGTTTTATTTTCTCCCAGTCTATCAACTGACTGTTTACTTTGTCCATATTTTCCCCATTGAACAGAAATCCTTAGTTTTTATATAATCAAATTCATCTTTTTGTTTGTTTTGGAGTTGAATTTAAGATGTCCCATAAACATGTGAGGTGATGGATAGGTTAATTAACTTGATTGAGGGAATCATTTCACAATATAAAGGTCTATCAAATCATCACATTGCACACATGAAATATATACAATGTTTATTTGTCAGTCATACCTCAATAAAAACAGAAGATGAAAAAGAGCAGGAAGCATTAAAACAATTTTATACAATTAAAAACTCCCTTATCCTTTCTAGGATCATATGTTTTTATGCATACTTTCTATCAAACTTTAAAGAATAATTTGTATCTTAGATAAATTATACTGAAAGATAGAAAATAGTCCACTTCACATTATGAGGCTAAACTCTGGTTTCCAAAACTGGACATAGACAACTCAGGAAAAGAAAAATGATTCACAGGCTTATCTCACTTATGAATGTAGATGCCAAAATCCTAAAGGAGGAAAAGAATATATTCTCTCAGTTGATGCAGAAAATGTATTTCATAATGCAAAATCTTTTTATGTTGTAAGTCTTCACAAACTAGGAGTAAAAAGGGATTTTCCTTATTGTGGGAAAGGTTATATACCAAATTCTTGCAGCAAACATTGCATTTGATTGAGAAACCTTGGAGAAACTTTTAAGATCAGGAATGAGGGAAAGATACCTCCATCACAGCTACTGTTGAATACAGTGCTGGGACTCCAAGACAAAGTTATAAGAAAGAAAAACAAAATCAGATTATAAAAATTGGAACATTAAGTGATAAAACTATCATTATATGTAGATTGTATAAATATCTACCTAGAAAAACCAATAGGATCAAGAAATGAGTTTGCCAAACATAAGATCAACTTACAAAATCAATAGTGTTCATTTCTCTACACTAGCAACAACTGCCTATAAATTATTTTTGTAAAAGAGATACCAGTTATAATAGTAAAACAAAACCTAAAAATGAAAATTAAAACAACAACAACAACAAGACTGCACAATAAAACAACAAACAAACCAAAAACCCTGTAAAGCTGGGGTTGATAAACTATGGCCAATCAGCCAAATTCTGCCAACCACTTGTTTTTGTAAATAAGGTTTTATTGGAGCCCAGACACACCTGTTACACATTGTCTGTGGCTGCTTTCATGCAACAGTGAGTGAATTGAGTAGTTTTAACAGAAACTGTATGGCCCACAAAGCCTCAAATATTTGCTATCTGGGCCTTCACAGAAAAAGTGTGCTGATCCTGCTCTGATGTATCTAGGAATCAACATAACAAAAAATATGCAACACCTCCATGAAAAAATCTTAAAGCTCTATCTCTATTAAAGGAAAGGAAAGAAAATCCAAATAGTTGTGGAGACATTCTTTCCTCTTAGAAAATATTTTATGTGTTTTCTATGGCTGCTTTCAGGCAACCATGGAAGAGTTTAGTAGTTTTAACAGAAACTCTATGGTTTCTGTATGATAGAAAATAATTGTTTAATGAGAACACATGGACACAGGGAGGGGAACATCACATACCGGGGCCTGTTGGGGGTGGGGGGCAAGGGGAGGGAGAGCATTAGGACAAATACCTAATGCATGTGGGGCTTAAAACCTAGATGATGGGTTGATAGGTGCAGCAAACCAACGTGGCACATGTATACCTATGTAACAAACCTGCACATTCTGCACATATATCCCGGAACTTAAAAAAAAAAGAATTGTTTATATTCACTAATTATGAAATGTAACAAAAATCTAGAGTGCATCTAGATTTTTGAGACACTCGATAACTTTACTTTAAAATTAATATGAAATAAAATTCTGCAAATAGCTAAATCACCTTTGGAAAAGAAGAACAAAAAGGAGAGTTATCCACTGAGATATTAAGGCTTACAGCAAAGCCATAGTAAGAAAAATATGTTGTGGTACTGGCACAAGAAGAAATAGACCCATGGAATGGAACAGAGAACTCAGAGAGAGCACTTGTATATACGGGAATTTAATATGATAAAAATAACACCAGAAATCAATGGGAAAAGGATGGGCTGTTTAGCAGATGGTATTAAGAACACTAACTCACTAAATGAAGAAAAATAAAATGGGGACCCTACTTAATACCATGTTCAAAGTGGACTCCAGACGCATGAAAGATGTGAATGTGAAAGATAAAGCTATAAAGTTAATAGAAGATAATGCTGGAGATTTCTGTGTGGCTAAAAGGAATGAGACATCTTAAATTCAACTCCAAAACAAACAAAAAGATGAATTTGATTATATAAAAACTAAGGATTTCTGTTCAATGGGGAAAATATGGACAAAGTAAACAGTCAGTTGATAGACTGGGAGAAAATAAAACTGCAAATAAATAAGAAAAAACTACTACAGTAGAAAAACAGGCAAAAGGAAAAGAAATAACAATTCACAGAAGAGGAAAAAAAAAAGACTATATCCAGTATATGAGGACACACTCTTAGTCATTAGTAATTAGAGAAATGCAAACTAAAGCCAGGCATATCATTTTGCACCTATCTAAGGTTAGCAAGCATTAGAAAGGTGGATCACATCAAGCTTGTGGGAAAATAGGAATTATTATATGTTGCTGAAGGGAATGTGGAGTGTAGACTTGTGACCATTCTAGTGAACAATCTGGCAACATTTAACTAGATTGTAAATTAATAATCTGTATACATTGTATCTCAGCAATTCCATTTCTAGTTAGGTATCCCTGAGACATTCTCATAGAGGTCTGTAGGGTAACAGTGTTTGGAAGATGCCCATCACAGCATTATTTGTACTAGTAGGAGGAGGGGGCATCCAGATGTGCAGCACCAGGGACTGAGTAAGTAAAATGTCAGGGGTGCAACTCATGGAATACCGTGCAGTGATTGTAAGTGTCTGACTAGTTGTACACAGTCACACAGATAACTTGAAAATATAGTGTTGAGTGGGAAAAAATTAAGGAGGGAATATGAATGAGCATGGACACTAAGACTAAAGGAATAAAAAAATCACAAGAGCTGGGCTTTGCATGGACCAATGATGACAGCATGCCATGAACACAGGAATATAATTAACTCAATCCTCCCCCACCAATGTCCTTAGCTGAATGCCTACTGCCAACTCCTCTCAGCCCCAGTGCCTCTGACTTTGTTCCTCTGCTGAGCTTCTATGGGAAAAGTCTCCTTGAAAGGTCTGTGCTTTTGCTGGGATTGGAAAGGGTTATAATTTCCTAGGCTGCTCAGCTCTTTTGGGTATCACCGTCAGTCTGATCCAATTGAATTTATAGCTACCAGATATTTCTTTCTTTTTGGATCTATTGCTGACACCCATCACTGACTCCCAACAGACTGTGGAATGATTATTTTGATATTTCTTCTTCAGTGGTTTTTGTAAGGAGAGGTAAATGTCTGTGTTCACTCACTCAATTATCTTGAATCAGAAGTCTGAAAGATTTATTATTTACTTTTTAATTTTGTGCTTCAACACTCCTAATCTAAATTTCAAACACAGGGTTGTTGAAATAGCTTTCTTAAATATTTTAAGCCTCGCTTCTGAGAAAATTGCTTAAAACTCAGAACTCCAACAAGTTTAGACAGATCGACTATTTGTGAGTTTTCACTATGCCCTCATGGTTAACATCCTAGGTGCAAATTTGAGAGCACTAAACTATCTTTAAATTGTTTCAGTACTTGAAGTGAAATTAAATTCATAAATCAATAAAGAAAAAATGCACAGTAACTGTGATTTATTTATGCATAGATGCTAATTTTGACACATCTTATACTTTTTTTAATTTCAAGAATTTTTTTGCATTTGATTATTTTAATTTTATTGCCACTGTGCTTGTAAATTTAGTTTTTATAAATTAACTTTTAAATTAAAATATAACATTTTAAAAGGTACACAAATTATAAGTACACAGCTCAATGAATTTTTAGAGTAAACAGACATGTACAATCACCAACTAGGTCAAGAAATAGAACTTTACTAACACCCTAGAAGAATCGAATCAAGTAATACATGTTCTTTTGTGTCTGGTTTCTTTCATTCAACATTATGTTTGTGAGATTCATCCATGTCACTGTGTGTAGATGTAGCTCATTAGTTTTCTCTTGCTATATAGAATTTCACTATAAACAATGTGCTATAATTTGTCTACCCTTATAACATTAATGAATATTTGGGTTATTTCTAGTGTTTTGTTATTAAAAATGTGCCATTATAAATATTATTCTGCACTTTTAAAATTAATATTATTTTTAATTGACAAATTATAACTGTACACATTTATGGAGTACATGTATACAATGTAGAATGATTAAATCAAGTTAATTAACATATCCATTACTTCGCTAACTTATTTTTTGTGGTGAGACATTTCAAACATACTCTTTTAGCTACTGTGAAATATATGGCTCATTATTATTGTCTATAGTCACCCCACTGTGCCATAGATCTAAAACTTATTCCTCCTAACTGAAACTTTGTACCCTTTGACCAACAATTCCCCATTCCCTCTCTACCCCAACCCCTCTCACCCCCAGCCTCTGATAACCACCATTCTACTTTGTATTTCTATGAGTTAGACTTTTAAAATATTCTTGAAATGTCTTTTGGTGCACATATGTACTCACTTCTGTTGGTTATGTACCCAAGAGTGGAATTTATGGGTTATAGAGAATGCATATGTTCAGTTTTAGTAGATGTAGTTTCCCAAAGGGATTGTATCAATTTACAGTCTCACTAGCAGTGTATGAGCAGTTCAGTTTCTCCACATCCATGCCAATACTTGATAGTTTGTCATTTTATTGAGTGTTTTGTTGTATCCCATTGTGGTTTTAATTTGCATTTTCTGTTGACTAATACAATTGAGTACACTTTTACATTTTTATGTTAATTATTTGACTATATACTTTTTTGAAATGAGTATTCAAATCATTTGGTCCATATTTTCCATTATATTTTTTTCTCTTATGAATTTGTAGAAATCTCTTTCTTCTCTCACTTTCTTGTTTTTTTTTTGTCTTCTAAAAATATGCTTTGGATATTAATCCTTTGCCATTTGTATGTGTTGAAAAATATTTTCTCCTGGTGTGTGGATTTCTTTTCACTCTTTTAATGATGTAGAAATTCTTAATTTTAATGTAGTTCAGTGTATGGGTAGTGGTTTTTTTGGTTATGTTTAAGAAATTTTTTCCTATTCCAATGTCATGAAGATATTTTTCTATGTTATTTTCTGGAAGGTTTATTGTTTTATCTTTAACATTTAAAATTACAATCCATTTGAAATTGTCTTGTTTTGTGTGAGGTAAGAGTCAAGTTTTTCCCTCCCTCTCTCTCTCCATCCTTTTTTCTCTTCCTTTCCCCCTTCCCTTCTCCTTCCCCTCCCTTCTCTTTCCCCTCCCTTCTCCTTCCCCTTCCCTTCCCTTCTCCTTCTCCTTCCCTTCCCTCTCCCTTCCTTCCCCTCCCTTCCTCTTCCCTTTCTTCCCTTCTCTTTCTCTTCCTTCCCCTTCCCTTCCTCTTCCCCTTTCTTCCCTTCCCTTTCCCTCCCTTCCTTTCCTCCCTCACTTTTCCTCCTTTCTTCCTTCCCTTCCCCTTCCTTTTTCTCTTCCCTTCCCTTTCTTTTCCTCTCCTCCCTCCCTCCCTTCCTTCCTTCCCTTTTCTTCCTTCTTCCTCCCCTTTCTTAATTTGGATATTCTGTTGACCTGGAATCATTTATAAGAATACTATTCCATCCCCATTTCTTTGCATGTAACTTTGTCATAAATGAAGATGTGGGAGTCTATTATGCCCATTAGCTTTTATTTGTCCATACTTGTATATAGCAAACTGTCATAATTGCTGTAACTTTATGATACATCTTGACATTCATTAGCATATATTTTTCCATTTTGTTCTTCTTTAACATTGTCTTGTCTATTCTTAGCCCTTTGTATTTCTATATAATTTTATAATTTGCTTGTCAATTTCTAAAATAAGTCCTATTGGAATTTTGGATTGGAATTGCATTGAGCTATAGTTTGTTAGGAGATTGATATATATATATATTTTTTTAATTTTTATTTTTATTTTTATTTATTTTTTTTCTTTTTTTTTTTTTCTTTTATTATTATTATTATTATACTTTAGGTTTTATGGTACATGTGCGCAATGTGCAGGTAAGTTACATATGTATACATGTGCCATGCTGGTGCGCTGCACCCACCAACTCGTCATCTAGCATTAGGTATATCTCCCAATGCTATCCCTCCCCCCTCCCTCCACCCCACAACAGTCCCACTGGATTAAGAAAATGTGGCACATATACACCATGGAATACTATGCAGCCATAAAAAATGATGAGTTCATGTCCTTTGTAGGGACATGGATGAAATTGGAAATCATCATTCTTAGTAAACTATCGCAAGAACAAAAAACCAAACACCGCATATTCTCACTCATAGGTGGGAATTGAACAATGAGAACACATGGACACAGGAAGGGGATATTTTTATAATATTGAATCTTTCAATCCTGGAATATAATTTATCTTCCACTTATTTAGCTCTCCTTTAATTTCCCTGGGAAAAATGTTGTAGCTTTCTATGTAGAAGGCTTGCACATCTATTATATTTATTTCTAGTCATTTGATGCTATTGTGAATAGTATCTTTTAATATTTCATTTTCTTATTGCTTATTGTTGGAAATAATATTAGCTATTGTACATGAATCTTGTATCCAGTGGCTTGCTAAATTCAGTTATTAAATCTAATATTTTTATTTATAGATGTTTTTGTTTTTTTTCTAGACACAGGGTCATCTTGTCTTCAATTAAGTACAGTTTTGTCACTTCCTTTACAATTCTAATTTTATTTTTTCTTGCCTTCTTGCACTGGCTAAGATTTCTAGTACAAAGCTGAATTGAAACAGTAACAGCAAGAAACTTTATCTTGTTCCTAATCCTATGGGAAACTTCCAATATTTATTAAGAATGATATGTTTGGCAAGCTTTTGGTAGTTACATTAATAGGATTAATCAAGGTCTCTTATATTTCTTGTTTGCTCAGGTTTGTTTTGTCTTTTAATCATGTGGAAAGTTTGCATTTTTTCAAATGCTTTTTTAGTGTGCATCATTTGAGATGATTGCATGATTTTTTTTCTTTTTTCTGCTAATGTGGTAAATTATATGGACTGATTTTTGTAATATTAATACAACTTTGCATTCCTGGAATAAATACAACATTTCATCATATATAATCCTTTGTACATGCTGCTTGATTTATTTTGTTATAATTTTATTTAGAATTGTTGCATTTATCTATAGAAGAGAGATTAAACTACCATTTTTCCCTTAAAAAAAGTCCTCATCAGGTGCTATGGTTTGAATGTGTGTTTCCCTCCAAATTCATATGTTGGAACCTAATACCCAATGTGATAGTATTAAGAGATAGGCCTTTTGGGAAGTAATTAAATCATGTGTGCTCCACCCTCATGAATGGGATTAATACTCTTATAAAAGTTCTTGAAAGAGCAAGTTTGGTCCTTTTATTTCCACCATGTGAGGTTGAAGTAGGAGCCATTTTAGAAGGAGAGAACATCCTCTATCAGTCACTACATTTGCTGATGCCTTTCTTGGACTTCCCAGCTTCCAGAACCATGAGAAATAAATTTCTGTGCTTTACAAATTACCTAGTTAGTCTCAGGTATTTTGTTATAGCAGCACAAATGGATTAAGACAGAAATTGGTACTGAAAAGTTGGGTGTTACTATAACAAATACCTAAAATGTGGAAGCAACTTCGGAACTGGATAATAGGTAAA
Organism: Pongo abelii; assembly: GCF_028885655.2. Taxonomy (NCBI): domain Eukaryota; kingdom Metazoa; phylum Chordata; class Mammalia; order Primates; family Hominidae; genus Pongo; species Pongo abelii. The sequence goes on from NC_072008.2 coordinate 20,668,675, forward strand.
GGCTGGAAGTGTTTGGAGGTGCATACTAGAAAAATCTTGATTTCTGTGAATGGACCATTAAGGGTGATTCTGGTGAAGACTCAGAAGAAGAGAGATGTAGGGAGAGCCAGAGCCTAAATCCTCTTAGAGATTATCTATGTAGTTGTGAACAGATTGTTGGTAGAAATATGGACAGTAAAAGCAATTCTGATAAGGTCTCAGATAGGAATGAGGAACAACGTACCATTGTTAGGTAATATAAACTGGAGGAAAGGCCATCCTTGTTAGAAAATGGCAAATAACTTGGCTAATTGTGTCCATGTCCTAGTGTTTCATGAAAGGCAGAATTGAAGAGCAATAAATTAGGATATTTGGCAAAAGAAATTGCTAAGCAAAGTGTTAAGGGTGCAGCATTGCTTCTCTTGAAGGCTTATAGTAAAATGTGTGAAGAAAGAAATGAATTAAAGACAGAATTTATAATCAAAAGGGAAGCAGAACTTACTGAGTTGGAAAATTCTCAGCCTGGGCATGTTGTAAAGAAAGAAAAGGCATGTCTTGGAAAGAAAACGAGGGGTGTGGCCAAGGGAATGTTTGATAAGGAGATTGATATGGATAGAAGGAAGCCAGATGCTATTCATTAATACAATGGGAGAATAATCCAGAAAGCATTTAGAGATCTTTGAGGCTGCCACTTCCATTATAGGCCCAGAGTGTCAGGGCCTTGAAGATAGAAGGATTTAAAGGAAAGGGCCCTGGGCACTGGAGGGGCCCAGGGCACTTTTGGGACCTTGGAGCTCACTGCCTAGGGTCACTTCAAGTTTCTGTTCCACACATTCTGGCACAGTGCTCCCTAGCTGCCCTAGTTGTGACTCAAGCTGGCCCAGGTGCATCTCAGGCTGCCCTTCCAGAAGCCAGAAGGGGTAATCCTTGGTGGCGTCAACATGGTGCTAACTCTGCAAGTGCACAGAGTGTAAGAGCCGTGGGGCCATGGCTACCTCTACCTAGATTTCAAAGGTTGCCCTGTAGAGCTTCAGAAGCCCAGGGAGCGAACTGCCACATCAGATATCAAGGTTATGCTGGCCCCTTAAAAATATATGGGTATAAAGTTGTTATATTTTCTTATTACAATTTTAAAGATTGTGAGATCTGTAGTGACATCCCACTTTTAATTCCTTATATTGGGTATTCATGCTCTTTGTTTTATCAGTCTTGGTAGAAGTTTATACATTATTTTTAGTGTCTTAAATGACAAACTTTTTGTTTTTGATCATGATATTGAATAGGTGCCTGTAGCCTCTGTTTCTCCTGCTGTTTCTGTTTCTCTGACTGCCACTGCAGTATTGTCTCAGGGCTGGAGGGTGTGACAATAGAGAAAACAAGAAAAATGGGGGAATTTCTTCTTTCTTGTATAGTGCTATGAATAGCTTCCTCTCATTAAGCCAGAATTTAAGGGATTCTCCTAGAGCTCATTCTTCCCATTCCTGGGTGCCTGCTTCCTGGTTTCAGGTTGACTTGAGACCTCAGGAAGGGATAGCAGAGGGCAAAAAAGGGAGAACTCACTGCTGGTTCAGTGGTACTTTTAACTCTGATCTTTTTCCTCCATCCATCTCCCAAAATTTACTTTTCAGAGTCCTCAAATAGCTGCTGAATGCATTCTGTCCAGATTATATAGCTTCATTGAGAGAAAAAGACAGGATGGAGTGTGCTGACTTTATCTCACCCAGAACCAGAAGTGCATAAGTTTCTTTTCTGTAGTTTCCAGTTCCCTGTCAAAATTCGCAACTTGGGGTTTAATTTTTGAACATATTATTATGACCATTTTAAAGTCTGTGTCTGTTAACACCCTTCAGTGGATTTCTTATGGGTCCTTTTGCTATTGTCTTTTTTGTAAAATCTGGAGTTTCAGTTACATTTTATCTTCTCAAATGCCTGATTATTTTTGATTGAGTGCCAGATATTTGCATTAAATTTTTACAGTTGTTTTGATGCAACTCTAGAAAGTAATGAAAACTTTCTAGAGAGAGGATTAATTTTTGCATTTGTTAGACAGCTAGGCATGGGGATGATCACCTTTATCTGGTCAGGAACTGAGTTGACTTAAAGCTGGGTTTTAATCTTTTTGAGGGCTGTTATATTTCTAGTTAATCCTTCCTCCTAGAGTGCACCCCTTTGTGGTCCTGACTGAGGTATTTACCAGGGCTTCTTTTCCTTAGCAGTCTGAAGTCAATTTTTTGTCCTCTTGTGCATTGTTATGCTTAGCTTTTCAGCCTCTCCACTGCTGCTTTCACTTTTTAAATTGGCAATTGCCTCAATGGTAAAAGTATTCCCAAGTGCCTGTCTCAAATCTCTTGGTTTCCATTTTCTTCTGGATCTCGACTCTGCAAATTTTCAATGCCTTGGTAGTTCTGTGATTCATTCAAACTAGGGTTTTTTATGTTCCCACCCCCTCACCCTGCAGCCTTTCTAATTGTTCTCAGCAGGATTATTGGTCTGAAACAACCTAGTCAGCTATTGCCCCAGAGGGAATTTTTAGAGGTAAAAATCTGATCATGTCACTTCTCTCCTCAGAAACCTTTAATATGTCCTAGTTTCTACCCTACTTCTACTTTGATGTTGCATTTTTTTTCTGAATGATACAATTTTATGCTTCTGTGACTTTTCCTATAGTTGTCCTCTATGTGGAGTTCTCATCTCTTCTCTGCCTCAAACATTAAGTATCTTTCTTCATAACCCCTGTTATATTTTATCCCCTTTGTTAGACTCTCTTTTGTGTTTGGCCTGTGTATTTCACACATGCTATTCTAGTTGTAACTCTCATACAGCCTTATAGTTACTTGTCTACATGTCTGTCTTCCTCACTAGAATGTGAGCTCTTTTGCGGCTCAGACCATATATTACTCGTCTTTTTATTTCTGAGTGCCAAATGTAGTATTTATCGCCATAGACATTTCGAATAAATGTGTTTGGACTGAAATGGAGTGAGCTACAAAAACATGTTCAACTGTAAGCATGGTTTGGTTCTGAGGTTACCTCCCAGTCTGTCTTATCTCAAGGACTGGTGAAGGCCTTACCTAGGAATGACCAATTGAAATGTCTCAGGCTTCTTCCTTGTCTAGTTGGTTACCTTCTTTTATAGTACTGGTTAATTACCGTCCCTCACTATCTATTGTATCTAATGATATCACAGACTGGGCAACACTGAATAGCAGGTCTGATATTAACTCTAACAACCTCTCAGCCTCTATCTGAACTATTCAAAATTTAAACTTTAATTTTAGAGCTCTACTTTTATTTCTTTGTTTCAAGCCAATTTGTTCTTATTAGATTTCCCAAGTTCTTCACAAATATTCTTACGCCATCCTGGTTATAAGCAGAAAATGGACGTCTTCCAGATTGAGTGTTACCTGAAAAAGTCTTTCCTACTGTGTAGATGTAATTTTCTCTGTTCTTATCCCCAGGATCTTGTTATTAAATGTGGCCTCCTGCACCCTTTCAGCCTACAACCATCTGGGTGATTTGCTATTCCATTGTTTCATGGCATGTAAGCAACGCTGCTCTTGAAAATCTTGGATGTTCATCAAGACAATAATAAATATTGGTGTTAAAATGTGGTTTAATATTATTCTTTATTGATTCATTTATATTCTCCTAACCTTCAAAAATGGTTTGAGGGAGGCTGCATAATGTTATAAAACAATGATCACAAAATAAAAATAATTTTCAAAATCAGAAAAGAAGAAAAACTCCAGCAAGAACTCCTTGCTGTAAGAAGCTATAGATTTCACATACCAAATTTAGCTCTGTGCCTCCTGGTGGCTAGGGAAAAAAAGAGAGAGAGAGAAAAACTCAAAAGCCTTTATAACTTGCATTGTTTTTTTTGTTAGAGCCACTTCAGTTTCTCCAGAGAAACTAACAATATCTTTCTGGGCAGAACTGAGAGAAATTTATCACTGGATTCCTTATGCTAAGGGGATTTTTGGTAACAGTAGAAAAATTTGTTTAAACATTTTATTAAAAATGATAGGATTTCTTCTTTTTTAGCCCTCCATGAAAACCAATATTTAGTGTTAAAATAAGCTGGAAACCATCATTCTCAGGAAACTATCGCAAGGACAAAAAACCAAACACCGCATGTTCTCACTCATAGGTGGGAATTGAACAATGAGAACACTTGGACACAGGAAGGGGAACATCACACAGTGGGGCCTGTTGTGGGGTGGGGGGAGGGGGGAGGGATAGCATTAGGAGATATACCTAATGTAAATGATGAGTTAATGGGTGCAGCACACCAACATGGCACATGTATACATATGTAACAAACCTGCACATTGTGCACATGTACCCTAAAACTTAAAGTATAATAATAAATAAAAAAAATTGTTCTATATAGACAGCTCTAGAGTTGGAGGAAGGTAGGCCAAGCATGTATGTTTCCGATGATTTAGCATAACCCAAGGATGGAACTCAAAGAATTTTGAGAAAGGCCTGTTGACATCTTTCAGTCCATTAGTTTCTAATCCCAGCTAAATCATCTGAGTTTTTTAAAAAAGTTACAAATGTTACAAATATCCATTGTTGGAAAAAGTGATATAAATATTTACATAGGTGACTTTAAAAAGCAACTAATTTGAGTCAAATCATAGTAATTAATTTCCTTCTCTTGGCATGAAAATGAATGATGTTAGATATGGTTTGGATTGCTATTGTGCTTTCTGTAGGGTTTGAATTAACATTAACAACAACCATCAGCACAAACAACTAGGCAGATGGCACTGTGACAGATGCTGAAGATGGGGAAGTGAACAGGACATTTGGAGCCTACAGTCCTGTAGTTAAATACAAGAACATATATGGATGCTAAAAAGAATGTACAGTGTACTAGTTTACTATTGACACTGTAACAAATTGCTACAAACTTGGTGACTTCAAACAACACAAATTTATCATCTTACAGTTCTGGAGGTCAGAAGACCAAAATAGTTCTCAGTAGGCTAAAGTCAAGGAGTTAGCAGGGCTGCATTCCTTCTGGAGGCTCTAGGGGTAAATCTATCTCCTTGCCTTTTCCAGCTTCCAGAGGCTTCCCACATGTTTTTGGCTTGTGGCCACTTCCAGTATTGTATTGCTCTGACTTCTGCTTCTGTCATCACGTCTCCTTCTCTGATGAACTCTATTTCCTCCCTCTCATATAAGAATCCTTACATGAGAGGATTCTCATATGGGCTTACCTGGATAATCCAAGATAATCCTTAATTGGTCACACATCTCAAAGTCACTTTTACCATTAAGGTAACACATTCACAGGTTCCAGGGATTAAGACATGAACTTTTATCTTGGGGGTGGGTATTATTCTGCCTATTATATATTATAAGCATACAAAAGTGGGCATGGCCTTTATAAATGTGGTCAGGTTATTTAAACTCTAATTTTCAAAATTTTCATCTCTAAAATGGGACAACAATGGCCCCTTAAAAAGATGGTTAAGGAGCTTAAATAAAGTGTGAACACTTTTGTCACTATAGCGGGCACACAGTAGGTACTCAGTAAATACTAGTTAAATGAGAATTTAAATCTAATACCTAATACCTGTATACTGCAGAAAGTTTGAATCCAACTTGTCAAACTCTTTGGACAGAGAAAAAGTTTTTATTCTTCTTTTAGGTTGGTGTATATTTTCAAGATAAAATAGAAAATGTGGCTCCAGATAATGCTAGCTTTGTGTCCCTTATTTGAGAACTAATCATATGGTGAAATATCACATGCTTTGGCATTATCTTCCACAAAACATAAGGGAGAAAACTTAAAAATAGAAAAATAGAAAATTTCAACAATTATTCTGGTAGAAACGACTTGTAACTATTTAGCACCTTATTTTTATTTCTGAAACACTTTCCGTTTGAAGAGCTCAGATTGCTTGGGACATGTTAGCTAATTCTTATGGTACCAGATGTATCTGGTGCAATGAGGGGGTAGGTACTAGCAACGAAGAGAAAAGGGGGAAATGGGGCAGGTGTGACAAGCTAGGGTTTGTGTTTGGAAGCAGTTCTTGGCAAAGGTGAACATATTTTTAGGTAGTCTTTTCTTTTTCCTGTGAAAGTCTGTAATACTCTAAAATTTGCTCCATTCTTACAGCCTAGAAATAGAACCCTGGAAATAGAATGACTGCACTTTGGTGGTTATTGTGGGCTGGAAAGTGAAAGCCAAGAGTGGTGGTTCTAAAACTTTTACTTTGTAATTTCTATCCATCATTCTCTCTCGCTCTTCTGAGGCCCAGTGGCACATAGCAACAATATTCTGCTTCTTTCCACTTTTTTTCTGATGCCCCTCCCCCATGTCAAAATAGCTCTCTTTAAACTAATTTAGACCCACCACTGCCTACAGCAGTTCAGAGTTTTATTGTGCTGCTTTCCTCTCTCATGAGATCTCAGTAGATTTCAAACCTTGGTCAGAAGACAGTACTGGTGGATGATTCAGGTGGCAAAGGAGGCCCATTTCCTCCATTCTTATTGTCTATAAATTGCTACTTTTGCTACTTTAAATCATTCATTTAAAAAATATGTATTAAGAATCATCTCAATAAGCTATTAGTGCTAGATGCTAAAGATATAGCAGTGAACAGCAGTCTCTGCTATCATGAACCTTGTAGTCTAGTGAAAGAGACAAGTAATAAATAAGGAAACCAAATGTAAATGGGATACTTACGGTAGCCATAAATACAAAGAATGAAATAAAGAAATGAGATGGAATGAGATGAGCAAGTTTAGAAGAAGTGGAGTCTCGGTCTAGCAGAAGAACAGAAAGAAGGCTAGTGTGGCCAGATACATGTTCAGTTGGGGTAGAATTTTATGAGATGAGTTTAGGGAGATAGATAATTTTCAGTGATGCTAAGGAGTTTGGATTTATTTAAAAAAAAGGGAAGTCATGAGAGAGTTTTAAACAGGACAATAACATCTGATTTATAGTTTAAAAATTACTCTGACATTCTGAGTGAAAAATAGTGTGGAAAAGAGAAAGAGTGGAAAAGGGAAATCTGCTAGGAGGTACTGATGGCGAGAGATGATAATGCTGCAGGTCCGGTGGAATCAGTGTCGATGGAGATAAATGGATACTTTTCAGATATTTTTGAGATAGAGTTGGAAAGACTTGCTGCTGGATTGGTTTTAGGGGTTGATGGAGAGAAAGAAAACTTGAGCAATACTAGGGTTTGGCTTGACCAACTGGGTGACTGACGGTGCCATCTACAGAGATGATAAAGACAGGTGGATAAATGGGTTTTGTGGAGGGAGAGAAGTATGAGTTTTGTTTCTGTCCACATTAGTAATTTAGAGGATCTTTTAGCCAGCAGCCTACCAAGAAGAGATGTCATGTCAGCAGAAGATATAGTTTGGGAGTCATTAGAATGTCAATGGTATTTAAAACTATAGCACTGCACGAACCCATCAAGGTAAGATAGAGAAGTCGATTCCTGAGCTTACAAACACTTAGAGATCAGTTGGAAAAAGAGGAACTAGCTAGGGAAAGTGTGATGCCACTGAAAACATGAGACAAAATTATCTTAAGAAAGAGTGATCATCTGTATTGAGTGCAGCTGACAGGACATTAAGTTTGAGGACAGAGAGGTGACCACTGGATCTGTCAAGATGGAGGTTATTGGTGAACTCGGTAAGAGTGATTTCAGTGGTTTTGTCGGGAGAGAAGCCACATTCTGGAAGAGTGAATGGGAGAGGAAGAAATGAAAAAATCAAATATAAACACCATTTTTGGCCTTCCCACCCTTAATGCTGTTACTCTGTTGAAGTTTACTAGAATATCTTGGGATAATCCTTGGGGGTGGATGATTATAGAGAAGGAAGGGTTTATATTCCCAATTTGAGCAATATTTGTCATAAAACATGAATTATCCTTATCAATCATATTTCTATTAGGGGCTCTCATTACCTCATCTTTAGGGTGATGACTGAATCTTGTCTTTAACCCTCTGTCTTCTCCCTTTACTTTCCTAACTTTCCCGTCATCCCTTGAATAAAGTATTTTTGTCATGTTCACTCTTCTGTGCTCTGTACTTCTTATAACTACTCTTGATTTCTTTTAACTATTCCATTTTCTTCCCCTTTTATAAACCTAAATGAAATTTTCTTTCTTGTGGTTGAGTTTCTGTTACCTTTTGTCTGATATTTTTCTTCTTAGGTTTTGTGCAGGGTTTCCTTTCCTAGGTAATTTTTCTATGCCCATTGTATTGTTCAAATAAGTCACATTTTCCCAAACAAGAACACAATGCTGGAGTAAGTAGCCATTTGTGGAACAGACTGTAGGTGGTTGCTAAAACTAGGGTGACTATTATGTTTGATTACTACCTTTTCAGTCAACTCTTGCCATCATGGTCAGTGATAAATTACACATTAATACTAGAACAGAACTGTAAGAGGAGAATAAGAGCTTTCTATGGCATGTAGAAGAAGTTCTGGTTTGAATGCTGCACTTGAGACCTCCTTGTCTTTTCCTCCCAGGCACACTGCTAGATTACATTTCCAAGCCTCCTTTGCAGTTGTATGTAGTAGCCATGGTGTTGAGATCAGGCCAGTGGATTAAAGGTGGAAGTGAAGTGAGCAACTTCCAGACTTGACCTATATAAATGAGAATGCTGTTCTGTGCTCTCTCTTCCCTTGTCTCCTGGCAATTTTCAGAGCATCCCGCAGTACACCTCAAGACTTTGGAGCTAATAAGCCACAAGACAGAAGGAGTCTGGGTCTTTGAAGGCAACCATATACCCAGGAACATAGTCTTCAGAAGTCTCTTTGTTACAGTTGCTGGTGTTGCCGACCCTAACTGATAGATATTCCTTGTGTGAGTTTTCTCTGTGCATTTGGTCATTCCTCCTCACTGTCCTGGAGTGCCCTCTTCTCACTTTATGAAATCTGACAGCTACTTTGCTGACCTGTTTTCTATTTTTTTCTGGTATAAAATATTTTCTGACTAACCCAGCCTGGGGCAGTCTCTTCCTTTAAATTTCTAAAGTGACTATTAGCTTTGTGGTCTACTGAGTGAATATTGAAAAGATCATAAGCTCTTAATATCTGAGTTATTTTGGGTAAGGTAGCTAACCTGTTTACTTTTCCTTAAAAAAAGACATAATAACAATCCATACCTCATAAAGTTGTTATGTGGTTTAGATGAGGAAATATATGTAAAGAGCTTAGAACAGTACCTGGCATGTAGGAAGTGCTCTATCATTAGACTTTGTCTCCTACTAGTTTACTTTTTTCTGTATACTGTGCTCCTATGTCAAGCATTGGCCTAGTGGAATGGATATCACAGTGAATGATATGCTGCTGTTCTTATAGTTTCTTCATCTGTAACACTTATTAATACATAATGCAACTTGCCTTCAATGGCATTTATTGAGCATCTACTATATGCCAAAGACTGAGCAATATATTGTTGGGATATGAATATCTCCAAGGAGGTCAATTAATTTTAATATCTCTATAAGTCAGCAGATCAAATTAATTAATACTATTTGAAGCAGTGTTTAGGAATATTTTGTTTTCTTCTTCAAAGCTGGATCCCTGGAGTTTAATAAAACTTCTTACCTCATAGGGCTATTTTGCAGGTCAAATGTTAGAATATGTGGAAGTACTCTGCAAACTTAAAGTATAGAGCAAATGTTTATGAAGATGTCAATTTCCAACTCTTCACAGTTTTTTAAAAGAAGTTTTCACCTTTGTGTGGTTTTTGTCTTCCCTCTAAATTGAATATAAGCTTGTTGAGGGTGAGGTATGCATTATTAATCTCTGTAAATCCCTAGTATCTACCTCCTTGCTAAGGACAAGCACTAAAAACACTTTTATGGTTCAAAATTTTGCACAATGTTTACCATGAAAACCCTTGACCCCTTACTTTACCTGGGTTTTCTGCAAAGTTGTACTTATGTACTGGGTGAGATTTGGCTGTGTTGGTTTCAGAGAAGAAACCTGTTTGAGGCATGTTGCTAAGTGGAAAATACACTTTAAAAACGTATATTTAGTTCTCTGAGCAAAACTTGCGTTTTAAGCACCAATTTTCAATGAAGCTGACAGGCAAGAAATGATTATTGAGCTGTTGGTCTGCTCTGTGCATCTGTACACACAGTGTTGAATAAGCTGTTAATCCTTCCATCTTTACAGGATATTTTAGGAATGCTCATGGTGAGGTCATGCATATCCATTTCTGTAGTGTTCTCCCACTCTACCCACTCACCATGTGTTCTGGTGCTGTGATATTTTTGTCCACTCTCATAGTACTCTCTTCTTCTTACCTTACTTCCCTCCCCCAAATCCAGGAAAAAGAAAGTTGATTCTTCAAATTTTTCCCAAATTGAAAATGTGACTGAGATTAGGAAGAAGGGCATTGCTATTTTTTTCTTCCCCACTTCAGGTTGGTGTTGAAATGACTCACAGTAAACAGTTTGATATTCTGTAAAAACAATTCTTCAATCGAAGAAAAAATTATATCAGTGAAAAAAACAATGTTTTTTTGGAAGAAATTTCCTTGTGTTTCTAACTTTCACTTGTAAATTCTGCTGTTACTGCCTTTCATGCAATTTCAGGTCAGCAGAATGACTTTCTAAAGGAAAATATGATTAAGTCATACTTTTTACAATGGTCCAAGGTGTGATTTTAATTACGATATACTTGTATTGAATTTAAAGAAAATCTTTGTTGTTGGTCCAGCACCATGGACAGAGAAATGGCTTCTAGTCCTCCTAGGTCAGCTAGCAATTCACCTATATAGTTTAGGTCCTCAATTCATATAAATTAAATACAAATTTAATTTGCATTAAATGATTTCATGTCATGTCTTAACCCAGGACTACTGCCTTTTAAACTTTACTAATCTTTTCTTGAATATTCTAGGTACCATTTTTCTTCCTTAGCTACAGGTAGTTTGAGATGGTCTAGACTCCAGTTCCATGAGCCAACTACTCTGCAAACTCTACTCCCTCACTTTTAAAAAATACTATTTTTTAGCTGGGCATGGTGTGCATGCCAGTAGTCCCAGCTACTTGGGTGGCTGTGGCAGGAGAATCACTTCAGCCCAGGAGTTCAAGCGATCCTGGTGAGCTATGATCCTGCTGCTGCACTCCAGTCTGGGTGACAGAGACCCTATCTCTAAAACTAAAATTATATTTTGAAATAATTATAGATTTATAGAAAGTTACAAAAATGGTACAGAGAAGTCCTGTGTATCCTTTACCCAGTTTCCCCCAACATAGGGTTGCCAAATAAGATACAGAACACTTCGTTAAATTGGAAATTCAGACAAACAATGTATACTTTTTAGTAAAAGTATTTTTAGTATAAATATGTCCTATCCAATGTTTGGGACATACTTATACTAAAAAGTGATTTTTGTTGTTTATCTGAAGTTCAAATGGGGCTTTTTTGTCATTAGGATATATCTCAGTAGGGATGAAGAGTCAAATTATATATATATATATGTGTGTGTGTGTGTGTGTGTATATATATATATATATATATATTTTTTTTTTTTTTGAGATGGAGTCTTGCCACCCAGGCTGGAGTGCAGTGGCCCAATCTTGGCTCACTGCAAGCTCCGCCTCCCAGGTTAACACCATTCTCCTGCCTCAGCCTCCCAAGTAGCTGGGATTGCAGGCGCCCGCCACCATGCCCCACTAATTTTTTTGTATTTTTAGTAAGGATGGGGTTTCACCGTGTTAGCCAGGATGGTCTCGATCTCCTGACCTTGTGATCCGCCCGCCTCGGCCTCCCAAAGTGCTGGGATTACAGGCGTGAGCCACCTCACCCAGTCAAATTATAGTGTTTTAAAGTCACTTGGAATAGTTCATCTCTGTCTGGTTATGACACCTGGATACATAGTTATGTTCCTTTGTGTCATTTTACTTTTGAATATTTTAGAAATTGTTTTTAAATTTAATTTTGTTTTATAGAATATTTACATGGTTCTAAAGTCAAACTTACATGAATATAATTTTAATGAATTTTCTCTCTGAACTGAAATTAGTTTGCTTATTTTAATTTTTAAAAACAGATGCAATATTGTTTCCCTAGGTACCACTCTTTAATGATTATTTTATAAAACATCTTTCTGAAACAGAATAATCCCAGAAAGACAGTCTATATAACACTGGGTGATCTTCTTTTGGGTTGCTTTAAAGTAAAGTCACCTCATATTCAACCTAAAGTAGAGAGAAACTGGAATTTCATGCTAATTAGCCTCCTAGTTCCTTTTATTTTGTACATGGCTAAGAATATTTTCATGAAGTTCCTAAATGGAAAATCAACAAGGGAGTTTTGCAAATGTAACCCTAATTAAGGTACTTGGCTTTTATTTTTAACAACTCTATATGTAGATTTTATATTTTGAAATTTTGAAAACAAGCAATGAATTAATAACATTTCTTTAAAAAGCTATTTTGGGGTGGGAATGAACTACTATTCAATGTTAATTCAATTAAAGAAATTAAACATGAGCTGTTAGTACAAGTCCTTGGGATATTTATGCATATCTTAATTTTAACAAGAGAAAAATGACAGTTTAGGCCTAGCCAATGCTTGCTATTTTCATTTTGGTGTTAGTTTTGTGTCTGTCTATATTCTTGACTTCCATCTTTGCCTATTTTTTGTCTTCTTAGAAAGATAAATCTTTAACAATAAAAGTATATTTGTAGTTTTCTGGTTATTAAAGTAATACATGCTTATTATAGAAAAATTGGAAAGTTATGAAAAAGGAAAACAAAATCTCTTACAATAGTTCCATTACCCAAAGAAAATCATAGTTACTATAGATGTAATTCTAATATTTTTCTATGCTTATTTTACATAATTGGGATTACAGTTTGCGTATATTCAATTTTATTATCTTTTTTCTGTTTAACATTAAAACATAAGCATTTTGCATATTATTAAAAACTATAAATAATTTATTGGTTAATTAAAGTTCTGTCATGAAACTTGAATGAAGATTTTAAATCATTCATCTTTTGATCCAATTACTATAAACCATGTATAAAATATTTAAAGGCATTTTAAAATATGATTATGATCTTCCAAAGAGAAATTCTAGGGGAAATGTCTTTACTTATTATTTCCACCTGGGGTTTTTATAAGTTGTGAGAAATTTGTAGAAATTCTTGTGTCATTTTACATTATGTAATTAATCCATATGTCTTTACACTAGTGGTTCTTAGTGGGGTCCTTGGACCGGAATCATCAGCATCATCTAGGGGCTTGTTAGAAATGCAAAATTTTGGGCACTATTCCAGGCTTACTGAATCAGGAACTCTGAGGGTAAGCCTCAGCGATCTGTGATTTAACAAGTCCTTCTGGCAATTCTGACACACACTTAAGTTTGAGAACCACTGCTTTAGAGTAATTCTTAACAAGGGGGTTCTCTTTTATCATTTCTTTAAAAGGTATTAATTAACTAGTCAATTAATTCACCAAACAATCATTTACTGTCTGTAATGACAAGCATTGTTCTAAGATACACAGGAGAAAACAGAACAGAAAGAGTCCCTACCCTCATAGATCTAATACTCTAGTGGTGGTGGTGGGGTCAGACAATAACCAGATAACTAAAATATATAGAATGTCAGTGGTAATAAGTGCAATAGAGAAAAATAAAACAGGAAAAGGGGACAGGGAGTGCTGGGATGGTTCACAATTTAAGTGGAATGGCCATGATAGGTTTTACTGAGAAGGTGATGTGAGGCTGCCAATCATGCCAAGATTTTTGGAAAAATATTCTAAGCAAAGGGAGCAATAAGTGCAAAAGCTCAGAGGTGTGACAACACTAACCTGTTTCAGGAACGGCAAGATCAGTGTGGCCAGGAACAAGGAGGGTAATTGGAAACGGGGTCAGAGGTGAGGGAGTGATGGGAGAAAATAATGCAGGTGGTTGTCGAGTAGCATACACAAAACTGTAATCATGGAGGGGCTGTAGAATGGATGCGCCATGGGTGCCCCATCCAGATCTCCTTTGCCAGCTGATACATCTATTCCCGAGCTTCTGGGAGTGTTGCTTGCTAACAGCTCACAGCAGCTACTTTTTGTAGTGAATTGACCTTGGCTGAGCACGACAACCTAGGAAGCTTATTCTTCTCATCTCCAACTAGGGGTAGTCTACACAGCTAATGACTCACTGACACACAGGTACAAAAAGCTAGCCCCCTAGTTTCAAGGTGGAACTAACTGTATGGTACTATTTATGCTTCAGAGCACCCTGTCGGATCAGGCTGAAAGAAAGTTTTCAACTCAGAATGCATCCTTGCATAGTGGTGTTTCCTCTGTTCCAGCCTGTTTCCCTCACTTCCTTTCTCCTGAGAACACTTTAATAAATTCTGTGAACAACAATCCTTGTCACAGCTTCCGATTCTAGAAATACCAACCTAAGTTAGTTGGTACTAAGAGTGGTCTTGAAAGACTCTGTGAATGGGATTCTGGCATTGGATCATTCACTGGTTCAATGGTAATGGGGACTTCATCCCTGGTGGAAGGTAGAGTATTGACAGTCCATGGCATGCTGGAGCAAAATGATTGCTACATCTTTAGCCTGAAGTGAGCTGGGATAATATGCAGGTAGAAGGGGATTCCCTTGCTTGTACAATGTCTCTGGCACTTGGGAAGTATGGGGAAGTAGAAACTATAAGAACTGGAGTTGCTAAGCATCACTGATGCATTGGATAGAGAACATGACAAGCTCAGATCCCATTAATCAGCAAGTAAAAGTAAAGTGTGAGAGTCACAGGTCTTTCTTGGCAGCATTTAAGAAGAGCCTCATACCTGAAGCTGAAGAGAAGATAGCCTTAAAAATCAGGCACAAGACATAATTGTAAGAGTGGCAGAACTTCAAAGGAGGCTGAATGTCAGCCTAGGCAAGTCTCTTATGCCAAAGTCAGGGCCTTGACTGGGAAGGGGCTCTGAGACTTGGCGTGGAGATAAGAAACCCTGAACTCTCTGAGTCTACAGAAGTGGTGTACTGTGTCTTGCTGGAAGATAGAGTTACCCTTCTCTTGAAGAATATGCAGAGGCCTCAAATGAAGCAGATGCCTTACAAGTCAAAGCCTGTCTTCCTCATGATCTATGCCTACCAACCCTAATCACCACCAGACCAATAACTAGGGTCAAATCTCAGCATGATCTAAGAGGCAGTGCTGAGCATATTCAAGGAGGAGGGGGACTGTATATCAAAGGAGTTGCAAGATTAGCTAACGTGTACCAGCAGTTACTGAGAGTATGCTTGGAAGTGATCCTGGAGGTGCTGGTCCAGGGAGGCAGACTATAAAACTGTTATGGAAAATTTGTTGATTATATTAGTTTTTTATTGCTATGTAACAATTATCACAAACTTAGAAACTCAAAATAATACACACTTACTACCTCTTAGGTCAGAAGTCCAAGCATGACTTGAATTCTCTGTTCGCAAATGGTTTCTCAAGACTGAAATCAAGGTGTCATCTGGGATTGCAGTCTCATTTGATAGTTGGGATCCTCTTCTAAGCTTATTGGTTGTTGGCAGAATTCAAGTTTTTGCAGCCATAGAACTGAGATTCTCAGCTCTTAGAGGCTGCCCACTGTTCCCTGATACTGTTCCTACTGTAACCCTCTCCACATTATAGCACTTTGCTTCTTCAAGGCCTACAAGAAAGTGTCTGCTGCTGCTTCTTATCTTACTTTCTTTAAAGGGCTTGCCTAATTTTGTCAGGTCCACCCAGGATGATCTCCCTTTTGATTACTTCAGAGTCAACTGATTAAGGACCTTAATTTCATCTGTAATAGTCCTTCACCTTTGTCATGTAACATAACATAATCACAGGAGCTAGATCCCATTATATTCATAAGTCCTGCCCACACTCAACTGGAGGAATTATATAAGGCATGAACATTAGGGAGCAGGGATCTTAGAGGCCATCTTATAATTCTGCCTACATCATCAATATGGGAGCACTTTCCTGTGACACATCTTTTGACACCCTAGTGTAGTTCCAGGGGAACTTTTTTTTTTTTTTTTTACATATTCTTGGGATAACACTTGGAGACTTGGAAAAAAGTGATAGTCTATATTAAATGAAGTAGAAATGCCAGGATTGCCAAGCAAATGTGGGGAAAGGGGTCAAAAGGCTTCCAGAAGGGGACATTCTAGAATGGACCCAACCAATTGACTATGTTATTTGGGAGGGACTTATTTACTAAGGCAATAAGGAATGCACTGGCAAAAGTGGCACACACCTCATTGATAAGCTTAATATTGTCTGTTCTCTGTAGGCCAGAACTGATAGTAGAAAATGCTGTTTACAGAGCTAGCTCCCTAGTAGCAATGGGGATGATGGGATCACAGAATAGCAAAGGACAGATGGCAGTGCTTAACCATCAGAAGTAAGGTGGGCATAATGATCATAATGGACAGCAAATTCAGAATGGTAGCTAGGGGATCCTGACTTTCAGGGATCTATGGGGATGGCTAATAGAACATGGTGTTTTCAGAGGTATCATAGATAGGCAGCCAATTTGGGTATTGCTTACCATATATAATTAAAAGAGATCGAGAATGGATGATCAGAAGGCTGAGGTCAGCAACTCAATGGAAAGTCACAATCCTATGACCAGTTTCAAGATCCAAGATAGTTTTTAGAATAAATTGAAGACTGGGTCCCCATGAGGAAGGACCTTACCACACCATAGCAATTACATACAATAGAAATTCCCCCCAGTTCTTTCTTATGGGGACTTAGGGACATTTCCTTGAGTAACCATGTGTGGGGGAAAGGGGAATCCTCACATTTCCAGGTTTGTTGGATACAGGGTCCTAGTTGACACTGATACCCCAGGACCCTAAATACCATTATGACTTCCTCATGTTAGTGTACAGGCCTAAGGGGCCAGGTAATAAATGGAGCTCTAGCTTGCTTGGGTATGACTCATTAGTGGGCCCACTGGGTCCACAGACTCACCCAAAAGTATAATCAATATGGACCTACCTAGCACTGGCAATCTTCATATTGGGTCCCTGACCTGTAGAGAACCCTTGAAACTATCCCCCACCCCCACACCCCAGCCAAGACAATCACAGACATTATTGCAACCTTAGCAGAGTGGATCAAACTGTGGGGAAAGGAATAAGATCTTTATTTGGCAGATGAGACTGTTTTATTTTGTGAGGAAAGCACTGATAGGGCATCAGTTGCCTTTTCTCTTGCTTTCCCATGATCCATCTGCTTTGTACTTAGCTGCAACAGTAAGGTTCTGCCAATTTTCGTTTTCTATGGTGTGTGGGTATGTGTATGTGTATATATGTGTGTGTTCCTGTGTTTTCATAGATATTTTCATGGGAACCCGAAGGATGCTGTCTACAGACAGGATTGTTAGTCAGATATCATTTAAAAATAGGTAACTGAAATAACTTTTAAAATAATTTAAATTTGACAGGGCGTGGTGGCTCAAGCCTGTAATCCCAGCACTTTAGGAGGGTGAGGCAGGCGGATCACTTGAGGTCAGGAGTCACCAGCCTGGCCAACATGGTGAAACCTCTTCTCTACTAAAAATATAAAAAATTAGGGAGGTGTGATGGTGCATGCCTGTAATCCCGGCTACTCTGGAGGCTGAGGCAGAAGAATTGCTTTAACCCAGGAGGCGGAGGTTGCAGTGAGCAGAGATCGCATCACTGCACTCCAGCCTAGGTGACAGAGTGAGACTCCGTCTCAAAAGAATTTTTTTTAAAATTTATTATTAAATCACATAAAAGAATGAATTCTGGCAGGCAGGTATAAACAGCTGTAAAATTATATTACTTTGACATGCCCCAACAAATCTTCAGGGGGCTTAATTCACCATAGGGTAGTTCCTGTTGAATTCCTTGGGCCCACATTTACCTAACATTTTTGTAGGACTGTAACAAAATGTCTCAGAAATAAGGTCAAAAAGTCAGTGATTATGCAATAGCACCAAATGTGGGGGAATATATGGACATTATTTTGCTGTGACTTTATTCAGAATTTTACTTGGAAGCAGCTTGGACCCTGAGTCATTCTCATATGACTTCCTATCCTGGGTTGGGGGTCTTCATTCTTTCAAAATTGCTGAGGGCATGGCTATGACAGGTAGCCTGTACTTAGAGGGTAGTTGATCCTGTGAGCAGATTGTGACCAAACAGGAAGTGTAAGCCTTTTTGAAGGTGATGATTTGCTGGAAATAGAACTTTATAATTTCTATGTGAACACGTGACAAAATGTTTCCAGGTTGGGTGCCTTCTGTGACTCTATTCTTGACATTTAGCCAGTCACACCATGAAATTAATGTAACATGGTTGTGAGGCCACTTAAAATGATTATAAATCTTATTGGTTTGCTGGGGCTGTCATAAAGTATCACAAACTGAGTGGTTTGAACAACGGAAATTTATTTTCTCACAGTTCTGCAGGCTGTAAGTCTGAGATCAAAGTGTTGGCAGGATCATGCTCCCTCTGAAGGCTCTAGGGAATGATATGCTCTAGGCTTCTCTCCTGGGTCCTGATGGTTCTTTGGCCAATCTGTACATGGTGTTCTCCTTATGTTTGTGTCTGTGTCCAAATTTCCCCCTTTTATAAGAACACCAGTCATACTGGATTAGGAGCCTACGCTACTCCAGTATGACTTCATCTTAACTAATTGTATCCACAACAATCCTGTTTCCAATAAGGTCACATTCTGTCATACTAAGAATTAAGATGTCAATATATGAACTTTGGGAGGGCACAATTCAATCTGTAACAGACTCCCTTCTTTATATTTGGGCCAGTAGTTCTCAATCTTGATTGTACATTAGGACCTGCTTGGGAGATTAGGCAGGAGAAGGAAATAAAGGGTATTCAATTAGGAAAAGAGGAAGTCAAATTGTCCCTGTTTGCAGATGACATGACTGTATATGTAGAAAACCCCATCGTCTCAGCCCAAAATCTCCTTAAGCTGATAAGCAACTTCAGCAAAATCTCCGGATACAAAATCAATGTACAAAAATCACAAGCATTCTTATACA
Organism: Pongo abelii; assembly: GCF_028885655.2. NCBI lineage: Eukaryota > Metazoa > Chordata > Mammalia > Primates > Hominidae > Pongo > Pongo abelii. The sequence goes on from NC_072008.2 coordinate 20,687,680, forward strand.
TCAATAACAGACAAACAGAGCGCCAAATCATGAGTGAACTCCCATTCACAATTGCTTCAAAGAGAATAAAATACATAGGAATACAACTTACAAGGGACGTGAAGGACCTCTTCAAGGAGAACTACAAACCACTGCTCAATGAAATAAAAGAGGATACAAACAAATGGAAGAACATTCCATGCTCATGGGTAGGAAGAATCAATATCATGAAAATGGCCACAGTGCCCAAGGTAATTTATAGATTCAACACCATCCCCATCAAGCTACCAATGACTTTCTTCACAGAATTGGAAAAAACTACTTTAAAATTCATATGGAGCCAAAAAAGAGCCCGCATCACCAAGTCAATCCTAAGCCAAAAGAACAAAGCCAGAGGCATCATGCTACCTAACTTCAAACTATACTACAAGGCTACAGTAACCAAAACAGCATGGTACTGGTACCAAAACAGAGATATAGATCAATGGAACAGAACAGAGCCCTCAGAAATAATGCCACATATCTACAACCATCTGATCTTTGACAAACCTGAGAAAAACAAGAAATGGGGAAAGGATTCCCTATTTAATAAATGGTGCTGGGAAAACTGGCTGGCCATATGTAGAAAGCTGAAACTGGATCCCTTCCTTACACCCTATACAAAAATTAATTCAAGATGGATTAAAGACGTACATGTTAGACCTAAAACCATAAAAACCCTAGAAGAAAACCTAGGCATTACCATTCAGGACATAGACATGGGCAAGGACTTCATGTCTAAAACACCAAAAGCAATGGCAACAAAAGCCAAAACTGACAAATGGGATCTAATTAAACTAAAGAGCTTCTGCACAGCAAAAGAAACTACCATCAGAGTGAACAGGCAACCCACAAAATGGGAGAAAGTTTTCCTAACCTACTCATCTGACAAAGGGCTAATATCCAGAATCTACAATGAACTCCAACAAATTTACAAGAAAAAAACAAACAACCCCATCAAAAAGTGGGCGAAGGATATGAACAGACACTTCTCAAAAGAAGACATTTATGCAGCTAAAAAAACACATGAAAAAATGCTCATCATCACTGGCCATCAGAGAAATGCAAATCAAAGCCACAATGAGATACCATCTCACACCAGTTAGAATGGTGATCATTAAAAAGTCAGGAAACAACAGGTGCTGGAGAGGATGTGGAGAAATAGGAACAGTTTTACACTGTTGGTGGGATTGTAAACTAGTTCAACCATTGTGGAAGTCAGTGTGGCGATTCCTCAGGGATCTAGAACTAGAAATACCATTTGACCCAGCCATCCCATTACTGGGTATATACCCAAAGGATTATAAATCATGCTGCTATAAAGACACATGCACACGTATGTTTATTGCGGCACTATTCACAGTAGCAAAGACTTGGAACCAACCCAAATGTCCAACAATGATAGACTGGATTAAGAAAATGTGGCACATATACACCATGGAATACTATGCAGCCATAAAAAATGAAGAGTTCATGTCCTTCGAAGGGACATGGATGAAACTGGAAACCATCATTCTCAGCAAACTATCGCAAGGACAAAAAACCAAACACTGCACGTTCTCACTCACAGGTGGGAATTGAACAATGGGAACACATGGACACAGGAAGGGGAACATCACACTCCGGGGACTATTGTGGGGTGGGGGGGAGGGGGGAGGGATAGCATTAGGAGATATACCTAATGCTAAATGAAGAGTTAATGGGTGCAGCACACCAACATGGCACATGTATACATATGTAACAAACCTGCACATTGTGCACATGTACCCTAAAACTTAAAGTATAATAATAAAAAAAATCCTGATTCCCAGATTGCACCCAAGACCAAAGACATCTAGAATATCTGTGGGACCCAGGAATCAGCACTTTAAAAAACTCTCTAGGTGATTCCAATGTGTTGACAGGGTGAAGAACCACTCTATTTGGGCGTTCCTCATCAAGAATGAGGAAGAACAGAAATTCACCCAATTCTACAGACAAAATGTTAGGAAAAGAAAAATCCAGTAACATTCAAAAATTTCTACTTGTTAGTAGTATGATTAATTTTAGAATCAGGACTTTTTTTGAAAACTGGAATTATAGCTGATTTTTTTTCTTTTCAATTTTTTTCTTGTGCTATTTAGAAAATCTTCTACAATTAATGTGGAATTCTTGTACAAAAACCCAGCAATAAACTTTTTTAAAAATGGAAAACACATCCCTTTTTCTTATTCTTAACAACCATGGACTACTATATAGAAAAATAGGAAAGCATTCCCTCTGGATTTGGTGTCATAAAGGGGCTTGATAAACTCTTGGCCATCCTATCTAATTACTGTCAAGTCAAAGAACTATAGGTGGCTCCTTTTAAAACAAAGTGGTCATTTATGGTAGCAATTCACCAATGTTTAACTGATTTATGAGTAACAAATGTGTCACAAATTAGCTCACTCAGATACCTTGACACACATTTCAAAACCAATTTATCTTAAAGGTTATGATAGAAAATGATGTTGCTCAATCTTAAACACTCTTAAGGGTACTCCATCTTAAATGGTTTGGGATTTTTGTTAAATCCAAGGTAGGGTTTGATTACATACTTTAAATTTTTAAGGATTTATTGTGGTCTAGAATTTGGGACATTTTTGTCTTTTCTTTCTTAGTTAGTGGTGACCCAATATTATTTCTCAAGGTAAATATTGGCCTTGCCTGTGGGTAGTCCTCTTGGCCTCTTATTCACACTCTCCAACTTTTATAAAAGGTTATGAATCCCTACTATCTGCTCAGCTGATTGTTAAAACACATTGCTCTAACACTCAAATGGCAACTTAGGATGTACTAACACCAAGATCTCATATGGAAAGAGGAATCTCAAACCTGCTGTCACTCAGAACTTATCTAAAGCTTGGTTGGCTTCTGGCAATTGATCCTTTAGATATAATTGCACACATGGAATGGCATATGTTCCAGGTTATGCACTAGAGCAATTTTTTTAAATATAAAAGATTGAAAACCAATTCATCATTTTTTTCTTTTGTGGATCATACTTTTTGTGTTGTATCTAAGAAATCTGCCTTACCCAATGTCACAAAGATTTTCTTCTGTTTTTTTCTTTCATGAATTTTAGATTTTAGGTTGTATGTGTAGGTCTATGATCTACCTTGAATTAATTTTTATATATGGGGTGTATTATGGATTGAAGTTCATTGATTTTGCATATGGACATATAATTGTTTTAGGAAAAGAATAGTCTTTGTACCATTGCCAAAATCAGTTGTTCATGTGAATCTATTTCTGGACTCTCTGTTTTGTTCTGTTGATCTATTTGTCTATCTTGATACCAGTACTACACTGTCTTGATTACTCTAGCTTTATCATAAGTCTTGGACTTTATTAAAATTAAAAATTTCTGCTTTTTGAAAGATACAATTGGAGAATGAAAAGACAAGCCACAGATGGGAAAAACATTTGCAAATCATATAAGCAACTTGTGTTCAGAATATATAAGGAATCCTAAATTCAAAAAGTAGGCAAATGATCCAGTAAAAATGGGCAAAAAATGTGAACAGATATTTACATCACCAAGAAGATATAAAGATGGCAAATAAGCACATGAAAAGATGCTCAACATCATTAGTCTCCAGGAAAATGCAAATTAACCACCATGAAACACCACCATTCTCCCTGTAGAATGGCTAAATTAAAATGACTGACCATACCAAGTGTTGGCAAGGATGCAAATGAACCAGAACTCTCTTACACTGCTGGTGGGAATGTAAAACAGAACTGCTTTAGAAAACAGTTTAATAGGCCAGGCGTGGTGGCTCATGCCTGTAATCCCAGCACTTTGGGAGGGCGTGGCGGGTGGATCACCTGAGGTCAGGAGTTCGAGACCAGCCTGACCAATATGGTGAAACCCTGTCTCTACTAAAAATACAAAAATTAGACAGGCATGGTGGCATGTGCCTGTAATCCCAGCTACTCGGGAGGCTGAGACAGGAGAATTGCTTGAACCTGGGAGGCAGAGATTTCAGTGAGCTGAGAACAGCCACTGCACTCCAGCCTGGGTGACAGAGTGAGACTCCATCTCAAAAACAAAACAAACAAACAAACAAAAAAACAGTTTAACAGTTCCTTAAAATGGTAAATATATATCTACTACATGATCCAGCCATTCTACCTCTAGGTATTTACCCAAGAGAAATATCTTGTCCATAAATGTTCATAGTAACTTTATTTGTAACAGCCAGAAACTGGCAACAACTCAGATGTCTATCAACAGGCAAATGGATAAACAAACTGTGTTATACAATGGAATGCTACTCAGTAATAAAAAGGAATAACTATTTGATATACATAACATGGATGAATCTTAAAATAATTAGTCTAAATAAAAGCAGCACTACAAAAAAAAGAGTACTCACTGTATGATTTCATCTATATAAAATATCTGGAAACTTCAAACTAATCTATAGTGACAGAAGGCAGATCAATGATTACCTGGGGAGGCTGGGAAGAAACAGGCAGGGAAGAATGGGCAGGAGGAATTACGTAGGGGCTAAGAATGGTTTTTACATTTTTAAATGGTTGAAAAATATCAAAAGAATAACACTTCGTTGATATGTGGAAATCATATGAAATTCAAATTTCAGTATTCATAAAGTTTTATTAGAATATAGCACATTAGTTTATATGTTGTCTGTGGTTGCTTTTGCACTATATTCATGGAGTTGAGTAGTTGCCTCAGAGACCATATGGCCTGAAAACATGAAAATATTTACTACTTGGCCCTTACAGAAAACATTTATCAATCCCAGCTCTAGACAATGCATAGTTTTCCATTGAAGCACATTTTCCCTACAAAAGATATTAGTATTTCTAACTTTATCTTTCTTCCTTCCCTTCTCTTTCTTCCCTCCCTTCCTTTCTTCAACAAACATTTATGGAGTGCCTACTGTACACCAGTATGGTGAGCCTTGGCAGTAGAAAAGGAAGAGAAAACATCATCTCTGTGCTAACGCAGTTTGCAGTCATGAGAAGAGAATCATTCATCAAATAGTCATGTATAGATGTATAACAATGGGCTGCGAAGTTCCCATAAGGGAAGGAATAGGGTGTTATAAAAATGTGTATGAGAGGCCCAGTCTTGGTGGAGTGGAATTGGGGCAGGGAGAACTTCCCCTCAAACAACTGAAGATGGAACTGACTGATTACTATGTAGGGTTTAAGTGAAGAAGGAGTGGTTGCCCATGGCAGGGGATGTATCTTTAGTTGGGGAGAAGAGATTTTCAGGCAGAGGGAATAGCACGTGTTTCAAAGGCTTGTTGGCAGATCAAGAGCAAGAAGCATAAATGGAATGTAAAGAAAGCCCTTGAGTCTGGCTGGGCCATGGTGAGTATTTGAGGGAGTAAGATAAGAGATGAGGCTAGGGAAGAATGTAGGAGATAGCTCACACAGGGATCGGTGGGCCTTGTTAAGGGTTTCAGTCTTCATCTTGAGGACAGCAGGTGGCCACTGAAGAGTTTTTAATGAGAATGATGATATGTCACTTGGACCTACAGAGCAGATAATAGATAAAGGGGCAGAAGTAGATGTAGGAGATCAGTTGGGAGGCTACTGCAATAGTGCAAGTAAGGCCAGGATTTTTGTCTTACAAATCAAGGCATGGTTTGGTTTCTAGGATGCAATGCAAAACTATGCTTGTAACAGTGCCAGTGGCTCATAAGAATTCTTTGTAGATTTTGCTTGGAGAGATTTCCTTTATAGGTCTTTAGTGGAGATCCATAAGATGGCTCTTTCTTTGTAAAAATGATTCACCTAAAGACTTCTTCCTTTGAGTTGCAAGGTTCTTCTACCTCCTGTACACACACCACCACCACCACCACTACCAACCCTCCCCTGCTTGAGAGCTCAGGGAGTAAGCACAGCCTTTCAGATAGTGATCTTATTCCAGCTTGAAGGCATACTTGAAAATAACTGTGAAGCCTGTGACTTCTTTTTCTGCAAGACTAAAACATTTATATAGGGTTTTATTTGTTTTTAATTCTTTACAATTTCCTACTGATGGTGCTTCAGGCTACAGGGGATGCTTTTAATCATTAGCATTCTTACCTGACAGGACTTTTTAAAAAAATTTAATTTCTGTGGGTATATAGTAGGTGTGATGGTTAATACTGAGTCTCAACTTGATTGGATTAAAGGATACGAAATATTGATGCTGGGTGTGTCTGTGAGGGCATTGCCAAAGGAAACTAACTTTTGAGCCAGTGGGCTGGGAAAGGCAGACCCACCGTTAATCTGGGTGGGCACTGTCTAATCAGCTGCCAGAATGGCTAGAATAGAAATCCAGCAGAAAAATGTGAAAACAGAGACTGACCTAGCCTCCCAGCCTACATCTTTCTCCCATGCTGGATGCTTCCTGCCCTTGAACGTCAGACTCCAAGTTCTTCAGTTTTGGAACTTGGACTGGCTCTCCTTGCTCCTCAGCCTGCAGATGGCCTATTGTGGGATCTTGTGATCATGTGAGTTAATACTTAATAAATTCCATTTTATATATATATATATCTATTCCATCAGTTCTTTCCCTCTAGAGAACCCTCATACAGTAGATGTATATATTTATGGGGTCCATGAGATATTTTAATATAGACATGCAATGTGAAATAATCACAGGATGGAAAATGGGGTGTCTATCTTCTCAAGCATTTATCCTTTGTGTTACAAACAGTTCAATTATACTTTCAGTTATTTTTAAATGTACAATTAAATTATTATTGACTATAGTCACTCCATTGTGCTATCAAATACTAGGTCTTATTCATTCTATCTAACTATATTTTTGTAACCTTTAAACATCTCCATTTCCCCTACCTATCCTGCCCCAATTACCCTTCCCAGCCTCTGGTAACCATCCTTCTACTCTCTATCTCCATGAGTTTAATTGTTTTGACTTTTAGATCCCACAGATAAGTGAGAACATGCAATGACTGTCTTTTTATGACTGGCTTATTTCAGTTAACACAATGACCTCCAGTTCCATCCTTGTTTATGCAAATGACTAAATCTCATTCTTTTTAAATGGTTGAATAGTACTCCATTGTGTATATGTACCACATTTTTTCATCCATTCATCTGTTGATGGACACTTAGTTGGCTTCCAAATCCTGGCTATTGTGAACAGAGCTGCAACAAACATGAGAGTGTAGATATTTCTTTGGTATACTGATTTCCTTTCTTTGGGTATATACCCAGCAGTGGGATTGCTGGATCCCATGGCACCTCTATTTTTAGTTTTTTGAGGAACCTCCAAATTGTTTTCTATAGTGGTTGTACTAATTTACATTTTCACCAACAGTGTACAAGTGTTCCCTTTTCTCCGTATCCTTGCCAGCATTAATCATTGGCTTTCTTATGGATAAAAGCCATTTTAAGTGGGGTGAGATGCTGTATTAGTCCATTTTCATGCTGCTATAAAGAACTTCCCAAGACTGGGTAATTTATAAAGGAAAGAGGTTTAATTGATTCACAGTTCGGCATGACTGGGGAGGCCTTAGGAAACTTACAGTCATGGCAGAAGGCAAAGGGGAAGCAAGGCAACTTCTTCACAGGGTGGCAGGAAGAAGTGCCAGGCAGCATAAGGGGAAAGAGCCCCTTATAAAACCATCCTGAGAACTCACTCACTATCAAGAGAACAGCATGGGGGAAACTGCCCCCATGATCCAATTACCTCTACTTGTTCTCTCCCTTGAGATGTGGGGATTATGGGGATTACAATTCAAGATGAGATTTTGGGTGGGGGCATAGCCAAATCACATCAGATGCTATCTCATTGTAGTTTTGCTTTGCATTTCTCTGATAATCAATGATGTTGAGCACCTTTTTATATAACTGTTTGCCTTTAGTATGTTATCTTTTGAAAAATGTCATTCAAATCCTTTTCCCATTTTTAAATTGGATTATTATATATTTTTTTCCTATAGACTTGTTTGAACTCCTTATACATTCTGGTTATTAATCCCTTGTCAGATGGAAAGTTTGCAAATATTTTCTCCCATTTTGTAGGTTGTCTGTTTACTTTGTTGATTGTTTCCTTTGTTTTGCAGAAGCTTTTTAACTTGATGTAATTTCATTTGTCCATTTTTGCTTTGGTTGCCTGTGCTGGTGAGGTATTACTCAAAAAATCTTAGCCCAGACTGATGTCCTGGAGAGTTTCCCCAATATTTTCTTGTCATAGATTCATAGTTTGGAATCTTAGATTTACATTTTTATTCCATGTTGATTTGATTTTTATATATGGTGAGAGATAGAGGTCTAGTTTCATTCTTCTGAAATGAAGTTCCAGTTTTCCCAGCTCTATTTCTTGAAGAGACTGTCTTTTTCCCAGCAATCTTGGTGCCTTCGTCGAAAATGAGTTTACTGTAGGTGTGTGGATTTGTTTCTGGGTTCTTTATTGCATCCATCTATGTGTCTATTTTTATTCCAGTACCACACTCTTTTGGTTATTATAGCTCTGTAGTATAGTTTGATGGCAGGTAATGTGATTCCACCAGTTTTATTCTTTTTGCTTAGGATAGCCTTGGCTATTCTGGGTCTTCTGTGATTCCATATAAATTTTAGGATAGCTTTTTTTTTTTATTTCTGTGAAGAATGTCATTGGTATTTTGATAGGGATTGCATTGAATCTATAGATTGCTTTGGGTAGTATGAACATTTTAACAATAGTCATTCTTCCAATCCATGAACATAGAATATCTTTCTATTATTTGGTGTCCTCTTCAATTTCTTTCATCAATGTTTCCTGGTATCCATTATAGACATATTTCAACTTCTTTGGTTAATTCCTAGCTTTGTAACTTTATCTGTGGTTGTTGTAAATGCAATTACTTTTTAAATTTCTTTTTCAGATTGTTCACTGTTGGCATATATAAATGCTACTGATTTTTGTGTGTTGATTTTGTATCCTGCAACTTGACTGAATTTGCTTATCAGTTCTAATAGTTTTCTTGTGCAGTCTTGAGGTTTTTCCAAATATAAGATGATATCATCTGAAAACAAGGATAATTTGACTTTTTTCTTTCCAATTTGGATGTTCTTTACATCTTTCTCTTTTCTGATTGCTCTAGCTGGGACTTCCAGTGCTATGTTGAGTAACAGTAGTGACAGTGGGTGTCCTTGTAGTGTTCCAGATCTCAGAGGAAAAGCTTTCAGTTTTTCCCCATTCAGTATGATACTAGCTGTGGGTCTATTGTATATGGTGCTTATTGTGTTTAAGTATTTTCCTTCTATACCCAGGATTTTGAGAGTTTTGATCATAAAGAGTTGTAGAATTTCTTCAAATTCTTTGTCAGTATCAATTGAAATGACCATGTGGTTTTTGTCCTTTATTTTGTTGATAAGACGTATCCCATTGATTGATTTGCGTATGTTGAACCATTTTTGCATTTCTGGGATAAATCCAACTTGGCTATGATGAATCATCTTTTTAATGTATTGTTTAATTTGGTTTGCTAGTATTTTGTTGAAGATTTTTGCATCAATATGCATCAGAAATATTGGCCCAGTTTTCTTTTTTTGAGGTGTGTCTGGTTTTGATATCAGGGTAATACTGGCCTTGTAGAACGAGTTTGAAAGCATTCCCTCCTCTTCTGTTTTTAAGAATAGTTTGAGTAGGCCGGGTACAGTGGCTCACGCCTGTAATCCCAGCACTTTGGGAGGCTGAGGCAGGCAGATCACGAGGTCAGGAGATGGAGACCATCCTGGCTAACACGGTGAAACCCTGTCTCTACTAAAAATACAAAAAAATTAGCTGGGAGTGGTTGCGAGTGCCTGTGGTCCCAGCTACTTGGGAGGCTGAGGCAGGAGAATGGCGTGAACCTGCGAGGCGGAGCTTGCAGTGGGCCAAGATCGCACCACTGCACTCCAGCGTGGGAGACAGAGCAAGACTCCGTCTCACCAAAAAAAAAAAAAAAAAAAAACAACAACAGTTTGAGTAGAATTGATATTAGTTCTTCTTTAAATGTTTGGTAGAATTCAACAGTGAAGCCATTGGGTACTGGGCTTTTTTTTTACTAGAAGACTTTTATGGCTTTGATCTCATTACTTGCTGTTCAGGGTTTCCTCATGATTCAATTTTGGTAGGTTCTATGTGTCTAGGAATTTATCCATTTATTCTAGATTTTCTAATTTATTGGCATATAGTTGCTCATAGTGGCATTAATTATCCTTTGAATTTCTGCAGTGTCAGTTGCAATGTCTCCTTTTACATCTCTGATTTTATTTATTTGGGTCTTCTTAGTCTGGCTAATGATTTGTCAGTTTTGTTTATCTTTTCAAAAAACCAACTTTTTGTTTCATTGATCTTTTGTATTGTTTTCTTCATTTCAAATTAATATTTCTACTCTGATCTTTATTATTTCTTTTCTTCTACTAATTTTGGGTTTGGTTTGCTCTTGCTTTTCTAGTTTTTTAAGATGAATCATTAGATTGTTCATTTGAAGTTTTACCTCCTTTGTGGTCTTGGATAAGATCCGGAATTGTCTGGATTACCAGGCAGGGACTTTTGTTCTTTTCTCTTACTTTCTCCCAAACAATGGAGTCTCTCTATCTATGCTGATCCACCTCGAACTGGGGGTGTAGTGATGCAAGCACCCCTTTTGCCACCACCACTGGGACTTTGCTGGGTCAGATCCGAAGCCAGCACAGCACTGGGCCTTGCCCAAGGCCCTTCCCCCTTCAGGGTGGCAAGTTGCCCCCAGGCTCTAGGCATGTCCAGATATGCTGTCTAAGAGTCAGGGATTAGTGTCAGAAACCTTAGCAATTTACCTGATGTTCTATTCTACTGTGGCTAAGCTGGCAGTCAAGCCACAGTACAAAGTCCTTCCTGCTCTTCCCTCCCCTTTCCACTGGCAGAGGAGCTTCTCTGTGTGGCCACCACCAGCACTGGTCCACTGAGGGTTCTGCCAGCTCCCTGCCGATCTTCACTTAAAACCCAAGGGCTTGTGATGAATGCTGCCAGGTCTGGGACTCACCCTGTTCAAGGAAGTGGGCTTCTCTTTGGCCCAGGGCAGGTCCACAAATGCTCTCCAAGAGCCCAGGCCTAGATTTGGGGTCTTCAAGAGCCTACTTAGTGCTCTACCTTACTGTGGCTGAGCTGGCACCTAAGGTAGAAGAAAAAGTCACCTTTACTTTTCCCTTCGCTTTTCTCGAACAGAAGGAGTCTTTCACTGTAACCATCACAGCTGGGAGTGTGCTGGGTCATCCATGAAGCCAGCACTTCTCAGAGCCCCAGGCCCATGGCGTACTCCCTGGGTGTCACTGCTGGTTATTCAGGGCCTAAGGCCTCTTTAGTCAGCAGGTGATGAATCTTGCCAGGACTGTGCCATTCCCTTCAAGGCAGTGGGCTCCCTTTTGGCTCAGGATATGTCTAGAAATGTCATCCATGAGTGAAGGTCTGGAATGGGGGCCTCATGACTCTGCCCATTGCCCTATTCTACTATAGCTGAGCTGGTATCCAAGATGCAAGACAAAGTTCTCTTTACTCTTCACTCTCCTTAAGTAGAAAGGAGTCACTTTTACTGCTGTGAGCTGTGCTGGCTGGAATTGAGGGAGGGATAGCACAAGCACTTCCTTAGCTGCACCAGCTGGTGTCTCCCCAGGTCGTATGCCACCCTAGTCCACTAGCTGGTCTAGCCTAGCACTAGGAGTTGTGTAGGAATTGCAGTCCTTGTGTCCTACACTGCTTTTCAAGTTTACCTAGGTCCCCAGAGCACTTCAGCCCACCATGGCGAAGCTTGCTGAGAAACTCAAGTTTTGACTGCTGGGATGGATGAGTCTCTTTTGGCTAGGGCTTCTCCAAATGCTCCATCTGTGTATGAACACTGGCTGAGCCCAGCATGGCTTTATGCTCCACTGTGACAGGGCAGCACTGAGTTCAATGTGAAGTCCTCCAGTCACTGTGCTCTTCCTCCCCAGCATGCACAGATTCTCTCTCTGTGTAGCAAGGCCACAGCCAGGGAATGGGGGAGGGGTGGTGTCAATGATTGAAGACAGTCTCTCCTGTCCTCCTCAATGCACCTTTTGGTGATATAAAGTTAAACCCAGGTACTGTGATTGCTCACTTGATTTTTTTTTTTTTTTTTTTTTTTTTTTTGGTTCTTGTGACAGTGCTTTTCTGTGTACAGACAGTTGTTAAAATCTGGTGTTCCAGGCCAGGCACGGTGGCTCATGCCTGTAATCCAAGCACTTTGGGAGGCTGAGGCGGGTGGATCACGAGGTCAAGAGATCGAGACCATCTTGGCCAACATAGCGAAACCCCGCCTCTACTAAAAATACAAAAATTAGCCAGGTGTGGTGGAGCACGCCTCTAGTCCCACCTACTCAGGAGGCTGAAGCAGGAGAATCGCTTGAACCCAGGAGGCAGAGGTTGCAGTGAGCCGAGATTGTACCACTGCACTCCAGCCTGGAGACAGAGTGAGACTCCATCTCAAAAAAAAAAAAAAAAAAAAAAAAAAAAAATAATGGTGTTCCAACAGGGGAACAAACGGTACAGACTTCTACCATCTTGCTCCACCCTCCCCACCCACCTGCCAGGATTTTATATCTTTTAAAACCTGGTATTTGCTTTCTAGGCTGGATCTGACTCTGCAAAACTAGCATGGCTAGTCAGATTTCTACAAGACTCCCAAACACAGTTTCCTTTTTTCAGAGGGAATCTCCAGGTTAAGAAGCAACTGATAGAGTCTCCACTTCATTATTTGGATTTCAGATTGGCTTGGCCACTTGGATCTTTTTGAGCAAGGCCTGCCTTGGGGACCTTACATTAGTAAAACCCTCTGGGTATGTCTTAGTGATTCACATTGGTTACTCCTAGGGTTACCAGCCAACCATCTTGTTTTGTCCATGACTGAAAGATGTTCAAGGATATGGGACTTTGAGGGCTAAAACTGGACAGTCAGTCACCTGTTGTGCTAAACCCCTATCAACTCCAATGGGGATGGCAGAAGTTTCAAAAGGCCAAAGAGACACAGAGCCAGCAAATAAGACACGGAATTTTGTTTACTTACAGGGAGAAAGTCTAGCTGTGGCAGGCTGGACAGGAAAACCACATGGCCCAGTGGCAGTGGGCTGGGCAGGATAACTGCAACCTTCATTCAACCCAAAGCTCTGGACCTCAATCTCCCGTACAGTCTGTGTTCCATGGGGCAGGCTGGGGGCTCAGATGTTCCTCATAGACATGGAATGAATCTCCAGATTAGCCACTCCTGGGTTCCCTAGCTCAGAACATACATTCAGGTGCATCTGCCATACAGGGTCATTCTCAGGGTATGCTTAAGTTATTGTTATCAGGTGTGTTTAACCAATGCCACCTTTCTTCCTTTGATCATATAATTACCTTGAAAGACAAAAGGGATATATAAGATTATGTTTGAGAGAAGACAAAACCAAGGTTCAGAGAGGATGACTTATGCAAGGTCACACAGAGCTTTCTGGGTAGAGACAATAGGACATAGTTTTTTGGTTCTATCTATTGAGGAGGCATGAAAAGAACGTTCAGGGATACAGGTCCATGTCACACCCAGGTGGCTGCTTAAGGAAAAGCACTTTGATTTTTTTTTTTTGAAACAGAGCCCTGCTGTGTTGCCCAGGCTGGAGTGCAGTGGTGCTCACTCACAGCAGATCTCGGCTCACTGCAACCTCTGTCTCCTGGGTTCAAGCGATTCTCCTGCCTCACCCTCCCAAGTAGTTGGGATTACAGGCATGTGGCCCAAGGCCCAGCTAATTTTTGTATTTTTAGTAGAGATGGGGTTTTGCTATGCTGGCCAGGCTGGTCTTGAAGTTCTGGCCTCAAGTGATCTGCCCACTTGGGCCTCCCAAAGTGCTGGGATTACAGGCATGAGCCACCGTGTCCAGCCTAGCACTTCGATTTTTAACTGTGAATTTAATTAACATACTTATGATGCCTATATTTCATGGAGAGAGAGAAAATGATAACCCGAGAAACAACCCTTCTACTTCTACATATCGTAGGTCATAGCTGTCAAAACTGACTGCATCAGAAACACCTGGGGAGGTTTGACAACACAGGGATAATTAAGCCCCACCCACAAATACTGATTTAATTACTTTGGGGGTGGGATCTAAATAATCACAAGATTAAAAACCTCAACAAGTAACTCAGATGTGCAGCTAGGATTAATAATTACCATTTTACATCAGTGTTTTTAAAACTTCCATGAACATATGAATCACCTAGGAATTTTGTTAAAATGCAGATTCTGATTCAGCAGGTCTAGGGAAGGACCTAGAGTTTGTATTGCTAAGAAGTTCCCCAGAGATGCCGATGCCCATAATGATTGCATTATTGTCGTTCCTTAAATATAGTCTGAATTCATAGTAATTGCTGAGTTCCTGGGCATTGAGTCCAGTCAGAGGTACTGCCTTCCCAGATATATTTAAATCGATGGGTTCAAAACCCCTCCTTTGTAGCCTTTAAATTGGATTTTTAAAGCATTCTGTCTTTAAGTTACTGGTAGTTCCAACGTCGTATCTATTGTTCTTTGGATTCTTGTGTATGTAGAGTCGATTCTGCTTTTGCTACTAGTGAAAGGCATGTGGAATTGCACACATTGCTGAGATTCAGAACTCCTGCTTCTCATTTGTCTAATTATCTCAGGGTTGGCCTTTTCCCCTGGATACCACAGAGATGCTGAAGATCCTGGAATGAATTGTGTTAACTCTCCTGAGACTGAAATCTAGGACACGAAATTTGATCACTTGACCTAGATGCCTTCTCCCAAAGACAGAATTTGTTGGCATTCTCAGTTCTGTAGACGTCCTTTCCCTGTAGACGTCCTTTCCCTGTTCTTGGTTCCATAGGGAACTTCAGGGACCTCTCACTCCTCCATGGTGTCTTTTAGAATAAAGCTATTGAGGGGTGATTCAGAGTGGTGCTTTTCATTTCACACCTCACCAGTACATTTGCATAATGGGTGTAATTCTGAATATGTCTAAATAGAGAAGGAAAAAGTGAATGGCATTGCATTATAATGGAGGTGCAGCTCAGGCATTTGGGAATCCTTCAATTCTGCTCCGTATAAAATAAGAATTGAACTCAATAATGTTTACCTATTATAAACTAAGTAAAGTTAATGATTATTTTCTGCTTAGGCTTTCATTTTAGTATCTTCTGGAATATTCAGTATGTTTGACATAGAAGCATTTGCTAGTTTACCCAATGATATACATAACAATTTCTAATTTGGGTTAATTTAAATCTCTATAATGCTATTCCTTTGTGTCATCCTCCCCCACCTCCCATACTCTTTGCTTTCTATGTGGGACAGGGCTCATTTTGCTCAAATCTTGCTTTTTAAAAATAACACTGGGGGAGGGATAGCATTGGGAGATATACCTAATGCTAGATGACGAGTTAGTGGGTGCAGCGCACCAGCATGGCACATGTATACATATGTAACTAACCTGCACATTGCTCACACGTACCATAAAACCTAAAGTATAATAAAAAAAAAATAACACTGCTCCCAGGTATGTTTGATACCAGTTTCAGGGCTTGACCTCTGCCAGACATTTCCAGGAAGCACAAACACCAGCAACAACTCTCTGCAGTGTCTCTTTTCCTCTTGGCTGAATCATAAGCCAGATGTATATCTTCAGCTGACATTTAATAACACCAGAATGTTCTTATGAGTAGGAGGAGTAGGTGACTGCTTCTGGGGACATGACTCAGAGGACTGGGAAAACCCTCCTTTTACCAAAATGCTTCCTACATTCTGTCTGATGCCTATAATTCTCACAAGAGAACACTCTTATTGTGGTTAAGGTTCTAGTTCTTGTTAAATGCTCCAGGAGGGGGTAATGCTCCAAACCAGAGCTTTCCAAACTTTAATGTGCATATGACTTACCTGGGGGATCTTGCGAAACTGCAGGTCTGGTTTCAGTGGGTCCAGGGCAGGGCCCCCGAGCCTGCAGTTCTGACAAGCTTGCAGGCACGGCTGAAGTTGCTGGTGGGTGGAGTGCATTTTGGGTAGCACGGCCAGATCAGCGTTCTGAAACTTGGCTGCACATCAGAATCTTCTGGGGAGTTTTACCAATTCTGAAATCCAGGCTGTACCCCGGACCAATTACATGAGACTCTGGGGGTGGGACCCAGACATAAGTAGTTTTTGAAGCTTCCCAGGTGATTCCACTGTGAGGCCACATTTGAGGATAAGTGCTCCAAAGCAGTGGCTCTAGACCCTAACTGCTGATTAGAATAATCAAGGGAGCCTTTAAACACACCAATGCCTGCCTCTACCCAAGATCAATTAAATCTGAATCTCAGTTGGTAAGGTTTAGGCATTTGGATTTTTAAAAAAGCAGCCTGAATGGTTCTGGCATGCAGCCAGGTTTAAGAACTACTGCTCTGCTAGTCAGTGTTTGTAACTTCATGTGGATGAAGTCTCCTCTGTGTGAGGTTTGGTGGGAGGAGTGGGAGAGGCAAGAAGTGGAAGGTTCAGAGAACTGGGAGCCCCAGGAAGAGCAGAGCTGTGAAGAAAGCTGGGAAATGGAGAAAATGGGGAAGCTGACCATTTTGCACACAATGCAGCTTTGCCCAGGGCTGTCCTGGAGAGTGTCCACATCAGAGGATTTGGGAAGGTCTGATCATGACACTGTCTCAATGACTGGTTGGCCTGAGTAGCGGGCAGGGTGCAATGTGAAAGCCGAGCCTGCTAACTCTTTTCATTGTTCTCTGAATTAGATGCCTCAGTGAAGGTGACAAACTGCTCCAGTTTACCCAGGACTGTCTTGGTTTTAGCACTGGAAGTCTAGCATTATGAGAAACTCCTCAGTCATAGTTAAACTGAGATGGTTGTTCATCCTAGCCTTGCCTCTCCTCTGAAGTGGTGACCCAGATCTCAGTGTGTGGCTACCTCAGAGGAGCAGGTTTGTTCTTCTGGCTGGTCAGTTGGAAGAAAATGGGCCTCACTGAGTTCTTAAGTGTATTTCATTCATTGTTGGTGAATAGGGTCAGGTATTGTGAAGATGGCAGAGAATTTGGATAAACCTGATCCTGGATGCATGGCTTAAGGACAATTTGAATGGCTTCTCTTAAGTTTTTTTTAAAAACGTGTGGTCCCAATATACCCCCTCCCTCCACACACTCATGCATGCACACATATATGTATATCTCTGTTTGGTTGGCAGAGCACTGACCTACATAGGTGCAGAGGCCAAATAGATTCCAAGGAAATGAGAAAAATCATGGTCTGTGCCGAGCTCCCGTCTGACAGATGGGTGTAACCTACTCAGAGAGTATTTTCAAAGCATGTGGCTTGAATGCAGATTAATGTCATGCAAAATGAATATGAAAATGTTAAGGCACCAAGTCACAGAGTAAAATGCCACATCAGAGGAAGATAGGGTTAATCAGGAAAGACCCTTTTGAAGATGTGAATGTCATTTTATAAAATGAGGATAATGTCGCCTTTCTACGGGAGAAAAAAAAAAAAGGCCAGAAACACCAAAAACCAAAACCACTCAAAGTCCTCATTAAAGGGAGGAGTAAAAACTGGATGATTCAATGGTCCATGTTCTAGTACACAGACTTTAGAATATAATCTCTGAGGTAATCCAGTCTCAGCACAATTGAAATCTGCTTTTGAAGCTATTTCAATTTGTATTATCAGGCCGCTGGTAGCTGGTTTCTTTGACTTAGAAGCCATCAGGAGTTCTTTGCCTGAATCAAGACTTTGGATTAGACTCTTGAGCAGTGGTTCTCACATTTAAGCATGTGTCAGAATCATCTGGAAGACTTCTTAAAGAGAGGCTGATCCCCCACCCCCAAGTTTCTGATTAAGGTCTGGGGTAGAACCTGAGAATCTCCCCTTTTAGTAAATTCTCAGGTGATGCTGATGTAGCTGGACCAGAGATCACACTCTGAGAAAGAATGGACTAGTGTTGTCCTTGAGCAGGTTTATAGACACAGTAGCACAGCTCTTCCTAGAACAGACCTTGCCATTTAGAACATCACGACCAAAACTGAAGATGTCAAAGGGATGAAAATTGGAAGCCAAGAAAGCTAGATGCCATCTGGGGAAACAAACAGAAAACATCCTAATTTTTGTTTGTGGCTAGCACTACAGCTATCCACTAAAAACATGGTGTTTCTGGATTTTATACATGTGCAATTAAAATGAATCCTCACCATTGTGACTTAAAGAGAATCCTAGTCTTTGGAATGAGAAGATACTGTTTTCTCATGAGTGATAACAGAGTCACCAAATTCTATTCTGAGCGTATATGTTAGAATATGTCACGAAGTCTGTTTTCTTCCATGACAGGGTCATCTTATTGGGTAACCACTGGGACCAATTAATTTCTTAGCAGTTTAGCTGTATCAATGGTGTAATTTAATCAGTGGCTTTAGGAAACACTGCCAGATGTGTTTTAGTTAAAACTGTGTATTTTGAGTTAATGCAAGATAGATAGCTCTACTTACTTTCTAAGGTTAGCTGAACTACAATGCCTAAAGCAAATGCTTCAAACTTCTGCAGGAGACGTACAAGTAAGTTGTAGTGGACTCTGTTTATGACTGATCCACCATCCATTTTCTCTTTTCTTTGTTTCCCAATAGCATCCCAATTTTGTCCAGGTATCTGCAAGTCATTTATCTACCAGGTAATCTTAGCAAAAAACTGTTAGGGAGTGGAGAGAAGAGGCAGGGAAGTGAAAGAAGCCAATGAAAGGTATGTTATGTGAGTTACCACTGTGGGCTATTGGAACTCAGGCTTGTTGGGGAAGTGTGGTGATATTGGGTATGCTGCCAGGAGACAATTCTTCATGTCTTTATACATCTTTTGACAGCTGTTGTCCTCATCTATGTTTTCAAGGATGTTAGCATAGCAAATGGCCTTGGAATATAGACATAGTGTCTCCATTCAAGGGCAAAGTTCTGATTTGTTTCCTGACCAAGACGAGAAAGATAATGTCTTTCTTGGGGACAAAGGTTGGGTAGGTTTGCCAGTAGCCCTTATAAGATTGAAGGTTTCTAAGCTTGGAGTCTTTCAGCTATGACACAGATCTACTGTGTGCACAACATCCACTGAGACTCCTCAACATCACCCTATGAAAGTTGGGTGTCAAGGGGGAACAAATAAGGACATGAAGCTCATGCTGCCTGCTATGCCATGAGTAATAATGTCCTTTGTCTCTGACCCTGGGGGCTACTGTCTTCTGCCAGCATGCATGAAACTGTGGCAGTCTAATCTACTGGCTTTTGGGCAGTGTAAAATCTCAGAACCTTCACAGTCCTTGACAGATGTCTCAGCCTTATTCCTTTTGAGGGATGATAAAGCTGGGGTATTTAATAACCATTGGTCATTGGTTGAAGGCTACTCCCATGAGGCATTAAATCTCCAACATTTCCAGCTTTCTGCATGAACAGGCTGGGTGACTTTCCACAATTTTGTTGAAAGGCTCCAGACAAAGAGATGTAGATGCTGCCATTTAGAATTGACAAGTGCATACTTTGAAATGGTAAAGCCTGAAGAATATAGGCAGGGCACAAAAAAGGTCTGCTATTTCTTCCCTGGTGTCCATGTGCCTCATTTTGGAGACTACTAGTGAAGAGCATGAGAGGGACATGTTACAAGATGAAGCCATCGGAAGTAAGGGGTACCAGATCACTGAAGATCTTTAGAGACATATTAATTAATTTGAGCATGGTGGGGAACCACAGGGTTTTTAAAGAAAGGTAGCTACTATTTATTGAGCATCTACTATGTATTAGGCATCATGCCAGGGACTTTAAATGTATTAACATAAATCTTAACCTTCATAGCATTATTTTTATGATTTTATGTATAAGAAAAAAATTTTAAAGAAAATTTAAGAAACAAACTCAACATTAAACACTAATATTAATTTATCCATTTATTTGAAAAGTAAATGTGGCAGCCCTCAAGCCAGCTGTCTTTGCTCTGAGGCCAATGGTGTTTTCATTATGCCATAGCTACTGCTTTTCTTCAAACATTTTCTACGTATGGAGAAAATGCAATTCCCAGTGTGAAATGATTTATCTTAGGTATTGGATTGGTTTTTGACTTCTCATTTTATTATTGAATAAGAGAAAGTTTATATCTTCATTAGGCTAATATATATAATGACTATGAAATAACAATTTATTATTTATTTAACATAAAAATTATTATGCTAAAGCCAAAACCAGTTTGAAGTTGATCAATAAGTTTCCTTAATTAAAGTGCTGAATGTTTTCCATAATTCAGCTGTTACATTTTTGAGAATCATTCCAATCCAAGTTACCTTCTAATATTTCAAAAGTCTATAAATTAATATAATGCATATTCAAGTAGAAAAACTCCAAATATATTGAAGTTTTCATGTTTATGTAAGCAAATCCTGTGTTTTTATTGCCATGTAACCATATCCTATTATTTAAAGTGGATGATTATATCCGAAGAGCCATTTGCATTTATGTTACTCATGGTTCATAAATAAATCTCTTCTCCACTCCTAAATCAGAAAAGAATCTTTTGAGATTAAATCTTCCATGATTTATCTTAACTCCCATGTAAGAGTATTGAGAAATATTGGCAAAAATAATCTAGTTATTTTTGAGCTTAGAGATGAAAGTAAAGAATGTCTACTTTTTGAAAGCTAGCTAGGTGTTGAATTTTTTTCCTGTAAACATTTATCTTAGATGTTTAAAAACAATGTGGAAATTTGAATGGAAAATTTTTCTGTATAAATATGCTTAGTACAGAGATTTTGGACTTTTAAACGAAAGCCTTTCTCAATTACAAAGTATTTCTTAGAGCATTTTTCCTCTATGTTTTCCCTAGACTGACTAAATGTCAGTGCTACATTGAAAAGGAACATGAAGAATAAAATTCAGGCCTAAAATTAGGCTATTGAAAGAGTTATCTCATCACCTACATATTTTTGTAAACTCACATTTTAAAATTATGTCTAACAAATGATAATATGCCTGGACTCTATTTAGGAATATTTATCTATTTCATACTTAAATATAACAACACACATTTATGGCAGGTTCCAGCATTCCTTTGGTGACCATATTTACAGTAGGCAGGCATTAAGACCTGCCTTAAAAATTCATTCTTGTAATGTCTGTGTTTGGCTCATCATTTCTAACTCTGTCAAGATAGGGGCCTGGAAGTGATAGAGCTGTAAGAATTCAGCTTTCAAGGAAGACAACATATCTATTGTCTCACTTTAGTTAAAATTTATTTAGAAATGCCTATAGAATTTGGTTGAAAACTACATCTTCAAACAAAAGTTAATAATCTATGTTGTAAAATGAAAGGTTAGAGCTTCTTCAGGAAACTGGGGGGTCATAATTAGCCTCCAAGAATACCATCTTCCTCAGATTCCCTAGGTCCTAGGAAAGAAATAAGATGGGTACTTGGGGACCTGAGATCAATTCTCCAGACATTGGGATTATCACTCCCTCATTTACGGAAGGAAAGCTAAGGCTGCTCTTCACCTATTGGGCCAGCTGTTCTGGAAAGGTTGGAAGTCACCTGAGGGAGGGAAGAGTTGAAGGATAAATTCTGACTTTCTAGCCCAACATCGTGTTTGGGGAAGGAGGGCCATTAACTAAGAATACAAGGTGTGGCCATCTGAAGAGCATTCTAGGTGATATCCTGGGACCCCTGGCTTAAATGCCTGAGAGAGAAAACTACATATATCCAGAAGAGGGAATTACCTAGGGTCTAGGCCTGCCAAGGCTGGCCAGAGCAGCCCTGCCTTCAGAGGAAGTGTCCTTCTACTAAAGAGTTATGAGTGCAGGTGGAAACTGACAGAATAGCAGTAGAGACTTCCACACAGAAGAGGAGTGAATGAGTTTGATCAGCAGTGCCTGGCTAGGACTCATCCTGTTTCTTCTCTTAAGTGAGTGGAGCTATGGAGATTCCTATGCTTATATGCAACTTCCCAGTCCCTGAGAATTCTGAAATTCAACATTCTCAGAAGTAAACTTGTCACCTCAATTAACTTTTCTGTATTCTCCAGCTTTCTTGGTTGCTGGCCCAGCCATCTACCCAATCAACTTGTCCATCATTCCTCATAAACAAATTTGTCAATCTTTCCATCCTTCATACCCCATGTCTGATACCACTTTCTTGGTTTAGGCCCTTATCTTTCTCCACATAACATAGCTATCAAGTTTTTGGACATAAAATACAAATCTGGCTGTATCACTCCACTGTCACTGCTAAAAATAGTCAATGCCCACCCCTCTTGCTGCCTATGGGATTAAAAAGAAACTTCTCTGCATGGCAAAGTGGTCTGCTGATAAACCAGTTCTATCAAAACAAGAAGGCCCTGATTTTGACTGGTTGCAAATTTCCATGGTGTAAATACCCCCACCATGGCCAATTCCAAAGCACAGTTTATCAACCAAATCACACAATTTCCAAATAATTAACAATTAGCTGCTAACTGGCTCTAGCACACCAAATGCATCAAACTCTTGAAGATACAGTGCCTGACTACTTCTGTCATCACTAGCCAATCCTTTCTCAAAACCATGCTCTGGGATGTGCTTGTAGCTCCCTATGTATTCCAGGCTGCTTATTGCCAGCATGCTTTTGTTCATGCTGTCTGAAATGTCTGTCCACAGCACCCCTTTTCATCACCCCCTTGGGGCAAAACTCTTATCTTCATCTTGCTAAGTTCTTCCATCCTGGCTTAGGTAAACTTTCAAGGAAGACTTTTTTCCTTCACTTTGTCTTCATTTGCATAGCCCAGAAGTAGGCCCTGAGTTGAAGATTCATGTGTAAGTGATTTATTAGTAGGTGTTCCCAGGAAAAAACCAATAGGAGAATGGGGAAGAGAGACGGACAAAGAAAGGAGGCCAAGCAAAGATGTGGTGGTGTTCCCATGGAGAGTAACTTTGGTGCCTTCTCATAAGGGATTTTTGCAGAAAGTATAAGTTACACATTAAAGTTGCCTTGATCAAGGGCAAAGGAGCTGGCATATTTATATTGCTATACTTGTCGGTCATGAGAGCTGCCCCCAGGAAAATAAATTCCCAGGCACTTCCAGCTCTCTGTGCATGCGCACAGACAAAATGAGCTCTTGCAGCCTGAGAGCTGTCCTCCGAGAAAGAGACATAGTGCTGGCAGCTGGGACTGAAAGTGACCTGAAGCTGATGTGCATGAAAATGCAAAGGGGTTCCACAGGATATGGGCAGGGTACTGGCAGTGCATGAAATATACCCTACTCTCCAAAACACACATGCATGTGTGTGGGCACATGCACAAACACACACATATCCCTCAGGCTGTTTGGGTTCCTGATATGGTTTGGGTCTGTGTCCCCACCCAAATATCGTCTTGAATTGTGCTCCCATAATTCCCACGTGTTTTGGGAGAAACCTGGTGGGAGAGAATTGAATCATGGGGGCGACCTCTCCCATACTGTTCTCGTGGTAGTGAGTAAGTCTCACGAGATCTGATGGCTTGATAAGGGGAAACCTATTTCACTTGGTGCTCATTCTCTCTCTGGCCACCTCCATGTAAGAAGTGTTTTTCACCTTCTTCCATGATTGTGAGGCCTCCCTAGCCACATGGAACTGTAAGTCCATTAAACCTATTTTATAAATTGCCCAATCTGGGGTCTGTCTTTATCAGCAGCATGAAAATGGACTAATACAGTTCTCCTCCACAGTACTTCTGTCTCACCACCATTGCAGTTACCTAATGGTTTAGAATAATTTCTTCATGTATCAGTGTCCTTCATTTTACATGACCACCTTGAGAATAGGGGTCATTCATCTTTGTACAGTGCCAGGCATAAAATACATGTTCAATAAATGTGTATAGATTAAATGCATAAGGGAGGAGACCATAGTGACAACTAATGGGAGCAATTGGGGTGAGGGAAGGGGCATAGGTGGAATAGAGTCTCAGAAAGACTGGATAGGAAGTTGAGGCACATGAATTTTTGAGTATAGCCCAGGTTTTAAGCTTTCTTGTTTGCTGTGGTCTGCAAAGATAGCATTAGCACAACATAATCTTGCTAGAACTGGGAAATGGTTCTTCAGGCCCCCTGTGGATTAGCTTTTTGCTATTTTTCCTGTCAAGAAGCATTCTAAATTATCAGAGACACTTAGAAATTATGGGTAAAATGTTGGCATTACAAGAGAACCTATGCCAGGCCTCCAAGCCAGAGGTTAGAGGAGGCTTGAATGCATTGTTCATAGGGATTTCCCTGAAGTCTAATTAGCATCTAAGAACACTTCAAACTGCAGCTCCATTGCTTGCAACATGTAATTATGGATATTACTAGCATGTCTAATTTGACAAGTAACGTAGAGGGCGAACATTAAGTGGGAGCTGTAACATTTGGCAACATATGCTGCAGAGTTCAGTTTTGCACTGACACCAGAATCATCTGTGTGTGCCAAACAAGCCTTTTGAAAATGACAGATATTAGGAAAGCAACGAGAGAGTAGTATTTCTTCCTCCTTCTCCTCTCTCAAGTTAATAGTTCAATGCAATTAAACTATATGATCTATGAGGAAATGGAATTCTAATTAGCATTGATAACAAACCATTCACCCACTGCTCTTGAATATTAGAACATTTGTTTCTGGCCAATTCTGTTCCCTTAGAATTCAGGGCATTTGAACCAATTGGGGTAATCAGTGGGCAATCAGTTTGTTTCTGGCCAATTCTATTCCCTTAGAATTCAGGGCATTTGAACCAATTGGGGTAATCAGTGGGCATTTGAGTCCAAGAGGAACAAAAGGAGGTATGATACTTATGTGGAAAACCTTCAACATATCTAAACAAGAAAAGACTAAAAACTATAAAAGAGAAATCTGAGATAAGGCCTAAGAAAAATTACAGTATTATTAAAGTGTTTTATAAAATAACAACCCTGCATTTAATAAAGATCCATCTCCTTTGCCTCAGTCTTTATGATTTTCTCAAGAACTCAGGGTTGAACATTTGAGGTCATCCACCTCTTTTAGCCCCTCTATCTGGTTATGGAAGTTCTCTTTTCTTATACCTTCAGAAAGTCATGTACACGAACCTGTCTTTGGGATAGATGGAGCAGGTGTCTGTTGACATGGGTTTCAGGAATTTCAAGGGGCACCATTGATTTGGGTCTGGAAGATGGTTCAATCTTTAAAGAGTAGACAATCACATTCAATTTCCTTAAAAGAGGGCAACAAGTCAATTGGTTGCCACCTATAGGCTTAAAGGAATTGATTGACAGATATCACACCAGGGGTTTGAATGTGGGTTGGAGGAGGCAGCAAGAAGAGAGAAAGAAAGGTAGAATGCAGAGATAGGATGCTGGTAACAAAATATGTTTCAAGTTTTGATGAAGTCTGATTCTATGCATAGCATCCTCCATCCTCAATGATGCTCTGTAAGACTGCATCCCTCTTTAGCTTTTCAGACCCATCAACCTATGTGGAGATGTTGGGCTAATTTATCTCCATACTTCTCTCAACACCTTTCATAATTTCACTCCCATGTTGAATGAACCAGTCTTCCCCTGGTTCTTTAGCTGGGCCTCTGTGCCAGGCACTGGCCACTAAAAAGAAAAATGATGGCTTCAATCTAGAGGAGCTACCTACCCTACCTCAAGATAACTCTTTAGTCCCACCCTTAGTTCCTTATTAAGACCATACCCCTGGAAATGTAAGTTAGTACAGCTACATGGAAAACAGTATGGAGGATCCTCAAAACATTAAAAATAGAAATACCATACAATCCAGTAATCCCACTGCTCAGTATATATACAAAAGAAATGAAATCGGTATGTCAAAGAGATATCTGCACCCCCTCTCATGTTTGTTGCAGCACTATTCACAACAGTCAAGATATGGAATCAACCTAAATGTCTATCAACATATGAGTTGATAAAGAAAATGTGGTATATATACACAATGGAATACTACTCAGCCTTAAAAAGAGAAGAAGTTCTGTCATTTGTGACAACATGCATGAACCTGGAGGACATTTACTAAGTGAAATAAGCCAAGAACAGAAAGGCAAATACCACATGATCTCACTTATGTAAGTGGAAGCTAAAAAAGTCTAACTCATGGAAGCAGACAGTGGAATGCTGATTGCCTGGGCACTGGGAGGGGGGTGGTCAAAGGATACAAAATTTCGCTTAGACAGGATGAATAAATTCAAGAGATCTATTGTACAACACAGTGACTATAATTAATAACAATGTATTATATTCTTGAAAATCGCTAAGAGTAGATTTTAAGTGTTCTCAGCACAAAAAAATAAAAATGTGAGGCAATGCATATGTTAATTAGCTGGATTTAGCCATTGCGCAGTGTCTACCTATTCCAAAACATCATATTAGATACCATAAATATAAGTTTTATTTGTTAATTAAAAATACATTCTAAGAAATAAGATTTTAAAAAGACCCTATACTTGGTGCGTCTCTGGTCCCAGGCACCTGGCAATGTGTCACCCTCCTTCCCCTTCTTGCAGTTTTGTGCCCTTATGTTCCCTCTGGCATTCCCTTTTCTGGTTTTAGTTTTGCTTACTCCTGGCCTCAGAAGTGCTCCCTGCTGCCTGCTCCAGCCCCCATCCCTGCATCTCAAAGGAAAGGAAGGAGAAAATGTTCTTGTCTCATTCCCACTGCAAATCTGGGAGCTAATTCTGCCAAAAGAACCATGTGGCATTTATGGGAAAGACTAAAAGCATGAAGGGGAAGCGTGTAGTGTTCAGTGGCTGGTCATGTTGAAATAGCCAACTTCATAATTAGAGCTATGGTCCTTGTAACACCTGCCTTTTGATCTCAGTACAGAATATATTAGGTTTAATAAACAGCCATTTTGCTGCCTTGTTTTCAACATTCACTAAAAACTTCACATTTTCTGGGTTCATATTTGTAGCCCTGTTGAGGTTTTTATTTCTCAACCTGTTTCCTATTAAGAATAGAACCTGACGTAAATGACCTCCTCAAGAGAGAGGATCTAGAGCAGTGTTTCTCAAATGTGGAAGGAAAATTTCCATCACCTGTGGGTCTTGTTAAAATGAGATTTTTTTTTTTTGGTTCAGTAGGTCTGCCTGAGATTCTGCATCTCCAACAAGCTCTCAGATGCTGCTGATGCTGTTGATCCAGGGATTACACTTTGAGTAGCTAGGATCTCAATGCTTCTTGATGCCAGATTTTTCAGCCATGATTAATGAACAATAATCGGGTTAATAGAGGTTGGGTTTAAGACCCAGCATTTTCCACAAGCATGTACACTATATATACTTCATTGTAAAAAGAATCTGGTAAAACTTTAGACCCTCAGGCAGTAATGGTCCACTTGCAAATTTTTTTTGTGCATCTTCTTAGACTCCTCTTCTGATGAGTCTGAAAAAGTGGAAAGAAGATCAGAATTTTGATCCAGAACGATTTCTGTCTGTAGTAATATTTTAGGTTGATGTTGTCTGCAGAGCTAGCACTGAACTCGAGGCTTCCTCAGGGGAGGTGTTCAGGTGTTGTAGATCTGAGACCCTAAGATACAAAAATAATCAGTATCAGCTAAAGCTCCCTAAATGCAGCATTCTTTCAAACTGTAAAACCATTAATGTATAATTAACATTGGTGGCAAATAAGTCAGTGACTGTTTCTCATCTCCTATTTCTGATTTCTCATCTCCTCCCTTGAGATGCTTCTTTTGATTTCAGTTATTGATGCTTTATCACAGATATTTTCAAAGTCACCGCAGAGAACCTAGTAAATCCTACCTTTTGTTAGTAGTAAAATTAGCCTTAGGCATGATAACTGCCCTGGCAATGTGCTAGCTGCTGAATCACCAGGTGAAAGCAATGGAAATTCCAGGAAACAGAATATGACCCCAAGCTGGCCACAGGGCCCACTGGTCATGACATTGGATTATAACATTTTTCTCCACCTAGCCTCCCCTTTTCTCTTCTCTCTTTTCCCATCCCATTCCCATTTCCAAGTTACCTTTCTCTTTTTATCTTCTTGATCCCCAGCAGGTAGCACAGATAGCACATTGAAAACCGACTCAGTGAAAGTGTGATGGTGAAGTCAGGGTTTTCCTCCAAGCCCTTGCCTAAGGCGCCTGAGATTGCCCAAGGCAAAGGTGTATTGTGCAGCCCCCAAGTAGAAACTCCTCCCTTGTTTCTGCCTTTATCCATCACTGTCAAGAAGGGGCCTCATAACAGTTTAAGCATTTGTGTTTTGGTATTTAGGTTCGTATTTGTCATTAATGAACTGGTGTTCCCTGCCAGAGCTTGAGCTAATAGAAAGTGATAGATACAGGAAATATAAAGACTAGCAATCTCTAGGCTGTGGGCAGCATAAGTGAAAGTTCAGAAGCTTAGAATTTAAGGTAGATTTGCTGACCCAGCTTTCAAAATCCTAGCAGTGATTTACAATTGTAAATCCCCCACCTCCCTCCAGGTTGCTTTATCTGTTTTTCTTTTTTTCTCCCAAAGTTTAAGGAGGAGACTGAAAGAATATGAACTCACAAATATTTAGCTTATTATTTTCCATGACCATGACTAAAGTCAATGGAAGAAGATACCGTAGGTGTGCAATACTCAAGGAATTCCCAAGCAGATCCTGTTTAATTCAGATTCTTCCTGTCCTGAGCTCATCTTTTATCGAATGTACAAAGCCCTCCAAAACTTCTAGAGATCGTTGTTTCATGCCTAGTTATGATTTAATTCATTTGCATGTGACAATTCTATCATCTCAGTACCATAAGGAGCAAGTCCCAGGGCAACAACAAGTGGTTCCATCTTTAAGGAGGTCTCAGGTTTACTTGCTGAATTTCCAGCCAAGCTATTGACTCATCTCATTGTTATAATTGCAAGATTACTATCTTTCTGTAGCATTACACCTGCTGTTTCTAGATCCCTCAGACCTGTACATTTATCTCCAAATCAACTTTATTTATACTAATTATTCTTGACAAGTTCCCCTCCTTTAATAAACTAAACTCCTCTTCAGATCTGCACTCAAAAGCATTCATTTGGAAACCATCTTGGACTTTTGGACCAAATGCCACTCTCTGTAGGCAAGCCCAGCCCAGACATCTGTTGTGGGGCCACATAGCTACATGTCCCTGCAACTCAGGAAACATCCATGATTCTGACTACCGAGTGTGTGAGTTTCTTGAATAAAGGGGCTGTATCCTTCCTTAATCTGTCCTTGTAGTATTTTAGCACTGTGGCTTCTTGTTTTCTTCTAAATGAAAAATGGCTTTATTACTTACTTCTGATTATAAAAATAATCCATGCTTGGGGTAAAACTTTCAAATAGCACAGATTAGTATAATGAAATAAGAAAAACATTAAATTCCACCAATTAGGGATTAATATGATTCACAGCCTTCTGGACCCTTATCTGCACATAGACACAATTTAATGCAATTGGAAGGCACTCTTTTGGCTGAATAATATATTATTATTGTTTCAGTGAGTACAAATATCAAAATAGGTATTTATTTATTTCCACTGGACTGAATTGCAATATAAACAGAAGCCTATGGCTGTTTGTAATTCTTATGCCCTTCCTTATTTTTTTCCCCAACTCCACAATTTCTCCGAGCTCCTCTCCCTCTTCTTTAACCATGGCTCCTAGCATCCCCTGAGGGGCAGCCTTGGCTGTGGCAGTTGCCAGGGAGAGGAAGAGAAGGAAGGATGTGCAGGTGGTCAGGCAGCAGGAGGCATGTTCCATGCTGTCACTTCCAAGAGAATTGGCCTTCTCTACTCCTGCCAGGTGGGAGTTGAAGTGATGTCAATCTCCCATTTTATACAGTCTCCTTATTTTTTGTACTTCGTCCACCTCTTCGCCTCCTTCCCAAGCAGCAGAAGGAAGGTATCTGCACGGTCATCAAGCTCCTTTGGCAATTCTGAGTTAGAAGGTGCACAGCTACTCTTTGAGACATGCTGCTCTGCTCATTGCAGACCAGGTGCATCTTATGGCTAAATAGGAATTACCTGGGGAGGTGGTTAATAAAACAAACTCCTGCACCTCATCCCCCGAGATTCTGACCTGTAGAGCTGGGATGTGGCCCAAGACTCACTCTCTCTCTCTCTCTGTATATGTGTGTGTGTGTATGTTTTCTTCTTTTTAAAAATGATCCTGATGAGCATCCCAGTTGGCACCTGCTCTACTTTCTGGCAACTCAAACTGTGGTTCATGGACTAGCTTTATCATCACCTGGGAGCTTATTAGAACTGCAGGATTTCAGGTATCACCCTAGACCTGCTAAATCAGAGCCTATACTTTAATAAGATCCCCAGCTAATTCATATTGCAATTAATGTTTCAGAAGCACTGCTCTACCCCAGTGCTATGGAATGGGCAAATCCTTCTTTGTGGCATTTAAGTAAAACATTGTGACTTACTTGATTCCCACGTACTTAACTGGTAGTGAGAGTTCACAAAATGTACCCACAACCTATGAGAACATTTTTATGAAAGAGATGGGGTAAACAATACCAATAATTTTAACCTAAAGGAAACTCTCCATCATTTTGAATCTTGGCCTATCCCTGATTTTACGCAAGGAACCAATGTTTACATGAATATTTTAGATTAAAGGTTGGAACTCAGCCGCATTTTAGCTCTTAAATCTACTCTTCCATCCTTGGTGTTGAGTTCTTGTCCTTGGGTTGCAAGATGGCTCCTGTGCCTTCATGAAGTATGTCCACCTTCCTTGAAGGAAGAATGGAAAATGGAAAGGGCCATTGTGTTTAGAAGTCTACCTCTTTTAACAAGCTTTCTAAGCAGCTCCTCCCAATGATTTCCACTTATATATCACAAGCCAGAGCAGGGTCACATGACCACCCCAGCTGAAAAGGAAACTGGGCATGTTGCTACCTTACCCCCCAAACGGGTTCTGTAACCAGATAAAAGGGGAACATGGATATTAGGTAGGTAGTTGGCAAGACCTGCCACTATCACTAAGTTGTAAATAACTCCCAAGATCTTTGCATTGTAAAGGGGAACAAAGCCTTAAGCCAAAGGAATAAACCTTGAATAGTAGAATTTCAAGCATTAGTTACTGTGTACTTAGTCTTTGTGTTTAGGGTTGAGAAATTCCTATTTACTCTCTGCTCTCAGTATGCAGAATATTTGCCTACTCTGTCTGGGTTTAAGTTGGACCTTATTTAGATAAGAAACCACAGACTCTGCAATGTGAGACTTACCTCTGCCCCACCTGGGCTCTGTTCTGCTTTGGGACATGTTGTTCCTAATCAGAGTCCCTAAAACAGAAACATCCTTCCAAATGCCTGCTTTTATTTAAAAAGGTGTTAGCATAGTTATCTTGAATTGTGTTTTTTATAATCAGTTAATTGTTTTTATTTGATTGAGATTCTAATACAATCCATACATGTTTCCTTTTTAAAGTGATGACATATATTTAAGGTAAGGGTTTAATAAAATCAAATTATTATAAAACCTCATGTTTTAATCGAGGATGCTCTGCTTTTCTTGTCTGGACAGGCCCTTGATCTAGCACTTATGCCATCTCTGGTGGAGAAGAAAGATAGATGCCCTCCTGATCTCATGTTTAACGTTGAGAGACTATGAGGCAGGTCCTTAGGGCAGGTAAGCTTAGATATCTGTGAAAAATAGTGACTTCAACTAAAATAGAGTAGGTGATCAGGTCTGGAGATTGAGAGCAACAGAAACTAGAGACCTATTTGTTTGTTTGTTTGTTTGTTTTTCACTTTTGCAGGCCAGAGGGAGGAATGTGAAGAATGAGACTGCTAAATCCTAACCACTAGACCACCAGGAAACTTAGAACTGAGAAGAATGAACACAGAAATCTCAATGGTTCCAGGAAGGGTCAGATGGACTGAGGATGCTTTGTGTGATTTAGACAAGGTACCAGGTAGAAATAGATACTGAAAAGTCCTAATAGAAAAAAGTGAAAAATTATTGAGGCCAGAGTTTTTGAAACAAAACCCAGATCAGGGTTGGCCAGAGTCCCAGCTTTCTGCTCCACTGTAACTTCAAGGGATCTAGTTGGCACTCATTGGGTCTCCATGAGCCTGGGGAACTTTGTGGGATTATATGTCATCACATATATACAGAATGTTTAAAGTTTAGGGAAAGCTCCTTGTTCCAATTAGCATTGTTATACAATATACCATCCAAAATTGGTGACATAAATAACAACAACCATTTTATTAAGCTCACAAATCCTGGGAGTCAGGAATTCAGGCAAGGTACAGTGATAACCCATGATGTGTAAGTTCTCAGCTGGGAGGACTCAGATGGTTGGGGGTGACTTGAATGGCTGGGGGCTGAAACCATTTGGAGGCTTCTTTTCTCACATGTCTGGGGTATGAGCTGGAACAATTCAATGACTGTTGACCTGAGGATCTATGTGTGGCCTCTCCATGTGGCTGGGTGAGGGGCCAAGGAGTCTCTGGAAGATGTGAGTGCTCCAATAGAGTCCAGGCAAGTTGCTGAGCCCTTGTGAACAAGCCTTCGGAATCTCATAGCATCACCTTCACTTTTCCCTTGTGGTCAAAGTATCTAGAAGCCTTCCTGGATTCAAGGAGCAGAGTCATAAAGCAGCCGCCTCTTGATGGGAGGAATGGTAAAAAAATTTTAGGCCAACAAGCCAGCCAGCAAGCAAACAGATTCCTAGTCCCTAAACTTGGAACCTTGGCTGTACATTTTCTAGCTGTGTGAACTTGAGCAAAAGACTCAGCTTTTCTGTTGTCTACTTTTCTCATCTACCAAATAGTAGGTGCCCATTTCATGGGGTTTGGATGACAACTAAATGAGATAAGCTTACACTGAAGCATCTAGCACATTGCCTGGAACATAACTGTTCAATACCACTTGAGCCTAAATCTGAAGAATGTTTGGCAGAATACCAAGCCTAAAGTTAGGCTTATTTTCTCAGGTACAGAAGCAAGGATTAAGTTGAAAGAGGTATTGTGCTTTTGACAAATGTAAAGACCTACTACCTGCCAGGCATGTCCTCCTAGTCAGGTAGAAATAGATACTGACAGTTCTAAGCCAGGAACAGTTCTAATTCAAGAGTTAGACTTGCATCCAAAACTACCAGACAGGACATTTCAGATGATTATGGGTGCAAATATTATCTAAGCATCTTATCCTTTCCTTGACCATAAATTCTTTCCAGACCTGAGCTTTAGAAAATCTCTTTGTACAAGCTCAAGCTCTTCTCTGTGCAGGTTTTGCAGATATTTTATTTGTCTATTCTTACATCGATTAAACTTCTTGTATCCTTAAATATTGAATTGATTTAGTTGGATTTCCTGGAAAAAGAATGAATGCTCTGTCCTTAGATGAAGTCCTCATTAGGAGATGTTCTTTTCTGAGAAAATCATTGTGGTACCTGGGTACTGTGCCATTTAGTTGACTTGGTGCAACAGTTTTAATTAATTAGTGAGACGGATGCGATGAGCCTTCTGAGGAGGCTTTCAGGAGAGTCTAATAAGACTGACAGCAGTTCTTGCTGAAATATTACACACATCTTGCCCCGTGAGGAGCAGTGATCATGGGTACACAGTGAAAATTACTGGCAGCAAGAGCTACAGTGGATAACAGAATTCTCACAATCCAACAAGTGATCTTGCTGGTGAAAATAAAGGTAGATTAAGAGCTGCAAACTGGCTTTCTGTTCATGGAGCAGTTGGGTTCTTCTCGTTTTATGGGTTCACCATGCCATGTTGTGGATAATATCTTTCTAGCAAAGTTCATTTAAATATGTGAAAAAGGAAAGCTTAGTAATAGAATATGAAAGTATTGTGATCATTAGATTTGAAAGTAGTTCTTAAAATGTAATTTATTGTAACCAAATGTAGCTGATTCTTTTTGTGTCCCAAACCACATTCCCTCTACCTTTATGCGACTTCAGCCATAGCTGTGGTGGCCATTTCCTGTGTATGCTGAGGGGTTCTCCCCAGTGCCTGCTGCATCTTGCTCAGCCCTCACATAGAACATCCTGGGATATGGCAAGGAGTGGGGCATGGGAGTCAAAACCTCTGGATGCAACTCTGAAACAAAGGAGGACAGGAATGGGCCCATAATGGCTTCCTCTCCTATGGAGGAATCATTCTGAGGCACATTCTACATCATTTTCAGTGTGCTCCCAGCAGGATTAGTCTCCAGCTGCCCACAGGATTAATCATTTCAAGAACATACCCTTCCTTAACTTTCTTCCTTGTCTGCCTTACTCTCCCTGCTCCTTCACTCCTGATCCCTGAGCTCACCTCCCCAGTGAGCTACCTGGAACCCCCAAATTAAAATACCAAATATCCTTGCTTAGTTGGACCTGAAATTCAGATATGCCTAGAGGAAGGGGGTCTCTCATTCCAACTTTAATATCTATTGCCTTGCACTGATTGTCATAGGAGCCAAGGTCATATGTGAACAAGGGACTCAAATAGTGTCCTCAAAGTGGAATGGACTGGGGTAGGGAATAGGGCTTCTGAGAGAGACAGAGAGACTTCACCTAAAAGGAAGAAGAGGCCTGCTGTGATTCATTCATTTATTCAATGGATATTTATTCAGAATCTTCTATGTTTCAAGTACAGTTCTATATGCTGGAAATGCATCAGTGAATGAAAGCAACAGAAATCCTTGCACTCATAGAGTTTGTATTCTAGTGGAGGAAGACTGGCAATTAAAATAATAAAAAGTAAATTTTAATAAACATGGGAGTAAAGATAGCTCTTTGATATGCCGATTTCCTTTCTTTTGGGTATTTACCCAGCAGTGAGATTGCTGGACCGTATGGTAGCTCTATTTTTAGTTTTTTGAGGAACTTCCCAAATTGCTTTCCATAGTTGCTGTACTAATTTACATTCCCATCAACAGTGTATAAGGGTTCCCTTTTCTCCACATTCTTGCCATCATTCACAGTAGCCAAGATTTGGAAGCAACCTAAGTGCTCATTGACAGAGGGTGGATAAAGAAAATATGGTACATATATACAATGGAGTACCATTCAGCCATAAAAAAGAATGATATCCAGCAATTTGCAACAACATGGATGGAACTGGAGGCCATTATGTTAAATGAAATAAGCCAGACACAGAAAGACAAACATAGCATATTCTCACTTATTTGTGGATGCTAAAAATGAAAACAATTGAACTCATGATGATAGAGCATAGAAGGATGCTTACCAGAGGCTTGGAAGTGTTGGAGGGGCAGGGAGGAAGTGAGGATAGTTAATGGTTGCAAAGTATAGTTAGAATAAATGATATATAATATTTGATAGCACAACTAGGTGACTAAAGTCAACAATAATTTATTGTATATTTAAAAAATAATTAAAATAGTATAATTGGATTGTTTGTAACACAAAGGATAAATACTTGACAGCATGGATACCCCAATTACTCTGGTGTGATTATTATGCATTGCACGCCTATATCAAAACATCTCATGTAACTCAGAAATGTAGACACATACTATATACCCACAAAATTTAAAAATAAAAAATTAAAGTAAATTTTAGATTATTTTAGAAGAAGAGGTTAAGGGCCAGGATAGAATAATATAAGGGGGATTAGCAGTACAGGCAAAGAAGGTGACGGTGTTGACTTATGAATGAGGTGGCATGTTAGTCTGCTCAGGCTGCCATAACAAAATGGCACAGAGGTGGTGCCTTGAACAACAGACTTTTATATTCTCACAGGTCTGTAGGCTAGAAATCTATGATCAAGTGCCAGCAGACTCAGTTTCTGATGAGGGCTCTCTTCCTGGCTTGCAGATGGCTGCCTTCTTGCTGTGTCCCTGTGAAAAAGCTCTGGTGTCTCCTCCTCTTCTTTTTTTTTTTTTTAAATTTTTTTTTTCTTTTTATTATTATTATTATTATTATTATTATTATTATTATACTTTAGGCTCTATGGTACATGTGCGCAACGTGCAGGTAAGTTACATATGTATACATGTGCCATGCTGGTGCGCTGCACCCACCAACTCATCATCTAGCATTAGGTATATCTCCCAATGCTATCCCTCCCCCCTCCCCCCATCCCACAACAGTCCCCGAAGTGTGATGTTCCCCTTCCTGTGTCCATGTGTTCTCCTTGTTCAATTCCCACCTATGAGTGAGAATATGCGGTGTTTGGTTTTTTGTTCTTGCGATAGTTTACTGAGAATGATGATTTCCAATTTCATCCATGTCCCTACAAAGGACGTGAACTCATCATTTTTTATGGCTGCATAGTATTCCATGGTGTATATGTGCCACATTTTCTTAATCCAGTCTATCATTGTTGGACATTTGGGTTGGTTCCAAGTCTTTGCTATTGTGAATAATGCCGCAATAAACATACGTGTGCATGTGTCTTTATAGCAGCATGATTTATAGTCCTTTGGGTATATACCCAGTAATGGGATGGCTGGGTCAAATGGAATTTCTAGTTCTAGATCCCTGAGGAATCGCCACACTGACTTCCACAAGGGTTGAACTAGTTTACAGTCCCACCAACAGTGTAAAAGTGTTCCTATTTCTCCACATCCTCTCCAGCACCTGTTGTTTCCTGACTTTTTAATGATCACCATTCTAACTGGTGTGAGATGGTATCTCATTGTGGTTTTGATTTGCATTTCTCTGATGGCCAGTGATGGTGAGCACTTTTTCATGTGTTTTTTGGCTGCATAAATGTCTTCTTTTGAGAAGTGTCTGTTCATATCCTTCGCCCACTTTTTGATGGGGTTGTTTGTTTTTTTCTTGTAAATTTGTTGGAGTTCATTGTAGATTCTGGATATTAGCCCTTTGTCAGATGAGTAGGGTGCGAAAATTTTCTCCCATTTTGTAGGCTGCCTGTTCACTCTGATGGTAGTTTCCTTTGCTGTGCAGAAGCTCTTTAGTTTAATTAGATCCCATTTGTCAATTTTGGCTTTTGTTGCCATTGCTTTTGGTGTTTTAGACATGAAGTCCTCGCCCATGCCTATGTCCTGAATGGTATTGCCTAGGTTTTCTTCTAGGGTTTTTATGGTTTTAGGCCTAACATTTAAGTCTTTAATCCATCTTGAATTGATTTTTGTATAAGGTGTAAGGAAGGGATCGGATCCAGTTTCAGCTTTCTACATATGGCTAGCCAGTTTTCCCAGCACCATTTATTAAATAGGGAATCCTTTCCCCATTTCTTGTTTTTCTCAGGTTTGTCAAAGATCAGATAGTTGTAGATATGTGGCATTATTTCTGAGGGCTCTGTTCTGCTCCATTGATCTATATCTCTGTTTTGGTACCAGTACCATGCTGTTTTGGTTACTGTAGCCTTGTAGTATAGTTTGAAGTCAGGTAGCGTGATGCCTCCAGCTTTGTTCTTTTTGCTTAGGATTGTCTTGGCAATGCGGGCTCCTTTTTGGTTCCATATGAACTTTAAAGTAGTTTTTTCCAATTCTGTGAAGAAAGTCATTGGTAACTTGATGGGGATGGCATTGAATCTGTAAATTACCTTGGGAAGGATGGCCATTTTCACGATATTGATTCTTCCTACCCATGAGCATGGAATGTTCTTCCATTTGTTTGTATCCTCTTTTATTTCCTTGAGCAGTGGTTTGTAGTTCTCCTTGAAGAGGTCCTTCACATCCCTTGTAAGTTGGATTCCTAGGTATTTTATTCTCTTTGAAGCAATTGTGAATGGGAGTTCACTCATGATTTGGCTCTCTGTTTGTCTGTTATTGATGTATAAGAATGCTTGTGATTTTTGTACATTGATTTTGTATCCTGAGACTTTGCTGAAGTTGCTTATCAGTTTAAGGAGATTTTGGGCTGAGACAATGGGGTTTTCTAGATATACTATCATGTCATCTGCAAACAGGGACAATTTGACTTCCTCTTTTCCTAATTGAATACCCTTGATTTCCTTCTCTTGCCTAATTGCCCTGGCCAGAACTTCCAACACTATGTTGAATAGAAGTGGTGAGAGAGGGCATCCCTGTCTTGTGCCAGTTTTCAAAGGGAATGCTTCCAGTTTTTGCCCATTCAGTATGATATTGGCTGTGGGTTTGTCATAAATAGCTCTTATTATTTTGAGATATGACCCATCAATACCTAATTTATTGAGAGTTTTTAGCATGAAGGGTTGTTGAATTTTGTCAAAGGCCTTTTCTGCATCTATTGAGATAATCATGTGGTTTTTGACTTTGGTTCTGTTTATATGCTGGATTACATTTATTGATTTGCGTATATTGAACCAGCCTTGCATCCCAGGGATGAAGCCCACTTGATCATGGTGGATAAGCTTTTTGATGTGCTGCTGGATTCTGTTTGCCAGTATTTCATTGAGGATTTTTGCATCAATGTTCATCAAGGATATTGGTCTAAAATTCTCTTTTTTTGTTGTGTCTCTGCCAGGCTTTGGTATCAGGATGATGCTGGCCTCATAAAATGAGTTAGGGAGGATTCCCTCTTTTTCTATTGATTGGAATAGTTTCAGAAGGAATGGTACCAGCTCCTCCTTGTACCTCTGGTAGAATTCGGCTGTGAACCCATCTGGTCCTGGACTTTTTTTGGTTGGTAAGCTATCGATTATTGCCACAATTTCAGCTCCTGTTATTGGTCTATTCAGAGATTCAACTTCTTCCTGGTTTAGTCTTGGGAGGGTGTATGTGTTGAGGAATTTATCCATTTCTTCTAGATTTTCTAGTTTATTTGCGTAGAGGTGTTTGTAGTATTCTCTGATGGCAGTTTGTATTTCTGTGGGATCGGTGGTGATATCCCCTTTATCATTTTTTATTGCATCTATTTGATTCTTCTCTCTTTTTTTCTTTATTAATCTTGCTAGCGGTCTATCAATTTTGTTGATCCTTTCAAAAAACCAGCTCCTGGATTCATTTATTTTTTGAAGGGTTTTTTGTGTCTCTATTTCCTTCAGTTCTGCTCTGATTTTAGTTATTTCTTGCCTTCTGCTAGCTTTTGAATGTGTTTGCTCTTGCTTTTCTAGTTCTTTTAATTGTGATGTTAGGGTGTCAATTTTGGATCTTTTCTGCTTTCTCTTGTGGGCATTTAGTGCTATATATTTCCCTCTACACACTGCTTTGAATGCATCCCAGAGATTCTGGTATGTTGTGGCTTGGTTCTCGTTGGTTTCAAAGAACATCTTTATTTCTGCCTTCATTTTGTTATGTACCCAGTAGTCATTCAGGAGCAGGTTGTTCAGTTTCCATGTAGTTGAGCGGTTTTGAGTGAGATTCTTAATCCTGAGTTCTAGCTTGATTGCACTGTGATCTGAGAGATAGTTTGTTATAATTTCTGTTCTTTTACATTTATTGAGGAGAGCTTTACTTCCAAGTATATGGTCAATTTTGGAATAGGTGTGGTGTGGTGCTGAAAAAAATGTATATTCTGTTGATTTGGGGTGGAGAGTTCTGTAGATGTCTATTAGGTCTGCTTGGTGCAGAGCTGAGTTCAATTCCTGGGTATCCTTGTTGACTTTCTGTCTCGTTGATCTGTCTAATGTTGACAGTGGGGTGTTAAAGTCTCCCATTATTAATGTGTGGGAGTCTAAGTCTCTTTGTAGGTCACTCAGGACTTGCTTTATGAATCTGGGTGCTCCTGTATTGGGTGCATATATATTTAGGATAGTTAGCTCTTCTTGTTGAATTAATCCTTTTACCATTATGTAATGGCCTTCTTTGTCTCTTTTGATCTTTGTTGGTTTAAAGTCTGTTTTATCAGAGACTAGGATTGCAACCCCTGCCTTTTTTTGTTTTCCATTTGCTTGGTAGATCTTCCTCCATCCTTTTATTTTGAGCCTATGTGTGTCTCTGCACGTGAGATGGGTTTCCTGAA
Organism: Pongo abelii; assembly: GCF_028885655.2. Taxonomy (NCBI): domain Eukaryota; kingdom Metazoa; phylum Chordata; class Mammalia; order Primates; family Hominidae; genus Pongo; species Pongo abelii. The sequence goes on from NC_072008.2 coordinate 20,727,478, forward strand.
TACAGCACACTGATGGGTCTTGAGTCTTTATCCAATTTGCCAGTCTGTGTCTTTTAATTGGAGCATTTAGTCCATTTACATTTAAAGTTAATATTGTTATGTGTGAATCTGATCCTGTCATTATGATGTTAGCTGGTTATTTTGCTCGTTAGTTGATGCAGTCTCTTCCTAGTCTCGATGGTCTTTACATTTCGGTATGATTTTGCAGTGGCTGGTACCGGTTGTGCCTTTCCATGTTTAGCGCTGCCTTCAGGAGCTCTTTTAGGGCAGGCCTGGTGGTGACAAAATCTCTCAGCATTTGCTTGTCTGTAAAGTATTTTATTTCTCCTTCACTTATGAAGCTTAGTTTGGCAGGATATGAAATTCTGGGTTGAAAATTCTTTTCTTTAAGAATGTTGAATATTGGCCCCCACTCTCTTCTGGCTTGTAGGGTTTCTGCCGAGAGATCCGCTGTTAGTCTGATGGGCTTCCCTTTGATGGTAACCCGACCTTTCTCTCTGGCTGCCCTTAACATTTTTTCCTTCATTTCAACTTTGGTGAATCTGACAATTATGTGTCTTGGAGTTGCTCTTCTCGAGGAGTATCTTTGTGGCATTCTCTGTATTTCCTGAATCTGAATGTTGGCCTGCCTTGCTAGATTGGGGAAGTTCTCCTGGATGATATCCTGCAGAGTGTTTTCCAACTTGTTTCCATTCTCCCCGTCACTTTCAGGTACACCAATCAGACGTAGATTTGGTCTTTTCACATAGTCCCACATTTCTTGGAGGCTTTGCTCATTTCTTTTTATTCTTTTTTCTCTAAACTTCCCTTCTCGCTTCATTTCATTCATTTCATCTTCCAGGGCTGGTACCCTTTCTTCCATTTGATCGCATCAGCTGCTGAGGCTTCTGCATTCTTCACGTAGTTCTCGAGCCTTGGTTTTCAGCTCCATCAGCTCCTTTAAGCACTTCTCTGTATTGATTATTCTAGTTATACATTCTTCTAAATTTTTTTCAAAGTTTTCAACTTCTTTGCCTTTGGTTTGAATATCCTCCCGTAGCTCGGAGTAATTTGATCGTCTGAAGCCTTCTTCTCTCAGCTCGTCAAAGTCATTCTCCGTCCAGCTTTGTTCCGTTGCTGGTGAGGAACTGCGTTCCTTTGGAGGAGGAGAGGTACTCTGCTTTTTAGAGTTTCCAGTTTTTCTGCTCTGTTTTTTCCCCATCTTTGTGGTTTTATCAACTTTTGGTCTTTGATGATGGTGATGTACAGATGGGTTTTTGGTGTGGATGTCCTTTCTGTTAGTTTTCCTTCTAACAGACAGGACCCTCAGCTGCAGGTCTGTGGAGTACCTGGCCGGCCCTGTGAGCTATCAGTCTGCCCCTGCTGGGGGGTGCCTCCCAGTTAGGCTGCTCGGGGGTCAGGGGTCAGGGACCCACTTGAGGAGGCAGTCAGCCCGTTCTCAGATCTCCAGTTGCGTGCTGGGAGAACCGCTGCTCTCCTCAAAGCTGTCAGACAGGGACATTTAAGTCTGCAGAGGTTACTGCTGTCTTTTTGTTTGTCTGTGCCCTGCCCCCAGAGGTGGAGCCTACAGAGGCAGGCAGGCCTCCTTGAGCTGTGGTGGGCTCCACCCAGTTCAAGCTTCCAGGCTGCTTTGTTTACCTAAGCGAGCCTGGGCGATGGCGGGCGCCCCTCCCCCAGCCTCGCTGCCGACTTGCTGTTTGATCTCAGACTGCTGTGCTAGCAATCAGCGAGACTCCGTGGGCGTAGGACCCTCTGAGCCAGGTGCGGGCTATACTCTCCTGGGGCACCGTTTCCTAAGCCCGTCGGAAAAGCACAGTATTCGGGTGGGAGTGGCCCGATTTTCCAGGTGCTGTCTGTCACCCCTGGAAAGGGAACTCCCTGACCCCTTGCGCTTCCCAAGTGAGGCAATGCCTCGCCCCTGCTTCGGCTGGCGCACGGTGCACTCACCCGCTGACCTGCGCCCACTGTCTGGCACTCCCTAGTGAGATGAACACGGTACCTCAGATGGAAATGCAGAAATCACCTGTCTTCTGCGTCGCTCGCGCTGGGAGCTGTAGACCGGAGCTGTTCCTATTCGGCCATCTTGGCTCCTCCCCCCGAGTAGCTCCTCCTCTTCTTATAAGAGCACTAGCCCTATTGGATTTAGGTACCACCCTTATTACTTCACTTAATTATTATTACCTCCTTAGAGGCCCTATCTCCACATACAGTCACATTGGGGATTAGGGCTTCAACATCTGAATTTTGAGGGGACACGATTTAGTACATAACAGATGGTTTGAGTAGATATCCTTTACAAGGTGACACTTCAGCAAAAACATGAAGTAAGCAAGTTATCCATGTAGATATCTGAAGGAAGAGAATTCCAGGAAGAGGGAATGGCCAGTACAACTGTCCTGGAGGGAAACTGGTCTATCCTGGCCAAAGTGTTCAAGAAATAGTAAAGACATCAGTGTGGCTGAAGTGAAGGCAGCCAAGGGAGTTGCAGGAGATGAGATTGGACAGGTAAAGGTGGCCCATGTCCTGTACAGCCTTCTAGGACATTGTAAGAATTTTTTGCCTTCTGGAGTGGGAGACATGGAAAGCCAAACTCAGCAACAATATCTAATGGGTGGATGAGGGGCAGTGATTTTAGGAATAGGTGGCATGGTGACCTGTTTGACAGTGTCCTGATCCAAGCACTCTGTGGCCTGATGTTGAATGAATGAATGAAGTATATGCTAGGAAGAATAAAACATTATGATTACTGGTCAAAACAAAAATGAAAACAAAAACAGTCATTCAACTATGTAATTAGTTGGGGTCCAAGCAACCTGTTTGTGGGTGTCATGTAATAAGGACTGGAAGTGCCAGCAGAAAACTGCAGCCATCACTGAGACTGCTCAGTATGGATGGAGCCCAGTGTTGACAGATGATCAGCACAGTAAAGGAGAAAGTCTTGTTGCAGATAGGATCAATCAGATAGACCAGGGGAGAGAGAGGGAGTTGAGAAATACAACCCCATGAAGCCAGATGTGGTGGCTCATACCTCTAATCTTAGTACTTTGGGAAGCCAAGGTGGGAGGATAACTTGAGCCCATGAATTCAAGACCAGCAACATAGCAAGACCCTGTCTCTCAAAAAAGAAAAAGAAAAAAAAAATTAACCGGGCTTGGTGGCATGCACCTGTAGTCTTAGCTACTCCGGAGGCTGAAGAAGAAGGATCCTTTGAGTCCAGGATATCAAGGCTGCAGTGAGCCATGATCACACCAGTGCACTCCAGCCTGGGTGACAGGGCCAGATGCTGTCTCAAAAAGGGAAAGGAAAAAGAAACACACCCCCACGTATATAGGAATTAGAATATGTGAGAGAAGTCACATTTCAAATTAGTGATTATGCTGACACTTGGTTAATAATGTGGCTAAAAATTAATTTGGAGCTCTATTTAAATCCTCATAGATTGAATATTTGAAATCAAAAAAGTTGTTGGAGACTCAATTTTTGTCTTAGGTTGGGAAGGGCTTTTTAACCATTACCTCACTGGCAGAAATCAGAAGGAAAAGACTGGCCAGGCATGGTGGCTCACGCCTGTAATCCCAGCACTTCGGGAGACTGAGGTGGGAGGATGGCTTGAGCCCAGGAGTTTGAGACAAGCCTAGGTAACATAGTGAGACCCCATCTCTACAAAAATAAAAAACTTTAGCCAGGCATGGTGTTGCACGCCTGTAGTCCCAGTTACTTGGGAGGCTGAGATAGGAGGATCGCTTGAGCCCAGGAGTTCAAGGCTGCAGTGAACCATGATCATGTCACTGCACTCCAGCCTAGGTGACAGATTGTCTCAAATAAATAAATAAATAAATAAATACAAAAAATTTAAAAAATATTGAAATATTTGATCACAAAGATGTTTAGAAGTTCTATATGGTAAAAAACACTGTATCTGTAAAACTGAAAAAATACATTTGCAACATTTATGACAGAGAAAAGATTAATAGCCTTAGCATTTAAAGAGCTATTATAAACCGATACAAAAAGAAAAACTAATAAAAAATCAATTAAGGCTGTGAATAGTAAACTTACTAAGCCTATGAACATTAAAATATGAAACAAATAAATGCAAATTAAAATAATGAGATATATTTTCTCATAGTAAGGATTAAAAAGATTGCAGACACAAAGTCTTGGCTAAGATTTGGAAAAATAGGCACTCTTTCTTATAATACTAGTTGTTTCTGATGAATTATTCTGCTGAGAAATTTTGTAATATATATCATATCCAAGTATATATTATTTAGCTCAAAAATTCCACTTCTAGTCATTTATCCTAATTCAGTGATTCAATATATATGTAAAGATGGGTATCAAGAATGTTTAATTTTTGTCATTTATGCAAAATAAAAAGAGGGAATAGTATAAATGTCTCATGATAGAGATGTCATAAATAAATTATGGTGTGTCTAAAATAAATATGATACAGCAGTTTAGATTAATGATAAAGCTGTATATTTATTAATATGAAAGGTTTCTTTCTTCTTATCATGGTGACTAGTAGACACCACTCACAAACCTCTGAGTAAGTACTCTGTAATCTCATATGCTTGCATGTATATACCAGCATAATTAAGTAAAAAAATGATAAGTTACCTCTGGGTAGTGTTATTATGTGTGATTTTTAAAAAGTTCTCTTTTTGCTTATCTGTATTAGTTATTTAATTGATAATGAAGTTGTACAAGTTGAATAATAAATATTTTTTAAAATTATAATTTAGGTTATATATTTAAATTTCTAAGTTCTTGAATATCTGATATTGAAAGGTGTCTGGTGTTTTTCAAGTTAAAGTTTTCTCAAGCATGACTGATTTAATTTTTAAAACAATATTTATGTCAAGGAAATGTTGTATTTTACATAAATTTAGTAATTCCTTTGGCTTTCAATTTCACCTCTATCTCATTATTATGTCAAACATATATTCTTATTTCTGATATTTGACATTTTAATAATACTGAAAGGACCAAGAGAAACAATTAGAACAGAGGCCAGGATTATACTTCTACAGAGGCTGATTGAGATAGAGTCATCTGTGGGACCATAGGCTTTTTTTTTGGTAACAGCTTTATTGAGATATAATTCACATGCTGTACTACTCAGCTATTGCAAGTATACAATTCAATGGTTTTTAGTATATCCACAGAATTGTAAAATTATTACCACACACAATTTTAGAACATTTTAATTGCTCCAAATGCAATCCCCAAACCCTTAGCAGCCAACCCTCATTACCCTTCATGTTTTCCAGCTTAGGCAACTACTCTATAGACTTGTCTATTCTGGACATTTCATGTAAATGAAACCATAAAATATTTGGTCTTTTTGTGACTAGCTTCTTTCATTTAGCATAATGTTTTCAAAGCTCATCCGTGTTGTAGCATGTATCAATATTGCATTCCTTTTTATTGCTAAGTAATATTGCATAATATGAACATTTTACATTTTATCAGTTCATGAACCTTTGGTTTGTTTGCACTTTTTGGCAATTATAATAATTCTGCCATGAAAATTTGTGTAGAAGTTTTTGTGTTGAATGTAGGTTGCTTTGATCACTAATTCAATCTCTTTATTGTTATATATTTATTTAGATTCTCTATTTCTTTTTGAGTCATTTTTGGAGGTTTGTGTTTTCTAGGATTTTGTCTATTTTATGTAAGTTATCTAACTTATTGGAAACCATGGTCTTTTGAAAAATGTTTGGAGTGTAAAGGGAAGAATGGGAGAATAGTGGAAGATCATGTAGTAGCCCTGAGATCCTTCTTGTGATCTCTTAAATCTTTAATGAAGTGACTGAACTCACAAAATCTTTAGTGTGACTTGATTTTTTTTGGTGAATAGCAATAATAACAACCAAAAGAAGAAACAGTAGCAACAACAACAAAAACAGGGCAACAGGGCTCAAAGTAATTTTAGATTGGGCTGAATTAATTAACGAGACTGCCCTTGAATTCAAACTGCCTTCTGAATTCAAGCAGCTAGTTATATTTGTTTCATTTGACTAAAACTTGTACTTAATGATGGTCTATGTGAAATAAAGTTGTGATGCCAGAAATATCTATGATGTAAACGAAGGAATTCAAAGGCTTAGGATGATAAAAATATTGAAGTGTATTTATCACTTTCAACTGGCTTACCTAACCTACAGGTATGTCTTCTGAGAGAACCTAGAAGATATTTTCCTCACCGTGGCAATAAAGAATAAATTGGTGAAGGTGGAAGCAGCATCCTGGAAAAGCATAGTATTGATGTTTTCTGTAGGCAAGGGACAAAGATGGGAAATGCAACTATTGAAACGGGGTGGCTGAGGCAGAGGCTGAGTAATAGCACTTAGTCACTAGAAGCCAGTGGGTATGGTTATCATAATAGGCAACAAACCTAAATGCTTGTCATACTGGCTTGACCCACAGGGATCTTTGGCAGTAGCTAATTGATTATGGTTTCTCTAGAGCTGAAATAAATGACTAAATGTGTGATCTAACATCTTTGTCTGGTGAACAGAGACTGAGTAATAATGTTAGAGAATATGAGATCCTCTTTCAATTCCTGGCTTGAGTCAATAACAGATCTAGAGCCCCTTCAATAAAAAAGATGTTGGGCACTCTTGTGGGACTGTAAACTTGATCCCTGACTTTTTCCAAGGGGTCTGGAGCTATTTAATTAGGTAGCTTCACTACAAAAAAGTAAAATGCATTGAGTTCATAATAATTCTTGGAAACCAAGAATATCAATGTGGTCTGCCTATCAGTGTCAGGGGCTAACAGTCATTAGATGATAAATGAAGTTTTGGCCTAAGTTCATCTCACTGTGGCTCTGGGAGTTTTGTAAGCCCAACTGTCTGCTAGGCCTGCCAACAAAATATCACAGTTTGGGTGGTTTAAACAACAGAAATTTATTTTCACACAGTTTTGGAGGCTGGAAGTCCAAGATCAAGGTGCCAGCAGGGTTGGTTTCTCTTGAGGTCTCTCTTCTTGGCTTGTGAATGGCTGTTTTCTCTATGTGTTCTCACACATACCTTTTCTCTCTCTGCATGTGCCCCGATATCTCTCCCTCTTCTTATAAGGACACCATTCCTATTGAATTAGGGCCCCAGAATAATGACCCTGTTTAATTTTAAATATCTCCTTAAAGTCCCTATCTCCAAATACAGTCACATTGGGGGTTAAAGCTTTGTCATCTCAATTTTAGGAGACACAGTTTGGTCCATAATACCATCCTATTATTTCCACAGTTCCTGAGCAGATAGGTGCAAGTGAAATACTGAGCAACTTTCAAAATTCTTCCTTAACCTATGAAATGAGGACACACCCTAACTTTAACAAACTATTTAATCAAAATCAAACCCCTGGGGTAACTAGAGATGAGTGCTGTCAACAAAGACTTGATAGATTCAGGGGTGGTCAATCTACTCCTCTTGAGGACATAGTTATGGTTGGGTAAGCCAGTTACACATGATAAATCCACTCCAACTTTCCCATCTCACTGAGCCTTTAAATTCCTGTTATTATACTTTCTCCAATTAATTTACCTATATAAAGGCCTAAGGTTGGGTTGGTGTGGTCCTAGGTCTCTCTTGAAATATGTGTTATTATGAGATCACAGAGAAAAGAAATGGATGACATGACACTCTCCATTTATTAGTCTTGCTAAGGTGGGTAGAAACTGTTGGTATTTCTAGGGACTTTCATTCCACACAGATTATTAAGCCCAGTGATTATGTATAGCCCCAAGGCCTTAAGAACTATGCTTGGCAGGTTGCTATGAGCTGTTTATGATCCACGTCTTAATAACCCTGAGTTAGCCATTGGCCCACATGTTTTTTTCTGCCTAGTCCTGTGCTGGAGTTTCCAGCATTGGTTTAAGAGAGTTTTTGTTTGTTTGTTTGTTTGTTTTTTAAACATATCTTTATCCACTAACCAGAGCTCAAAAGCTCAAACTGAATTCATATGGGCCAAAGAGCCAACCAACCTCTGAGATGTTGAATCTGTTCAGATGAGTGAAACTTCTCTCTGAGATGCCTCCTCATTAGATGGCAGTTGCTTGGTATATCTGCAGTTTTTTCTTGTTTTCTTTTTTATTTATTTTTTATTTTTTAATTTTTTATCAATGTACCACACTCTGTAAACAACTGGTAGGGACAATTTTAAGTTGGTCACTTTTTGGAGCCTTATCTGTTATGGGCTCATGGTTTCAAGAGCCTTTCAATAAGACCACCTCAACATTTAACACAGTGATTTGTACATAGCAGGTGATCAGTAAATGTTTGTTAGTTCATTATCTATTTTTTTAAATTATTATTATTTTTTGGGACAGAATCTCAGTCTGTCACCCAGGCTGGAGTGCAGTGGCATGATCTTGGCTCACTGCAACCTCTGCCTCATGGGTTCAAGTGATTCTCCTGCCTCAGCCTCCCGAGTAGCTGGGATTACAGGCGTGAGCCATGACACCCAGCTAATTTTTGTATTTGTAGTAGAGACGGGGTTTCACCATGTTGGTCAGGCTGGTCTTGAACTCCTGACCTCAAGTGATCCACCAGCCTTGGCCTCCCAAAGTACTGGGATTACCGGCATGAACCACTGTGCCCCCCAACCATTATCGCTTTAAGATAGGACCATGTTTAAATCTTCTCAGACAACTCCAAACTTGTCCCAGTTTCAAAGTAATATACAATCTTTTTAATATAAGGAGTGCATTCTTGTCATTGAAAACTTAAGAAATAAAAGGAAACCTAAAGAAAAAAATAACAATAACTCATATAACACACTGAGAGATAATTACTATTAAGTTTTTGGCATATATTTAATTTTAATCTTTGCTACCATCCTCCCTTGATCACAAACCCTCACAGATTATAAAGTATATTTAGGTCTGTACCCATGAATTCTGACGACAGGAAACAAGTTCCATGAAATAATAGTTCATCACATAAATACACTTTAATTTTTTTAAACGTAGTATTCTATTGTTGAACATACAGACATTTGCCATGAATTAAACAGAATTTAGATAAAAAACTTTGGGAGGGGAGGAGCCAAGATGGCCGAATAGGAACAGCTCCGGTCTACAGCTCCCAGAGCGAACGACGCAGAAGACAGGTGATTTCTGCATTTCCATCTGAGGTACCAGGTTCATCTCACTAGGGAGTGCCAGACAGTGGGCGCAGGTCAGTGGGTGAGTGCACCGTGCGCCAGCCGAAGCAGGGGCGAGGCATTGCCTCACTCGGGAAGTGCAAGGGGTCAGGGAGTTCCCTTTCCAGGGGTGACAGACGGCACCTGGAAAATCGGGCCACTCCCACCCGAATACTGTGCTTTTCCAACGGGCTTAGGAAACGGTGCCCCAGGAGAGTATAGCCCGCACCTGGCTCAGAGGGTCCTACGCCCACGGAGTCTCGCTGATTGCTAGCACAGCAGTCTGAGATCAAACAGCAAGTCGGCAGCGAGGCTGGGGGAGGGGCGCCCGCCATCGCCCAGGCTCGCTTAGGTAAACAAAGCAGCCTGGAAGCTTGAACTGGGTGGAGCCCACCACAGCTCAAGGAGGCCTGCCTGCCTCTGTAGGCTCCACCTCTGGGGGCAGGGCACAGACAAACAAAAAGACAGCAGTAACCTCTGCAGACTTAAATGTCCCTGTCTGATAGCTTTGAGGAGAGCAGTGGTTCTCCCAGCACGCAGCTGGAGATCTGAGAACGGGCTGACTGCCTCCTCAAGTGGGTCCCTGACCCCTGACCCCCGAGCAGCCTAACTGGGAGGCACCCCCCAGCAGGGGCAGACTGATAGCTCACAGGGCCGGCCAGGTACTCCACAGACCTGCAGCTGAGGGTCCTGTCTGTTAGAAGGAAAACTAACAGAAAGGACATCCACACCAAAAACCCATCTGTACATCACCATCATCAAAGACCAAAAGTTGATAAAACCACAAAGATGGGGAAAAAACAGAGCAGAAAAACTGGAAACTCTAAAAAGCAGAGTACCTCTCCTCCTCCAAAGGAACGCAGTTCCTCACCAGCAACGGAACAAAGCTGGACGGAGAATGACTTTGACGAGCTGAGAGAAGAAGGCTTCAGACGATCAAATTACTCCGAGCTACGGGAGGATATTCAAACCAAAGGCAAAGAAGTTGAAAACTTTGAAAAAAATTTAGAAGAATGTATAACTAGAATAATCAATACAGAGAAGTGCTTAAAGGAGCTGATGGAGCTGAAAACCAAGGCTCGAGAACTACTTGAAGAATGCAGAAGCCTCAGGAGCCGATGCGATCAAATGGAAGAAAGGGTATCAGCCCTGGAAGATGAAATGAATGAAATGAAGCGAGAAGGGAAGTTTAGAGAAAAAAGAATAAAAAGAAACGAGCAAAGCCTCCAAGAAATGTGGGACTATGTGAAAAGACCAAATCTACGTCTGATTGGTGTACCTGAAAGTGACGGGGAGAATGGAAACAAGTTGGAAAACACTCTGCAGGATATTATCCAGGAGAACTTCCCCAATCTAGCAAGGCAGGCCAACATTCAGATTCAGGAAATACAGAGAACGCCACAAAGATACTCCTCGAGAAGAGCAACTCCAAGACACATAATTGTCAGATTCACCAAAGTTGAAATGAAGGAAAAAATGTTAAGGGCAGCCAGAGAGAAAGGTCGGGTTACCATCAAAAGGAAGCCCATCAGACTAACAGCTGATCTCTCGGCAGAAACCCTACAAGCCAGAAGAGAGTGGGGGCCAATATTCAACATTCTTAAAGAAAAGAATTTTCAACCCAGAATTTCATATCCTGCCAAACTAAGCTTCATAAGTGAAGGAGAAATAAAATCCTTTACAGACAAGCAAATGCTGAGAGATTTTGTCACCACCAGGCCTGCCCTAAAAGAGCTCCTGAAGGAAGCGCTAAACATGGAAAGGCACAACCGGTACCAGCCGCTGCAAAATCATGCCAAAATATAAAGACCATCGAGACTAGGAAGAGACTGCATCAACTAACGAGCAAAATAACCAGCTAACATCATAATGACAGGATCAGATTCACACATAACAATATTAACTTTAAATGTAAATGGACTAAATGCTCCAATTAAAAGACACAGACTGGCAAATTGGATAAAGACTCAAGACCCATCAGTGTGCTGTATTCAGGAAACCCATCTCACGTGCAGAGACACACATAGGCTCAGAATAAAGGGATGGAGGAAGATCTACCAAGCAAATGGAAAACAAAAAAAGGCAGGGGTTGCAATCCTAGTCTCTGATAAAACAGACTTTAAACCAACAAAGATCAAAAGAGACAAAGAAGGCCATTACATAATGGTAAAGGGATTAATTCAACAAGAAGAGCTAACTATCCTAAATATATATGCACCCAATACAGGAGCACCCAGATTCATAAAGCAAGTCCTGAGTGACCTACAAAGAGACTTAGACTCCCACACATTAATAATGGGAGACTTTAACACCCCACTGTCAACATTAGACAGATCAACGAGACAGAAAGTCAACAAGGATACCCAGGAATTGAACTCAGCTCTGCACCAAGCGGACCTAATAGACATCTACAGAACTCTCCACCCCAAATCAACAGAATATACATTTTTTTCAGCACCACACCACACCTATTCCAAAATTGACCATATACTTGGAAGTAAAGCTCTCCTCAATAAATGTAAAAGAACAGAAATTATAACAAACTATCTCTCAGATCACAGTGCAATCAAGCTAGAACTCAGGATTAAGAATCTCACTCAAAACCGCTCAACTACGTGGAAACTGAACAACCTGCTCCTGAATGACTACTGGGTACATAACAAAATGAAGGCAGAAATAACGATGTTCTTTGAAACCAACAAGAACCAAGACACAACATACCAGAATCTCTGGGATGCATTCAAAGCAGTGTGTAGAGGGAAATTTATAGCACTAAATGCCCACAAGAGAAAGCAGGAAAGATCCAAAATTGACACCCTAACATCACAATTAAAAGAACTAGAAAAGCAAGAGCAAACACATTCAAAAGCTAGCAGAAGGCAAGAAATAACTAAAATCAGAGCAGAACTGAAGGAAATAGAGACACAAAAAACCCTTCAAAAAATAAATGAATCCAGGAGCTGGTTTTTTGAAAGGATCAACAAAATTGATAGACCGCTAGCAAGATTAATAAAGAAAAAAAGAGAGAAGGATCAAATAGATGCAATAAAAAATGATAAAGGGGATATCACCACCGATCCCACAGAAATACAAACTGCCATCAGAGAATACTACAAACACCTCTACGCAAATAAACTAGAAAATCTAGAAGAAATGGATAAATTCCTCAACACATACACCCTCCCAAGACTAAACCAGGAAGAAGTTGAATCTCTGAATAGACCAATAACAGGAGCTGAAATTGTGGCAATAATCGATAGCTTACCAACCAAAAAAAGTCCAGGACCAGATGGGTTCACAGCCGAATTCTACCAGAGGTACAAGGAGGAGCTGGTACCATTCCTTCTGAAACTATTCCAATCAATAGAAAAAGAGGGAATCCTCCCTAACTCATTTTATGAGGCCAGCATCATCCTGATACCAAAGCCTGGCAGAGACACAACAAAAAAAGAGAATTTTAGACCAATATCCTTGATGAACATTGATGCAAAAATCCTCAATAAAATACTGGCAAACAGAATCCAGCAGCACATCAAAAAGCTTATCCACCATGATCAAGTGGGCTTCATCCCTGGGATGCAAGGCTGGTTCAATATACGCAAATCAATAAATGTAATCCAGCATATAAACAGAACCAAAGACAAAAACCATATGATTATCTCAATAGATGCAGAAAAGGCCTTTGACAAAATTCAACAACGCTTCATGCTAAAAACTCTCAATAAATTAGGTATTGATGGGACGTATCTCAAAATAATAAGAGCTATTTATGACAAACCCACAGCCAATATCATACTGAATGGGCAAAAACTGGAAGCATTCACTTTGAAAACTGGCACAAGACAGGGATGCCCTCTCTCACCACTTCTATTCAACATAGTGTTGGAAGTTCTGGCCAGGGCAATTAGGCAAGAGAAGGAAATCAAGGGTATTCAATTAGGAAAAGAGGAAGTCAAATTGTCCCTGTTTGCAGATGACATGATAGTATATCTAGAAAACCCCATTGTCTCAGCCCAAAATCTCCTTAAACTGATAAGCAACTTCAGCAAAGTCTCAGGATACAAAATCAATGTACAAAAATCACAAGCATTCTTATACATCAATAACAGACAAACAGAGCGCCAAATCATGAGTGAACTCCCATTCACAATTGCTTCAAAGAGAATAAAATACCTAGGAATCCAACTTACAAGGGATGTGAAGGACCTCTTCAAGGAGAACTACAAACCACTGCTCAAGGAAATAAAAGAGGATACAAACAAATGGAAGAACATTCCATGCTCATGGGTAGGAAGAATCAATATCATGAAAATGGCCATCCTTCCCAAGGTAATTTACAGATTCAATGCCATCCCCATCAAGTTACCAATGACTTTCTTCACAGAATTGGAAAAAACTACTTTAAAATTCATATGGAACCAAAAAAGAGCCCGCATCGCCAAGTCAATCCTAAGCCAAAAGAACAAAGCTGGAGGCATCACGCTACCTGACTTCAAACTATACTACAAGGCTACAGTAACCAAAACAGCATGGTACTGGTACCAAAACAGAGATAGAGATCAATGGAACAGAACAGAGCCGTCAGAAATAATGCCACATATCTACAACTATCTGATCTTTGACAAACCTGAGAGAAACAAGAAATGGGGAAAGGATTCCCTATTTAATAAATGGTGCTGGGAAAACTGGCTAGCCATATGTAGAAAGCTGAAACTGGATCCCTTCCTTACACCTTATACAAAAATCAATTCAAGATGGATTAAAGACTTAAATGTTAGACCTAAAACCATAAAAACCCTAGAAGAAAACCTAGGCATTACCATTCAGGACATAGGCATGGGCAAGGACTTCATGTCTAAAACACCAAAAGCAATGGCAACAAAAGCCAAAATTGACAAATGGGATCTAATTAAACTAAAGAGCTTCTGCACAGCAAAGGAAACTACCATCAGAGTGAACAGGCAACCTACAAAATGGGAGAAAATTTTCGCAACCTACTCATCTGACAAAGGGCTAATATCCAGAATCTACAATGAACTCCAACAAATTTACAAGAAAAAAACAAACAACCCCATCAAAAAGTGGGCGAAGGACATGAACAGACACTTCTCAAAAGAAGACATTTATGCAGCCAAAAAACACATGAGAAAATGCTCACCATCACTGGCCATCAGAGAAATGCAAATCAAAACCACATTGAGATACCATCTCACACCAGTTAGAATGGCAATCATTAAAAAGTCAGGAAACAACAGGTGCTGGAGAGGAAGTGGAGAAATAGGAACACTTTTACACTGTTGGTGGGACTGTAAACTAGTTCAGCCCTTGTGGAAGTCAGTGTGGCGATTCCTCAGGGATCTAGAACTAGAAATTCCATTTGACCCAGCCATCCCATTACTGGGTATATACCCAAAGGACTATAAATCATGCTGCTATAAAGACACATGCACATGCATGTTTATTGCAGCATTATTCACAATAGCAAAGACTTGGAACCAACCCAAATGTCCAACAATGATAGACTGGATTAAGAAAATGTGGCACATATACACCATGGAATACTATGCAGCCATAAAAAATGATGAGTTCATGTCATTTGTAGGGACATGGATGAAATTGGAAATCATCATTCTCAGTAAACTATTGCAAGAACAAAAAACCAAACACCGCATATTCTCACTCATAGGTGGGAATTGAACAATGAGAACACATGGACACAGGAAGGGGAAAACTTCTTATATCAGTTATCTATTGTTGCAAAACAAACCACTCCAAAGCTTAGTAAATTAAGACAAAGATAATTTATTATTTCTAATGATTCTATGGGCTGGTAATCTGGGGCTAGGTAGTTTTTCTCCTGGTCTCAGATCATTTATGCATCTGAAGTCCTCTGACATCTCAACTGGGGCTGAAGGGGCCAAGATGACCTCATTCACATGTCTGTCTGGAAGTTACTTCTGACTGCTAGCTGAGTCACCTTTTTTTCCCCCCATCACGGTCTCTCATCCTGAAATATATGTGAGACTGAGCTTCTTCACAGTTTCAAGGTTCCAATGATAAGAGTGAAAGATGCACTGTCTAACCTCCAGAGTAATTTCCACCTCATTCTTTTGGTCAAAGCAAGTCACAAGGCCATCCCAGCTTCAAGGGGTGGGAAAATAGATTGCACCTCTTCATGAACAGAGATCAATGTCATATTACAAAGGAGCATGGACCCAGAGAGGTGTGATTCATTGGGAGTCATTAGTATTACTCTCTATCACATTTATCTAATTTGATTTTATTTTGATTATGAATGAGGTTACTTTTTGGCTATTTGCATTTTTTCTTTTTAAGATTGTCTTTTGACTATTTTTCTATGATGTCCTAAGATTATCTTACCAATTTTTAAGAATTCATTATATATTATGTATATGAACTTTAGTCTACCATATTTATTACAAATATTTTTCTCAGTCATTTTGTTGATTTACTTTTTAAAAAGAATATAAATGTATTATTACCACTGAACTGTATCCTTAAAAATGATAAAGATGGTACATTTTATATGTATATTTTACCTTAATAAAAATTAAGTTAAAAATTGCTTTTAAACTTCAGAAACCTTTCTTCAATCAAAAATCAGATGCTTATATATAGAAGACTAGCTTTTATATGGCCTGACTATTTGTGTTTAATTTTTTAATCTATTAAAAATTTATTTTGGCGTGTGATATTGTGATAATTTAATGTGATTTTCTCCATAGATGTTAATTTCTATTTTACACTCCTTAAGAAAAAAATCCATCCTTTCTCAATTGTTTTCTATGCCTGTTCAATCATTTGGTAAATATTTATGCATTCCAGAATTTGTTCCTGTATTATTTTTTTCAATCTTATTGCTGTCTTTATAAGAATCTTCTATCAATGTCTCATTATTTCAATTGAGATTTATAAATAATTTTAATATCTGGCAGAACAAGCCCACTCTCATTTTTCTTCAATAGTTTTCTTGGTTTGTTTTTTGCCTGTTTTTTCTTTCAGATGAACTTCAGAAACATATTATTCAATTAAAATCAATCCCCATGAGATTATGATTGGGATTGCATTACTCCTCATTTGGGAAAAATGGATATCTTTACAAGATTAAGTCTGCCCAACCAGGAGCATGGTATTCAAGTCTTCTTTTAATTCTCTTAATATAGAAATCTGTATCTATACTACACACACACACACACACACACATTTATGTATGTATCCCAAACATTTCTTATTATAAGCTATTTCTAGGCTATTTTTAGAGTGTGCTATTGTATCTTCATTATATTTCTAGCTGCTTATTACCTAAACTATTGATTTCTTGATAATTACCCTGCACTCAGCCACTTTTTTGAATGTGTTTATTAATTCTAATAGTTTTCTTATTGATTTTCTTTCCTTAACTATGTGTGCATCTTAATATCTGCAAATAATACAAATTATTTCCTTTGCCTGCCAATAGTCATACTTCTTGTTTTGGTTTAATGTCTTATTTATTGGCCAGAAATTCCATAACATTGTTAAAAAGAACTTGTCTGTTTTTTTAAGCAAGAGCAAAGAAATTTTGTAACCAGAAACTCATTCCAATGTTTCAAATTTCATGCTGGGATATGTAATATGTAATATGTTCTGTTTTGCCTTTCTCAACCCCTATCCTGTTGCTTATGTCAGTTTACTAAAGTTTTATTATTCCTCTGAGTATATGGCAAATAATATTCATAAATTCTCTGTGAAAAAGCCCTATAGTTGCATGAGAAGAATAATTAAATATTTCCATAATTTCCCCTTCTTTCTTTTTCCTTTTGCTTTTCCTGTTCATCAAAGCCCCTCATATTTGTGATTTTCCTTGAGTCATTTCCAAATTTTCCATGTATCTGTTTAACTATGGAATGTGGGAATAGGCTAATCGCTTGGGAAGAGGTTGAATCCTGTCACTAATTGGAAGGATTAGTCCACAATTCTTACTAGTTACTTACGTGTTTTGTCTGATTTTTAGTGTGCACTGCTCAGCCTTTTGTTATGGAAATTAGGCCCTGATTAGATATAAAATCACATCTCCTGATTCAACTGAGATTTACTTCGCAGTGGCCACCAGGCACATTATCAAAAGCCCTCCCTGGAGCTACCGTCCCCCTTCTACCCCACTTATCTATTACTCCTCACAGCAAAACTTCCTGAAAGGTTAGTCTCTCATTGTCTCTGCGTCCTCAATTCATATTCTCTCTTTAACCCATCCCACCATGCCACTGAAACTGCTCTTATGGATCCCATACCCTCCACATTGCTGAACCCAGTGGTCAGTTCTCAGCTCTCACCCAGGGTTTTAGCAGCATTTGCAAATGTGGTCATTTTTACCTTCTCAATTGTTTCAAGGGTTCACACACTCTTCTGGATTTTGTCCTGTCTCTCGGGCTGCTCCCTCTTAGTCTCATTTGTGGGTTCTCTTCCATTTCTTGACTTTTAGAAAAGTCATGGTAAATAGACATAACATAAAATTTGCCATTTTAACAATTTTTCCCTTTTTATTTTATTATTTTTATTTTTTCATAAGTTATTGGGGGTACAGGTGCTATTTGGTTACATGAGTAAGTTCTTAGTGTGACCCAAGAGTGTCAATTCCAGTTACTATTACTGTGTAATAAATCACTCCAAAACTGCGTGGCTTAAAATAACACTTTTTAGAAACTCAGGCAGATATTGGCTAGTTGGTTCTTCTGTTCATGATGGAGTCAGTTGAGGTTACTGAGGGGAACTCAGCTGGCTAATCTGGAGGGTCCAAGATAATTGTGTGTTTTTTTTTTTTTTTTTTTGAGATGGAGTCTTGCTCTGTCACCCAGGCTGGAGTGCAATGGCATGATCTTGGCTCACTCCAACCTTCATCTCCCAGGTTCAAGCAATTCCCCTACCTCAACCTCCTGAGTAGCTGGGACTACAGGCACATGCCACCATGCCTGGCTAATTTTTATATTTTTTAGTAGAGACAGGATTTCACTATGTTGGCCAGGTTGGTCTCGATCTCCTGACCGCAAGTGATCCCCACCTCGTTCTCCCAAAGTGCTGGGATTACAGGTGTGAGCCACCACGCCTGGCCAGGTCCAAGATAATTCTATTCACATCTGGCTTCTTGGCAGGGTGGCTGGAAGGTTGGGTTCAGCTGAGAAATCAGGAGGAAGCTTCATGGGCTTTTTATGACCTTGCCTCGGAAGGAATCTAGTGTCACTTCCACAGTACTTTATTTATGGTGGCAGTCAAAAGCCTGCCAGATCCAAGGGGAGGGAACTTAGTCCTCACTTCTCAATGGCAGGAGTGTCAAAGAATTTGTGGCCATTAAAAAAACGAAACAAAACAAAACAAAAAAAACTGCCATAGCCTTGCATGCTCTAACTCCTATGATGTCCCTGCCCTCCTCTCCAGCTTCTCTCTGCCTTGTTCATTCTGCTGGACTCACACTGGGACACTCCAAGCTCTCTCATGCCTCAGAGCCTTTGCTCTTGCTGCTCTCTGTGCTGGGAATGATTTTCCTTCAGATCCGTGCATACTATACCTTTTTCACTTCTTTCAGGTCTCTGCTCCAATATTCCCTTCTTATATAGAGCCTTCCTGGACTACCCTGCCTGAAATAGCACCCTCCTCTCAATGACTTTATCTCCTTACCCTCCATCATTTTCTTTACAGACATATGCAGCCTTGTATTATACTTACTTATTTTTTTGGTTGTCTATTAGTGTCTCATTCACCAGCATACGGACTCTGTGAGGAAAAAGACTTGGACTGATGTGCTCACTTGTACACCTTGAACAGAGACTGACATACATAGTTACTCTATCATATTTGCTAAATGAATGATTGAATTCATGTGCATGTTTTCCATTCTATCATATAATCCTTTTTTTTTCATTCCACTCTGAGGAGAAAATGCATTTTCCATTCCTTTCTCTCTGGGGGATGTTTTCTGCCACTTGTGGCTCTTTATTAGCTGTTTGTTGGGGATTTGGTTTTGAAAAACATTTGATGCATCCATTTAACTTCTGGACAAATACTAGATTTGAGCAGCAGACTTTATTTCTATGGTCTTTTAAATTGGATTTTTAGCTTGTGCTTCTTTATTAAGCCCAGGCTAGATAATAGCTTTATGTTTTCTATGTGCCAAAGTAAAAATCAGGAGATGATTTAAAATTTTCCATTAGACATATATTTACAAAAATAAAACCTTACAAGAATTGATTACATAAGACTGTGTTGCTTAAGTGGCCTGGTATAGCATGTGCTTTCTCTTACCTGAAGAATCTTAGGAAAGAATGTGTACATTTATATCCTACTTTTTTCAGAAGAGGACTTGAGGCAGAGTATATACACAATAGGAGAAAATTAGTAAATTGTGGCAAGGCAACAATAAGTTTTTAAGAAGTGAAGATTTCCTCCCATAGAAATATGCCAGCTCTTACATTAAAATGTGAAAAATGAGAAGCTTCCAATAGGATTTTTTTTTTTAATTGCAAAAGTGCCATTTGGGTGTTTTAATCACAGGAGAAGGACAATGGTGAAAATGAATTTATCTGTGCTCTTCTACATTAGGCCATGATTAGAGTAGACTAATTAAAAAAATACTTGAGAAATACTGGGCCTTTCAATAAATTTTTGGGCATTTTTATTTGCTTATTCTTTGTGGATCAATTGATAACATTTTTATTAGCTTTCTGAGAATTAGCATTCTGAATATTTTGAGTGCTATCTCTGGATCCAATATTATTTTATTGTTCTGCACCAACATTTGCATTTCTGTTGTATGAGTCTTTATTGTTTCCTTTGTGCATCTTTTTTTTTTTGCTATTGCTCTATTTGTGGATTGAGGTATCATAGACGTCAAAAGAAAATTCAACGAACAAACCATAGCATCAAGAGTGTTTGCAATGCATTCAATTCAACCACCATTTGTTGGATACTAACTGTATGAGTTTTGAACTCAAGCACATCTACAGACCAAGCAGATAAATTAGTGAAGCAGGGCAGGTGTACAGAAAATCAATTTCCAGAAAAGCAATCAAGCTTTCTTTGTTTCTACTGAAATATGGTGTAAACAGATAACATAATAAACACAGTTATGTGAATGGGGATTATATTTTACCATGTACATGAGGAAATGTAAATTGAAAATAGACATAGTTAATAAATTATTAATTATTTTCTTTCATGTTTCTTTTTAATTTGGAATTAGAAAACGGGTGCCTTAACTTCTGCAAAAACATTAAGTGTCAGGTTTTATATTTCACATCGTGAGGTACAGGGCACCTTAATTCAGCATTAAATCCTCTAATTGGTTTTCATATTTAATTTAATTTGATTTGATTTCAGGTTCATAACAGAATGAAGCTCTTTAAAAATTGATAGTTCCCTTTGAAGAGGATTGTTGCACAGTGTTTTTATAAATAGAAGATGTTATTTCACTTTTAGTATTATATTGCACTCCAATAACTTCTATTTAGAGCTCTCAATTCACACTATCAATAGTGTTTGAGGAAGATTAACTGAAAAAGTCTAGTTTATTCTCATAAAATTTCAGATTAAAAAACATATTTGGAATTTGGGATTCAATTTCACACTTTTGGGAATATAAATCCAGCTATGACTTCTACTTCTTTTAATAAAGGAAAGTAGATGAGATTATTCTCTGACAAATGAAATTCCCAGAGATTCATTTTTGTGTAATTAGTGAATAAAACTAATTCCTCTGTTTGCTAATGCCCTTGATGAGAGATATTAAAAATATTTAGAAGGTAATAATGTCAAGTGCTAAATTGAGATGGGCATTTTTCCATGGGTAACATGTACCAGCATCTATCATGAATTAAGAATTCAATATCCATTCATCATTTTAAAAAAACAGACTTTCAGTAAACCAGGAAACTGTACTGAAGCAATACAGATCTTCTTGTCCCTGCAGTTCCTTAACATCATTTACATAATGCTGTTGACATTGTTACATATTAACACTGCATCATCCATCCTGCTGCCCTGGCTCTTTCTGATGTTGTAATTGTGCTTTTTTCGTGATGATCAGAAATGCAAGTCCTACTTAGAGTATATGGGAAAATCTGAATAAGCCATTTTCTGATCATGTTAAATTTACTACCCATAATTTTATAGTGCAAAGGTAGAACAGCATATCAAACAGCTATGTCTTTTCTTGAATTCTTTAGGCCATCATTGCTGCATCCCTAGAATGTGGTATCTTTCAATGTTGACTAAGCCCGTGCTGTGCACGCTCTGATGCCAGCAGGGAGGAGAGTGGAAGGTAGATGAAGGGCCCATGGGCTGAGCCACAAGAGCAGTCCAATTTACACAAGGAATGGCTGCCTCTCATTCCACACAGCTTTAGATTGACCTGGAAGAGCACAATGTCACCACATCAATCAAAGGCAAGAGTGGACCTGGATGGTGTGGAGTAATGGTTTCAAAAGCCCTCAAGGACACAGGCAAGGCTTCTCTTTGAGTACCATTGACACATAGGCCTTTGGAGACTTTGACAGGGGATCACACTGGATACCAGCAGAGTGACACACAGAGTAACAAATATCTGCTGCCAGTCCTACCACCCTAAGGTGCTGTAGACTGGAAGTGGCACAGTCCAGTGGTGGATAATTGGTAGCTCAGAGCTACTTGTCCTGTGTCTGATATGAGTGAGAGCCACCCTAAACCAGCAAGTTAGCACCAATCTTGTGCAATTTCATGAGAGAAATACCATGAAGGCTCTTGGGAGAAAAATGCTTGCCAGACTGTCTTCCTAGAACTGGGACCTTAAGACCAGTCTATAGATATGATTCCTGGAGCTCTTCGGGGCATCTGGGTGCCCCTGTGCAAGGGGAGCATAGGTGAGGTAGCAGCTCAAAGAGCACCTGGAAGGGGGAAATGGCAACTGGTGACCAGGTCACACATACAAGTTCCAGTCTGGGCAAAGTAAGTGCGTACCACCTGGGCAGCACTGCTGGCTGGGCCAGTACTGATGCCTGAGGGGAAATTAGAAAATTTCCAGGAAGGTATCTCTGAGGCCAGGTCCTCTTATATTGAATACATATGCCTTATAAAGTTTGTAAATGTAAGGCCAGGAGTGGTGGCGGCTTACGCCTGTAATCCTAGCATTTTGGGAGGGCGAGGCAGGTGCATCACCTGAGGTCAGGAGTTCAAGACCAGCCTGGCCAACATGGTGAAACCCTGTCTCTACTACAAATATAACAATTAGCCAGGTATGGTGGCCGGCACCGGTAATCTCAGCTACTAGTAGGCTGAGGCAGGAGAATCGCTTGAACCAGGGAGGTGGAGGTTGCAGTGAGCCAAGATTGCGCCATTGCACTCCAGCCTGGGCAACAGAGCAACACTTCATCTCAAATAAATAAATAAATAAATAATAAATAGTTCCTAAATGTAAATGGTTGGTGTCAGGTAATTAAATTAATATGTAAATGTATTTCATAGCAGCATTGTTGATTTTATTCATATTCAAAATCAATTCTATTGCAATTGCACTCCTTTTCCAGTTCTCTAAATATTTTCTCACACAGCAAATTGGTCAAGAGCATAAGTCCTGAAAGTAGAAGGCTGGGATACAAATCCCAGTTCTCCTACCTACTGGTTCTGTGACTTTGGGCAAGTTACTTAACCTCTTTGTGTTCCAGCTTCTTCATCTATACAAAAGGGAAAATAATAGTACCTACCTCATAGAATTGTACTGAGGACTAAATGTGTGAATACATGTAAGTACCTAGAACCCTGTCAGCTGCATGATAAGGACTCTTTAAGTGTGTGCTATTATTATTGTATGCCAGCGGTTCTCAACAGAAGTAAGTTTGTCCTTCATGGACATTTGGCAACATCTGGAGATAGTTTGGTTGTTCCAACATGTGGTGGAGGAGGGTGTGGGGAATGCTACTGGCATCTAGTCGGTAGAGGCTGGAATGCTGCTAAACATTATATAATACACAGGAAAGCCTCCACAACAAAAACATCATCCGGCCATGAATGTCAGCAGTGCCAAGGTTGAGAAATCCTTGTTATATACTATTGACAGTTCTTACTGTGGTCTGTTTCACAATGGTGTCTTCAAGTGTATACTTTTGACATAGGTACACTTTCTTTGCAAAATAAACAAGTTACAGTCTTAGTTTCTACAGGAAATATACACTTTCCCATTTACCTTGAAGTAGATTATTATAGAGGTAGGGGGTACAAGAAATATTTCCTGATCCTCTTTACTCTATTACAAGTGCAACAGTAACAGTTGAGAGCCAACCATTGGCTTCAGTGACAGGGAGAAAATAGAGAGTGATGGGGTGATAGGGAGGTAGCAAACTGGCTTTAGGTCCTTGAAACCATCAAATCTAGAAAGAGACCACTTACTTTCTTTCCTGTCCCCTCTTTCTTATGTGTCAGAGGGCACAGCATCAGTTATTGTTTGAATGGGGGGATGTAGCAGAGGAAAAAGTAAACTAGTAGACAAAAACTCTGGCAGTTGTTATTTCAAATATAGTAACTGTTTCATGCAATTGTAAAAAAAAAATCATGAGAATGAATTGCAACAACCACCAAAAAATTGTATGTGAATCAAAAGTTTGGGCAAATTTCTAGTGGGAACCTTGCTCTTGAATGAAGCTTCCTTATGGGGTTGTGGATTGTCTATGTCTTCAATACTCAAAGTGGGGTCCACAGACCAGTAGAATCACCCAGAGTTTGTTAGAAAGGTGGAATCTCAGGCCCCAACCTCTTCCTGATGAATCAGAATCTGCATTTTCACAAAATTTCTAGGTGGTTTACATGCACGTTAACATTTGAGAAACACTGAAATGCGCTCTCTATCCCTAGTACTCATGGTGTGCAGCTTAGCTTTTAATTCAGAAATGGGCCTATTAATAGGCTAAAGGTGACAGGAGAAAACATTTTTAATCAATGAGAAAGCTATTTCTCCCTTCCATTAAGCAATTTACATGCCACTGAGTTTATTTATAGATTTTCAGATGATCTGATTTTATAAGATACGACCTTTTCATTAAACAGACGTTATGGTTAATGATTTGTTTTATATATACAATTTAAAAGTTAAGAACGAAGAGTATCAAAGCTTTGAAAGGTAACAAGGTGTGTTCTGCTATCTTTGTAATTTGCAAACAGGAAGAACCACACTTGCTATCCAGCAATGGCATTCTATATTTTTGATCTCTGTAGTGTATATTTATTTGCATAAGTCTAAATACGGTAACTCTAATCTCCTACACACTTAGCTGACTGTCACAGGCTGAGACCAAAAAGGCAATTACAGTAAAATTGAGTGGTGTTAGAAGTAAAGGACACATTACTTCAATTAAGTGCACTTCCATATTAAATAAATTAGACTGGTAGGCCAGGACACTGAAAACTGTGTTTCTAGCAGAAACCCAAGTGGGAGCAGAGAAAGGTGTGTGAGGGAGGCACCACCCATACAGTGTCTCAGGGGCATTTGAGCAATCCTGGCGTGCCTGTGTCTGGCCTCGCCCTCAATTTTTATCCTGTCTGCATCCCAGAGAAAGAAGTATCCTATTCTCTGTTAAAGGAGCCAAAGGGTAGGTGAGCAACTGATGTAGAGCTTTACCAGCTGCATATTCACAATTCCTGCTGTCTCCCCTAAAGTTCCTGTGAACCCTCCTGAGTCTTTTCTCTTGCTACCTACTAAAACTCCAGTTGATCCTGGAGAGCTTGATACAATTGGAAAACTTAAAGCAGACATAGAACTGTGGCTTTCTCTGGAAAACAAAAACATTCCCATGCCCTTCCATATTGGGTGATTTCCAAAGTACTATAATCTGTGCGCCTTCGAAATGGTCGGGTGTTTTGGGCCGCAAGCCACCAGTAGGAATAAATTTCAACTTTATCTGCTGCTGGCGAAGGATAATGAGCATTTTCTTATGAAATTTGGGGCCTCTCTCTCCCCAGCAGCTTATGCACTTCTATTGTGCCAGATTCCACACACTGTCATTATCATTATTAGACACAACAGCATCTAAAACACCATCAAAATAAATCTTATCTCAAATTGCCTTCCTTAAGTGAGCTGAGGAGATTCTGGCACCTATAAATGCAGAAATGTACACTGCAATGGGCTGTGTGTTGTATCAGACCAAAAATGAAATGAGGGACATATCAAGCTCAAGGTTTATCAGAAGCTTCTTGATAATTCTGCCACTGTTTCAATTTAAGTAGTCTCTTATGAAACATTGGATCTCATTAGGCTTTCAGCTCTTGAGCCCCAAGATGCATTGTATTTAATTAACTCTTCCTGGCATAAAACTTCTACGAAGCTCTAAGCACTGGTGACCAAATAAAATACTCTCAGAGGTAATCTCACAAATCCCTTGATATACATATATAAAATTACAAATATATATATATACATATATTATATATACATATAGGTATACAAATATTTAAATGTCATTTAGTTTTCAATATGCGAGCTCAGGTGTAGTTGCAGAGACAGAGATATCTATAGATATCTGACTTATAGCCAGTATGAAATCTGGCTTAGAGAGAAATTAATCTTATTGCTGTTCAGTGGTTGTAAGCAACATGCATATTCACCCTTAGACTGGATTGATGGCATCAAGTAAAGCTTATGGAAACACTTCTGAAATGACAGAAATTTGGGCTGAATATGCTGAAGTTGTGGTATGTCAATATTCGTGGAATTTTCATCATCTCTTTGCAATGAGTTCTTTTCCTGGTTTGTCCATTTGACATTGTCACAGACTGAACTGTTATTTGCATATGAGGTTTTTAGCAAAACTGAGCAATAATGAGCAATAATAAGCAATATAATAAAAATAACAAACAACAGTGGTTATTTCTATTGGCTTTTGAACCTATTTCACAGGATACAAGAGATGAGAAAACCCCCTTTTCAATCAGGGTATCTAAAGTAGAAACTTCATAGGAGAGTGTAAAAAGCTCCCCTCCCCAAAACAATTCTTATGTCTGAACATATTAATCAATAGGAGATTAAAGGGAACAGAGTGAAGGAAAAGCAGTGGGGATGATGGTGACCTTTGGTGGGGGTAGTGACAGGAAAGAGCAAGACAGCAGCTTTTGAGATACTGGTAATGTTATCTTTCTTGATCTGTGTGCTGGTAATGTAGATGTGTTCAGTTTATGAAAATTTATCATCCTGTGCACGTATTATCAGTACACGTTTCTCCATGTATGTTTCAACAAAAAGCTGAAACAAACAAGTGAACAAACAAACAAAAACCCAAACATATAGTTTGTGAAAGTGGTCCAGGTAGAACCAGGTATCCAGAAGACATGGTGAGGGTCACAGTGGGATAATGTCACTTGAAAGAGAGAGAGGATACATTAAAGGGACCTGGCCCAACCAGTAGCCAGTGTCTGGAGGAAAGTTTAAGAGGGCTGGATGGAAGATGGTGATGGCAGCTAATGGTAAGAAAAAGGATAGTGAATCAGGATGCTAGAATTCAAAGAGAATTGAAACAGAAAGCTGACACAGGAGCTAAGTGTGTATAGATCACAGAATATTGCTAAAAGGAGTTCAGCAGGAATTAACATAGATCTGGGCAGCAGAGGAAGTGGGGGTGGGACTCTCCTCCCCAATGCATAAAGTGGCAGAGATCCTAGACAGGCTTTTGGATGAAACCCAATACTCATTTAGAAAGTGGAATTATCAATTACACAGAAAACATTGGTTCCCTAGATAGTATGTCCTCTGAGGTTCAGTCTTCCAAATGAGGAAGAGTCCCTTTTGAGTCCTGTTTGATTCACCATCCCAGTCAAGGATTAGATTTTGTGGCCATACATAGCAAGCCAGGTGGTTGAATAGATCTATGAATTGTTCATTCAACACATAGTTGTTGAGCACCTACTATGTGCCAGAAGCTGTTCTAGGTGTTGGAGAGGCAATGAATAAGCAGAGAAAAATCCCTGCCCCTTGAAGCTTACACCATATTGCTTATGTTTAATGTACCAGAGCTGAAGGCCTTATGCAGAGTTTTATAAGCAAAGAAAAAAGTCTGTTGAGAATCATCAAAAACCATGATGGTTAAAATATAAAGAAGTGTGTCCAATAGGTAACCTAGGCACATAGACACATAAAAAAGATATTACACATAGGCATGTTCTTTATTAACTCCAAGCCCAAGGAAGGTACATTTTATAGGGTGAAAACACCCTGGGGTTAAGGTTTAAGACTTCTCCCTCTTTCTTGCTAGGTGAATGTGAGCAATTTGCTTTACTTTCTCAAGGTCCCAATTTTCTCATTTATGAGATTTGAGTACCTATATGCTAAGGTTGTGATGAGGATTAACATGCTTATCTTAGTTTCTAACTTATAATGATTCTATCTATAATTATTTAATAAAAAGCAATGCATTCTGAATGCCTAAATAGTTCCAAGTCTTCTAGGCTTCTTCAGTTCCTCTTTTATTTGTAAGCCATGTGAACTTTATCAAGCCCTCACATCTGTATTGTACGATGGCCAGGGTCTGTCACAATATTTATAAGGATTGATGAGGTGGGGAGACTTTGTTTCCTGGGAAT
The DNA here is from genome assembly GCF_028885655.2 of Pongo abelii. NCBI lineage: Eukaryota > Metazoa > Chordata > Mammalia > Primates > Hominidae > Pongo > Pongo abelii. Next base: position 20,755,219 of record NC_072008.2, read on the forward strand.
CTCTTTTTCTGAATTCCTACTATATCTAAATTCTTGATCCCTACTCACGAGGCCATGATCTGGCCTCCTGCCACTTGGCCCCTGCACAGGTACTTCCATTTCACCTTCCTTCTCTCCATGTGTAACTAACACAGGGCTGTTCCGTGTAATAGACTTCGATGGACGGTTTGGAGACAACCAAGGGAGCCCATGGCATTGCCCAAAACAGGAGCACCCTCTTCATGGAGATTTACTTACTGACCATCTTTCCTTCCCCAAGATTTGACTTCATCCCTCATTTCTCTTTCTCTTCATATACAATTTATCAGGAAATCTTGTTGGCTCTACTTTCAAAATATGCAAAGGAGAAACCTTTAAAAAAACTGATTTTTTCAAGTGCCTATGACAATGTCTGGTATAGAGTAGGTGCTCATTCATTATGTGTTGAGTGAATAGTCTAGCCTTTCAAGTGGTTATTGTCAGAAGTAAGTTTTCTCTGTAGAAAACTGTCATCAACCTCACACTTCAAGTCAATTAATTAACACTTGAGTGTAGTAGCCATATCTTGCTTCCCAAGGACTGATTTTCTTGAATATTTGATAAAGTCAGTTTCCTAGGTTTGTAAAGCTGCACAGGAGATGGTGACCTTAATGACCACCATACGGGCAGGTATCTTGTGAGGATCAGCTTGAAACCACATGAACAGCCTCTCTGTCTTAACCACAAGCGTCATATCTCTATATTTAAATAGCATCAGATTGATTGAGGAAAGGGAACCATCTGAACTGTTAGGTGTTTGCAATGAAAAATAAAATTGCAACAGCCAAGAAACCATTACCACGAGTCCTGCATGTGTTAGACATTTCAGGTTTTACTAAGTATTAATACATTGCAAGAGGTATCAAGAATATGAGAAATGTACACATTTGAATTTTAGTTCAGTGAGATGCTTTTCTTACTGCTGCCTCAATAAAAGCAATTTTTAGACACATATTAACATATCTGTTCTGCTCAAAACCTTTTTTATGATTCTTCATAAAATACATGAAACACACTCCCTTAGTCTAACATTCCAGGAAACCCATATCCATTACAGGGATGGAAAATACTGGGCCAAAAGACTCCAGCTGTGTTTTCATTTCTTCCATGCCCACAGTGAGTAGGTGGTGGCTTTCTTTCCTGTTGAGTCTGAATTTGGTCTCAGCATTCTTCTCCACACAGCATTCTAAGTAGTTGTTACTGATTAATCTTCTGCCTTCCTACAGTCTACTCTCAATATGGTAGGCAGAATGAGCCATTAATGTGTAAGGCAAATCACTGTCCTCCTCTGTTCAATGTCCCCACCCCAATCCTTTACCTCAAATGACCTGGTTTCCCCACTTTCTGATTTTATTTATCTCTTAGTACTCTGATTCACTGTGTCAGCTGTGCTGGCATCCTTGTTCCTTGAACACACTGGGAATCCTTTGGACTTACAGCCTTTGCACTGGCTATCTTTTACCAGAACATTCTCCGTAAATATAGCTTTATAGGTAACTCCCTTATCTTAAGGGTTTGCTCAAATCTTACCTTAATCAGTGAGGTTTACCATGACCACCAATTGAAACCCTCCTGTGATAGCAGAATAATGTCCCCCCAGGGGAGTATCCCTCCGGATTATACCCCACAGGGGGCATTATACTGGATTATCTGGGTAGGTCAGATGTAATCACAAGTGTTCTTATAAGGGGGACAGGAAGGACAGAGCCAGAGAAGATGTGACATGGAAACAGATCAGAGAGCAGAGAGATTGGAGGATGCTGCCTTGCTGCTAGTCTTGAATAAAGAGGAAAAGGTCATGAGCCAAGGAGTGTAGGTGTCCTCTAGAAACTGAAAGAGGCAAGGAAATGAATCTGCCCTAAAGCCTCCAGAAGAAATGCCAGTCCTGTCCAAATCTTGATTTCAGCACTTCTGACTTCCTAACTATAACACAGTTTGTGTTGTTTTAAGCCACTATTTGTAGTAGTTTGTTATAGTAGCAAGAAGAACTACATCCTCCCTCCTAGATTTTTCTTTTTTCATTTCACTTACCAGCCTCTATTTTACCAGTTAACATGCTTATCATGTCTATTTTTTTTATTGTCTCTCTGCTGCCTTGTCTTTTGCCCACCACTATAATGTAAGCCCCATGAGGACAAACATTTTCATATATTTTGTTCATTGCTGAAAACCTGCACTTAATTTGTTGAATTAACTAATTGGTTAGTCAATTCTGAATCTATTTCAACACTATAAAATTACTTCTCACTGTGTTAAAAATGAATCCTTTCATTTGGCCCCTGGTTCTTTTTCTCCCTCCCTCTGTCACTCTCTGTGTCTCCATCTCTTTCTCTTTCTCTGTTTCTGTCTGTCTGTTTCTCTGTTTGTCTCATATACACAGTCTCTTTCCCTGTCAGGGTGGGTCCAACTCAGGTTATAGGTCTTCCATGAAGCCCTCTCTTGACTCAACAGTCCACATTTAACTTTGCACTTTCTGAATTCCTAGAGCATCTCTTTTCATTATCCTCCAGTTTTGCACTTATATTCTCTTACTTTTTGTATCAGCTAGGTTTCTGTCAGGAAACAGAAACCATACAGTAATTAGAACACACAGAGTTTAATATAAGGAATTATTAACTAATAACAAGGGATTAGCTACTATAAGGTCAAGGATAATTCTAAAGAATACAGAGATAGCAGATGTAGGGAGCAGCCACTACCTCTAGGGTTGAAGTGGAGTACCTAGGGAGGAACACATTTGGAAGACCTTCCCTCAGCCCCCACCAAGGCTGAGATTCAGACCTCAGTTGAGGGTGTGTGGCTGTGGCCCACTGATTAGTAGTGAACTTCACTGAGGTGCTGCAGACAGGGGCTGGCAAGCAAAACACTGCTGGCCGAGGTGCTTACTAAACTCACCAGGAAGCTACCCATGGAGATGCTGATGAGACTCACCAAGAAGTTGCCCAAGAATGCTACTAAAACTCTGGGAAGCAGTCCTCTAGGTTGCTAATGGAACTTGCTGGGAAACTGCCAGTGAGAATGCTGCTGAAAGTGGCTGAGAAGCTACCTGTATGGGTGCTGCTGAAACTCACTGAGGGGTGAGTACCTCTGAGTGATCTGCATGGCCCTGGCCACCTGTGCTGCAGAGGCAGACAGGAAACCAGAAAAGCACATTAGGAATAGAAGTCTCTTTGCCCTGTCATGCACTTCCAGTGCCTAGCACTGAACCAGCTGGTAAAGGAGAAATATTTACAGGGTCCAGCTCCAGTATCACAAAGCAGGATAAAGAGGGGTGGATTTGCCACTGAAAGGCAATACATTGATAATTGGCACATCTTTGTATTTGTAATTTTCCTTGAGTGTTTGCAGTGTTGTAAGCCCCTTGAGGGCAAGGACAATGTCATGCTTCTTCCTCTCCTCCCCTTCCCCCCTCCCCACCTTCACCATGGTTTATATAGCATTTTTAACATGAAGTTGACCACATGTAGTGAGTACTTGGTCAACTGTAAATAAGATTTCCCTGAGGTCTTATTTGCTCAATAGCCTGGGAAGCCAATGACACCATCCTCTCCCTTTGTGTTACCTATTCTGAAATCTAATGACAGAGAAGTTCAACCATGGGTGAACAACAGCTGACACCAACCTAGCAATTTCCAAGTGCAAACAAGACTGTGATTTTCTCCTCAGTGATTATGCCATCTTGGATGTCATTCTCAAAAACACTGAAGTCAAGCTGGGACCAATTGTGATTTTGTTTATTAAACTCTCACTTGGTGTGAAACAGCCCTGTCAGCTGCTGGTTCTCTTAAAGTCAACTGTCACTCAGACTTCTAAGGCTAACCAATCAAGAAAGTATGTTCCAATGTGTCCCACCTTCTCTTTTTCTCATAAAGACTTAGAAGCTTCACAGATCTGTCCTTTCACAATCAGAATGACTCGAGCTGCACACACCTGCTTTGTGGCCAAAAGTAAAAGAGTATAGTCTAAAAGTTGGTTCATTTTAATATATATATATTTCTTGGCTTCCATATTAGTCAGTTTTGCATTGCTATAAAAGAATACCTGAGACTAGGTAATTTATAAAGAAAAGAGGTTTATTTGGCTCACAGTTCGGCAGGCTGTACACAAAGCATGGTGCTGGATGATGAGGGCCTCTGGAAGCTTACAGTCACAGCAGAAGGTGAAGGGGAGACAGCGTGTCACATGGTGAGAGAGAGAGAGCAAGAGAGATGCTAGGATCTTTTAAACAACCAGCTCTTGCATGAACTCATAGGGTGAGAACTCACTCATTATCTTAAGGACAGCACCACGACATCCATGAGGGATCTTCCTCCATGACCCAAACACCTCCCACTGTGCCCTCCTCCAACATTGGGGATCACATTTCAACATGAGATTTGGAGGGGACAAAACACCCAAACCATATTAGCTTCTAAAGGCCTTCAAAAATCTTATTTTGTGTGAATCTAAGAATCTCTCACTCCAGGGCCTCTATTAAGCAGCCCAGCCTAAAGATAAGGTTGCCTAGCCCTAAAGTTAACACTAACTACCCTTCTTTACTCCTCCCTGGCCTGTGGTTAATATGTGATGGTACTCTTTCCTCACCCTGAATATAATGAGTTTGCCTCAAATATTAGCCCAACATCAGTAATTGTGCCCCATATAGTTTATTGAGAGCAAAAACAGTTCTGAGTCCTTGAGTCAGATAAATTTGTACGAACTCAGGGTCTATTATTTGTTATTTGTGTGACCTTGGATATGTTACTTACTCTCTTTAAATTTGGATTCCTTCTTGGTAAATCAGGGCTAGATGATGAAAATGAGATAAGTTATCCTCTTTTAAAAATCATTTTTTTCTCCTTAGTAAATAGGGGCTAATGATGGTACTTATGCCACAGAGTGGTTATGAGGATAATGTTTGTATAACCCGTAGGAAGTGAGTGTTCATTAAGTGTCAAATGTGATTATATCACAAACTGAAAATGTCAATCTTTCTAGTCCAAGCCACAATTATCTCTTCCCTGAACTGTTTCAGTGGCTTCCTAACTGGTGTTCCTGCTTACAGTCTTGCCTAGAGTCTATTCACCCCACAGAAGCCTGAAGAATCTTTTCTAAAATCAGGTCTTGCCACTCCCTTAACTCAAAACCCTATATTGGCTTCCCATCATGCTTTGAACCAAATCCCAAGTCCTTACCAGGATCTAAAAGACCCTATGTAATTTGGTTTCAGCTGATGTCGCTGATCTCCTCTCTTATTGCTATCTTCCATCCCTCACTTTCATCTGGTTACAATTTTCTTGCTGTTTTTTGACCACGTAAGCATGTTCCAGCTGAGAGACTTTTTATATGCTGATTTCTCTCATCTGAATGCTCCCCAACCCAGAAATTCACATTGCACGTGGCTTATTCCTGCATTTTATTCAGGTCTCCTCTCAAATATCTTCTCATCAGAGAGGCCTTCATTGGCCACTACATGCAAATTGGGTCCTACCTCCCATCCATTGGCCTCTAGTCTCTTACCTTCCCTTATTTTATTAATGACACTTATTGGTACCTAACATTATCTTATATACTTATTTATTTATGAGCTTTGGTTTTCTTAAAATGTAAGTTTCATGAAAGCAATACCTTTGTTTTGTTCACCATGGTCCAGTGCTTGGCATATGTTAGGTGCACAATAAATGCTTGTTGAATTAATGAGTATTGCCGCTATTATTATCCACGACTTTCTCTCTTGTGAAACTTTGAGTCTTTTGCGATGCTCTTGTTGGAGTGCTAATATCTCTAACAGTGGCTGACTCAGCTTTTTCTTGGTGATTAGTATAAATCTTAGCTGAGATTTTCAGAAATGAGATTCCTGGCTTGACTACAAGACTTTGGGGAAAACATAAAGTGAGAAAAGAGTAAGGAAGGGAAAGAGAAGCTCCTCAATAGGAGATATGGGACTATCTCAAAGAAAAATCTTCACCCAATTTATTATTTTGTCTAGAGCCATCCCTGGATACTTGTTCAAATCAGGATCTTATATGAGAGAAAAACTCCTTTTCTCTACTTCCTTTTCCTAAATCTACTTGTATTCGGCATACACAACTTAAACGTAACGTCAATTGCTACAGATAAGCCAATTCTAACATTATTCAAGCTGTCTGAAGACAAAATGAAAGAATTCAGTTTTGTTGTTGCTTTAGCAATGAAAATAATGCTCTATTTTATCATCAAATAAGACAAAGTAAATACAAAGCCATAGTGAAAGTATATACCTGGGCTTCTGCAAGCCCACTCCTAGGAATACTATAGCTGAAGCTCAAAAGCACTTTGACTTATAGGCCATTTTCCCAGCTAAGGAGTTTAGAACTTCTATTTTAAAGTTCAAGTTGAATGGTGACTATTTGTTCTAAGTTGGCTCTACCATCCTTTTAGGGCATGATTAACAATGATTATATGGGTGAAGGGCAAGCCATGGGGCTACTAAGAACTACTGAACAAAATACAGTAAATATCATGATACCAAGACCTGCAACTACTCAGATTTGATTAATGACAGGCACTCATTCTCCTCCCACCCTTGTTTTTCACCCAAAGGGAGGCTAAATTTCTTATTCTCTTGAGAATGGGAGTGGGTGAAAAGTGTTATGAAGGGAAAAGTGAGGACTGGTGGGGGAATGGCAGGCTGCCCTGTCTAGGGCAACTATGAGGTGAAGGGTGGCTGCCTTAGTTTCTAACATTCTTCTGGTCCTATTTCTCCATGTCGGGCTGACACAATTTGCGCCAATTAACAGGGGAATGCTTGGAAATACCACTGCTCTATGTATTCACAGGACCCAGAATTACTCCCATGAGCTATTAAGTAGACAATGAAATTAGAAGATGCCAAAACACAGCTTGAATCAGGGTAGAGATTCAGATCACACACCTGAACCCTTGGAACTTCTGGCAGGCTGGCTGCATAGGCTCACTCCAAAGTTTTCATTAACCTTGCGATAATATGGCTTCTCATTTTATACATTAGATGTCATTACCTTATTCGTTTACTTGTTATTTGTTAAATGCCAGTTTCACCCCACTTAAGAATGCAAGGTCTATCATGGTAAAGACTGTGTTCCTTATGCCTAATACATGCCTAGGACATGGTGGGTGCTCAATTTATATTTGTTGAATGAATAAATGAATGAATATCCATGAATGAATATATTGAGGTATGAAGCTGAGTTAAGCAGGCTTTTCTTGCACTAAGGGAGTACACCAGACCGGAAGCGGGGAACTATTGACTAATAAATAACTCTAAATGTTGAAATTCTGGAGCTAAAACCAGCTAGTGAGGCTAAAGAGAAACTGTCCTCTTTATATGGGATCTGAATTGTCCAATTTGCCATATCCTGCTTTACACATTATGTACCTGCCTGGAGTTTGAGGACATTTGAGTTTGTGTGACTGCTGATCTTGTACATCCCTTGTCAATTCCTTTTCCCCTGAATTTTTGGCATGCTGGAAAAGCCTTAAAAACTTTGACATAACCTAGGAGAAAGGGAAAGGACACCAAATTACTTAAGATTAAGGTTTGGTGGGAGAGTGAGGGGCTCAAGGTCAAAATTAAGTTGAATTATAGAATGAAGGTCCATTTCATGCATGCCTGAGTTTGTGGTCTGATACTCTCTAACTTACTACATTTATATGATGTATGCACTACAGGACTGAGGAGCAAGAGTTATATTTTAAGATATATCCTCATTACAATTGACCATGATTCAACTTACAACTGAAGGTAAAGAGAAATCCCACTAACAAAGAATGATACTTGATATTTTGGTTGACATTAATTTTTCTACTATATCCATTAATATTTTATTTTTGTGAATCTTCCTGTTATGTATCACCTCTTTTTCATCTTAACAAAGTCACTTTTATTCCTGAATTATTTAGAAAAATGTATGAAGTCTGAGAGGCAGACAAATCGTTTACTCTCTTTGGATCTTAGTAACTTCATGTGTCAAATAAAGGAAGTCAACTAGACCAGCACAGCTCAAACTTTAATGTATATCACCTGGGGGATCTTGTTAAAATGAATATTGATTAGCATGTCTGAGACTGGCCTGCTATTCTGCATTTATAACAAGCTCCCACCCAGGTGATGTGAGTGCTGCTGGTCCAGGGGCCACACTTTGGGTAGCAAGTACAACATTCTTTTTCTTTGCGTTTCTAGGTTATTTATGGGACACAATTTAATTGGCACAGAAAACTCAGTATATACACACACAGACACACACTCACAGTGAGTTTTTCTGTGCCAAGAATTAATCCAAGCGGGGTGCACTACTTTAGTTTTTGTAGCCCATGAACTTAATCATATAATGCCTTATGGGGATAACTTACCTCTCTTAGTACAATTTAAGGTCATTGAAAACATATTGGAGTCTTACATTTTCATATTGTTTAACATCCTGTGCAAAAGGATTAATTAGGTAGTAGGGTGAATAGTTGCAACTTAGCCGCTAAGTGAGCAACATGAGATAAAGCATAATGTGGATATTATTACTGTGTCTATCTCAGTTTGATGCCACAGGGAAAATAAGGATGATCTGTGTCACATTGGCCATTGTCAAATGGAGTCATGGCACTGGGAATCATGTTGAAGGAAAGCATGTTTCTAGTGCTTTCTGAGCAGGACATGAAACCCAGTATCAGCCAGTTTAAACAGCCATATTTGCATATATAATATACATTTTATAGTCTATAGATGAGATTAATATCACCTGTATAGTTCCCAGACTTTCCTTGGTTCTTCCCAATGCTACTCAGATTTATCCTAAAGGTCTCTGGGAGTCCTAAGAGAGTGTCTTAGGTTTGTACTGAGAATGACACCTCTAGAGGTATCTGTTATTTCCCTTCTATCGCAATTGCTGCAAAGAGAATAAAATACCTAGGAATACAGCTAACAAGGGACGTGAAGGACCTCTTCAAGGAGAACTATAAACCACTGCTTAAGGAAATCAGAGAGGACACAAACAAATGGAAAAATATTCCATGCTCATGGATAGGGAGAATCAATATTGTGAAAATGGCCATACTGCCCAAAGAAGTTTGTAGATTCAATGCTATTCCCATTAAACTACCATTGACATTCTTCACAGAATTAGAAAAAAATATTTTAAAATTCATATGGAACTAATAAAGGGCTCATATAGCCAAGACAATACTAAGCAAAGAGAACAAAGCTGGAGGCATTACACTACTGAACTTCAAACTATACCATAAAGCTACAATAACCAAAGCATCATGGTACTGGTACAGAAACAGACAGATAGACCAATGGAACAGAATCGAGAACTCAAAAATAAGATTGCACATCTACAGCCATCTGATCTTTGACAAACCTGACAAAAACAAGCGATGGGGAAGGGATTCCCTATTTAATAAATGGTGCTGGGAGAACTGGCTCTCCATATACAGAAAATTGAAACTGGACCCCTTCCCCATACCTTATGCAAAAATGAACTCAAGATGGATTAAAGACTTAAATACAAAACCCAAAACTATAAAAACCCTAGAAGAAAATCTAGGCAATGCTATTCAGGACATAGGCAAGGGTAAAGATTTCATGGTGAAATCCCAAAAAGCAATTGCAACAAAAGCAAAAATTGATAAATGGGAACTAATTAAACTAAGGTCCTTCTGCACACCAAAAGAAACTATCATCAGAGTGAACAGGCAACCGACAGAGTGGGAGAAAATTTTTGCAATCTATCCATCTGACAAAGGTCTAATATCCAGAGTCTACAAGAAACTCAAACAAATGTACAAGAATAAAACAACCCCATTAAAAAGTGGGCAAAGGACATGAACAGATACTTCTCAAAAGAAGACATTCATGCAGCCAACAAACATGAAAAAAGCTCAACATACTGATCATTAGAGAAATGCAAATCGAAACCACAATTAGATACCATCTCATGCCAGTCAGAATGATGATTATCAAAAACTCAAAAAACAACAGATGCTGGTGAGATTGCAGAGAAATAGAAATGCTTTTACACTGTTGGTGGGAATGTAAATTAGTTCAACCATTGTGGAAGATGGTGTGGTGATTCCTCAAAGACCTAGAGGCAGAAATGTCATTTGACCCACCCATCCCATTAATGGGTATATACCCAAAGGAATATAAATTGTTCTGTTAGAAAGATACATGCACGTGTATGTTCACTGCAGCACTATTCACGATGGCAAAGACATGGAATCAACCCAAATGCCCATCAACGATAGACTGGATAAAGACAAGGTGGTACATATACACCATGGAATACTATACAACGATAAAAAGGAAGGAGATCATGTCCTTTACAGGGACATGGATGGAGCTGGAAGCCATTACCTTCAGCAAACTAACATAGGAACAGAAAACCAAACACCACATGTTTTCACTTATAAGTGGGAGCCGAACAATGAGAACACATGGATACAGGGAGGGGAACAACACACACTGGGGCCTCTAGGTAGGTGGGGTGGGGGAATGGAGAGCATCAGGAAAAATAGCTAGTGCATGTTGGGCTTAATACTTATGTGATGGGTTGATAGGTGCAGCAAACCATCTTGACACACGTTACCCTATGTAACAAACCTGCACGTCTTGCACATGTACCCCAGAACTAATAATAAAAATTTTAAAAAAAGGAAAAGAAAAAGAAAAAGAAAAAAATCTCCCCCTAAACGTTTCTTAAAGCTGCTCTTTTTTCCGATTGGTTTAGAAAACATGAAAACACTTGCATTTTTAAAATGATCAATGGTAACACTCCCCTGGACCTCACTCTCTTCACATTTAAACCAAGAGTAGTATTGGATGATCTCTCAAAGACTTTTTCTACCTCTGTATATATTTTACTTAAGCATTAATCAAAATTATTTGATGCTTTTGTAAAGATACTTTCAGGTTCGCAGTGTTCAAAAATATAGAGTATATTCATTGTTTAATCAGAATGTGTGTCCGTTGCTGGGAAATTCAAAGAGTTCTGTCACCCTTGAGAAGTAAATCACAGTCATCAGAAGCTTCTGTAATTAAGTTTATTACAGAGAGTATAATATAATTTACATCTGCAAACTCTGAGCTAACTAAAGTAATGGGATGTCAATGTTCATAAAGTACCCAGCAAAGGCACTTTTGTTGAAACAACAATAATACAAACGAGGGCTTGCAAGGTCTGCATGTCAGACTAGAAGACTTGTAGAGCAGCTATTGACAGTGTAGATCTAGATAATTGGGGCTGGAAAGCTAGCCAATCAAGTAAGTATTCTTTATTTTTCTTCAAACGAAAATTTTATTTTAAAAAGTTTTAACAATTTTGGGGGTACAGGTGGCTTTTGGTTATATAGATAGTTCCTTAGTGGTGATTTCTGAGATTTTGGTGCACCCATCACCTGAACAGTGTATGCTGCACCCAATATGTAGTCTTTTATCCCTCAACCCTCCTACCCTTACCCTGCCAAGTCCCCAAAGTCCATTATATCATTTTTATGCCTTTGCATCCTCAAAGCTTAGCTCCCACTTATAAGTGAGAACATATGATATCTGGTTTTCCATTCTTGAGTTACTTCACTTAGAATAATGGCCTCCAGCTCCATCCAAGTTGCTGTAAAGGCTTTTATTTCATTCTGTTTTATGGCTGAGTAGTACTCCATGGTGTATATATACCACGTTAAAAAGTATTCATAATTCAAGAAATGATTCAGAAATATCCTTCTTGAAATGGGCCAAGCATATTTCTGGGTAATAGTTTATTCTCACTCTACTCTTACACCTGTCAGCCCCCAGCCCACCACCATAGTGCAGTAGATTCAAATATCCCTCCATATTTTCTGATTGTATTCTGGGGGTAGCATAAAGTTAAAACCAAATGATTTCTGGAAATTATTTTGTACCAACTAAGAAAGCAAATAATATATCTTTGTATTTCATTTTTTCCCTGTTACTTTCTATATTGGTTAGAAGTGCTTTTAGCTGCAAGTAATGGAACATTTGTCTAATAATATCTACTACCAGTAAGACTTAGTTGTTTACTTAAACATAAGCCCAGAACTAGGTGGTTCAGGGTTAGTTATGCAGCCCTGTGGTGGTGTTAAAGAACTCAGGTCTTCCTTGGATTCATCTGCTCTGTCATCTTCAGTGTATTCAGTGATGTCTCCTCCCATGGGCATGGCTGCCTCAGTTTTGTATAACACCATCTTAAGCAAAACATATGGAAAGTAGTAGAAAAAGAGGCTTTCTCTTCATTATCTCTCTTTCAGAGGAAACAATTATTCTTCAAAGGCCACAGCAAAATTTTCTTTATGTGTTATTGATCAGAATTGGTCCATATCCTCACCCCTAGAACAGTTACTGACAAAGTGATATAGGAATGCCACAAATGTCTGAGATTAATCAGAATTAATTCCCTGGAGGTGGATACTGTCAAACTCTAAATTTTAAATGGTTAAAAATATGACTGTCATACAAACATAGGATGAGCACATGTCAAAGATAACTCCTTAATGAGGGAGCCATCAAAATAGTAAAGCTAGTTCAAAGGTAGTTAGAAGAGAGTGACAGATAGCGTCAAGGAAAAAAAAGAATGCTGAAATGCAATTGCCAACATAGATACAAAACTGATTATTACCTTACAGGACTATAAAACTGTAACCTTAGGGATTTTTTTTTTTTTTACCAGACAGGAATTCCTTGCAACTTATTAATGTTCTACAAGTTAATATCTATCTTTAATGAATCAATAGTAAATTGTAAGTCAGACCAAAATACATTTCCTTAGATAATTAGATAAATACTCTTTGGCTGGGCCTGTTAGACATTGAAAGACAGACAGTCATTATTTTGCCTTATTTCCACGTTTGGAATACCATTTCTTAACAGCATCTAGCTAAAGGACTCTAACTGAGGTTTTCTTAGCAAAGATGGAGGAGAAAATGTTTTCTGGGTAGGCAATCAATACTGTCTGCCACAAGCCTCTTAATTCAAATGGGTAAAATTCATCAGGTGTTTAAATATTTTTTTTCTAGATAATCATCTTAAACATGGATAACAATGTCAAGCATTTTCAAACTGTTAACATTATATCTTCTATTTCTGATATTATTAAAACATTATATTTTGAGCAGTATTTTAGTATCACCAGGAATAATTTTTATTGACATTTTAATCTAGGTTCCAATGTTAGATGAATATGTGGATTTCTTCTGTCAACTCTGAAAGTAAAGCATTGTCGCTGGTGAAATGATTATGTCAATAGGTGGCATTTTCTTGATTTTCTCCAGAGAGTGTTTTCTATTTGTGATTTATTTTCTTTGAAGTTGGTCCTTACAATTGATCTTGAAGAAGACATCACTTCTTTCTTTTCACAAGCTTATCTGTGGGTAACTAAATCCCAATGGCACTGTAGTAGACTTGTTTTTATTTAGTTATTATTAGTTTTTTCTATTGACTCACTAAAGCCAAATCTAGAGCTCTATGTCAAGAATACCTGTGAATTCCACAGTAAGCATTTTGATCCTAGGGAAAAGCAAAGTTTGCCTCCAATTCCAAATGGCCCAAGCAGTACTGGGATACTAGCTATAAGAAGCCAATACTGTAATACATTCCATTTGGGATAAGAGTCATTGTTAAGGCATTTGTCTTATGGTGAAGCTTGGAAATAGCAGTTATAATTAAACAGGTGATGCTCTCTGAAGCAATTTCACTTGCAAGTGAGTTATGCTACAAGAGATCTATGGAAGTACATCAGAAGCAAGTCTTGTGCTCAGCATTCCCTCTGTGGCATCTCTTGGGTCTGTCATTCTTTTTGGTGGATTACAAAGAAGATTCCAACAAGTGAGAATTTCAATCGTCTTTCAAATGCCAAAAACAAGTTAGACAGCATTTTTGGGAGGGAAACAGGAACAGCGACTGATATGGTTTGGCTGTATCCCCACTCAAATCTCATCTTGAATTCTCACGTGTTGTGTTGTGGGAGGGACCTGGTGGGAGATAATTGAATCATGGGGGCAGCTTCTCCCATACTGTTTTCATGATGGTAAGTCTCATGATATCTGATGGTTTTAAGAATGAGAGTTTGCCTGCACAAGCCCTCTTCTTCTCTTGTCTGCCACCATGTGAGACATGCCTTTCACCTTCCACCATGGTTGTGAGGCTTCTCCAGCCACGTGGAACTGTAAGTGCATTGAACCTCTTTCTTTTGTAAATTGCCCAGTCTTAGGTATGTCTTTATCAGCAGTGTGAAAATGGACTAATACAGTGACTATATCCTAAAATCATATCTTTATATTTACAAGCTAGGGTGTTTTTCCTCCATTGATTAAATTAAATTTCTGCCTTTAATTAATTTTTTCCTGAGATGTTTGCTGTGTTATTTATAGTTGGGACTTCCTTAGTAGGTCAGGAGACTAAGAAATGTTAAGAACAACATAGTAAATGATTTAGATTTACCTCAGCAAGGCCATAAAAGTAAGGAGAGAGTTGATCTGGAGAAATAGTTTCTCAATTGGCCAAATGAAGAGAAATGAATGTTTAACTTGCTAGTATCTGTTTTCTTTTCATTAATTATAACTATGTTAAAACCAGTATTATGAACTTAAAGCTTTCCTTTACTTCAACAGTTCTATTTTGGTTTTCTAATGTTTTACCTTAAGAAATGTATTACTTAAAGGGAAGTATTAATTTGATGTGATGGGTATGGGAAAAGGATAAATTTTAATACATTCTTTTATAAACAACATCATAAAATAACAATGTTGCTCCTGCCTTTTTATTCCACCATTTATCAAAACACTGGTTTTACTGTTTTTCCAGGTCTCTTTATAGTTCAGTATGAGTGCTTTATTTTAGTATGCATGTCAAAGAAGATAACAGTTTGTAATTTGCTTTCTCCCTTTAATATTATATCAAAACTGTTGCATTTATTTTAATAAGCAGCCTCACTATCTGTTAAGTTGCATAATAGCTTATTTGGCTGTATTTTGGACATTTATGATCTTAATTCTTTTTAATGCTGCAATAAAAACCCTTGTACACAAAGTTTTTTTTTCTATTTAAAATTATTTGTTATTTGGCAGGTATATTAGCCAGGATGGGCTAGCTTATGTTTCAATAACCAATTGATCCCCAAGTACCAGTGGCTTAATGCAATAATGACTTGTTTCTTGTTCATGCTACACATTCATCATTAGTCACTGGAGGGAGGAGCACCCAGGCTGATGGAGGTTTCACAATATGATAGCTGTCGTCTGGAACATGTGCCTAGGCAAAAGAGAAGAGACTGGAAAATTATGCACAGACCTTTCACTGTTTCTACCTGGGAATGACACATGTCCCCCTGTTCACAGCCATCAATCAGAACTAGTCTGGAAGGGGCTGGGAAATAGAGTGGAACAAATGGAGTATTGAAAGAACATTACAAATTCTTCAACAGCAGTGATGTTGGAGTGGGAAGAAAGATTATTTTCTTAGAATAAATCCCTGATTTGTTGGGCTCAAACAAATGAGACATATGTGTACTTTTTGAAATTTTTTTCTTTTTCTTTTTTTTTTTTTCAGAGCGCTTTACAAAAGGATGGGCCTTCTTCATGGTGTCTAGTGGTATAGAGTAGTGACAAAGAGCACGGGCTTGGGTCAGAGGCATATTTGTGTTTGTATCCTGACACTTAGTAGTTACATGTCCTTGGACAAATTACTTACTCTTTCTAAACCTCATTTTCCTGATTTACAATATGTGTGTGAGTGCATCTACTACATTTGGATAGGATTAAATGAATGACTATATGTAAAATATTGGCCCAGTGTGTCTGGTCTATAGTAACTACTCAATAAGTGGTAAATATTATTGTTTACCACTTTTCATTATGTTTCCATTATGAACATGTCTTTTATAATTTTACATGTATCAAGTATTAAAATTTTAAATTTGGAATAATTAGTGGGGTCAACAATTAAGGGGTTTTAACAACATGGAGGCTCTTTTAAAAATTAACAATAAAACCACTACATGATCCAGCAATCCCACTACTGGGTATACATCCAAAGGAAATGAAATCAATGTCTTAAAGAGATACCTGCACTCTCATGTTCATTGCCACACTATTCACAATAGCCAAGATATGGAATCAACCTAACTGTCCATTGACAGACGAATGGATAAATAAATTATGACACACACACACACAAATATTATTCAGCATTGAAAAGACGGAAATCCTGCTATTTGCAACAACATGGATGAACCTGGAGGACATTATGCTAAGTGAAATAAGCCAGACACAGAAGAACAAATACTGTATAATCCTACTTATATGTGGAATCTAAAAAAGTTGAATTCATAGAAGTAGAAAGTAGAACAATGGTTTCCAGGAGTTGGGGAGAGGGGATAGTGTGGAGATGCCAGTCAAAGGGTACAAAGTTTCAGTTATAAGATGAATACGTTCTGGGGACTTAATGTACAGCATAGTGACTATAGTTAATAATATTGTATGGTATACTTGAAATTTACTAAGAAAGTAGATCCTAAGGGTTTTCACCACACACACACACACACACACACACACATCCCTTAAGTATATATAATTTTTATTTGTCAATTAAACCTCAATAAAGCTGGAGAAAAAATTGATGTGTTTAGATGTGGTAATTATTTATATTTTCCTCTCAACAAAATGAAGTGAGTGATTGCATTTATTCCCTAGTAAGAGATGATCTGACTAGGAGGCTCTCTTTGGTTTCTCATCACCAAACTCAGCATTGTCTCTATTATCTTTTCTTTAATCCTAATTGGAGATGTAGTGATGGTGGGGGCCTAGAAAGCCAAGGAAGTTGTGCTGTGTTATCAAGATTCTGGTTCTTGTTTATAAGGCTAAGCCATTATGTGTGTATGTATGCAGGTTTTGAGTATCCCATTCATGAGATTTGGAGGAAAAACAGTATGTCATGATGGAGACAGGAAGAGATGGATATAATATTTTACAGGTTGTAGTATTAAAAACATATGAGATCATTTGCTTTTTTCACAAAAGATAATAATTCCTTATTTAAATATTTCTTTGTGATTATATCAAATAGGTTTTATTTATATGATACACCATCTGGATGTCTGATATTGAACAAATGTTAGTGTTCTTTCTATTTTTGTGGCACTAATAAACATATTGACAAAACAGTTTTGAGAGATTTTTATGCAGTTTCACTGTGCCAGGTGCTGCAGTATAAAAAAATTATGGTTCTGAGCTAAAAGAAATACATCTTACAGCTGTGTAGATGAATATGTATGTACATAGACAACAATGGTATGTACATACAATATGTATGTACATAGTCAAAAGTGTGATAGGGTAACAGCCAAAAGTAAAGCAGAAATGTAGGCTCTGGGAACATAAGAATGGGCCAATTTTACCTCGGTGTTTTGGAGAATCTTCAAGGAGGAGAGGCTTTTGAGTTGGGCCTTGAAACCTGTGGAAAGCTTCAATTGGAAGCAGAAAGAAGTACACTCTAGGAAAAAAGAACAAAATGAGCAAAGGCACAGAGAGGAAAGAATAGGGCCTATTGATTATGTGCTCTTCCATAGGCACTAGGAAGCCAAGACAGGATTTTTAGCAGGAGGTTGACATAATTTGATGTTTCCCAGCCATACAGAGGCTGGATGAGATGGGACAGCCTGGGTAAGAGAACCCAGTTAGGAGGCAGTTGTAATGATCCTGGAGAGAAGAGCAAGAGAAGGATAGGTCTGCTGGCACTGCTGAAAGAGCCAGCCTTGGCAAGGTAGAAGACCTGGCTCTGTCTACGATTTAGCATAACAAGTGGAAGATGAATGAAGATGAAGGGAGACGAGTTGATAAGGCAGAGCTTGTTGGGTGAGCCCCATGTTTTTAGACAGGTAAAAGGCTATTTGCTGAGAGGAAGAGAGTTGGTTGGAGACCTGAGAAAATTTACAAGTTTAGAATTGCAATTTCAGTGAATGGGTTAAAGATGTGTTTAGGGTTGAGTAAAATATTGGTCAAGAAGCAGTTGGGAGGAAGTTGGTAGTACTGTTAATCGGGGAAATTGGCATCTCAGACACTGTTGGTGAGAGTGTAAAGTGCTAACATATCTTTGGAGGCCAATTTGGCATTATCTTTTGAAATTTAACCAGTGCTTTCACTTTGATGCAGAAGTTCTTCTTCTGTGAATTTGCCATGTAGAAATAATTTCACATATGTACAGAAGTGAATATGTGAGGTTGTTCACTGAAGAACTGTTTAAAACAAACATCAAATTGGAAATAACATAAATTCCTAGTCAATAGACAATTGACTGAAAAAAAATACAGTACAACCCCACAATGGGATCCTATTTAGTTGGAAGTCTGTGTTAGGTGATGGCACAGATAGGTGTTGGTGTGAAGAGATAGCAATATTATGTTAAAGTGAAAATAATAATATTTATGGCATGCCCATTTTTCTTTTGGAAAAATATCACCTAACAAAACTGTGTGCTTATATAGGCATATCTATAATTTTAAAGATTTGTATATGTATAGGATATATCTGAAAGGATACATACTGGATGTTACTAATTTATATTTTTTCTTTCAGCACAGAGTATCTTTGCTTTTTTCATAAAAATCAAATCAAAACTAAATCTCTGTGTGTGAATACATGTGTATGTGTTTGTGTGTATATTTGCACCTGCATCCATATATGCATGTATCTGAAAAAAATAGTCTAGAAAGATACAACTAATCTTCACATTTTATTTTACCTTTTCATTTCTGTTGACTTTTTATTTTAAAAGAAGGAAATATTAATTTTTCAATTTAAAATAATAATTACAACATAAAATATTTTTAGACAATGAGGTCCTCATATAGATACTATAAAGTCTAGATTTTTAGTACAGCCTATCATTACAATGAAACACTTCTTACCTCTAGCTGTGCTTGGCAGCCTACGATCTGGGGTGGGGAAACAATTGGAGGAATTTATCTATGTAAGCTGAGGTTACATAAAGTAGATGCAACAGGATGTCAAGGGCATTGATTAATCTAGAGAAGTGATAAGGGAAAAGTTGAGGTTGTTGCCCATAACATTCAAGTTGGGTAGCCTGCAATCCCATTAAGCTGTCACACAAGAGAAAAATCCTACACCACATACTTTAGTTTTGCACTTCACTTCATCCTGCCCTCTCTCTTTTGGCTACCACCCTGACTTTTCATCTTTTCTTTTAATTCTTACCACCTTTTAACAATATATTGGATGCAAGCAACAGAAAATTCTCACTCAAATGGCTAAAGAAAAAAGAAATTTATTATGTACAATGAAATAAAATGTATTTTCATGTAAGAAGAAATGTATTATCTCACATAATTGAAAGTCCTAAGGTAAGGAGTCTCCAGGGAGGGTTAATTTAGCAACTTTGTTGTCGTCATTAATCCAAGTTCTTAGCATCTCCTGTTCTGAGTCTACAGTGTTGGCATTATCCTCAGACTGGTAGCACCATAGTGAGAAAAATGAGATGAAAGAGACTATGTCTTCCTGTGTTTCTCTCTTAAGAATGTGTAGAGGTTCCCTTTTCAGAGGTGCCCAAAGAGAATACTCTTCAAGAATCATTGGCCAAAGTTAAGTCACACGCTCCTTTCTGAACCAATCCTTATCAAGGGAATTGAAGTATCCCAAGATCACTTAGGTCTTCTTCTGGAGCTGGGCAGTGGGTCTCATTTCTCCTGAAGGGCATGTCTGCATGGAGGCAGACTAGATTCTCAAACAAAGTGGAAGTTCTACTATGAAAGAAGAAGAGAGGCAGAGGCAGAAGGATCACTTCAGGCCAAGAGTTTAAGACCAACCTGGGCAACATAGCGAGACCCTATCTCTACAGAAATTAAAAAAAAAAAAGAAAGAAAGAAAGAAAAGAGAAGTGGAGCTTGTGTAGGACAACAGTGCATATTACTCTTTCATCTTTAAATCTGATGCTTTGCATATTTTCCCTGAGGACAAAATAAAAGCAGCCTCTGCCTTTTGGGAGCTGGCCTGGTACCATCAGCTGGTCTTTGGCATTACTTTGAGCTGGCCTGGCACTAACAGCTTAGCCTTGGTGTTTTCTTGTTGAACATAAACTGTTTCCTAGAACACCAACATCAGGTGAGGCTGCCTGATGGCCATAATGGATCAAAACAAAAACAAGACCATTTCATAACCACGTTTAAACACAGACAAAACAAACATTGTCCAAGCCACATAAATGATCAAATATGTCTCTCTCCAAGTTAATATAATGACTGCTGCTTCTTTGCCAATCACAGATTTAGCCTCATTTTAGCCTTCCTTCTAGATAAGATTTATTAAGACATTCAATCATAGAATTACTCCTGTTTCCTTTCCATTTCAGAGCAAAGCACTGCTTCCTTAAACCCTCCCCAAAGCACCTAGCAGCCCCAATTCTAAAACAAGTCTTTTCTAACATCCTCTTACTGAGATGCCCCATGGTTCCCCAGGGTGTACATTTTCTCTCACTGCAATGAGTAATACATCCAGCTTGTTCAACATCAGGAGTGTTCCTTGTGGTCTTTGACTGGAATGAAGGCCCAGCTTTATTCTGGTCTTAGTCCCTTTTGGCCACAATTCCCATGTGGACTTCAGCTGTGCTACCCTAGGTTGCCTTGAGGAAACACCATTCTGAGTTACATACCTTAGGTTTAACTTGCCACTCTGCTTGCCATAGACCCAGAAATGGACTAACTAGTCAAATAGAGAGACAAGTAAAGTTGGAATACATTTGACAGAATGGAAACATGGGGAGGATCAGGGGTGCAGGATTCTTGAATTAATCCACACAATGACGTGGAACAGTGTCTATCACGTAGCAAATCCTCTATAAACCTTATACTTTCTTATTATACTTATCATTACCTCTATGATGATAATGGCAAAATGCTGATTTGCTCCTCTGGGGAGGGGGGTGGGGCAAGGGCATTACACTTGTCCCCAAGAGCCTGCTAGGCCTGGATGAATTATTTCCCTGAGGGAGGACTGGTCCAGACAAGGAAACTGCAACCTTCTGCACTGCACATTAATTACTTCATTGATTCATTCAATTCCATTCAACATTTAGAGAATGCTGGCTATGTGCCAAATCAAATTAGGGACTACCATTTTATCAACAATAAACGCATAACTTGCCCTAAGGAAAGCAAGTGCTAACATACAGAAAAAAAGTCGACATTGTGTCACCACAGAATTCTTTTTTGGGGAATAAATTCATGGCAGGGTTCCCTTAAAATTTTAAAACAAATTGTGTGTTTAATATGATTTTATTTACCAAAAATGTGCTTTGGATGACTTTTTTGAACCTATCTTTTGTGAAGAGACATCTTCACATGACATAGGCTCCAACATTGCCTTTCTTTCCTCCACAATCCTGTAAGGGGCATATATTAAAACAAACGTGGTGAGGAAGCTTCACACGGCAATTGAGAGCACAGACAAGAGCCAGGATGAGTCTGAATCTGGCGTCACTACCCACCAGCTCTTTGCCTTGGGCAGGTTAATTTGCCTCTCTATGCTTCAGTTTCTTCGTCTGTGAAATGGAGATAATAACATTGCCTACATCACAGAATTGTGAGGATTAAATTAATTCTTGCAAAATGCTCAGAGCATTAAGTGTTAAATATGTGTTAAAAATGGAGCATATAGGGAATTTGCAAGCAATAGCAGAAATTATGGGCCTCCTGTCCCAATCCACTGTTACTTAAATGAAGAAAGAAGTTTTGACATTCATTTATTTGTCAATCATTTGTCAGACTGCTGTGTTGCAAATAGTGAGTTAAATAGTGGGCAATATAACAGGCAGAGGCACAGAATCTGATCACGGCGGGGAGGGGGATGAAGGGATGGTGGGAGGTGGCAATGGCCATTCTTTTCTTTTTACGGTAGAGAGTCTCCCCCCATCCTCCACTCCCAGTGCTGTTTGAGAGCAAGAGCAGACATTGTGCTTTGTGGAAGCTGAATAGCAAGTTTCTAATTTCAGGGGTGATGTGAGGATAGCAGACAGATCTGAGTGTGTTCAGTGGGAGCATTCCCTGGGGCCTGCCGTGTCTCCATTCACTGACACTGATGTACAGTGACTGCCCTCTCTTCTCCTCCTTAACCAGTGGTAACTTTCTTGGGCTGAGTGTTTTGGGACCTGTGAAGGCCTTTATGTCAGCACATCTCCACAATGAATATCACAAGAAAAAAAGAAAGAAAAAGCAACTTAGCAATAGAGACACATAACCCAATTTAGAAATGGGCAAAGCATTTGAAGAGACATTTCTCCAAAGAAGATACACAAATGGTCAGTAAGTACATGCCAAGATGTTCAACATCATTAGCCATCATGGAAATGCAAATCAAAACCAAAAGATAACACTGCATAACCACTAGGATGGCTGTTATCAAAAAGGACAGACATAGCTGGTGTTGGTGAGGATGTGGAGGAATTGGAACCCTTATACACTGCTGGTGGGGATGTAAAATGGCACAGCCACTTTGGAAAACAGTTTGACATTTCCTCAAAGTGTTAAACATAGAGTTACCATATAACCCAGCGATCCCATTCTTAGGTATATTTCCAAGAGAAATAAAATGTGTCCATACAAAAACTTGTGCACAAGTGTTCATAGCAGCATTATTCGTAATAGCCAAAAAGTGGAAATAGTCCAAATATCCATCAATGGATAATTGTATAAGCAGATTGTGGTATACATATGTAAATAGAACATTATTCAGCAATAAAAAGAAAGGCAGTCCTGATACATGCTACAATGTGGATAAACCTGGAAAATATTATACTTAGTGAAAGAAGCCAGACATAAAAGACCACATACTGTGTGGTTCCATTATATAAACTGTCCAGAATAGGCAAATCCACAGAGACAGAGAGTAGATTGATGGCTGCCTAGTCTGGTCGAGGGGAGGGCTGAGAAGAAATGGGGAGTGAATGCTAATTGGTACAAAGTTTCTTTATGAGGTGATAAAAATGTTCTAAAATTGATTGTGGTGATGGTTGTACAACTCTGTAAATATACTAAAAACCACTGAACTGTACACTTTAAAAGGATGAATTTTGTAGTGTGTAAATTATGTCATTATATCTAAAAAGAGAAACTCTTAATAAAACAAGAGGAAACATTACATCTGATTAGAGCCATGTCAAGCTGTCATCCATAAAATTTAGAAATCAAAGCTCTCACCATTTTCCTTCCTTGTTCTTATCTGGGGGAGTATTAGAGAGTGGAAGAAATCTAGAAGTGTCCTTTACTCTATTCTCCTGCCTCAAGGCAGAGAGGTTAACAGTCAGGGCTATGGATTTTAAAATGCAGCCCTCCTAATTTTAATATTCCCACATGATTATATTATGAAATTTCCCCAAAGCAGTGGAATATGAGAACAGGGTAATAAGAGTATGGGGCGCACCTAAGGTAGGGAATTCCTCAGGAGATACTTCATAGGTTTCTGCTACTGGGGAATTTCACTGCGGAAAAGTATCCTGTTGCTAGGCAACACTGCAGCTTGGATTGAATTCATGGTGATCAGAATGCCTCACGTAAAGTCACAATGCGTATTCCTATCTCCAGTAAGAAGAGTGCAGAAGAAAAACATTCTTTAAATTAAAAAAGGATATAATCACAGCATTGAGAAAAATTTAAAAAATACAGGACTCACTCATATACCCCTCATTTAAACAGAACGATTACAATTTCTGTATATTTTATTAGATTCTAATTGTTCACAAGCATACATTTTTACAGGATTATAATTGTAATGAGCACACCACCTAGCAGTCTTCTTTTTCCTTTAGTGTAGTATAAGATCTCCCTATATTCCTAAAGTTTTCCTAATTATTATTTTAAATGACCACATAGCATTCCTTTTGGTTGATGTCCCATTGTTTGCTAAACCTTTGCTAAATGTTAGTGGACATTTACACTCTTTTTCATTTTCCTGTTTTTATTGAGAAATCCAGAGCGCATGGCTTCTTTGAGAAGAATGTATAACACAGGAACTTGACGAGTTAAGTACTGCTCTCAATGACTATATTTAATTAGCCTCTTTTTTTTTTTTTATAGCCGTTTGGAAATCACTTCGGAAGCCCATTTAATCCATCCAATCAGTCATTTCTCCAGAGTGGGAACACTGTCTAAATGCTTGGTTGAGTCTTAAAGCTGCCTGTGTGCCTGGCAAAGTCCTCTCTGATGGAAGCTTTGCATTTTTGAGATTGCCAATTGCATGAGATGTGGCTGGGAGAATTAGCAAAATTATTTGAAAAGCATTCCACAGGAATGAAAAGGAATTCTCTCTACTGTAAAAAATGGGGCTCCCTCATCACATGAAATTAATGTGCAAGAAACTGGTCAAATGTAGGGATAAAAAAGGATTAAAAAAGTAAAAGGAAATTTACTGTCTTCAGCTTCAAGATTGTTGCAGTGGCTAATCAGAGGACTCACAAGGTTTAAGATTGGGGCTTCCCTTATACATATTTGAATATCTAACGGCTTTATTTCCTTGCTGAATTGAAAAAAGGTACAGATTAGAAATCTAATGAAAATGCTGTTTTATTTAAGAATGTCTGATGGCTGGGGGTTTTAAATTCATAGCTTCAATAATTACCATTATCAACACTTTCAAAAATAAGTATTTGAAAGCCATGTAGAAAAAATTGAAATAGATTTCCCAAGTTAAAACAAAAAAAATGGAAGTCCTCAATCAGAGTATGTGTGTTATTTTTTAAAAATATACTTCAGATCAGAAAGGTAATGTAGTTCTGTTGTCTAAAAACCTAGCTCTTATCCCTTTGGCCTTTACCTTTCAAAACTGAAATGTTGCAAATTGATTTTGAGATGGGAAGCCCTGCTAATGTCAGTTGAATGCCTACCCTGGAAATTTTTGCCATTTCAAATAGAAAAGCCTCTATAGGCTTTCTTCTGATTCAGCAGCAGCCTGCTTAGCATTAAGGAAGGGCAAGCCAGACTCCAGAGCCGGGTAATTATGGCTGAGCTCTTGGATATTCTCTTCAGGAGATAACAAGGTCCGTTCTTCCCATATTACAAGATGCCAGGAGGAGCTTGTGCCTGGCTGCATCCTGCATTTTGAAAGCGGTTCAGCTTGGAAAGCTTTTGAAGCATCAAGTTAAAGGTACAACCTTTGCCAAACAGAGATTGCTTTAAAAAGAAGCTGACTGAGAATATGGCTCTCAGCAAAGAATCTGCAAAGATCTTTGAGCAGGAGGCCATATTAATCATTCATGATCACGAAGATGCTGTCTAACTCAGAGCAAACATTTGTTCCAAAGGAACTAAAGCATCTTGTGTATCAGGGTGCAATGGTTCCTCAAAATAATCAAATCAGAATTTTATAACTAGTTAGAATTAAGTGTTTGGCACCCTCTTCTACTTTTTTTTTTAAATTCTGGTTCATTGAGGTATAATTCACATTTTTGTGTATACAATTCTGAATACTCTGACAAATACATATAGTCATATAACCACCACCACAATTTAGCTATAGTATATTTCCATCAATCCTAAAGTTATTTTACTCTCCTCTGTACTCAACCCTTTCTTCTACCTCCAGTCCTTGGTAACCACTAATCTGTTTTCTGTCGTGACAGTTTTGCTTTTCTCAGAATGTCATATCAATGGAATCATACAGGATATGGCCTTAGAGTTTGCCTTTTTTCACTTAGCATAATGCATTTGAGATTCATCTATGTTGTTGCATGTATTAGTAGTTTGTTCTTTTTAATTGCTTAACAGTATCTCATTGTAGAGTTGTATCACAGTTTTTTTTTAATCCACTCACCAGCTGATGAACGTTTGAGTGGTTGCCCTCATTTTACTTTTATTATTATTTTCCTTTTGCATAATGGTGTACAATTTACAAGGCTCTTTACATTTGCTTATGTCATGTTATGGAAATATTGCAATTCTAATTTTTTGATGATAATTAATCAGAGTCACAGGGAGCTTAAATGGCTTTCAAGATTTAGCAGCTGAGGTCACAGCTTCGAATTTCACTCTCCCAGGCTTTTGTATACTCTTTCCAGTATACAATACCACATCTCTGGTGTGAAATGGATATTATTGATTGAAAATCTTTATGCATTGGAACATAATAATGTACTGTATATTTAACAGTCTTGAAAAAATAGAGACTCTAATTTTTTTAAAGAAATAAGAATCCTAATTATGTCAATGCAGTGTGGGAGGATGAAAATCAAATTTGGAATCAGACAGTTTTAGATACAAATCCTGGCTATGCCAGTGATTAACTCTGTGACCTGGGGAAAATTGCTTAGCCTCTCTGAGCCTCAGTTTCCTCAGTTTCTTTATAAGAACAATGCTTTCCACCACACTGGCCTCTAAGTGATGATAAAGTGAAGTTATGTGTATATGATGCATCTCACAGAGCAGCTGGAACATACTAGGCATTTCCTATGTTACTTTATTTCTCTCTCTGCCACATGCACACACACACACACACACACACACACACACCTATCCACTGGTGTGAAAACAAAGTGCTGGCAGAATGGTGCAGTGAGGGAAAAGAATTGGAAAGGAACTAAGCCTATGATTGGAGAGGAAGGAATGAAATCAGGGTACCAGTCTGTCTTAGAGTTGCAGTACTGATTGATGTGAAGGCCTTCTCCAACAGAGATGGCCTCAGTCTGTTCTAGTGACCAATCCACCTTGGAGAAAACCCTCATGGTTGCTATCTCTGACTCCTTCCCATCTTCTCTTACCCACAGTCTTTGTTTTTTGCAGAATGAGGATCCGGGCTGATCTTGGATGAAATTGCGTGAAAGGCTCAGTTTGCTGTGGCTCTGCTTTCATGCTTACAGTACCTTCTCCTCCCAGGTCCAAGGAGAATTTTAGGATTCCCTGACTCACCAGAGCGTTTCTCTTCCCTTAGTCTTATTCCTGGGAAGCCCCTGGTGCTGTCCTCAGATCCTCTTTTTCTACCATTAAAACTGCCCAGTTCTATCATTAGAAAAAACCTGATAGTGCAATTTACTGGAAGCTCTTGACTTCCTGAACATAACTTTCTGTAATAACTAATGCTAGGTTTAAGTTATATCCTTCTCAGGAATACTTGCATTTTATCAGTAGACACTTCTAAAAAACAGAATACTAATGTAGAATTTCAGGCAGCATGTCACAGTAGGAAGAGCACTAGATTAGCTATCAGCAAATCTGAGCTCTTCTCTTTGTGTTTTGACCAAGTTACTCTAGGAACCGAGACAAGTATCACTTCCTGTCTGAAATGGTCATGTAATATGTGTTCTACCCTTTCTGGAACATTTCACATCATCCCATATGTCAGCCACTATGCAGCCCATTCCCGGACCAACTCTAATTATTCAAGTACCTAAATGCTCCTGGGCTATGCCATTTTTATTCATGATTACCCCTTTCTGGGCACTAAATTCTGCTTCTTTGCTCTATGTGGGGAGCTCTGTGTAGCCTAAGGGCCACATTTACCATGGTGTCTGGCTTCTCTTCTATGCAGAAGTTATGGTGCTATGCTACAATGCCATTGGCCACTGCAGGGAAACATTGGTCTCCCTGTTGTTATTTATCAGCTGTGACCAAGTGTCCCAAGTCTCATCTGACAGAGTCTGGGGCATTTCTACCCCCATCCTACCAAAGGAGCACTATTCTTTGTACCACAAAGAATAGTGACTGATAGAAAAATAAAAATAAAAATAAAAGTTGACATACCAGGGAAACTTTGATTTTTAAAAAATGGAGGATTACCGGAATAAATTTTTTCATAAATCTGTGATAATAGTTTTAAAATTCATGTTAGAAAAATAGAGACTTTGTGAAGAAAGGTCAGTGTACTCTTAGTACATTTTTCTGCATAGTAAATCCTGTCCTTTTGAATAGAATGTAATCTAATACATTAAAAAAAGTCCTGAGGCTTTTATTTTAAAGGCAGTGATATTGCTACAGGCAAAGTAATTATAACTATTAACTCCTCAAAATGTCAGTGGAGGCTTTGGCGTCAAAATGCCAGAGGAACCCCAAATTGCCTAACCAGTTTTAAAATTTTAAGAATTGTATTCTTGGAGGAAAAAAGTACTTAGAGAGGGAACTCAGAAGTCTAAATTATGCAAGAAAGTCACAATAATTTAAACTTATTTTTCAAAATTCATTCTTATGTTGCTTTGGGGCATTATCTTTACAGTATGTTTTATATAGTTTGAAAATAATTCACATAGTCCCGGAACTTCAGGAGCAAACCACCATTTAGACTGTATGATTGAGAATACCACTTATTTTCCCATAAAGTGGGGGAAGTATTTATTATTATTATTATTATTTTAAATGTCTTTGTTTTAATAGCTTTGGGGTGCAGGTGGTTTTTGGTTACATGAATGAATTGTATAAGGGTGAAGTTTCAGATTTTAGTATTCATATCACCTGAGTAGTGTATGTTGTACCCAATAGGTAGTTTTTCATCCCTCACCCCACTCCTACCCTTCCCCCTTCTGGGTATCCAAAGTCCGTTGTACCACTCTGTATGCCTTTGCATGCCCACAACTAAGTTCCTACCTGTAAGTGATAACATGTGATATTTGGCTTTCCATTCTTGAGTTACTTCACTTAGAATCGTGGCCTCCAGTTCCTTCCAAGTTGCTGCAAAAGACATTATTTCATTCTTTTGTATGGCTGAGCGGTATTCAATGATATATATCTATCTATATCTGTATCTATATCACATTTTCTTTATCCATTCATCAGTTGATGGGCACTTAGGTTTATTCCATGTATTTGCAATTGTGAATTGTGCTGTGGCGAACATACACATGAAGCTGTCTTTTTGATACAGTACTTCTTTTTCTTTGGGTAGGTATCCAGTAGTGGGATTACTGGATTGAATGGTAGACCTACTTTTAGTTCTTTGAGACATTTCCATACTGTTTCTGATAGAGGTTGTACTAATTTACATTTCCAACAGCAGTGTGTAAGTGGAGAATATCACTTTCTTATTAACAATCATTCATCACAAATATTAGTAAAATAATGCAAATATATTAAGAACAAAACTGAAATTTTAAAATAGGAAATAGCTATAACTCAATTATTATTGTCATTAATTACACTTCTTTATGATTTGTTGTCCCATTTAAGTAATGATAAACTGAAATAAAATCAGTGATTAAAATTGAAGTGGGGAAGAAAAATTCATCCATTAACTTTATTAGGCATTTAACTAAATATGAAGGTTGATGTAAAGCAGAGTGAACCACACATGTGACTTACTAGGGACTTCTCTGGTCTTAGCACTGAAAGGCCCATATATGGGAACCTCCTCTGCCAGAGGCAAACCGAGAGCGTTGATTACTCTAAATAAAGTAAAAATGCCTTGTATAATCCTAATCTCAAGAAATCTAGTCTACTAAGGGAGATGAGATAGATATGTGCAATGTAAAGTTTAATAATGAAGTAAGAATTGAATAATAGTACAGTTTTTGCTTCACATTGTTGATATGTTCTTGGAAACTTCGACTTTGAGTGAAACAGTATAGTATAACGAAACCAGTTTTAAATTCACATAAACAAGAATAAGTTCCTACAACATATTTTTGGTCACAAAAACATCACCAAACCTCTAAATAAAGACCCAAAACAGTTCCAATATTAAACAGTGAAATAAATGTGAGCTATACATACATTTAAGAAAGATTAATAAAAGCAAGATAATTTTTATTTGCATAAATTTAAGGGATACAAGTGCTGTTTTGTTACATGGATATATTGCGTAGTGGTGAAGTCTTGGCTTTCAGTGTATCCATTGCCAGAATAATGTAAACTATACCCATGAAGCAATTTCTCATCACCCATCTCCCCTGCTGCTCTCCACCCTTTGGAGTATCCAGTGTCTATCATTCTACACTCTATGTCCACATGTACACATTATTTAGCTTCCACTTATCTGTGAGAACATGTGGTATTTCATTTTATGTTTCTGAGTTGTTTCATTTAAGATAATGATCTCCAGCTCCATCCATGTTGTTGCAAAAGACATAATTTCATTCTTTATTTTTGGCTGAGTAGTATTCAATTATGTGTATATACCACATTTTCTTTTTTTAACTTTTATTTTAGGTTTGGAGGTACAAGTGAAGGTTTGTTATATAGGTAAACCTCTGTCATAGGGGTTTGCTGTACAGATTATTTCATCACTCAGGTACTAAGCTTAGTACCCAATACTTATTTTTTCTGCTCCTCTCCCTCCTCCCAGTCTCCACCCTCAAGTAGACCCCAGTGTCTGTTGTTTCCTTCTTTGTGTTCATAAGTTCTCATCATTTAGCTCCTACTTATAAGTGAGAATATGTGGCATTTGGTTTTGTGTTCCTGAGTTAGTTTGCTAAGAATAATAGCCTACAGCTCCATCCATGTTCCCACGAAAGACATGATCTCGTTCCTTTTATGGCTGCACAGCATTCCATGCTGTATATGTAATCTTTTTCTTTATCCAACCGTCCATTGATGGAAACTTAAGTTGACTCCATATCTTTGCTATTGTGAATAGTAGTGGAATAAACATATGAGTGCAAGTATCTTGTTTATATAATGATTTCTTTTCCTTTTGGTAGATACCAAGTTATGGGATTGCCGGATCTAATGGTAGTTCTATTTTTAGTTATTTGAGAAATAACTAAATCTAATGGTAGTTCTATTTTTAGTTATTTGAGAAATAGCCATACTGTTTTTCATAGAGTTTGTACTAATTTACATTCCTACTAACAGTGTATAAGCATTCCCTTTTCTCTGTGGCCTCACCAACATCTGTTATTTTTTGACTTTTTAATAATAACTATTCTGACTGGTGTAAGATGATATATTACTGGGGCTTTAATTTGCATTTCTCTGATGATTAGTATGTTGAACATTTTTTTTTCATATGCTTGTTGGCCATTTGTATGTCTTCTGTTAAAAAATATATTTTCATGCCCTTTGCCCACTTTTTATTGGATTTTTAATTTTGTTGTTGATGAGTTGTTTGAGTTTTCTGTAAATTCTGAATTTTAGTCCCCTGTTGGATGCATAGTTTGCAAATATTTTCTCCCATTCTGCAGGTTGTCTGTTCACTCTGTTGATTATTTCTTTTGCTGTGCAGAAGCAAAGTCCCATTTGTCTATTTTGTTTCTGTTGCCCATGCTTTTGAGCCTTAGTCATGAATTCTTTGCCTATACCAATGTTTAGGAGAGTTTTCCCTAGGTTTTCTTCTGGTATTTTTAGTTTGGGGCCTTACACTTAAGTCTTTAATCCATCTTGAGTTAATTTTTGCATATGATGAGAGACAGTGGTACAGTATCATTCCACATATGGCAATCAAATTTTCCCAGCACCATTTATTGAAAAGGGTATCCTTTCCTTAGTGTATGTTTTTGTTGACCTTGTCAAAGATCAGTCAGCTGTACATATGTGGCTTTATTTCTGGGTTCTCTATTCTGTTCCATTGGTCTATGTGTCTATTAAATAGTGCTGTGCTGGTTTGGTTACTATAGCTATGTAGTATAATTTGAAGTGAGGTAATGTGATTCCTCCAGCTTTGTTCTTTTTGCTTAGGACTTTTTTTTGGCTATTTGAGCCTTTTTGGGGGATCTGTATAAATTTTAGGTTTTTTTTCTAATTCTGTGAAAAAATGACATTGGTATTTTGATAGGGATTGCATTGAATCTGTAGATTACTTTGGGCAATATGGACAATTTTTTTTTAATTTTAACAATATTAATTCTTCCAATCCATGAGCTTGAGACATTTTTCTGTTTGTTTGTGTCATCTACAACTACTTTCGTCATTGTTTTATAGTTTTCCTTGTAGAGAATTTTCACCTCCTCGGTTAAATATATTCCTAAGTATTTTATTTTATTTGTAGCTATTGTAAGTGGGATTGCCTTATAGGTTTGGGTTTCAACTTGATCATTCTTGGTGTATAGAAACACTATTAATTTTTGTACATTGATTTTGTATCCTGAAACTTTACTGAATTCATTTATCAAATCTAAGTTTTTTGTGGAGTCTTTAGAGTTTTCTATATATGAGATAATATCATCAGTGAACAGAGATAATTTCATTTTCTATTTTCCAATTTGGATGCTTTTATTTCTTTCTCTTGCCTGATTGCCCTGGCTAAGACTTCTAGTACTATGCTGAATAGGAATGGTGAGAGTGGGCATCCTAGTTGTGTTTCAGTTCTTAGGAGGAATGCTTTCAACTTCTCCACAATTATTCTAGTTCAGGGTCGTGCGTGGCTGGAGCCTATCCCAGTAGCTCAGGAAGCAAGGTGGGATCCAACTCTGGCCAGGATGCCATTCCGTCACAGGGTCTTTCTCTTTCTTTCTTTCTTTCTTTCTTTCTTTCTTTCTTTCTTTCTTTCTTTCTTTCTGTCTGTCTGTCTGTCTTTCTTTCTCTTTCTTTCTTTCTTTCCTTCCTTCCTTCTTTCTTTCTTTCTTTCCTTCCTTCTTTCTTTTCTTTCTTTCTTTCTTTCTTTCTTTCTTTCTTTCTTTCTTTCTTTCCTTCTTTCTTTCTTTCTGTCTCTCTCTCTCTGTCTGTCTCTCTCTCTCTCTCTCTCTCACACACACACACACACACACACTCTCAGATTGGGACCATCTAGACATACCAATTTACCTAACATGCACATCTTTGGGATGTTAAGAGGAAACTGGAGTACCTGGAGAAAACCCATGCAGACATGAGGAAAATGTCCAACTCCACACAGACAATTGCAGACAATTCCCAGCTTGGAATTGATATTTTCCTCATCAATCTTACAATGAAATGAGTTTATTTGAAGACCTGCTTTACTGATAACAATGTATTGTCAAAATTAGTACAAGTCATTATTATATAAAGTAATAGTTTTTTAAAATATTGAATCTTGGGAAAGACATTCAGAAGTTGGACACCTACCATGTAGTGAGGTGGTTATTATCTTTCTCAGAAAAATCTTCCTGAGAAAACTGGACTTTAGAGAAATTTAGTAACTTGCACTAGATTACAATGACAGTAAAGAGTTGAGATGGAATTTGAACTCAGGTCTTTGGATTTTGAAATTCACAATCTTCTCATTGTCCCAGAAGAATCTGGAGATCACAATCTTAGCTTCTTTTCTTAACCTGAAGCAGCTGAAGCCTGAACTAGTAGCCTGTGTAGCATCCTAGAACATTGCAATGACAGAGTTTGGATATAAATCCAAATTTCTTGGCTTACGGTCCAGGGCTGATGATACTATGTAGTGACAATCGCACGGTGTGGAGTCAGCTACTGCCAGGTCTAACACCACCTCAGAAAGTTAAGGTTTTAGGAAAATCGTATTCACTAAAATGATGTCGACTCTAGGCTTCTCCCATTTCTGCCCCATCCCACACCCTCAACAATCCTTCTAACAAAAGTAGCAGCAGGAAGATGAATGTTGATGTGTACTCCCTCTAGGGGCTTCATCTTCTGTATTAGACAGCAGCAGATCAGGAAAACAGAAGCCACTTCAGATATGACAACAGACAGGAATTTTACAGAGAGTCAGGTTGGTGATTCTCTGGTGTTGGAAGGACTGGAGAGTGGAAATGGAGAAGGTGGAACAGCCCAGGAGCCAGGGCTCTTTGGCCTCTACACTCCTGTGTCTCAGCACTGCTATGTAGCCACTTCTGGAGCCCCTGGTCATCTGCTGACTGCCACGCTTCTATGAGCCCCCACTCTTCAGAAGGTCTCAAGTATCCAGGGTCACATGCTGTCATATGCTGTTGCCACTGCTGTCAAGGGAACCAAACATGTCGTTCCAGGAATCCTTGGTTGCTTGCTTGCTGCTGCCACCATTGCTGCTGCTGCTGCTGCATGCTGCCCTAGCAGCAGAATGGTCTCTACCTTCTTCCTAATTCCTAATCTGCTATGAGTGTCTCCTTTCGGTCGAATCTAAGCAGAATCCAAATGGCAAGGGTATTTAGGATCCTTTCCTTTTCTATTTTGTATTTCTTTAAAAAAAAATCCTCTCTCTCATATAAATCTTTTCAAAGGACCAGTTTTTTACTTTATCAATATCCTGTTTTTCATTGATTTTCAGTGTATTTTTATGTGATTTTTAATTTTTTGAATTGAATTCTGTGTCCAATATTCTACATATATGTATGTTTGTATGTATATGTATATATCTGAGCATATATATATAGACACTACAGTTATAATCTACATCTATAATTCATTTTAGCTATATACCATGTATTTGTTCTATAGTGATTTTAATATTGTCGGATATTAGTATTTCCTAACATCACATGAAATCTTAACTCAGATATTATTTAATAATACTCTCTTTAAGGTTTAGACATATGGGATCAGTTAAACTATCTTTTATTATTGACGACTAATTTTCTTTTTAAATTTTATTTTATATTTTTTATAGAGACAGGGCCTCACTATGTTGCCCAGGCTAGTCTTGAACTCCTAGGCTCAAGCAATCTGCCTGCCTCAGCCTCCCAAAGTGCTGCGATTACAGGCACTAGCCACTGTGCCCAGCTGATGACTAATTTTCTAGTCTTATGATTAGAGAAAGCTGTACACATAAGATGTAGATTCTTTGGAATGTATTAAGGCTTCCGTTTTGCCTAGAACTTGGTCAACTTTTGTTCCCAATGTGATAAAAAAGCATATGTAAGGCTGGGCGTGGTGGCTCGCGCCTGTAATCCCAGCACTTTGGGAGGCCGAGGCGGGCGGATCACGAGGTCAGGAGATCGAGACCAACCTGGCCAACACAGTGAAACCCTGTCTCTACTAGAAATATAAAAAATCAGCCGGTCGTGGTGGCGGGTGCCTGTAGTCCCAGCTACTCGGGAGGGTGAGGCAGGAGAATGGCGTGAACGCAGGAGGCAGAGCTTGCAGTGAGCCGAGATCATGCCACTGCACTCCAGCCTGGGCGACAGAGCAAGACTCTGTCTCAAAAAAAAAAAAAAAGCCTATGTATTTTCTGCCTACTTCATAAACATAAATATATGCTATATATGCACCAAAGTTCACTTCTGCCTTAATCCACAATTCCATTTCGACTTTGACTTCAGCCTTTGGGAAGCCCAAATGGTAGAATGCCTATCTAAATATAGTTGCTATCAACTCTGAATTTTGGGATAAATGATTTCCAATCACTCAAGTTACTCTCACATCTAATAACCACATCTATTATATAAATTTGGCACATTGTTTAGATTTGTTTTTAATTTGTTTCCTTTAAAATACAGGTCAGATATTGATATGAACTGTAGGAAAAATATCTCCTTATGTGCTTTATGTATTGAAATTTTAACAGCTGGTTGAGCTATAATTGCATATTTATTATTGAATAAAGTCAATGATGTGATAATAATTGATGATTGTGAAAGCTACTAATTTTATATACAAAATAAATTATTAAGGCATTCCAAATAATTGAGTAAATAAGAAAATAGATTGGTAGTATTTAATACAAATATTATACGTTAGTGCATGATATGGTTTGGCTCTGTGTCCCCATGCAAATCTCACCTTGAGTTGTAATAATCCCCATGTGTCATGGGAGGGGCCTGTTGGGAGGTAATTGAATTATGGGGGTGGGTTTTTCCCATGCTGTTTTCATGATAGTGAATAAGTATCACGAGATCTGATGGTTTTATAAAGGGGAGTTCCCCTGCACACACCCTCTTGCCTGCTGCCATGTAAGATGTGGCTTTCTCCTCTTTCACCTTCCACCATGATTGTGGGGCTTCCCCAGCCATGTGGAACTGTGAGTCCATTAAACCTCTTTTTCTTTATAAATTACCCAGTCTGGGGTATGTCTTTATAATATAGATTAATACAGTCCATTAAGAAGATAACGTTAGGAAGAACATTATATCTTTTTTGAGCTAAACTTTAGAAACATTTAAATAAAATACAAAGCAGAATAATAGAGTTAAAAATAAAATAATTATTTGTCTAATTCAGTTGCATTAGATAGGAAAGAAGGCTTAAGACCTTGAGGAGACATCATCAACAACAATGCTCTGTACAAGATGAGCTAGCCCAAAATCACCTTGCTTCTCCACCAAAGTTGATTGTAACTAACTGTACTGGGTTGAATAGTGTCCCTCCAAAAATCCATGTCCACCCAGAACCTTGGATTGTGACTTTATTTATACATAGCGTCTTTGCAGATATAATTAAAGATGAGGTCACACTGAGTTAGGGTGGCCTGATGACTGGTGTCTTTATAAAGAGGGCTGTTTGAAGACATACATATACCCACAGAGACAAGATGGCCACATGAAGATGGAGGCAGAGATTGGAGTGATGCAATTATATTACAAGCCAAAGAATGCCAACGATTGCAGGCAACTACCAGAAGCTAGGAGACAGTCAAGGAGGATTCTCCTCTAAAGCCTTCATGGGGATCATGGCCCTGCTGACATCTTGATTTCAGACCTGTGACCTCCACAACTGTGAGAGAATATATTTCTGTTGTTTAAAGCTACCCTGTCTGTGGGTCTGTGTACTTTGTTGCAGCAGCTTTAGGAAACTAATACGTTGAATATCTATTTCATCTCACAATTGTGTATAATAGTCACTGCAGGAGCAATCTAGCGCTGATAAAGTTAAGAAATTATTTTAGACATTTAATATTAGAGTATAATTTTTCATAATAAAAGTGAAATACTAATTACATTTTATTGAAAGCATTTGAGATTTAATTCTTGTGTTCTAGCAGTTCATTCTATGATGATTGATTTTAGGTTTTGGTCAAATATTGGTTTAAATTCTGTTATAACTGATCATTTCTTTATTTGCTTTAGCTATGGGTTTTGGAGAGAGGCTTGTTAACACTGCTAGTTATTGTTATATATATTACAAGTGTCTATGTTTAGGTGTATGTATATATGTTAACGGTAGTTAAACCTTCTTGATATGTTTTCTTTTTATGAGTATATAACATCCCCTTTGTGTTTTATGGCATTTTCTTTTTTTGAGATGGAGTCTCGCTGTGTCGCCCAGGCTGGAGTGCAGTGGCTTGATCTCGGCTCACTGCAAGCTCCGCCTCCTGGGTTCACACCGTTCTCCTGCCTCAGCCACCCGAGTAGCTGGGACTACAGGCGCCCGCCACCACATGCAGCTAATTTTTTGTATTTTTAGTAGAGACGGGGTTTCACCGTGTTAGCCAGGATGTTCTCGATCTCCTGACCTCATGATCCACCCGCCTTGGCCTCCCAAAGTGCTGGGATTACAGGCGTGAGCCACAGTGCCCTGCCCACTCCTTTATTTTCAAACTTTATTATTCTTTTAAGTGTGACTTCTGCAGTAACCATGTGGTTAGAATTTTTTTTTTTTTTTGGTCCAATCTGAAGGTTTTTTTTTCTGAGTGGTAAATTTACCTTTTTACATTTCTTGCAATGAATGTTACATCTGGACTCATTACTGCCATTTTTTTGCATTTTTTTATTTACTACAATTTCTCTCTGTTTCGCTTTTCTCTCTTTTCTTCATTCAGTTGGATAAATCTTTTTTTTTTTTTTTTTTTGAGATGGAGTCTCACTCTGTTGCCATGCTGGAGTGCAGTGGCATGATCTCAGCTCACTGCAACCTCCGACTCCCTGGTTCAAGCGATTTTCCTGCCTCAGCCTCCTGAGTAGCTGGGATTACAGGCATGCACCAGCACGTCCAGCTAATTTTTTTTTGTATTTTTAGTAGAGACGGGGTTTCACCATGTTGGCCAGGATGGTCTCGAACTCCTTACCTTGTGATCCACCCGCCTCGGCCTTCCAAAGTGCTGGGAGTACAGGCGTGAGCCACTATGCCTGGCCTCAATTGGATAAATCAAATTTTCTTTTACTGGCTTAAAATAATTCATTCTAGTTTTATTTTGTAGAAATATTTAATTTTTGTAGACTCATATTTAGGTTTGTTCTCCCCTTTTAGTATTATTAAAAATTTAAATGTCTATATCTTTTCTTAAAACAAAGCAGGTACTTTATCTCTGGTTCCTCTTATTTCCTCTTGTTCCTTGGCTTCCTCTGGTGACACTGAACACATTCTTCTCCCCTCTATGAATTCTCTAGAGCTGCAGTAAAGGAGGGATATTTCAGACCATGCATGCTACATTGCAGTCTTATAGAACCACATGTGTTTTGCAACCCAAAACTTAAAATACATAAAATAGGCAATGAGTTGCTAGAAAAATAAAGGGAGGGATTAGTAGCCACAAGAACAGTACTTGCTTTCTATGCTTCTTTTCCGCTGGAATCATATTTATAATTTTTTTAACCATGATCAAAATAAAATCATTTTATATTACAACTGGGAACATACATTCATATTAAAAATAAGAAATGAAGCAAACTTTTCATGAAATATTATATACTATTATGTTTTCTGTTCTATTGTACTCCAAACAAACACAACACTTGGCAAGACTCACTACATTGATTTCATGACCCACTCATGGGTCATGACCTGCAGTTTAAAATCACTAACTTAGACAGTGGGATGCTTTAGGAGATACATCCTGTTTTATCCATTGGCATACTGTGCATGCTTGACACAGTATATGATTTAATAAATGCGTGTTGCATGAATAAAACAAAAAGCAGGAGAAAAGAGGGGAGACTGCAGCTCAGAAGTTGTAAGGTCTAGGCTCTTCATTTTCTCTTCATATATTAAACTCAGGTGAAAAAATATACTTAAACATAGGCAGTCAATTATTTCTCTGAGGCAGGAGATGTGAGTCACATGGAAAGAGCCAAGTGTTGTGAGTAGAGCTGGCTTGCAAGTAGATGCTACTTGTGGAGCATCATTGAGAGAACATAGTGTATCAGCCCAGCCCCTAATAATGCCACCACTATCATCTGGCTTTCTGGGAGTCCCTCATCTGAACCAAACACTATTAGAGAAAATTGTAAATGATCTCAGACGTTTATCTGGAAGAACAATGAAAACTGGGGAGGTAGATGAAGACCAGAAGGAAAGGAAGGGGTTAATGGAAGAAATGAAAATTGTTTGGTATGTTTTGCTGTTTTGCCTGCTGGCTTTATGAGATTCTTGTAAATATTTTTCCATTCCTGTTTTAGTGCTGGCTTCACTCTTGATTTCTTAGAATGATTGGTTGTGATATGGGGAGCAAGTGACAGGAGTATGTATAAGGCTGATGAGGAGCCATGGTTTTCACAGTGGCTGTAGAGTGAACACTGATGCAGAGGCATCTCCATGGCGTTTGTCAACTGTGGCAGCAGTAGTGGCTGCTGATAATTATGATGAAAAGTTATACATTGTACTTATTTAAGCCTCAGAAGTCCTGTAGTGTAGATGTATGTTTTTGGGTGGGTGCAATTTATTTACTCTCCCCCACCTCCCAGTTTTAGATAGAAATCAAGAAAAACACTAAAGCTAAAAACTAGTGGTTGGGGAGATGTTGAAAAGACTTCAAGATTGATATTTATTTGATTTCAAGTAACTCAAACACAAGTTTATTTTATTTCAGAACGGTGTGCCAACAAGAATTCTATCATTGTCTGATGAATGAACCAAGCTATAACTTTATACTGTTCTTACTGGGGTTTATTGATTCAACATACCTGTGGCAATGTCTATAGTGCTCACCAAAGAGTTCATGTGCTCCCTTTATTTTCCAGTCTCCCTGGTGGTTAAATTGAGGTTGTGCAACTATTTCTGGCCAGTGGGCTGTGAGTGAAATGATGTGTGCAATCTCCATTCTGAAGCATTTAAAAGTCAGTGCGACACTGTCAAACTCATTCTTCCCTCATCTCAGGGCCCATGGGGGCTATATGTTGAAATGTCGGAGTCACAAGATGTAAGAAGCCTTGATTTCTGAGTCATTGCATGGAGGAAATATCTTGAAACATCTTTTTATCTGAATCGGTCTCTGTGGGAGTGAAAATAAACCTTTGCCACTGAAATTTGGGGGTTTTTTTTTACTACAGTACAGTTTAACTTATTCTGACTAAGCTAGGTACTTTGCTAGGTACTAGGGATAGAGAGATTAATAAAATATAATCCATGCCAGTAAAGAATTCCATCTGTTATAGGAGATACGTACATACTCTTACCATTATAATACAATGAAATAAGTGCTATGATAGAGATAGACAGGGTTGAGTGGGTTTACTCAGATGCAGCACCTATCCCTGACTGGGGTGGGGGTTGGAAAGTCCTCCAAGCAAGGAGACATCTAAGCTAGGTAAAAAATTAAGAGAAGGGTGTCTAGGTGAGAATGAGCTGTATGTGCAACGAGAGAGCAAGGCACATTTGAAGAGCTGTAAGTAATTCTGTGCAACTAGAGCATCAAGTTGCTGGGTGTGGGGTGTGGAGTGTGGAGTGATGAAAGATGAGGCTGGAGAGATAAATGAGGATGGATGATAAATACTGTTGGACTCTATTCTAAGGGGGGTTGGAATTCATCCTAGTGAAAGATTAAAGCATTAGTCAAGAAGGGATATAATCAGATCTATGATTTCTAAAGATCACTCCAGCAATACAGAAAAGAGAAGAGAGCCATGGACCAACAAGGTCTCAGGAACCCAAGGGGAGTATCAATATTTGAACCACCAGCAGAAGAAATATGTGGCAGAGATTACAAAAGAGGAATCAGAAGGCTAAGACAAAAAGCAAAACAGAACATGAATGCAGTATCCAAGGGAGTTGAGGTTTCAAGAGGAAAGTTGCTCTCCAAAGAATTAAAGTACTCTAATGGCGTAAGAGAAATTACAGTGAAGTGGAGAGGTGTGGTTGAAGTCAAATTTAATAAGTGGAGGAGTGAATAGGAGTAGAGAAAGTAAAGTCAGTAAAAAAGTTTCTTCTACTAAAAGTCCCAAGTGAAGAGAAGGAAAGCCCTGAGGCTATTACTTGTGAGAGACAAAGTATAGGAGTTTATTTCTGTGTCTGAATGTCCTTCAACCAATCTTCCACAAGGGAATTGTTCACTCTGTAAAACACACACACACACACACACACACACACAGAAACACACATACCCAATAAAGAAAAGAAAAACTATTGTTATAAACCCGAACCTCTCATTTAATTTCTTCTTTAGCTTTGTTGCAGAAAACCCCAAATCTAGAGGATTCTAATTCTTCTTTTGGATATTCCTATATTTAGGTACCTGGATATTGATTAGGAATATCACAGAAATTATGGGCTTGTACCATTAAAGATTTATGGTCTCCAACTCAGCTGGGCTAGATTAGTCATTCAATCATTTCTTTCTTCTCCCATGGTCAAAGTCATTGGTGATGGCTGGCTGAAGACCTTGTAAGCACAGAGAGATCTAATGTTCACTTCGAGGAGTTTGTGCTGCTACAGAGGGAACCCTCTTTCTGTTTCCCAAGATCTTCAGAAATGTCTACAAATTGCTTTGTGGGAGTAGGGTGTTTTGAAGGTATGAAAGAAGGAATTGAGTTTCATGTCTGGATTAATGTGGTACAGAAAACATGTAGTATCTGTCGGATGGGAAAATAAGTCTACAAACTAAGTTGAGTTGGCATAAGCAGGAAGGAGCTCAGAGATGGAGATGGCCATGAGAATGCAAGTTGTGCATTTGAAAGTCACAAAGGTCCACAAAGTTCTGTGGAAGGACTTTGAGAATGCACAGCACATGAAATAAATAGTCCAAGTTTATCTTAATAGGCCCTAAAGAGATAGCGAGATCTCAACAGATACCTGCAAACACTCCCCCACTCCCACCCCCACGTCCCACAGACAGAAGTGTTTGTGTGTGTGTTTCTTTTCCAAATGTGCGTAGATGGAG
This sequence comes from Pongo abelii, assembly GCF_028885655.2. Classification (NCBI taxonomy): domain Eukaryota; kingdom Metazoa; phylum Chordata; class Mammalia; order Primates; family Hominidae; genus Pongo; species Pongo abelii. The sequence goes on from NC_072008.2 coordinate 20,797,021, forward strand.
TTCTACAAGGGCAATTTCTTCCAGTTAGTGAGAGCAGGGCCAGGGACTAGTACTCTTTATGCTAAACACTTCTGTATTATTTTGTGATTTATTTATTAATTGTTAAACAATTATGGAAATACACAAATGTTTATTTAATATTAAATAAATTACTTATGATTAATTATGAGCATATATTTCTTTTGTAATTAAAAAAGGAATAAAAGTTTGGAGTAGAAGGCAGTAAATGGCTAGCTCAGTGAGTGTCCCAATTGGATTTAAGAGAGAAGGGACAGCTCTCTTCTATGTAGAAAGATCAGGAACAGCTTTGCAGAATAGCTGGGATTCAGGTTGTGCCCTAAAGCACGGGCAGAATTTAAATAAGCAGAGTGCTTGAGAGAGACTTTTCCAAGTGGGGCAAAGAATGTTGGCAATGGCAAGGAGTGTGAAAGTAAGGGGACAAAAGGAGATAAGGGGTGAGAGTGGAAGGCGAAGCCTGCTTTAGCTGTCTTTCTGCTTTCATCCCATGATTTGGGAAATATCTTGCCGTAATTACTCTTTCCTATTGTTTTCTCTTTTCTCTTTTTTCTTTCTCCTTCCCTCCCAACAAATCTTTCATCTTTTTTTCCTAAAGTTTATTTTTTATTAATACCACCATGCTTCCTCACTTATCCCTCCAGTCTTGAGTCAATCCCCTTCTTCCTTCCCTCCTTCTTTTTTTCTTATTTTATTGTTAGAAGTAGCACTTCTGTATTAACACAAAATAAGTTTCCCTGCTCTGGTCTGATACATTTACAAAAATGAATTTCTCTGAAAAAATGAAAAGTAGATTGATTTTGGTCTGTTTGGAGGAATGCCACAATGGAAGAGACAAATCATTATTACAACACCACTGTTTTCCAGTTTGCTATAGATTATGTTTCTTCCTCAACCTCTGAGAAGCATCATCTTTGAGGAAATCAAGTTGAACAATCAGCACAGTGCTAAGGGGATAAATCTCAGTAGCTGAGCAGCCCAGGTAATTTCCTTCTTTTCTATCGTCCTACAGTTGGTCATCCAGAAATGTCCTTGAGTCAGGAGGTGGACCAGGGTAGGGAATGAGAAGTGAATAACACACATCTGTCCTTATATATGGGAGAAGAACCCACAGGGTTTGACCCTCTTAGAATTTCATGACCAGCATCTTGGCATAAAGACACCCTTGCGATATTATTGGTCAAAGATATTTTAGTCTAACAACTGCCAAGAGTGGCAGAGATTCTGGGTGTATCCAGGGAACAGAGAGATAATTAGATTAGGGAATGGAGCCCTATGGTTCCTTCTCTGTTCTGTCTCAAGTGTGCTTTGGGCAAAGAAATAAAAAGGTGATGGGAAGGTCCAGTTTTGACCATGTGCTGGGCCTTGTGCCATCACATATGAAACCCTCAACTACTCTGTGGTGGAGGCGTTAGTGACTCCAGCAGAGGAGACACCACAGATCAGGGAGTTGAGGAAGCCCTGGAGCATTTCCAAGGTGGTCACTGATGACCTGAGATTAGCACTCATGTTATTCTGATGCTAAAACTAATGTTTTCTTTATACCATGCTTCCTCACTTATCCCTCCAGTCACAATTTTCTGATCTGAAAATAAGAAACATGGGAAACTCTAAGGCCCCTTCCATCTCCAATATTCAGTGGTTTCATAAGTTAGCAAATTCTCTGCCCTTTGCTGAAGGAGTCAATCACTTGCTCTACTTACCGAATGGAAAGCTTTAAATGAATCCTTATTTTGGGGTCGCATCTCTTTAGATGTTTTCTGCTCCATTTTTTCTTTTACTTTCATCTTTAGACAAAATTAATGAAGTTTGTCAACAGGACTTTACCCCTTTAAAATTTGCTTGGAGATTCATTGCATTAGGCTATGATTTAATATAATAATTTTAAATTTGGTTGCTTGAAATCCCAGAAAAGTGCCAGATACAGAATCCATTTCCATAATTCCTTGGAACAGAAATTGTGCTGCTGCTCTTGTCTTAACAAGCCTATCTCTCCAGCAGGAGAAATGCAACTATGGAAGCTGAAAGAGTCTGAAAGTGTGAGCTCCAGTGTGCTTAGGCATTGAGCATGACTCTTGGCAGAAAAACACTTTGCAGATAGGGAATTAAGATCAATTAACAAACTCACTGAGTGAACCGCTGCTTGAATACTGTTGGAAAGGTGACATAAAGGCATTGAGACAGTTTTGATCAGAGATATGATCTTTGAGACCTCTGGCAGGCTCATTACTTTCATTATTTGCATTTGTTTGTAGCCAGTAGACAACAGCTCAGATGGTCTTCATATGTCTTTTTGATATAAGTGGATGTTAGGAAAGAATCAGTAGGCAAAAAAGAGGCCACTGGTTTAGTTTCTGAGCATGTCTCAGTTGGGTCCACAGGGCTGCTCCTTCCGGGGTAAAGTACTTATCAGAGGAAGCCCTGGGTTTCTTATTTCACATTGATTTTCATGTGGTACTTGCTCTTTACGATAGGAAATGCTAAAAATCCAGCCTGACAAACTATGACATCATCGAAAAGAATGTAACAATCCGATGATGAAACCAAATTATCTCAAGGTAGTAGTTCACATGGTATCTGATAGACGCCACAGTGTTTCACAAGAAAATTTAAAATATCCCATGATGCCTCTATCAATTTGCTGTGGCGCCTGGGATACATTGGCACATAGTTTGAAAACCTCTGGGATGTCCACCGGTTCTAGAATTTGGATGTTTGTCCCCACCAAAACTCATTTTGAAATTTGATTCACTGGCTGGGCGCTGTGGCTCACACCTGTAATCCCAGCACTTTGGGAAGCTGAAGCGGGCAGATCACCTGAGGTTGGGAGTTCAAGACCAGCCTGACCAACATGGAGAAACCCCATCTCTACTAAAAATACAAAATTAGCCAGGCGTGGTGGTGCATGCCTGTAATCCCAGCTACTCGGAAGGCTGAGGCAGGAGAATCACTTGAACTCAGGAGGCGGTTGCAGTGAGCAGAGATCACGCCATTGCACTCCAGTTTGGGCAACAAGAGCGAAACTCTGTCAAAAAAAAAAAGAAAAAAAAAAAAGAAAGAAAGAAAGAAAAGGAATTTGATTCCCAGTGTGGGAGGGAGGTGGGGCCTAGTTGGTGATGTTTGAGTCATAGGGGCAAATCTCTCATGAATAGATCAATGACCTCCCACAGGAGTGAATTCTTGCTTTCCTGGGGATGGATTAGTTCTCATGAAAGCAGGCTGTTAAAAAGTCTAGCTTCCTTGGTTTCTCTTTCTTGCTTCCTCCCTCACAATGTTATCTGTCTTCTGCCTTACTGACTGTCCCTTTGTCTCCAATCAGCAAATACATAGCATTGGGTGATTCCAAGAAAGTACGTTGTATGTCAATGCAATTCATCAGTGCCTGGCTGACAGCAAGTTCTCAAAAAATGCTAATTGTTATTATTATTATTTTTTTAGATAGTGTTTCTCTCTACATTGCTCAAGCTGTTTTTGAACTCCTGGGCTCAGGCCAGCAAGTAGCTGAGATTACAGGTGTGAGCCATTGTAAATAGCCCGGCTGTCATTATCATCACCACTCTTTTTTTGGTATTTTGATTTTTAATTGTTGTGGGCACATAGTAGGTGTGTATGTTTATGGGGTCCATAAGATATTTTGGTACAGGCATGCAGTGCATAATAGTCACATCATGCAAAATTGGATAGCCATCCATTCAGGCATTTCTATTTTGTATTACAAACAATCCAATTATATACTCTTTTAGTTATTTTTAAATGTAAACTTAAATTATTATGGACTATAGTCCCCCTGTTGTGCTATGAAATACTAGGTCTCATTCATTATTTCTATTTTTTTGACACCTTAACCATACCCTGTCCTTCCCCCCACCACCAATTTCCCTCCCAGCCTCTGGTAATCATCCTTCTATTCTCTATCTCCATGAATTCAACTGTTTTGATTTTTAGATCCCACAAATAAGTGACAGCATGAGATTTTTGTCTTTCAGTCCATACCTTATGTCACTTAACGTAATGACCTCCAGTTCCATCCATGTTGTTGCAAATGACAGGATCACATTCTTTTTTATTACTGAATATTACTCCATTGTGTAAAAGTACCATATTTTCTTTATCCATTCATCTGTTGATGGACACTTAGGTTGCTTCCAAATCTTGGCTATTTTGAACAGCGCTGCAACAAACAGGGGAATACAGATCTCTTCAATATACTGATTTCCTTTCTTTTGGATATAAACCCAGCAGTGGGATTGCTCAATCATACAGTAGCTCAATTTTTAGTGTTTGGAGGAACTTCCAAATTATTCTGCATAATGGTTGTACTAATTTTCATTCTCACAAACAGTGTACAAGGGTTCCCTTTTCTCCACATCCTTGCCAGCATTTGCTATTGCCTGTCTTTTGGATATAAGACATTTTAACTGGGGTGAGATGCTATCTCATTGTAGTTTTCATTTGCATTTCTCTGATGATCAGTGATGTTGAGCACCTTTTTATATAACTGTTTGCCATTTCTGTGTCTTCTTTTGAGAAGTGTCTATTCATATATTTTCCCCATTTAAAATCGGATTATTAGACTTTTTTCCTACAGAGTTGTTTGAGCTCCTTATATAATCTGGTTATTAATCACTTGTCAGATGGGTAGTTCGCAAATATTTTCTTCCATTTTGTGGGTTGCCTTTTCACCTTGTTGAATGTTTCATTTTCTGTACAAAACCTTTTTAACTTGATGTGATCCCATTTGCCCATTTTTTGCTTTGGTTGCTTGTGCCTGTGGGGTATTATTCAAGAAGTTTTTGCCCAGACCAATATCCTGCAGAGTTTCCCCAGTATTTTCTTTTAGCAGTTTCATAGTTTGAGGTCTTAAGTCTTTAATCCACTTTGATTTGATTTTTTATGTGACAAGAGATAGGGGTCTAGTTTCATTCTTCTGTGTATGGATATCTAGTTTTCCCAGCCCATTTATTGAAGAGACTATCTTTTCCCTGATGTAGGTTCTTGACACCTTTGTCAAAAATGAATTCAGTGTAGGTGTGTGGATTTGTTTCTGGGTTCTTCATTCTGTTCCATTGGTCAATGTGTCTGTTTTTATGCCATTACCATGCTGTTTTGGTTACTACAGCTCTGTAGTATAATTTTAAGTCAGGTAATGTGATTCCTCCAGTTTTGTTCTTTTTGCTTAGGATAGCTTTCTTTTCTCTTGCTGCTTTTAGGATCTTTTCTTTATCCTTGACATTTGGGAGTTTGAATATTAAATGCCTTGAGGTAGCCTTCTTTGGGTTAAATCTGTCTGGTGTTCTCTAACCTTCTTGTACTTGGATATTAATGTCTTTCTCTAGGTTTGGGATGTTCTCTGATAGTATCCCTTTGAATACACTGTCTACCCCTATCTCTTTTTGTAGTTCATCTTTAAGGCCAATAACTCTTAGATTTGTCCTTTTGAGCCTATTTTCTAGATAGTGTAGACATGGTTCCCTGCTTTTTATTCTTTTTTCTTTGGTCTCTTCTGACCGTGTATTTTCAAATAGCCTGTCTTCAAGCTCACTAATTCTTCTGCTTGAACAATTCCACTATTAAGAGACTCTGATGCATTCTTAAGCATGTGAATTGCATTTTTCAGCTCTAGAATTTCTACCTGATTCCTTTTAATTATTTTAATCTGATTGTCAAATTTATCTGATAGAATTCTGAATTCCTTCTCTGTGTTATCTTGAATTTCTTTGAGTTTCCTCAAAACACCTATTTTGAATTTTCTGTCTGAAAGGTCATATATCTCTGCTTCTCCATGACTGGTCCCTGGTGCCTTACTTAGTTAATTTCTTGAGTTCATGTTTTCCTGGATGGTGTTGATGCTTGTAGGTGTATGTCAGTGTTTGGGCATTGAAGAGTTAGGTATTTATTGTAGACTTCACAGTCTGGGCTTTTTGTGTCTGTCCTTCTTGGGAAGGCTTTCCTGGTATTCAAACAGACTTAGGCCCCAAGCCCAATAATATTGTGGCTTTTGCAGACTTCCAAAGGTACCACCTTGGTGGTCTTAGATAAAATCTGAAAGAATTCTCTGGATTGCTAGGCAGAGGGTCTTGTTATTTTCCCTTACTTTCTCCCTAACAAATGGAGTCTCTCTGTGCTGAGCTACCTTGAACTGGGGGTGTGGTGATGCAGGCAGCCCTGTTGTCACCACCACTGGGACTGTGCTGGTTCAGACCTGAAGCTACCACAGCCCTGGGTCTTGCCCAAGGCTCTTCCCTTCAGGGCAGTGAGTTCCCCCCAGATTCTGGGCATGTTCAGAGATGCTGTCTGGGAGCCAGGGATTACAATAAAAAACCTTAGCAATTTACCTGATGTTCTAGTCTACTGTGGCTAAGCTGGCCCTCAAATCACAATAACGTCTTTCCCTCTCTTCCCCGTTCTTCCATAGGCAGAAGAGCCTCTGGCTGTGGCCACCACCACCACTGGTTCAAGGGGGGGGTTCTGCCAGGCCCCTGCCAATATTCACTTAAAGTCAAAGGGCTCTTTTGTCAGCTTGTGCTGAATGCTGCCAGGCCTGGGACTCCCCTTCAGGGAAGTGAGCTCCCCTCTTTCCCAGGGCAGGTCCAGAAATGCTGTCCAAGAGCCTAGGCCTGGACTTGAAGACCCCAAGAGCCTACTTGTTGCTCTACTCCACTGTGGATGAGCTGGTACCTAGGGTACAAGAAAAAGCCCCCTTTACTTTTTCCTCTGGTTTTCTCAAATGGAAGGAGTCTTTCACTGTAGCCACCAAAGCTGGGAATGTGATGGGTCACCCCTGAAGCCAACATGTTTCAGAGTCCAAGGTCACAGCATACTCCCTGGGAATCGTTGCTGGTTATTCAGGGCCCAAGGGCTCTTCAGTCAGCAGGTAATGAATCCTATCATCTCCACTCTTTGACAATACAAGAACAGATGAACACAAACTTCCAACACCCTGATCGTATATGTCCTTATCATGCACACGGGCACTTTTGGTTTCTTCCCCGATGGATAAGAAAAATGATTCACTGGGAATTTGGGAAAGCAGAGAATCTGACAGATGGATTGTCTGAAGGTGAGAACATGGCCAGGCTAACCTCCATTTGGTGATGCACATTTGAGCAGACATCACCTGCCCCTTTTCATCATCCCTTTCTTCTGGTGTTTTAGCTCTGCCAGGAGCAGTTACACAGATTGGGAGTCATGTAAAGATCTACAGAGAAGAATGGCAGGAAGAAGACAAGGTGGAACCTGGGGGAAACAGTGGCCAAAAAGGACACAATGCCAAATAGAACACAGATGCAGTTGGCATACCAAGAGATAGATGGCTTTGGGCATAAAGACTTTTGAGGGTAGACAGAAATAAATGAAGATGTTTTGATATATCCTCCTACTAAACAATAATTTATATGAATCACTAATAATTACATGATGATATAACATATAAGTATGTGATTATTTATATGAGGATATAAATTGATATTTTATCTGTAATTTTCTGCCCAGAACCACTATACTATACCCATTGGGCTGGGAATTGGGAAACTTTCTCTTCTGAACTCTATTGATAATTAGTTATATGGCCTTAAACAAAATACTGACTTTTTAAGAATACAATTTCCTTCTCCATAAAGTAAAAACAAGTTTGTAGAGCATTTTCTGGAATTTATACTGGATCCTAAATATGCAATTATTTCATTTAAGGAATCTTGTCATTCATTCATTTCTTTACTTGTTTTTCAAAAAAATATTGATGGAATTTTTTCTATGTCATCAGATTTGTAGTTGACTGCAGGGATGAAATGGTGAATATAATGGCGAGGTAAAAGACAGGTCCTTGTCTTGGAGCAGACTAGGGTGAGGGCATTCTCATCTTTTTCTTTCAGGAAGCTGTCTTAGTCTTTGAAGAAGAGATTGGGCATGATAGATGAGAAATGTTAGCAACATCTGGCAAGGTGGTGAATGATCCTCAAAAAAATGGCACCCAGACTACCCCCCTGGGGACTGATGCACTTCTGAGAGTGAAAACCTATTGTCTAAAGCATGATTTTTGGTATTCATTAGATCTGTGTGTCTTTAGATAGCACTCATTTGGTAATGGAATTCAGTGTTGGGATGGTAAAATTCATTCAAAAGATAGTAGCAAGCAAGGCAGTGTTAGTTGCTCACCAAAATCCATGTGCTCTTTTCCTTCCCAAGCACACAAGTAGGCTACATTTTCCAGCATGCTTTGCAAGTAGAAGTAGTTATGTGACTTCTAGCCAATGAAATATGAGCAGGATAGCCTGTGAACAATTCCTATATACACTCCTCCATGCTCTTTCTCTTTCTGTCACAGGGTAGACAACCACAGAAACCTTGAGAGTCACATACTGAAGATGACAGAGCCACAGGATAGAAGGAGCCTTGGTTCCTGAATCATGTCTTGGAAGATCTATTATATTAGTTAATGTTCTTCAGAGAAACAGAACCAATAGGATATGTGTGTGTATCTGTGTATGTGTGTCGGTGTATATACATATATATGTATATATACAAAAAATATATATATGTGTATATATATGCAAATATATACATATACACACATATATACATATGTCTCTCTATATATTTATATATGCACACACATATGTATGTGTTTGGAAGAGATCTATTTATTTGTTTACTTATTGATTGATTTTAAGAAATTGGCTTATAGATTTGTGGAGGCTGGCAGTCCAAAACCTTCAGAGGTAGGCCAGCAGGCTGGAGACCCAGGAAAGAGTTGATGTTGCAGCTCAAGTACAAGGGCAGTCTGCAGTAGAATTTCCTCTTTCTTGGGGGAAGTCAGTCTTTTTCTCTTAAGGCTTTCAACTAACTGAGTGAGGCCCACTTATGTTATGGAGCATAATATGCTTTATTCAAAGTCTCCTGATTTAAATATTAATCTCATCTTACAAATACCTTTACAGCAACATCTAGACTAGTATTTTACCAAACATCTGGGTACTTTGGTTTAGCCAAGCTGACACATAAAATTAACCATTACAGAAGACAACCACCTGTTGATTAGGGGCAGCTATTTTAGAACATAGATTTTTGAAAAATGACTTCTATAGCATCTGAGCCATTTTACTTATTCTTGTTAGCAGCAGCTAGCATTACCTTAACTAATAAACTACAAAAAACCCATCAATTACTTTTTGTAATTTCAATTTACTTATTTGCAAACACTGGTTTTGCACTGGCTCCCTGATGTGTAGGACTAGGAAAGGGGCAATTTTATAATTGTAATAAATAATAATGATGATGATTTGTTGGATCCCACCCTGGGAATGTATTAAACACCTCGGGGGTGACATTATCTCCTGTGGGTCACCAATAAGCACAAAGAAGCAGTCTGTTACTAATTGGTAGCCTAGTGGTTCCAGGAAGTTAATGCACCTTCTAAAGTGATTTGCTCCTACAGAGTAATTGATTTATTGGCATTTCATGTCTTAATGTTTGTGAAGCCCTTGGTGCTAATCAGAATAAATATGCTGAACTAATTCTTTACTAAACTGCCAACAACATTTTACATGCCCCACTTTTAAAGGCAAGGCTTCCAAATTCAGTAATTTACAGTATGTTTTACTGCAGATGAAAGCATTAATTTTTCTGATGTGAATTGTTGTGAAGGGTAATATTTTTCACAGGAAGTTGATGATATATATAATAAAAACAAATCAGTGACCAAAATGCCTAATTATTTAAAGACAAATGTGGAGGCTTAAACAGGAAGATGGTGGATAGGAGGCAGGACTAGCTTGTAGCTCTCACTCAGATGGACAGGGCAGCATGTGGAGATTCACGGTGTGAACTTTTGCTCCAAGAACTATTGCAGGAATATACCAGGAAAGCCTGGAAAATCCACAGACCCTTTGAAGGAACTGGAACACCACTGCAGGCTCCCTGAGACACTAAAAAACTGTGAGTCAGCTTGCTTTCTCAACAGGGAGGCTCGTGATCTGGTGCAAGTTCTCAGCCTTGGTCACCAGCTGCCTGGAAATAGACTCAGTGCTGTTGGGGAGGGCATGGTGGGAATGAAAATGGCCAGTAGGACTGTGGGCTGCAAGGGAGCAGGGTGAGGCCTGTGACTGCAGGCTTTCCCCCACTTCCCTGGTGACCTGTATGACTCAGCAGAGGCAACCATAATCCCCTTGAGAGTATAATTCCACTCGACTGGGAACCATACCCCCATCCCCCACAGCAGCTGCAGCAAGCCCCGCCCAAGGAGAGGCTGAGCTCAGACATGCCTATTCTGGGCCCCCACCTGGTGGTCCTTCTCTACCTACCCTGGTAGGTGAAGACAAAGGTCATAATCTCTTCGGAGCTCTATGGCCCTGCCCACCACCTGAGAAACCTGAATACTTAACCGGGTGTCCCTAGGGCATCTTCTCTATAGGACCACAGCTGATGCATTCTTGAAAGTGCCACCTCCTGGCTGGAGGCCAACCAACACAAAACCAGCACACTAAACAAAAACGCAACCAAGGACCCTCAGAGATTCCACCTCACTCCCCTGCCAGCTCCACAGGAGCAGGTGCTGATATCCATGGCTGCAAGACCTGAAGACAGATCACATCACAGGACTCTGCAGACACTCCCCAGTACCAGCCTGGAGCCTGGTAGCTCCACTGGGTGGCTAGACCCAGAAGAGCAAAAACAATCACTACAGCTCAGCTCTCAGGAAGCCCCATTCCTAGGGGAAGGGGGAGAACACCACATCAAGGGAACACCCCATGGGACAAAAGAATCTGAACAGCAGCCCTTGAATCCCAAATCTTCCCTCTGACATAATCTACCCAAATCAGAAGGAATCAGAAAAAATAATTCTGGTAATATGATGAAACAAGGTTATTTAACACCCCCAAAAGATCATACCAGCTCACCAGCAACGGATCCAAACCAAGATGAAATCTCTGAATTACCAGAAAAAGAATTCAGAAAGCCGATTATTAAGCCATTCAAGGAGGCACCAGGGAAAGGTGAAGTCCAACTTAAATAAATCAAAAACATGATATAGGATATGAAAGCAAAATTCTTGAGTGAAATAGATAGCATAAGTAAAAAAACAGTCACAACTTCTGGAAATCAAGGACACTCTTAGAGAAATGTAAAATAAATTGGAAAGTCTCAGCAATAGAATTGAACAAGCAGAAGAAAGAACCTCAGAGCTTGAAGACAAGGCTTTTGAATTAATCCAATCTGTCAAAGACAAAGAAAAAAGAATAAAAAGAAATGAACAAAGCCTCCAGGAAGTTTGGGACTATGTTAAACATCCAAACCTAGGAATAATTGGTGTTTCCAAGGAAGAAGAGAAATCTAAAAGTTTGGAAAATGTATTTGAGGGAATAATAGAGGAAAACTTCCCTGGCCTTGCTAGATATCTAGACATCCAAATACAAGAAGCTCAAAGAACACCTGGGAAATTCATCACAAAATGATCATTGCCTAGGCACATAGTCATCAGCTTATCTAAAATCAAGACCAAGGAAAGAATCTTAAGAGCTGTGAAGCAAAAGCATTAGGTAACGTAAAAAGGAAAACCTATTATCAGATTAACAGCAGATTTCTCAGCAGAAACTCTACAAGCTAGAAGCGATTGGGGTCCTACTTTTAGCCTCCTTAAACAAAACAATTATTAGCCAAGAATTTTGTATCCAGTGAAACTAAGCTTCATAAATGAAGGAAAGATACAGTCTTTTCCAGACAAACAACTGCTGAGAGAATTTGCCACTACCAAGGCCAACACTATAAGAACTGCTGAAACAAGCTCTAAATCTTGAAACAAATCCTTAAAATACACCAACATAGAACCTCCTTAAAGCATAAATCTCATAGGACCTATATAACAATAACACTATACTATACTGCAGTATACTGCACTATACTATACCATACTAGACTATACTATACTATACTATACTATACTATACTATACTATGCTGTACTATATAAAACAAAAAACACAAGGTATTCAGGCAAAAAAAATAGCACAGTGAATAGAATAGCACCTCACATCTCAATACTAACATTGAATGTAAATGGCCTAAACGCTCCACTTAAAAGATATGGAATGGCAGAAGGGATAAGAATTCACCAACCAAGTTTCTGCTGTCTTCAGGAGACTCATCTAACATATAAGGACTCACATAAACTTAAGGTAAAGGGGTAGAAAGGATTTTTCATGCAAATGGACACTAAAAGCAAGCAGGAGTATCTATTCTTATATCAGAAAAAAAAACTTTAAAGCAACAGAAGTTTAAAAAGACAAAGAAGGACATTATATAATGATAAAAGGACTAGTCCAACAGGAAAATATCAGAATCCTAAACATATATGCACCTAACACTGGAGCTCCTAAATTTATAAAACAATTACTACTAGATGTAAGAAATGAGATAGATGTCAATACAATAATAGTGGAGGACTTTAATACTCCGCTGACAGCACTAAACAGGTCATCAGGACAGAAAGTCAACAAAGAAACAATGGACTATACCCTACAACAAATGGACCTAACAGATATTTATAAAACATTCTACCAAACAACTGCAGAATATACATTCATCAGCACATGGAACATTCTCCAAGATAGACCATATGATAGGCCACAAAACAAGTCTCAGTAAATTTAAGAAAATTGAAATTATGTCCAGTACTCTCTCAGACCACAGTGAAATAAAATTGGAAATCAGTTCCAAAAAGAACCCTCAGAACCAGGAAAATAATGGAAATTAAATAGCCTGCTCCTGAATGATTGTTGGGTCAACAATGAAATCACGAAGGAAATTTAAAAATTATTTGAATGGAATGATAATAGTGACACAACTTATCAAAACCTCTGGGATACAGCAAAAGTGGTGCAAAGAGAAAATTTCATAGCAATAAACACCTACATCAAAAAATCTGAAAGAGCACAAATAGACAATCTAAGGTCACACCTCACAGAACTGGAGAAACAAGGACAATCCAAACCCAAACCCAGCAGAACAAATGAGATAACAAAGATCAGAGCAGAACTAAATGAAATTCAAACAAAACAAATACAAAAGGTAAATGAAACAAAAGCTAGTTCTTTGAAAAGATAAATAAAATTGATAGACCATTAGCAAGATTAACCAAGAAAAGAAGAGAGAACATCCAAATAAGCTCAATTAGAAAAGAAATGAGAGATATTACAACTGATACCACAGAAATACAAAAGATTATTCAAGGTTACTATGAGCACCTTGACATGCATAAACTAGAAAACCTAGAGGAGATGAATAAATTCCTGGAAGTATACAACCCTCCTAGATTAAATCAGGAAGATATAGACTCTCTGAACAGACCAGTAACAAGCAGTGAGATAGAAATGGTAATTTAAAAAATGCCAACAACAACAAAAAAGTCAAGGACCAGACAGATTCACCACTGAATTATATCAGACATTCAAAGAAGAATTGGTACCAATCCTATTGACACTATTCCAAAACAGAGAAAGAGGGAATCCTCCCTAAATCATTCTATGAAGCTAGCATCACCCTAATACCAAAACCAGGGAAGGACATAACAAAAAAAGAAACTACAGACCAATATCCCTGATGAACATAGATGCAAAAATCCTCAACAAAATACCAGTGAACCAAATCCAACAGCATATCAAAAAGATTAGCCACCATGATCAAGTGGGTTTCATACCAGGGATACAGGGATGGCTTAACATACTTAAGCCAATAAATGTGATACACCACACAAATAGAATTAAAAACAAAAATCACATGATCATCTCAATAGATGCCGAAAAAGCATTTGACAAAATCCAGCACCCTTTATGACTACAACCTTCAGCAAAATCAGCATAGAAAGAACATAGGCTAAGGTAATAAAAACCATCTATGACAAACCCACAGCCAACATTATACTGAATGGGGAAAAGTTGAAAGCATTCCCCCTGAGAAATGGGACAAGACAAGGATGCCCACTCTAACCACTTCTGTTCAACATAGTACTGGAATTCCTAGCCAGAACAATCAGACATGAGAAACAAATAAAATGCATCCAATGGTAAAACGGAAATCAAACTGTTGCTGTTTGCTGATTACATGATCATATACCTAGAAGACTCATCCAAAAAGCTCCTACAATGGGTAAGTGAATTCAGCAAAGTTTCACGATACAAAATTAATGTACAGAAATCAGTAGCTCTGCTATACACCAACAGCGACCAGGCTGAGAATCAAATCAAGAACTAAACCTCTTTCACAATAACTGCAAAACAAAAATAAAATATATACTTATGAATATACCTAACCAAGGATGTGAAAGACCTCTACAAGGAAAACTACAAAACACTGCTGAAAGAAATCATAGATGACACAAACAAATGAAAACACATCCCATGCTCATGGATGGGTAGAATCAATATTGGGAAAATGATCATACTGCCAAAAGCAATCTACAAATTCAATGCAATTCTCAGCAAAATATCACCATCATTCTTCAGAGAACTAGATTAAACAATTCTAAAATTCAGATGGAACCAAAAAAGAGCCTGCATAGCCAAAGCAAGACTAAGCAAAAAGAAAAAATCTGGAGGCATCACATTACTCAACTTCAAACCATCTTATAAAGCCATAGTCACCAAAACAGCATGGTACTGCTATAAAAATTGGCACATAGACCAATGGAAGAGAATAGAGAATCCAGAAATAAACCTACTTACAGCCAACTGATCTTCAACAAAGCAAACAAAAACATAAAGTGGGGGAAAGGACACCCTATTCAACAAATGGTGCAGGGATAATTGGCAAGACACATGTAGAAGAATAGAACTGGAACCTCATCTCTCACCTTATAAAAAATCAACTCAAGATGGATCAGAGACTTAAATCTAAGGCCTGAAACCATAAAGATTCTAGAATATGATATCAGAAAAACCTGTCTAGACATTGGCTTAGGCAAAGAATTCATGACCAAGAACCCAAAAGCAAATGTAACAAAAAGATAATAGATGTGACTTAATTAAACTAAAAAGCTTCTGCACAGCAAAAGAAATAATCAGCAGAGTAAACAGACAACCCATAGAGTGGGAGAAAATCTTCACAATCTATACATCTGACAAAGGACTAATATCCAGAATCTACAAGGTACTCAAACAAATTAACAAGAAAAAAACAGACGATCCCATCAAAAAGTGGGCTAAGGACATGAACAGGCAATTCTCAAAAGAAGATATATAAGCGGCCATCAAACATATGAGAAAATACTCAACATCATTAATGATCAGGGAAATGCAAATCAAAACCAAAATGCTATACCAGCTTTCTCCTGTAAGAATGGCCATAATAAAAAAAACAGAAAACAATAGAATGTTGGCATGGATGCAGTGAAAAGGGAACACTTCTACACTGCTGATGGGAATGTAAACTGGTACAACCACTATGGAAAACAGTGTGGAGCTTCCTTAAAGAACTAAAAGCAGATCTACCATTTGATCCAGCAATCTCACTACTGGGTATCTACCAAGAAGAAAATAAGTCATTATATGAAAAAGATGCTTGCACATGCATGTTTATAGCAGCATAATTTGCAATTGCAAAAATATGGAACCAGCCCAAATGCCCATCAATCAATGAGTAGGTAAAGAAAATATGATATACATGGTATATGAAAATATTATCTATATCTATATCTATATCTATATCTATCTATCTATATATATATATATACACACACACCATGGAATACTACTCAGCCATAAAAAGGAAAGAAATAATAGCATTCACAGCAACCTGGATGGAACTGGAGACTATTATTCTAAGTGAAGTAACTCAGGAATGAAAAACCAAACATTGTATGTTCTCATTCATATATGGGAGCTAAGCTATGAAGACACAAAGGCATAAGAATGATACATTGGACTTTGGGGACTCAGGGAAAGGATGCGGGGTGGCGAGGAATCAAAGACTATACATTGGGTACAGTGTACACTGCTCAGGTGATGGGTGCACCAAAATCTCAGAAATCACCACTAAAGAACTTATTCATGTAACCAAACACCACCTGTTCCCCAAAAATCAATTGAAATAAAAAAATAAAAATGGAAAAAATAAAGAGAAATGCAGGGACATAAGAGAAGGGATAAGGGCTTAAGACAGATATCATATTTGTAAAACTGTGTTATTTTCTATCGTCTGCTTTGTGCAGGGCTGTGATGATAACACTGCAGTTTTACATCATTTAAATTAAGTTTTCAACTCAACTCCTTAGACAGAGGCTTCCTCCAAACCATTCAGTGTGCTGTTAAGATTGCACAAAGATTTCCATAGTGACATGGTAACCATTACTTGCCACCCACTGAATATATGTGAACACATGTTAATCCTTAGATAATTTCTTTCTTTTCTTTTTCTCGGTCTGTTGGGTAAGTTTTCACTCCTGGGCCTGGCGGTTACATTGGTCTCGTAAGTAGAAATGCAGAAATTGAAGGCAGTTGGACATAGAGCTCCCTTTCCTAGTGGGAGAAGTCACTTAAATAATAGGTTGATTCGAAGTTTTTCTTTCCTCTGGTGTCTGTGGAGGCAGAAATAGAAAAACCAACTTCACATTCCTCTTCTAGCCCAAAAAGACAATAACCAAAGCACTGTGGTCAAAACTAGTGATACATTAAAAGTAATTATTTTTCCAAGTTGGTGACCTCACAGATAGAGGTTATAGTATAGTGTGTAGTTCTCAAAGTTGGTTCTTGGACCGGAAGCATCGCCATCACTTGGGAACTGATTAGAAATGCAAGTTCTTGGGCCACATCCTGGATTTACTGAATCAGAAGTTCCAGGAGTGGGGTCCAGCAATCTGTGTTTTAGCAAGCTGATGGGATTCTGATGCCTGCCTAAATTTGAGAACTAGACTTTTTACTTCAATGAATCTGGGTTGGAATGCAGCTCCATCACTTAATACATGTATGATGGTTTTGAACAAGTTACTCCCTCTCCTCACCCCCTTTTTATTTTTTGTATGGCATTTTAAAACTGCACATAGTAAAATTCTAAACCACATTAAATATCTTATTGAAAAATAAAAATTACCTTTCCCCCTGCTACAATTCCCAGCCCTTCTCCCTAGAGGTAAACACTTTGAACAGATTCCTTTTTAAAAGTTTTTTTTCTGGTGTTAAATAGTATTATCTTAAATAATAAGCATGTAATTACATTCCTTGATTTATTAGCCTGATATATAGTCTGTTACGGTCCCACTCTGAAAGGTGAGGAATTTGGCTCATACCAGCTGATATCACCGAATTTTGTTAAATTCTTGTTTTTACATAATCTATATTTACACAATTTTATTTTGTAACTATAATTGTCTTTGGCTTTGTTTTTAGATTAATTTTAAGATATTAAAACAAAATAGCACTTGCAGTATTAGGTTTATGTGACTATTTTTCACTACAGGAAGTTCCTCCTATAGAAATGTCCATGCTACCAAATTTGAGAGGATTTTACAAACATCAAATTTCAGTGCTTCTTTCAGGTTATAGTCAATTGCCATTGCTTCTTCTATCTCAAGTTTTCATGTATAATATTCTTTTTTTTGCTACAATAACTTTTGTAAAGCAGTTTTCATACAGATGTATGCAAATTATCTGCATTTTTGTGTGTCTGAAAATGTATTTTGTTCCTACACTTGTAGTATGGCTAAGCATAAATTATAGGTTCCTAATCGCTTTCCCTCAGTATTTTAAATGCATAATTCCTGTTTCTTAAAGTTATTTTAATTTCTTTTTTATTCTTGGAGTTCTGAAATTATGATAATTCGTTTCTCTCACTACCATTTCTGCCACCCAATTCCTGTCCCAGAGGTAACTGCTACCCCTCTCATATGTATTCTTACAGAGTTATTTTATATACTACTAAACACACACGTATCTTCTATATTCTTCCCCCTTTTTAATTTGTTTTTGTTTGTTTGTTTTTTTACGAATGGTAGTGTGCTTTCTTTTACTTAACATTATGTTTTGATGATTTTTTCAGATCACCACCTAAACGACTTCCACATTATTTTTATAGCTGTATAGTGTTGCTTTGTATGGATGTAACTTTATTTATTTAACCCATGCCTCTTTGAATGTTTTGAGTGTTTCCAATCATTTGTAATCACAAAAAATGCCACAATAAATAAAGGAGTATAAATATCCATAGGATAAATTCCCCGAAGTCATGCTGTTGGCTCAGTAGGAATGCAAATTTGTAATTTTGATTATTTCCAGGCTACCTCCATGAAAGTTTACCAGTTCATACTCTCAGCAGCAACATTACGAGAGAATGACTTTCTTCTCATCACTCCAATAGACCATGTTATCTAACTTCTCAGTATCACCAATCTGATACTAGAAGAACTAGTATACATTAGCATAATTTTGCTATACTTTTCTTTCATTATGAGTGAGGCTGAGTCTTTAAAATATGTTTAAGAGCCACTTCTATTTCCTTTTCTATGAACCGTATGTTGATATTCTTTCCTATTTTTCTATTGTTTTCTTTTTTTTTTGGTCTTGTTTTGTAGGAAATTTTTACATTTTAAAGAAATTAGCATTTTACGGTATGAATCTCAGATAGTTTCCCAAGTTGATATTTGTCTTTTGGCTTTGCTTGTGGTGGTTTTTGCTAAGCAGACTTCAAACAAAAAATTAGGTTATAGATTTTCCCAGTATTTTCTCTTACGGCTTCAGGATTTTTAATATTTAGAAAGACCACCCTCTCCCTAAAATTATGAAGGTATTCCATTAATTTTCAGTTTTATTTAATTTTAAAATGAAAATTTTTTTCAAGTTGGAATTTATTTTGGTATAAGATGTGATGTGTTGGTCCAATTTTATTGTTTAGATGGCTACCTAATTGTCTAACTAAAATTAAGAACAGTCCCTCTCTTCCCCATGGTTATAAACTATCACTTTTATCTAAAAGAAATGTTCATATGTAGTTGGTCTACTTCTATTGTGCCCCATTGATCATTTAAATGGTTTTAATCTCTATAACATCTTTTAATGTCCAGTAATGCTAGCTCCTTCTTATTTGTGTCTATTTTCTGAGGTTTATATATATAATTTTGCCTTATTCTTTTCCAGATAAACTTTAGACTCTGCTTGTGAGTTGCAAACAAAATTTCTGTTGTTATTCTTAATGAGATCACATTACTTGGGGACAGTTGACATTTTTATGATAACCAACCTACTAATCATAGAATATGGTTTGTCTTTCCAGTTTTTGAACTTTCTTTTGCACTTTCTACTGGCATTTGAAAGTTTTCTATTACAACTTTGTTATGTTTATTTCTAGGTATTTTGCATGTGTGTGAGACTACCTTAAGTTGTGGTATTTTTTCATTTATTCTAATTGGTTATGGTTTGTAAATGGGATGACTATTTGTGTACATTAATTTTAGACCTAGTCACATGTTTGCATTCTACTATTATTTATGAGTGTTTTTCAGTTGATTCTTTCATATTTCAGAAATATATCCAGAAACCAGCTGCAAATGATGGTAATATTAATCATTTTGCAATTTTTATAGTTTTAATTTAACTTTCTCATCTGTTTTTGTGCTGCCAGTGCTCCAAAGCAATGGTAAACAATTGTAGGAATAGTAGACACTCTGGCTTTGTTTCAGACTTTAATGACAATGTTTCTAGTTCTCCATTATGTGGGATAGATATATTTGACCTTGACTTTTAAAAATTCTTGATGAAAGTTCTGGAGATGGATGGTGGTGATGGCTACACAATATGTGAATGTGCTTATGTCACTGAAGTATACACTTAAAAATGGTTAAAATGGTAAATTTCATATCATGTATATTTTATCACAATAAAAAAGTAGCCAAGAAAAAAATAATTCTTGATGGAGGTTGACTTTCACCAAATGTCTTTTCAGCACCTATACAGAAGACAATACGACATTTTCCTTATTTTTTTTTTTAAACAAGAGGCAATATAGCAATGTGGAGAAGTGCACAGGCTCTGAGCTGCCTTGCCTATGTTCAAATCCTAGCTTTGTTACTCTTTAGCTCTCTCACCTTGAGGAGATCACTTAAGGTTCTTATGCCTCCGTTTCCTTCTCTGTAACTCATAATAATAATAGTGCCTATCTCATAGGTCTTCACTGAGGATTAAATGAATTTATATATATATGTATATATATGTGTGCATATATATTATACATATTACGTATATATAAATATAAATTATATATATATATATAGAGAGAGAGAGAGAGAGAGCACTTAGAACAAAAACCAGCACATAGGAAGTATTACATGAGTTAATATGATAGATTATTTTAATAGATTTTCCACATCCCAAGTATAAAACCTTCATTGGCAATGGAGAATTGTCCTGCTGAATATCATATATCTATATTTCATTTAGAATTTTTCATTACTAAATCATATGTGATATTAGTATCTAGTTTTCTTTCTTGTGTAATCTTTGATTGGCTTTGATATCAACATTGGCTTAGTTTATAAAAAGAATATGGGAAGTTTTCTTGCTTTTTTATGCAGTGAGGTGTTTAAATCGTGTTTAAGTTATCTGTTCTTTAGATGTGTTATTCCTCCGTAAAGTCAACTAAGCCTAGTGCTTAGTTGACAACTTCTCAATTTTTTCTACTTAGATTTTCTATAACTCCTGGTGTCAGTTTGGAGTAAATGATATTTTCTTTGAAAATCATTCCTGGGAGGCCGAGGCGGGTGCGTCATGAGGTCAGGAGATCGAGACAATCCTGGCTAACACGGTGAAACCCCCTCTCTACTAAAAATGCAAAAAATTAGCCAGGTGGGTGGTGGGCGCCTGTAGTCCCAGCTACTCCGGAGGCTGAGGCGGGAGAATGGCGTGAACCCGGGAGGCGGAGCTTACAGTGAGCCGAGATGGCGCCACTGCACTCCAGCCTGGGAGACAGAGTGAGATTCTGTCTCAAAAAAAAAAAAAAAGAAAAAATAGAAAGAAAGAAAAAGAAAATCACTCCTGTCATCCAGTATTCACATGTACTTTTGGGCCTCGGTCAGGTGGCCTGGTCTGTGGGGAACTCTCCCTTTGCCAAATGAGGGGAGATTTACTTGGTTAGTGGAGTGATTTATTTATTTTCCTGCTGGGAGGCAATGCCTTGGTTGGGTTTATTTTCTCCACATCTGTTTTGGGAATCTGGATTTCTCTCATACTCTATTTTGCTTTTCTCTTAGACCTCTATACCCAAATCAGGGGCTCAGGACAGACAGGGTTTTCCTTCATTCAGACTTCAGTTCTTAGTGTTGGCTGGTGATATGGGTTGGCTCTGTGTCTCCACCCAAATCTCATCTTGAATTGTAACTCCCACAATTCCCATGTACCGTGGGAGGGACCCAGTGGGAGGTAATTGAATCATGGAGGCAGTTCTTTCTCATGCTGTTCTCGCAATAGTGAATAAGTCTCACGCGATCTGTTGGTTTTAAAAAGGGAAGTTCCTCTGCACAAACTCTCTCTTTTTGCCTGCTGCCATCCATGTACAATGTGACTTGCTCCTCCTTGCCTTCCACCATAATTGTGAGGCCTCCCCAGCCACGTGGAACTGTAAGTCAATTAAACCTCTTTCTTTTGTAAATTGCCCAGTCTCGGGTATGTCTTTGTCAGCAGCGTGAAAACTGACTAATACAGCTGGCTAGGTGTCAGAAGTCTCTGAGGTCTCTTCCCTGTGTTGTCCACATTCTGGAGGGCACCCAGCCTGGCCTGGCTGTTCCAAGTGCAACACCATCATTGACCAGCTCTATTCTTACTTCTTGGCCCATGCCTGCTCTTTGTGGGTGCCCCCTCTGTGTTTGAGTTCCTCTAGCTCTCTCTTGTAAAGAGCTACTTCTAGCCCTAGTGTTTTTGGCTATGGCTATCCCTGCTTAGTTTTCTCCCTTTGTCTGTTTCTAACTGATTTAAATTTTCTAGCATTTCCTCAGAGTTTCTGGGCTGCTTTTGGTTTCTTCTCTTGTTTATATCACAGGTATGCC
Source organism: Pongo abelii (assembly GCF_028885655.2). Taxonomy (NCBI): domain Eukaryota; kingdom Metazoa; phylum Chordata; class Mammalia; order Primates; family Hominidae; genus Pongo; species Pongo abelii. Next base: position 20,819,050 of record NC_072008.2, read on the forward strand.
TTCCTCCTTGAAATACATCCATTTTCCTGTTATCTTCAGGATAACAGGCCATAATAATTATAGCTAACACTTACAATATGCTGCTTATCCTTCTAAGCCTTAGCAGTCTTAGCCTTCCAAGTGCTTGGATAGGCATTAACTAATTTAAACCTCACAAAGCCCTATGAGGGAGAAATTATTGTTATCTCTATTTTATAGATGAATAAACTGAGGTAGGGAAAAAGTAAGCAAATAGTTGGGAAATTGTACTATGAACTTGGGCATTTGAGCACCTAAGTCCCTACTTTTAGCCACCATGCTGTACTGTGTCTTACTATCAAAAAGTTACAAGTTTTTGTCCCTTTACTTATACTCATGGGATGTCAGTTTACCTATCTGCAAAATTGGATTAGTAATATCTACCTCCCAGTTCTGTTGCAGGAATCAAATGTTTGGCATAGTGTGATACACTCCATAAAATTTAGCCTCTTTTCTTTGATTTGGCTTTGGTTCAGAGTCACTGTAGACTTAGAATTACTAGGCTCTTTTATCCCCCATGGTAGACCTTTCTCGCTGAAATGTGAATATTCAATCATTTGAACAGCATTTTCATTAATATCACGTGATCACATGTATCATCCCTCAATTTCACCATCCTCGCTGGTATCAATGGTATATTTAGCTCCAACCTTCTCACTCTGCCATAGTGTGTTTACATATTTCCTTATTTAGTTTTAGCACTTTACATTTCTATGTGTTTTCATTACATTTTATCTTCAATGATTAAATCAATGAAGTAATTTCTTCAAGATATAGCAGCGCTCTTTATTAGACTTTCAATGTGCAATGAGAAGAGCACTGAGATCCCTTCTGGTGTTTGAAAACGTGTCCATTTCACTGACAGACCTCTTCCTTGTTGGAGAAAATCACACATGCTGTGTGTCTGTCTCTTTAATTTACACCTAGGGTACTCTAGGAGCTGGGAAGAAGGTCATCTGGATAAACTAAACTGATTAGAGATATTTCCAGTCTTCTGGTTGCTCTCCTGTGAAAAAGGTGAGTGCCACCCTGCACTTAGACTCTGCAGGACTGTTGAGGAATAGAAAAGTGAGTACTTACTGCTCTTTTCCAGTCCAGGGCCATTTTGAGACCAGTGCCCCATGCAGTGTTTCTCAATCCTGGTTGCACAACAGTATCACCCAGGAGTTTTAAAAAATCCTGATATTCAGGAACATCAACCTTGAATTCCTGAAATGAATCTCACTTGGGGGTATATTATTCCTACAATATATGTCTGAAATATTTTTCTACTAATTAAAGATTTTAACATTGAAAAGAATCCTGATATTCAAAGCCAGGTCAATTAAATCTGAATCTCTGAGGTTGGGCTACAGGCATTAGTATTTTATTTTTTTGTAGCTCTCAGGTGATTCAACTGTGCAGTGAAGGTTGAGAATCACTGCTCTAACTCCTTTGGTTCTGTCGAATTTAGTATGACATTAAGATGCTACAGGAAAGTATTAGCACTGATGACTAATAGGTGGGGGAAAAATCAATTTGCAAATCTGAATATTTTTCAGTACCCACCTGCTAAGGACAGAGGGGTAGGAAATGATGTCTCTTCATCATGCCTTCTAGTTGGAGGGCAATCTGGCAGCTTTAAAAATCTTTGTTTTAAATAAGGTCATTCAGAGTGCAAATGAATTAGCAGTAATTTTGAGAAAAATAATCTTTTATTTCAACATGTTATTTTCTGAACTTTTCAACACGTGCTCACTTTATGTTATTTCAGCTGCCTTGACCTTATTTTTTGTTTGGGGTGGCTTTTTCCAGGCACCTTTTCTTTCATCAGGGAGTGGGAGCCTGCTCACAAATCTGGCCCCAGATGTCTCTTATCCTCCAATACCTGCCTTGGGCTGTGCTTCTAGGTTCATCTGTGAATACAAGTCTAGCAGACTTCCCAAGTTTTGAGAAAATTCTGTGTATGCTGTGTATCATTCAATATGAGAGCTCAGGTGCACCCAGGGCCGATGTTTGTGGTCTGTTGTGAAAGGTAATGCCTCTATATCACATATTTTGAGGTAAACCATACTGCTTTTCAGTTGTAATGATTTGCTTTCTAAATATTTCTCAAATCCATCTCTTCCTCCTTATCTCTGAAGCAGGCCTACATGATCTCAAATCTAGATTATTATAAGTCTCCTGAATGATCTTTCTTAAATTGGAGTCATCTAAGATGTTGGCAGGGTGGTTGGTCTCAAATGGAAATCTGTGTCTATTGTTTCTCCAATGCTGAAAATTAACCTTCTAACAGATGGCCTCCAATGATGTCCAAGTGTTTTAACAGGTTGCTCAAGGCCCTGTGTTATCTCCCTTTGTCTATATCTCTACCTTCATTTCTTCTCACTTCTCACCTTGTACTTCAGCTTGGATCTCAGGGCAATTTACCTCACCTAGCCTTCCCTTTGTCCTTTCTGTCTGCAGTGCCTTTGCCTAACAAACTCCTGCTTTTACAGATTCACTCAAGTGTTACTACCTCTCTCTGGCACTCTCACAGGAGTTACTACTTCTCTGTGTTCCTAAAACACACTGGACATAGTTTGACAACGATATTTACCAGATTGTTTTATACCAATTTCTTTGTGGATCTGACTTTCCTCTCTTAGTGAGTCATCTCCTTGAAGCAAGGAATTATGCCTTATTCATTTTATTTCCATAGTGCTTGAAAGTAGCTACTCAAAAAAATCTGTTGACTTAATCACTAAAAGCATGCATATAAATTTTACATTTTATGTATACAATTAAAATTCTGTGTCTCCTGTTTGAGGCCCCTGGGAAGTCATTTTTCTCAGGTCTTAATAGGAAGAAAAGCTGAGCTACTCCTGTGAGATAAATTTATCTTTATGTTATTCATAATAACATCATATAGTTGATCATAACCTTCATCAGACTTCAGAGTCTTTTCTCTGCCTAGGTGTAAGCTCCCTGAAGGCAGGAACCATATCCCTCCTGATCACTACAGTATTTCCACCCCTAGCTCAGTGCCTGTTACAGACAGGATATTTGATAAGTATATAGAAATAATAAATTTCATCTGAAATTACAAAACATAGTATACAATAGGGGAGGCCAAGAAAGTGACCATCTTAGGTTGGGTTCCCAAGAAGCAGAGCCTGAGGCAAGGCTTCATGTAAAAAGGCTTCATGTAAAAGGCTTCATGTAAAAGTAGAAACTGTTTCTAGGAACAACCACCAAAGAAGCAGGACAAGGAAGGGAAGGTCAAGTAAGTGTATGCTATCAAGTAATATACCACAGGCAAGGTTCTGGAAACAGTGTAGGTACACTTCAGAGTCTTCTATCCAGTAAGCAAGGGAGCTGGAGTATATTTGTTCTCTCCACTAGTCAGACATGAGTTAGAAGGCTGTGGATGAAGGATATAAATTCTCAGGCATTTCTGGATTTCCATGCACACAGGCAGAGCAGGTTATGACAGCCGGAGGGCTACTGGCCAACAAAAGACACACAGGTGCTGGCTGTTGAGAGGAAAATCACGCCCACCAGGAGCAGGTGTGCATGAAAATGGTATGAGCACAGCACTGCGAACACATGCTATAGTGATTATTATCTAAATCTAGACATGAAAATTTCCTCCAGGACTCTGGATTTCTCAGACCATGCAGGGATCATTCATAGACCACTCCTGAAAAATCAAATGGCCTTGACTCGACCTGAAGCATGAAAAGTAGAAGGGAAGGGACCAAAGTTCAGTGAAAGCATTTTGAATATGGGAAAGTTGTCACATTTCCCTCAGTTATGAAAATCAGGCCTTTCAGTTGGGGGTCATGGGATCACAAGAGTTCTCAAGATGGCTAAGCTCATGTTTTAAAGCAAGGGATTCATCTGTTCTCCCACAGAGTAAAAACCCCTGGCTTAGAGCACGGAGACCATGTGGTATAAATAATCTCTGTTAGGAAGCCATTGAGTATATGAAAATCTAATAACTTTACTCGTTGCAGTCAGTTTTACTTCCTAGGGCATATGAATCACTTGGTCATTATGTTAAAATGCAGATTCTGATTTAGTAGGTCCTGGGAGGAACCTGAGATTCTATATTTCTACATGCTTCCAGGTGATACTGATATTGCTGGTCCAAGGATCACACTTGGAGTAGCAAGTTTCTGAGGCACAGTTAAAAATGAAAATACAACACAACAAAACCCACCACTAAATATGTGACTTGATGTTTAAAAAGAAAGAAAACTGAAAGAGGCTGCCACCACCTATTTTTTAGCTTTATTCAGTTTTGCAGATAGAGCTGATATTCTTGTTTCCCAGAAGAACTTTAAAAAAAAAATGTTCTCAGGGGACCAGTAATATATGGAGTTAAAATCCACTTAGTGCACAATTTGCTAATCTGTCCCCTTCCCAAATGGACAAAGTGAGTTATTAAGGTTATACTTTTAGCAAATTGTGTTTTATAGTCTCCACGTTACCCATCTGCAAGGCCTCAGAGATGGTAATGATGCAAAAGAAGCCTTGAGGTTTGCCTTCTTCAATGTGGGTAAAGGCTCATGTGGATGAAGATTATGCGGATTGGACTTCAGGCTATTTTCATAGGAGCTACTTTGCTTTCTGACTCAGATACCAGAGAATAAATTCTGCATCATGGTGGTGACAATTGTAGGATGTGACTGGGTTGATAGGTGCTCCTTATAATGGGTAATTAAGTCTAAAGGCAGGAAAGCTGACCATAAGCTACATATTATTCCTAGTTCCTCTAAATTCTGCCACTCCTAAGCCCACTTGCAGGCTTGCGTCTCTTTTCCATAAACATTGATCACAGTGGGTTGAGCCATAGCTATTGTACATGGAGAGGACAAATATGCCTATTTTTCCAGAGGCTCTTCTCAGAAACAGGTTTATGTAGAGAACAGAAGGGCATTGAAGCCACCTGAAGTGGGGAGAGATAAAGAGAACAGACCATGACTCATAGATTTGAGCAGATAAGCCTAATTATTTGGTTGGGGAGTTTGCTGGATTTTCTGTGTCAACTTGTCCCAGCACTATTGCCATCTAAGGCTGGGAACTATATTTCCCAGAAAATTCTTTCCTGTATAATTCTGGATTAAATTTTGCCAGTGACAGGTATTTTTATGAAATTTGGAAGGTGGAAATACAAGGTATAATTGTAGAGCTAGCATATAGCAGCTTTGTGAAATGCAGTGGGTTTTGCTGATTCGGCAGCTAAAGATCTCTCTACAAGCTCCTATTTTGGTGGCCAGAATAGTGGCTTCTTGGATTTCCTCACTTCCTGCTTCTTGGCCCACTTCAACGCTTCTGGTGAAGTCCTTAAACCTTCCATTCTCTGGCTACAGCCCCTTCTGTACCTTCACTTCTCCAACTTCTCCCATGTTCATATGAGTCCTGATTTTTATGTTAAACTTCTTATTCTGGTAATAAATGTGGTGCTGCTGTTTTCCTGATTAAACCCTTATGGGCACAGGAGTTCTTAAATTTATTGGGTTTCTAGTGGATTAGCAAGCTATTTAAATGTTTTGATGGACTTGAGACAAATGGGGAGAAGAGCACTCACTCACAAGTTTATCAAAACATTTAAATAGCTTTCTAGTCTGCCAGAAATCCAATCAATTTGACAACTCTTGTGCCTATGGAGGTTTAGGGCCAGAAGTGTCACAGATTGCGTTCCTGGAGAAGCAGACCCTGAGATGGAGTTTAGTAGGCAGGTTGTTAGAAAGTGCCTGTGGGATCAACACCTGTGGAGGGGAGGGAAAGGAAGCAGATGTGGGTAAAAGAGAAGTTAACTGCAATGCAGGCCAGGGGAAGCTGTGGCAAACTCCATGAGGAGGTCTGGAGGATATAGGGTTCATCATGGTTGTCCCAGTTATGGCCAAGCTTCAATAGTCCAGCACTAATCAGTCATTGGATATAGGCCACTGCAGGAAGGAGCATGAACTTGGGCAAGGGGGCTCTCTTCTTGTGAAGCAGGACCTGAAGGGGCTGCCAGCCAAAGGCTGGTATGACAGTGCTTCCAGGAGCTGGGGCAATGAGTGCTTCTTTGAAGGGGAATCTGAACGACACATCTTAGGTTCACCCCAAGAAGTAAGTTAGGCTGAGTTCTAAATCATTGTTGGAGATGGAGCTGGGAGTGAGGAAAGGAGAATGACATTTGTGGTAGAGGGAGCAACATGCTTAAAGGCTTGACATTTCAAAAAACAAAGAGTCCCATCTGACTAAAGCATGAGGTGAAAGAGATTTAGGCACATTCCAGAAAGACAAAACATGATTCTTGGAAAATCAGGATCTGGATCCAGATGTTGAGCATGTCTGTGGTCTACTTGTTTCTGGGTCACTGGAGTAAAAGTTAAGTCTTTCTGGAGGCCAACCCAGACCATCAGTCCCACCTTTGTCAACTCCAAGCTTGCTACATCACTTCACATTTCCAAGTTCTCTCAACCATGGAGTGTAGTAGGCACAGGGCCACTATCCTTGGTGAATTCCTCCAAATTCAATGTGTTTCTTCATCTTCCTGATTAGCTGCCTGTCTCTGACCCCGTGCTTCCTAAAGAGGACCACCCCAGGATGTGGCTCTTTTGTCGCAGTGTTTTCTGGACACTTTGTCCTCAGTGTTTTCTGGACTTCTTTGTTTCATCGTAAGCAGGCTCCTTTTCTGTCTCTTATAATTTCCTTCAGCTTTTGCTGACAACCACACTTTCTTTTAATTAAGGATATTTTCCCCTGATGCAGTGCAAGAGTTCTCACTGCCTTGCTTAGTCTAAGCCTCTCCTAGTCTCATTTTATCTCACTCATTTCCTTAGACACAAAGATATGTCATGTAGCGGAAAGAACATGTGCTTTGGATTCAGATGGACCTGAACCAGAATCCCAGGAGCCTCACTTTCTACTGATGTGATCTTGGGCAATTTCTTTAACTTCTCTGAGTCTCAGTCTACTTATTTGTAAAATAGGGAGGGATATTACAAATATGACATACAACACGATGAGTTAATGTCCCTTTCCCTTTATAACCCGGAGTTTTAGAAACTGACCCTGAACTTGGGCTAGATAAGGAGGGGCTCTCATTTTCTTGAGAGCTATTGGCCCTGTTGCTTTTGCCTTGCTTGTTTTCCTTCTCTCAATGGCCATCAGCAGAGCGCAGCTCACTTTCTCTGTTGGAGTTCATATTACCAGCTTTCTGACATTAATCTTAGCTGCATCACTCAGTTGTCTTTATTCCCCCGTCCAGTTCTGCTAACAGAATTACTTCAGGCACTTCCTAATCTTCATGTGTAATCAGTAACACTAGACATAAGCAACACTAACTCTCCAAATGAGACATGCAGTACCCAAGTAGTACTTCAAGTCTTGTGGAAGGAGAGAGAACATGTTTGTATTCTATGACCAGATAGGCCATGATGGTTCTAATTGGCCCTCCTGAGTGTTCTTGCCAGCTAATGTTCTTCAGAGTACTGCGAAATTACAGTCTAATTGAATTTCCCCTCTGATCCGTTTACAGATTTTTATAAATGCAGTCTGGACAGATCAATGTTAATAGCTACTGGTGCTTTGAAGCTAGACAAGTGGGAAAAACAAACCGGAGCTTTACTTTTCATGGGTATTGTTTAGATGTCCTTGGCACATTTCAGAGGATGCTGAAGCTGCAATTGAATCTTACTTCTTGCTGTTTTATTAGTCATGGATTTCCAGAGAAACAGAACGAAGAGGTGATTGATTGATTGATCGACTATAAGGAATTGACTCATGTGATTATGGAGACTGAGAAGTCCCAAGATCTGTAGGTAGCAAGCTGCAGACCCAGGAGAGCCCATAGTGTAAGTTCTAGTTCAAAAGCCAGCAGGCCCAAGACTCAAGAGGAGTTGATTTTTCAGTGTAAGTCCAAAGGCAGGAAAAGACCAATGTCCCAGCTGAAGTCACCAGGAGGAGTTTCCTCTTACTCTGACTTTTTGTTCTATTCAGGTCTTCAACTGCTTGAATGAGGCCCACTCACATTAGGAAGAGCAATCTGCCTTTCTCAGCCTACTGATTCAGACATTAATCTTATCCAAAAGCACCCTCACAGGCATATCCAGAATAATGTTTGACAAAATGTCTGGGTACCCTATGGCCCAGTCAAGTTGACACAAAATTAATTATCACACTACTTCACTCCCACCCCAGTAGTGGCAATTGCTTATGGAAAGTTTTCTCTCATGAGAGAAAGCCTTTTCTTTAAGTTGCAGGTGAGTTAAAAGTAAGCCTACCTTTAAAATGTTCTTTGCTAATTAGAATTGAACCAGCAACATCATTTGCACAATCACTTCTGTTAGCATGGATGACTAATGCTTACCAATAGACAGGCAGCTTTGACTCCCCACCAGTTGTTGTTTTCCTATTTGCATGTCTACTGTGGAGACTGCACATTGGGAGTAATTAGAAGTCAATTGACTAATTCTCATCGGAAATATAACCATCAATGTGTCCTTTGAGATAATCTCTGTTAGGGGACTTTTAGTTTAAATTGAGAGATGTGGTAGATTACATTAATGGCTCCATTCTTCACCTCTTTCTGTATCCATGTCCTTTACTCATACCTTTGCTGTTTCTCCTATTAAAGAGACAGCGTCTCTTTCCCTACTCTTTGAATCTCAGCTCAGTCATGTGACTTGCATTGGTCAATAGAATGAGATAGGAATTATGGTGTGCTAGTTCGGAGCTTGAGCCCCCAGAGCTTTCTGTGTTTTTGATAGCTCTTTCGTACTTCTGTCATCAATGTGAGAAAAATATACTCAGGACATCTCACTGGTCCCAAGAGGTGGATGAGAGATACATGAAACAGAGCTCTCCCCTAAGGTGCTTAGCCTAGTGCATCCTACAATAGAGTCTCCAGATGACCTGCAGACATATGAGCAGACCAGTCAACCTGTAGATGCATGAGCAAGTCCAGCCAAGGTCAGATGACTCATGACCTATCCTTTATTATGTGAGTTGTAATAATAAAGTGAACGTTCTTTCAAGTCACTCAGTTTTGGAGTGGTATGTTATACAGCAATAGCTAACTGACACAAGAGTGCTATTTTATACTCTGCTTCAGGAGTGGGGATTTCGAGTCAGTGTGCAACGGTCAATTTTTGTTTTATATTGCTTTCCTGGATTAGACACACATTTATCATCTGCATTTTTTTGGTCTATTGTGATACTGCTGCTTGATCAACAGCTTCGTTCTCTCTCTCTCTGTTACTGCCTCTTTCTCTTCCTCCTTCCTCTATTTTTATATTTTGAGCACAAACACCAATTTCCTATCCTTCCTTGCAGTCATGTGTTGCCATGTGATGATTTAAAGCCATGGAATATATGTCTCTGTACCAGGCCTGTGTTAGTCTGTTCTCATGCTGCTATGAAGAAATACCCGAGGCTGGGTAATTTATAAAGGAAAGAGGTTTAATTGATTCTCAGTTCTGCATGGCTGAGGAGGCCTCACGAAACTTACAATCATGATGGAAGGCACCTCTTCACAGGGCTGCAGGAGAGAGAATGAGTGACGAGCAAAGGGGGAAGCCCCTTATGAAACCATCAGATCTCATGATAACTCACTCACTATCACGAGAACAGCATGAAGGAAACCTCCCCCATTATTCAATTATCCCCACCTTGGCCAGCCCTTGATATGTGGGGATTATTACATTTCAAGGTGAGATTTGGGTGGGGACACAGAGCCAAATCATATCAAGATCTGGTCATCAAAACCTCCTCTCTCTCTCCCCACACCCCCACCCCTTGTCTACTGGCTGGATGTTGATATTCAAGGACCTTAAAAGCCATATGTAAATTTGTCAAGGTCTATGTCATCCTGGTTCCTGAATAACTGCAGGAGTAGTGCCCCCTTCTGCCTAGGAGGAACAATCATATTGGACTGCTGTGTCAATGAGAACTAAATTTTAGGATGTTATACCACTGAAATGTTAAAATTCATTTGTTAGAGAGCTACCTTTACTAATATGCCAGTTAAATAGGTATGCTCAGGAAAACTTGCACTTTTGCTTTTATCTCCCTCTTCCCCAATCCCTTGTTAGTATATTATATATGAATTATAGATCTTATTCAATATATTGATGTCCAATATGCTGATGGAAAAGGATGGGTATGAAATATTTAGTTTTGAAATCTTGAATCATACCCAGATACTACCCCACGTATGTGCTGGGTACGTACTGAGTCCTAAATATTGTAATATATCAAGAGCTTGTGAGCAGAAGGTAAGTAGAGACCTCAGAGAACAAGCATTTCTGAATTAGGAGGTGATCAGCAAGCTGACCCTAATAATTATGTTGTTCTGGGATTGGCAAACGGGTGAGGCTAAGGGATTTTGAAACATGACAGTATGAAAACATAGAGTTTTGTTCAAGATGTATTCCTTGTGAGTGAGGTTGCTAAAACTCCTGATTTTGATCCCGTGATAAGTACAATAAGCCAATATCAATGCACTTTCCTAAGTTATTGAGCCAGCCTGGATTCTTTTTTCTCTCTACCTCTGCAAGATCTCATTGTGCTTCTCAAAGGGGACTCTATTTCCAGTTAAATACAGCCGACTTAACATTCACTGCATTGTCACAAACAGGTGCATTTAGAAGATAAGCCCAGTAGTATTTCATTTTTCTCTCTCTTGTTTGGATGCTGCCCTTCAATGAAAATGGAAAATTTCCTCTGTTTCTGTTAACAAAAGGCCTGTTTTCCTTGCCTTCCCCTCTGCATTAGAAAACACCAGATGTGTGTGAGGCAGCGGGAGGTCCAGTGCAGTTCTAGGATGGCTAGTCATTAGAAAGCAGTGAAAAGGAGTCTGAAAACCCAGCTTCCCAAATAATCCCAAACAAAACCTTTGTTTTCTTAACCACAAAGCTAATTTCTTACCAAATATAGTAGCAGCTATTTCCAATTAGAACTACAAACTAGAATATGTTGGAGATAGTATAGTGGGTATCTTGTCCATTTTCTGTTGCTGTAACAGAATACCACAGACCGAATAATCTATAAAGAAAAGCTTATTTGGCTCACGGTTCTGGAAGCTCACTTTTATAACAAAGCCACTCCCTCAATAAATCACCCACTTCCTCAATAAAGATATTAATCCATTCACGAGGGTGGAGCCCCCAAGACCTAATTACCTCTTTAAGGCCCCACCCTCTCATCACTGCTGCTTTGGGTATTAAGTTTCCAACACTTTGAAACTTTGAACTTAGGGAGATATATTCAAACCGTGACAAGGGCTCACCATGATTTTTTAATTATAGTAACTGTACTCCACTGGAAATGAAAGGATGCATTTTGCTATGTGAATTAGGGATAATGTAAATAATCTTTTCATATCACTGAAAAAATTCATACTCTTTTCTACTAGAATATGTGTATGCATCTATCTCTTCATACAGTGTTCTTTTTATAATAACACAAGTCATATTGGATTAGGGGCCTGTCCTACTTTAGTAAGACTCATCTTAACTAATTATATCTGCAACAACCCTACTTCCAAATCAGATCACATTCTGAGGTGCTGGGTTTTAAGACTTCAACATATGCATTTTTGGGGAAAGGGGGGGTCGCAATTCAACCTATAGTAGATAGTATCTATCTCAGTAGGCTACTGTGAAGATTAAATAAAATGATGTCTAAAAAATGTTATCATGGGACTTCCGTGGAGTAGTGCCATGGTTCAGAAATGTTCACTCTTATTATTACTATTGTTGAAAGTTTGCATTTTGTTGACTGGAAATGGCAGAAAATACCAAATTTTAGTCATTTTAAGAAAAGTAAGCTGGTTGGCATCTATCTCCTCAATCTTAACTGTCCATTCTTTCTGCTGCTCCAGGTCAGTGAGAATAGTCAGAGATGGTTGGGGACAGTCCCATCTAGGGCATCACAGTGGGAAGCTCCAGACATTCAAAAGGCTGCACTTCCATTGATTATTTCTTTAAAGGAGGTATATATGACATGACCATTTGAGATGAAATCCACTTCAGACTTGGTGAACTGATTTCTATTTGGCTCCCATTGTACGTGACTTTGAGCAAATTAACTAACCACTAAAAGTCCTTCTAGGAAATCATAATGCTGGAAAGGAACTTAAACAATAAATTTTATTTTAACAAGTTTATTCAGCTTCACAGTCACAGCCACTCCAGACACATGAGAATGAATTTCATTTCAAGGGAAGTCTAGGGAAGGAGATTTTGTAACCTCTCTCATTGTCAGAAAATGTTAAATTTAATCTAAAACCCTCAACTTTGGTTTAAACACATGTTTTGTTTGTTTGTTCCCAGTTTACAAACAGAATAACTGGTCATTGTAAATTGTATTAGTCCTCTAGGTACATGAGTTGTTTCTTCTGTTTTGGGGGTCTCCTCTCTTTATACTACTGGCCATCTATTCACTCAGTTGGTGTATATATATATATATATGAGTTGCACACATCTTCATTTCCAGGCTTCCTTCCTTCCACTCTCCATCCCCTCCCTCTTCCCTTCCCTTCCCTTCCCTCCTCTCCTCTCCTCTTTTCTTTCTTTCTTTCTTTTTCTTTCTTTCTTTTTCTTCTTTCTTCATTTCTTTCTTTCTTTTTCTTTCTTTCTTCATTTCCTTCTTTCTTTCTTTTTCTTTCTTTCTTTTTCTTCTTTCTTTTTCTTTCTCTTTCTCTCTCTCTTTCCCTTCCTCCCTTCCTTCCTTCCTTCCTCTCTCTCTCTTTCTTTTATTAGGGATGGGGTCTTTCTCTGTTGCCCAGGCTGGAGAGCAGTGGCACAATTATGGCTCACAGCAACCTCGAACTCCTGGGCTCAAGCAATCCTCCTGTCTCTGCCTCCTGAGTAGTGGGATTACAGGCACACACCACCATGCCTGGCTTTTGCTTTTAGTATTATTTTCCTCTCCTGACCATAGGCAATTTTTATTTGAACATTCTACCAACATGTTAATCTAAAAACTGAGCTTGGATGACTCATATGCAGTTTTTCTCCCTTCTCAGATTCATAAGACTAGAGGAGTGATGGCTTTTTCTCATTTCCTTTGTGCTTATATTGATATCCAGGTACTAAAGATTCTTCCATTTTCCCCATTTTCCATTTCCTTACCAACTCTGTAGTCAGTGCTGAAGTCCAGAAGTTGTTTGCACTCAGGAGATAGCTCCTGGCTGTCTCCAAGCTTCCCATTTCCCTACCACATTTCCCATAGCGGGAGAAAAAGTATACCTTCTTCTGGAATCCTGGCTCCTATTATTATGAACCTGCTATATTTCTGAATTGCCACACAGAAATAAGACTTTAAAAGGCAAGATTACTCAACTTCTCCACACCAACAAAATAAACTGGCTCAATCTTTGAGTTCAATAAGTAACCAAATATTTATTGATCATCTCTGTTGTTCTAGGCTTTGTTCTAAGTGCTGAGGAGCAGCTTGATGATGAAGAGCTACTGTCCTAGTTCCCATGTACTCATTTGTTCCACCATTAGAACCTATGCAAATGCCATTGCCTACACCAGAAATGACCTTCCTCCTTCCTCCTCCCTCCTCCCTCCTCCTCCTACCTGAGAGATTATGTCTCTCATCCCCCAAATTAATTTTCTTCCTGAAGTTTTTCATGAACTGGCTGTGTGGCTTAGATTATTCCAGCCATAGCTGGCCCCTATTTTTTTTTTTTTTTTTTTTTTTTTTGAGATGGACTCTTGCTCTGTCTCCCAGGCTGGAGTGCAGTGGCGTGATCTCGGCTCACTGCAACCTCCGCCTCCCGGGTTCAAGCGATTCTCCTACCTCAGCATCCTGAGTAGCTGGGGTTACAGGCGCGCGTGCCACCACACCAAGCTAATTTTTGTATTTTTATTAGAGACGGGGTTTCACCATGTTGGCCAGGCTGGTCTCGAACTCCTGACTTCAGGTGACCTGCCCGCCTCGGCTCCCAAAGTGCTGGGATTACAGGCGTGAGCCACTGCACCCAGCCAAGCTGGCCCCTATTCTTAAAATGTCTGTGTAGCCATTCTTAGTAATATGTATGTGTTGTGAATACACATGGCTTCAGTTATGGTTAGCCCTCTGTATCCATTGGTTCTGCATCTGTGGATTCAACAAAATTCTGGTCAAAAATACTTGAAATCAAACCAATGAAAAATAATAATAAAGAAAATGTGGTACATGTATGCCATGGCATACTACACAGCCATAAAAAAGAACAAACTCATATCCTTTGCAACAACATGAATGCAGCTGGAAGCCATTATCTGAAGTGAGTTAAAGCAAGAAAAGGAAACAAAATGCTGCATCTTCTCACTTGTATGTGGAAGCTAAATATTGGGTATTCGTGGATATAAAGATGGCAACAATAGACACTGGAGGCTGATAGAATGGGGAGGGAGGGAGGTTAAGGGCTGAAAACCTACCTTTTGGGTACTATTCTCAGTACTGGGGTGATAGGATCATTCATATCTCAAACCTCAGCATCATGCAATATACCCATATTACAAAGCTGCACATGTGCCCCCTGAATCTAACATAAACGTTGAAAAAAGAAAGAAAAATAATAATACAGCAATAATAAATAATACAAATGAAAAACAATACAGTATAACAACTACTTACATGGCATTTACAATGTATTAGATATTACAAGTAATCTAGAGGTGATTTAGAGGATACAGGGGGATGTGAGTAGGCTATATGCAAATAAGACACCATTTTAGATTATGGACTTGAGCATCTGAGGATTTTGGTATCTGCAGGGGTCCTGGAAAACCATCCCCCATGGATAGCAAAGGACAACTGTATTTGTCTGTTCTCCTCGACTATGAGTTCAACTGTTAGGAGGGAGGACAGTTGCCTAATAAGTCGTAATAATAATGAACCCTTCACCTTTTTGAGATTGAATTGTCTGACTATATCTGTCAGGTCTAGTTGGGAGGCAGAAATCACATTAGCTGTTTTAACAGAGAGAACTTGATATAATAAATTGTTAGCCTGGTATTGGAGATCCAGAAAGGCAAAATGGGGACACTGAGATATTTCAGAGGTTGTAACTGCTGCAAGTTGCTCTACCCCTAGGACTGGGGAACACAGGAAAGAGGTTGAAATGGTTAAAAGTTAATAACTTGGAAGAGGAGGTGCTGCTCAGCTGGTGTTGATATCTCTGAGGGAGCAAATGTCACTTCCAGGGTGAAGAATCCTTGCTGGGGTGACACTGACAGAAACAGTAAGCAAGTGTGGATGAGCAAATCCCTTCTCCTCCTTCTATCCTCACAGCCTTCCTAGTGTGCTCCTATTGGCAAAGTATAACAGGGAGCATCTGACCAAGCAGAAATGTACCAAGTACTAGCCCTTGATACCTCCGAGAGCAGAACTAAGCAGGGCAGGTTTGGAGGCAAGAGAGAAGAGTTTTATAATCAAAAGGCTTATTTGGGCAATGGGTCACAGAAATCTAAAATTTTCAGACACTTAAACTGAATCCCATGCCTACCTCTGACCTTAATGCATTTTCTGTGCATTTTACTTGTCCAAAGAAATCCATTATGCTTGCAGTTTTTAGAGAATGAGTAATGTTTAAAATCAGCGCCCAGTAGGAAACTTTCAGAATTTGTTAATGGAGTTTTCATGTGTTCTCCTAAGCAGAGGTAGTTGGGGGTGTCCCACAAAGCTTAACCTTAACTGCTACACTGCACACACGAAAACCATGTCCTGGGTGAGCCTGGGAGAGTCTGGTATCACCTCGCTTCAGTGAGCCTGGGATCAGGCATCTCAAGCTGAGCAACAAAAAGAAAATGTGTGCTTTTCTGCTGAGCCAAAGTAGCTGTTGGAGAATTTCACTGAGACTTCATTTGTTGGAAGTCTTTTTCATCTTTATGTTGTGTGTTAAGGGAAGGTGATGATTGTTTATTCTTTGTAATTTCTTCCATTTCTGGTTATGCTCTGTTCAGAAGACTGCAGTTTTCAATTACATAGGTAGGAGGTCTTTAGAATACTTTTAGAAAGACTTTTCTTAGTACAAAAGGGATACATGCTCATTGTAGGTAATTTATTAAACAGTCAAGCAAAAAGAAAAGCATAAAAATCACCTGTAGTTCTGCTTCCCAGAGATAATCACTGTTAATATTACAAATGTTGTGTTACATATCATTACGTATGTATATTATATATGTATGTGTGTTTTTATACACACACTTTAAAATACATACTTAAGAGTAGCATATATATTATTAAAAGGGGACAATTCTTCACTGCCTGTCTTAGTCTGTTTTCTGTTGCTTATAATAGAATACCCGAAACCAGGTAATTTGTAAAGAAAAGGAATTTATTTCTTACAGTTTTGAAGGCTGAGAAATCCAAGGTCAAAGGGCCACATCTGGTGAGAGCCTTCTTGCTGGTAGGGACTCTTCAGAGGCTGGAAGCGGTGTGGGACATCACATGGTGAGTAGGTGAGTGTGCTGGCTTAAATCTTTCCTCTTATAAAAAAAATCAGTCCCAATTCTATGATAACCCGTTAATCCCATTAACAAATTAAGAGCCCTTATGACCCAATCACCTCTTACAGGTCCCACCTCTAAATGCTGCCACATTGGGAATTACATTTCAACATGAGTTTTGGAGAGGACGAATATTCAAATGATAGCATTACCTATTTTGTAATCTTTCATTTAACAATCAAGTTGCTCCTGCACTAAAATTTCTAAATTGTTGTCTGTAGTAAGCATTATTCCTGTTCAGTCCTCTCAGTTATATCCTGCTGGCTACAACATGGGAATAATCACACACACTCGTCTTATGTATCCCTTAGTTACTTAAAAAGATTTGCTTCAATAATTGTCTACACATCTCAACCATGATCTGGTATCCTGGAGAATAAAGAAATATGTAGATGGCTGAGAATTTTCAAAAGCATTAAGGCATCACAACTTAAATTGGTCTTAAGTCCTCTCTTATTGGTTAAGATTTTACTCACTTCTAGTCTTCATGAGGATTTCTCTATTTGAGGCTACACTGAGCATAAGCAAACAGTGAATCAGCAGGTACAAACAAGTTTTGATAACCTATCTTCCTCATAAAAGGCCTGCCCTACTGTTTCTATTCATTGTAGTTTTTTATGCACAGAATTTTGCTCCTAGTGTCTCCCTTAGCTACATAGCTCAAACGCTGAAATTAATCATTATAAAGAGGAAAAGAAAGCAGGTCAAATTAATTTAAATAGCATGATTTATTTAACCCAATATATCCAAATACTATCATTTCAAAATGTGATAAAAATGAGACATATATTATTGAAATATTTACATTCTTTTTTAGTATTGAGTCTTTGAAAACTGTTTTTTTAAAAAAACTTACAGCATATCTCTTTTTGTGCGCTAAATTTTCACTGAGAATACTTGATCTGAATCTAGATTTCATATAATTTTCAGTTGAAAAAGTTGGTTCACATACCCAAGGGCTTTCAAACATACTTAAAAGTTTTCCAATAACTAAATCAGGTACTGAAAATCATCTTCCTTTAATATTTGCATCCACATTGACAAAATGATTTATTGTTTTGAGGAGAATTGTTTTGACTTTGAATAAAAAGGGAATCAGTTTGAAAACTACATCTGTCTAAATTAAGTATATTCCCTAAGTCTTGTTTCACCTCAGTCTGATTAATAAGTTCGAAGGGGTATTGCATAAATTGAAAAACAGCTTTTATCAAATAGAAAAGAATTCTTCAAATTTTTCCAGTCGTTCTGTTTTGCAACCAACTTACCAATTACAATTTAAATCCTCTGCATATTGTTTCCACATCAGAAAAATGTGAAAAATCATTATTAGTGATTTCTATTATGAAAAGATTCGATTTCAACCTAAATTCTTATACCTGTCTAGCTTACAAATAAGCTTTTCTTTTTCTTGGAACTTCGAGTTGAGCTCATTCCTCAACATCATTAGCCATCAGGGAAATGCAAATCAAAACTACAATGAAATACCACTTCACATCCACTAGGATGGCTATGTTAAAAAAGACAGATAGTAACAGTGCTGGCAAGGATGTGGAGAAATTGGAACTCTCATACACTGCTGGCAAGAATGAAAAATGGTGCAGCCACTTTGGAAAAGAGTTTTACCATACTTCACAAAGATAAACATAGAGTTACCATATATGACCCAGCAATTCCACTCCCAAAATCTAGAAGAGAAATGAAAACATGTCTACCCAAAAACTTGTACATGGATGTTCATAGCAGCATTATTTATAACAGACCCAAAGTGGAAACAACACAAATGTCATCAACTGATGAATCCATAAATAAAATGTGGTGCATCCATATAATAGAATATTATTCAGCAATAAAAAGAAAGGAAATACTGATATATGCTACAACATGATGAACCTTGAAAGCATTAAAATAATTGAAAGAAAGCTGTAACAAAGGACCACATATTGTATGATTCCATTTATATGAAATGTCCAGAATAGGAAAATCTATAAGGATAGAACATAACTTCATGACTGCCAGGAACTAGGTGGAGTGGAAAGCTGGGGAGAAATAGGGAGTGACTGCTAATGGGTGTGGAATAGTTCTGGGGGATGATGAAGTGTTCTAAAATTAGTTTGTGGGGGAAGGCTATACAACTCTGTGAATATGCTAAAAACCCATTGAAGTATACCCTTTAAATGGGTGAATTGTATGGTATGTGAATTATGACTCAATAAAGCTGATGTGAACAGTTTAGTTTATTCATGTGCAGTGTGATATCAGTGAAAAAATGTAAATCCCACTGCCATTTTTGTCTTTGATTATTGAATATTTGGCAAGTATTCCTTTTCCTCTAAGAATATCTTAAATTTGATTTAAAAGTACTTTACAATCAATCTTTGCAAAGCTCGTTCACAACTTAGCCAATAAGCATTGGCAAAGAACAGAAGATCATTGTCTTCTATTTCTGTCAACAGTTCCATAAACTGGCGATGATTCATAGCATTTGCATGTGTACAGAACAATTTTAATAACTGTATCCATGACACTTTTCCTAGGTTTGCTTCAGAAAACTCAGCACAAATGTTTTAAATATGTATTATACAGTGGAACAAAGCAATAAGGGAAACATCAGTCTTTAGTTTAAAAATTTAATAAAACCATATTTTTGAAACTAACATAGCTGGAGCATCATCTGTTATGATAGAAACTAATGCTTTTCATATCTCATTGAAATTCTTCTTTGACAGATGTAACATATTCAAAAAATCTATATCATAAACTTGATTTTTATGCTACTAATCGACATCATTTTTTTTTTTTTGGTAAATTTGTGAGTCTTTTGAGACAAAATGTACCCAAAACATTACTTAGGCAGTATCACTTACATCACCTGACTAATCTAAAGCTATGGAAAGTACATAAAGTTTTTCAAATTTTGAATCAATTCATCCTTAAAATTGTTAGAAAGGCCTTAGTACTCAACGGGCAATTGTTCGGTGGCATAATTGACAAGCTTCTACACTTTATATCATTTTTAGTCTTATTCTTCTAATTTTCTAACACAATTTCCACAACTGAAATATTAGATTCCTTATTAGTTTTCTATTTTAAAATGGTTTTCTTTTGGTGTAAGGATCCAAACCATTACATATCTGGCCAAAGTTATACGTCAATTGAAAGTTGTTGTTGGTCATTTCTTTCTGATTTCAGGTGGCCAATTTCATTGATTCTTTTTTGACTATTGGTAGAAATTGTTAATCAAATTCCCTATGTATTTGCTGAAGATGTGTTTTAGTATTGTCCACTTCATTACCTTTTCAATTTTTTACACAATTATTTCATTTTACTCTGTGGCAGCAGGTTGCAATTCCCATTAATTTGTGACGTACCTTCTTTCAATTTGTTTCTTTCCTGTTCCTATCATAGTATCAGTTTCTGCATCTTCTCTCAATATTGTTTCAGTTGTATGCCTTCATTTTAAACTTAAAAATTTGTCTATACTTTTTTGGAGACTAGAAAAGTAATTAAATTGTATTATAATTAAGATAAACATTTCAATTTTAATACAAATTATGATTTACATAGATATTACTGTAACTCATGCTGTCTATATAAAACATTCAAGTATGCATCACAATGACACACTGGTACATTCAAACTGAATCAATCCATTGACACTGATTACATTGGTGAGGTAATAATGTGTAATACTCTCTAGAAATGAGACACACGCCCACCATGTGCACTAAAAGACAATGATAATAGCTTATGTGATGCAATGGTTAATGTGAAATGTAGTCCTTTGCTTTTTCTACTTCATTGCTGGCACTATCATTATTATCATCTTTACTTAGAAAATTATTGCTTCATTATTTAGCCCTCAGCCTTGGTGTGACTTCCTCAAGGAAGATTTCTCTGCTTCTTCCACTAGGCTGCACCAGTCAAACTGTTTAAATATTACAAGAGTAGCAAGGTGCCAGCTTGAGTTTCAGAAGCTTGAAAGAGATGAGCCTGATTATGACTTCCCAGGTGGTGTGGAGTTCCTCTTGACCCAGATAACTTGAAGGAAGAAGAAATTAGGCCCAATACGTGTAGCTCAATAAGTAATAGCTTAGGTATTCCAAAGACATGGGCATTTTGAGTATAGCATGGTGTTTGCCATTCAGATTTGTCCCTTGCATGAGTATAAGTCCCATAGAGAGCGGAGCATTTGGATGGCAACTAAAACTGGAATCCTTAAATATCCATAGAACATTGAAGAAGCCAAGATCTTACCTAACAGAATGTTATCCACAAGGGATATACTACTGAGCAGCTCCCACAAAAACTCCAGTACATTGGTCCAGGACACAGTGGTTCTTGGTCAGAGTGCATATCTTCCTGAGTAAGTGTGAGATATCCATGGGGACTTCCAGAGAGCTCCAAGACATATTTTAAAGGAGTCCAAGGTTTTCAATGAGTATGTAGCAGTAAGATCCAGTGGAATCTGCACCACTGTTAATGTGCCTCCCTTTAAACCCTCACTTCATCCTTTAATAACAGATTTTCGATGTGTGCATCTGATCAGATGTGTGGATCCTAAGCTCTGTCTATTTATGTCTATTTTCCCTTCTTGACTCTTTAACCCCTGACGAATAGGGATTTTTAAAAATTAATCTTGGTATCCTCAGTGTCTGTCAAACGATGTGTCAGGATCACAGGAGATGAACAATAAATAGTTGTTAACTGAATGAATTAATGAATGAATGAGCACATGTTTTAATTGGAGCCATTTGAAGCAATGTCCAGTCTTATTGTTTGATCCAGAGAAGCTACTATAATCATGGACATTTCAAGCTATGCAGGAAGGGAGATTATCGATATGACAGACCAAGAGAGGGATATATTCTTTCCACAGGATTGATTTGTCTAGATCTGTAAGTTTTCTACCTGCACAAAAAAGTTATCCCTGATTCTTAATGATGGAAGGGAAGAAAGACCTTGTGTATATTGCCTGCACTAAGGCTTCGCTATCTGCACCAACTGTATTTTGTTTGAGAAAGAGAGGACTCTATCTGCATTTCATTTTTGTAAAACCCCTTTCTCCTAGTATACAATGGCTTTGTAAAAGACCAAAAACAATATAAATGAAAGTCTTATTTTTAATTTTGTAAATGCCACAACAAAGGACAGCCATAATGCCTGTGCACTTTCTTACCCTACCTATGGATGTCTTTGAATCACAACTGTAAGGTTGCCTCAGCAATGATCTCAATTCTAAACAGAGTCCATCTCTGTGCTTTGCACTGAGGTTGGAAGAAAGCCTTATTCACGGGGATGAGTTTGATGATAGAATTGAAAAAGGTATTTTCCACATGATACCAGCCTGGTTCTACCAATTTGAATTCCCAGGTCTCGACAACTGCCAGGTAGTAACAGCTGTAGCTTTCTCTTGACAATAAAAATGGAGGATTTCTGCAAAACTGCTATGGATTATGAAGCAGCCTCATTTTCCACTGCTTCAGTAATTGAGGGCTTCCAAATTCTCTGTGGGTGTTAGAGCTTCTGTTTTCTAATGGTAGAGAAGGGAATGTTTTGTTTTGTCAGAATTAGCTTTTGTGGGGGCTTTCAAATACTTAGCTCTGAATAGGTTAGGAAGACAAAACTCCTCATTTTGCTGGGATTAGGTTACCGGTTCCTTGGTAATTCCTAGTTGGCCTATTTCTTTTAGATGACTTTGTTCTGCCAGAACATCACCTGTCTTAACTAAGCATAGTTAACATTTTAAAAATCATTTTATATCTCATTCATTAATTCATCCACTAGCTAGTTATTAATACTACTCTGTGCAAAGTACTGCAGGATCTCAAGATGTGTTAGAAACTGTCCCTACTCTGTAGTACTTTGAAATTCATTGAGCCATAAGAACATATGCACAATAAGTATTCCAGAAAAATGAATGAGAAATACCTGCAAGGAAGTGTTATAAAAATGCCAGGAGGGAAGAATAATTCCTAGTTAAGAAAGCAGGGAATCTTTGTGTAAAATGTGGTATTTAAAAGGTGGAGGGGCCAGGCATGGAGCCTCTTGTTCATAATCCCAGCACTTTGGGAGGCTGAGGTGGGAGGACTGCTTAAGCCCAGGAGTTTAAGGCTGCAGTGAGCTGTGATTGCACCACTAAATTCCAGCCTGGGCAACAGAGATAGATCCTGTCTCTAAAAAATAAAAATAAAATAAAAGGTCAAGGAATTTCACTTGGGTAGAATGGCATGAGAGGTGAGACTGGCAGGAACCATGCAGGGAAGAATATGTAATGACTGGTTTGACTAATGTATAGATTCAGTGCTATGCTGGAGCTAGCTGGTACTGGGTGTGAGAGCCCATGGTGTGCATCTCTTCTCAACTTTGTGTTCAGTGATGTCATGCTGATAGCTCAAAACCAACCACGGTGGCGGGAATTTTTACACCATGGAAATTAGCAAATGCCACAAATCAGTATTTTGCTCTTGTTTTCTGAAATCTGGTTTAACAGCACACCACTAGATATATTACATTATTATTCGTATAAACTCTCCCTGAATCTCGAACCCTTGCCTTGAGAGTTTAACGTTTCTGCCACTGGAGGCAGAAGATATTCCACTGCCCCAGTGATTTTGGGTTTGGCCAGGTGATAGTTGCTTTGACCAAAGGGATGTCAGCAGATGTGATATGAGCAAATGCTTGAAATGTACTTGCTTAGTTAGGCTTGTGCTTTGGCACTCTTTCCTTTCACCATGAGGAGGATATTTTATGGGCAACTTTCTATTTCCAGAAGAATGAGAGATGCATGAAGCAGAGGTGAACTGAACTGATAGCAGAGCACCAAGCCCAGCAGAACCCATCCAAGATCAGCAGAGCCCAGAACACATGTAGATATGTGAGCCAGAAGTAAATGCTTATGTTTGCATGCAACTGAGATTTTGCAGTTGTTGTTTATGTAACAATAGCTAATGAATTGGATTAGGCTCCTATTTCTGCTATAATAAATTACCACAAACTTAGTGGCTTAAGACAATACAAGTTTATTCTTTTATAGTTTTGGAGATCAGAAGTTTTAGATGAATCTTATGGAAGTAAAATAAAGACGTTAGTAGGTCTGACTCCTTCTGGAGGCTCCAGGGAATAATCTCTTCTTTGTCTCTCCCAGTTTCTAGAGGCTGCTAGAATTCCTTGATTCATGGCTGCCTCACTTCAAATTCTGCTGCTGCCCTCACATCCTCTTCTCTTGTCTCTGACATTCTGTCTAGGACTCTTGTGATTACATTGGACTCACCTGGATAATCCATGTTAATCTCCGCATCTCAAGATTCTTAGCTTAATCACATCTACAAAGTCCCTTTTATTATGTAAGGTAACATTCACAGGTTCTGGGGGTTAAGACATAGACATTTTCAGGTACCATTCTTTAGCCCACTACACTGACATAGATGGAGAACAAAGCATATTTTCACCATTTCAAATGGTGAAAATTTCACCATTGCACCATTTGGAATGGTGAAAATATGCTGCAAAGACATTGGGGTTAAGTGGTAGGTGCTCAAGGTCACTAATGATGAATAGCTAGCCTTCCCCTGCCACTAACCAATTTTTTTGGTCCTTTTTCAATTGTCATTCTTACTGACATTTATCCACAATACTTAACATTATTGACGTTGATATTGTTCCTTGTCATCTAGGATGCTACACTGTCCTGATTTCTTCATTTTAGTGAGTTAACAGCACCACTAATCAAAGTAGGGAGCCATGGGGCCTCTCATTTTAAAGAAGGGGAAAACACCAATGGTAGTTAGAAATAAAATAAGACGGTACATTTAGTGGGGAATGTGTTTTGGCGAGTAAATCATTGAAGACAAACAAACCAAAGACAGAAAAACAGAGTTAAGGTCCCAGTGGAAGCTGAAACTGTATATGCTCAACCCCAGATGCCCTGTTGCTCATCACTTTTCAGTAATACCATCACATTATTTTTTTAAAAAAATACAAATAATAAAAACAATTAGAAGTAAAACCATCATTGGTCTGGAAGGAGTGGGATATACATTTAGTGGAATCTATGATGGTTTTGATGTAGAGACTGGTAAACTTAGCATTGTGCTTGAGGAAAATTAGTTTGGTAGCCTTGGGTAGGATGAATTGAACTGGGGAGAAACTAGAAGCAAGGAGGCTAGAAAGAACATTAGTCCAGTGGAAAATTAATGAGGATCTGAACCAAAGGCATAGCAGTGGAAAAGGAAGAATAGGGATGGTTGTTTTAGGAACTGAGTAATAACTCTATAGTTTCAAGCTTGGGTGAGTGTTGGTTGCCTGTAATAGATATAGAAAACTCAAGAAGAGGGGCTGGGCTGGGTAGGTGTTGGGGGTGATGAAGATTACAATACATGATTTTTTGGTTCTTAATGGTGAATTTAAGGTGCTTTTAGGATATGTATTTTCTCTCTAGATCATAAATTACTTGAGTCTGGTTATTAGTCTCATTAATTTTTGTACTCTCAGTGTCTAACAGAGTAACTGGCATTTGTTAGGCTCTCAATAAATATTTATTGAAGGATGGAAGGAAGGTGGGAGAGGAGGAGAAAAGAGCTGACTTCCTATTTTTCTCCCACTCTCCACTCTGGCTGACCCAACCTAGATGGGTGGCTTACAGGACAGGGAGTGCAGTTTGAAGACAGGTCCTCCAGTTGCTCTGATCCCAGACTGGGAAAATACTCTTCCGTCTTTTTTTCCAGACAAAGATTCCTTATAGGCAGCTCGGCCAATGAGCAGAACAGATAAATATGCAACCAGATGATACTTTACCAACTCTGACTTTATCAGTACAAAGTGAGAAAAAGCATGTATGTGTTATTCCCAGAAGATATTACAAGTGTGCAGGTCCAAGGTGTTCCTTATGCACTTCACTCATCTCTCATGATTTCATCCTTTGCCTGAGGCACAAACTGTTTCTAAACTTCTTCCAGACCACTGATTGCTTTACTTCTAATTATTTTATTTGTGTTTTGAAAAATCAATATGAAGGCATTTCTCAAAGGGGCGACAGGAAATCTGGTGTTGAGCATATACAGTTTCAGCTTCCACTGGGACCTTAATTAACTCTGTTTTTCTGTGTTCGGTTCGTTTGTCTTCAGTGACTCACTCACCATAACACATTCCCCTTTACATGTACTGTCTTATTTTATTTCTAACTACCATCGGTGTTTTCCCCTTCTTTAAAGTGAGAGACCCCATGGCTCCCTACTCTGATTAGTAGTGCTGTTGACTCAATAAAATGAAGAAATCAAGATAGTGTAGCATCCTAGATGACAAGGAACAGTATCAACATCAATAATGTTAAGTGTTGTGGATAAATGTCAGTAAGAATGACAATTGAAAAAGGACCAAAAGATTTGGTTAGTTGGAGGAGAAGGCTAGCCATTCATTAGTGACCTTTAAGAGTGCAGTTTCAGTGGAGGCAGGGGTTAAAAATAGACTGAAATGAAGTGGAAGCCAAGGGAGGGACGGTACTCTTCCCAGATGTTTGATGTTCAAAAATAAATGAGACAGGATGGTAGTTTAAGATTGTAGCTAAGATAGTTTTTGGAAGATTTGAGATCATGTTTTTATAAATATTAGCCAATTAGTTAATTCATAACTGAAATTTCTAATTTATTTCACAACCAGTGAGTAAGGGGAACTGATTGTGAGAGGAACTGATGGAAATCTTGACAGGATTCAAGATGAAGTAATTTGTGTCACCAATAATTTGTATGTTGTTTCTTATAAAATAGAAATATCACAACATTTTAAACCAGATGCAATTATTATTTATTTCCTATATTAAAGAAGTTTTGAATTAATACATTTTCATCTATAAATCTTTACAGAGCTCCATGCTATTTTTCAGCAATGAAGAACTGAGGTGGCACAGATATTTATTTGAACACACATGATGAATGTAATTCCTCTTCAAAAACTTTAAACAAAATAAAGTACAAATTAATCTTGCCATTTCTTTGGTTAGCTTTGTACTTAAAAATAACAAATAAACACCTTGTTTATTATTTTCTACTGCTTCAGGGAAAGTTGGTTTCTCTGATTTAAATTTGAGGGAAGGTTAAATGAGAATGCAACCTAAGATTGAATTTGTGAAGTTTTCATCAAATTAGCTCTGTTCTACTACAGAAAAGTCTTTCTCAGTACAATATAATTGCCAAATAAGTTATAGTTGGTTTCATGTTAAAAGAGATGAACATTGATTGAATATTGATGTTAGAAGAAATTGAACACTTATTAAAAGATGAACATTTTCCTTCTGGAAAATACTAATTTAAAAAACCATTATTTCTTCTCACTCTGTGAGGCTTGTTAGACACTCCATGAAGCTTGAAGCCCAACGAAGTTTTAGAATTATTAAATGTGGTAGAATGAGCGGAGCCTGGGTATCTGGAAGCAGAGATCTTATTCTGACTCTGCCATACAATTTCGGGCAAATGATTTCTGAGCTTTACTTTCTAAGTTTTCAAAATAAGAGGATAGGACTAACTTATCTCCAGATTTAATCCCAAGACTAAATATCTTTAACTTTGAATTATTCATTTGTTACCTGGTAAAGACAAATTGTTATGAAACATCACTCTCTGTTTTTCCCCTTTTGAACTCTTGGTAAAAATAACGAACTGTCAGCCTTACCCGAAGCAGCTGAATATGAAAATAGAGACATTATAGAAATATGAATAATAATTAAGATTTCTGCTCATACTTGCACTCTAATGTCTGCATTAAATGAGACTGAAGATTATAATTTTGGAAGGGATAACAAATTACACATTATTTCCATTTTGATTAAAATCAATAACATAAGAGCAACTTGAGTTTGCTTGAGAGATGTTTTAAACAGAGTTTATTTGATCAGCCTCAGACATAAGTAAATTAGCAACCATAAGAAAAAAGAGGTATGCTTGCTAAGAGAACATTATGATCTGACTTCACTTATCCACAAGGAAAATCAGTGCACTTTGTACAATTTCCTTGAAGGAATGCTTTTTCCTCCAATTTGGTTGTTTCAGTTGGGACAACATCAGATGTCATCTGATAGTGGTTCAGAAAAGGGAATATGATTACCTTGGAAGGGAAACTACTTTGGGGTCATTTCTTATTTTTTACTTTTATTTTAAAAAAGAAAGACCTCCTCAAATATTAATAGTAACAATTTTGGAAACCCACTGACATACCCTTAACACACAACCCAACTGGATTTCTTTACCTATGCCATTTCTTCTATTTGGAAGACCTATTTCTTTCACAAGGCAGGTTCCTTCCTTCTCTTCTAAATCATTTTCTAAATACATTTCCTCTCTGATAGCACATTGCCATCCTTGCTCCTGCTCCTGACACTTGATTAGTTCTAGGCCTTCCAGATATACCTGTATTCATTAATTATGCACATGGGTTTAGAAAGCAAGAATTGGCTTGTATTCACAAGCCATGGTGGAGAACGCTGGAGCTGTGAAAAGTAACCACCGACGCTGGGACAGCAGCTTTCTTAGAACCCTTTAAATTCATTGTGGGCAGTCAAATGGCCCTGGCCAGCCATTTTGTTTGGTCATTTCTTTAATTTTTAATTCTTTGGCCATTTCTCTCTCACTTCTACCCTTGTTAAGTGGTTTCCAGGTTGCTCCTGTGTCATCCTCTACTCTAAAATCCAATGAAACTCCAAATTGTGTTGATTTTACTACTCATCACCACTAGGCTCTGTTTGCTTCTTTCCATTTCTATTATTTTCACCCTCATCCAAACTACCATAATTTCTCACCTGGATTGTTGTTATAATGTCCTTATTTGTCTCCCTTCACTCATGATTGCTGCCTTCTTATCTATTCTCCCCATTACAGCTAGAGTGTTATTAAAAATAATAATCATAACAAAACACAATTACACGTTCCCTTCCTCCTCGTTTAAAATCATTCAATGGCTTCTTACTGTGTTTAGGCTAGAAAATGAAATCTTTCCAAGGCCAATATTAAGATCACCATCTGTCCCAGTTCACCCAGTTTAATGCCTGTTTATGCCTTTTGTCCTGGCTTAAGTATCAATGCTGCTTTCATTTTCAAAAGTGTCCTGGTTGCCCGGTAAGTCATGTGATCCCTGTCAGCTACTCCTAGCTCTTTGCATGCCACTCTCTCCCTCCTTCACTGGGTCCAGCCCCACTGGCTCCTCTCGGTGTCTTAGATATTTTTTTCTTACCTCAGAGCCTTGGCACATGCCTTCCTGAAATGTGTTTTCTTCTTCATCAAGATAAATGTTACTCATCCTTGAGATCTCATTTAATCTCATTTTAAATGTCAAGTCCTCCCATTATATGCTCTTATAACTCTCAGTACTTTCCTTCAAAGCATTTGCCACCTTTGTAATCACATGTAAATGTGTGTCATTATTCAAGTAATGTCTGACACCCCTTCCCCCTGCCACAAGACAGCAAAGAAGGTATCTGTTTAACTCTCATTAAATTGCCGGTATCTCCCACAGAACCTGGCACAGACTATGCAATCAGTATCTGTTTGTGGAATGAATAAGCTGGTGAACATGCTCAGGGCACTCTGTATATAACACCCCCTACAAGGTCTAGATTATGATTGAAATTAAATCATTGCAAATATGATTAATGTCTTATATAAGGTCTTCTTAGCTCACAAGAATATAAACTCCAAGACAATAGGGCAATAGGAGCTATGACTGGGAGGCAGCGGATTGTTGGGTTCAAATCCTATGCCTACCACTGGCCAGTTGTATGGCCTTGGGCAAGTCACTTAACCTCTGTGCCCCATGTTCAAAAAGGGGATGACAATGATACCAATCTCATAGGCATGTGTGCGAATCTTATAAACAAGAACAGTGCCTGGCACATTGTAAGTACCATGTGAGGGTACTTTTCATCACTGAACGCTATATCTTTGGTACATAGCATAGTATTGTGCTGTTACACGTGTATGCTAAATAAATGTTTATTAAAGTATTTGGGAGACTAAATCCTCTGCTGTTTGATGTGTCTAAAGTCACCCCTGCATTTACCCAGTCATTGAGCGCAAGTGAGAGCAAGTGCTGTGGCTGTATTTTTATTATGTCTTAAGATAGATCTTCATTGTTCTCTGAGGGTTTTAGAATCATGCTAGAGAATTAACTCTCTTGTCTCATTTACTCTTACTTATAATGTCCTTTTCATGGGAAAAGGTCTCCAATGAGATCTTCATGGTCTAGTCTCCAATGAGGGATCCAATCTAGAAGGTGTTCTGAGGTTTATTCTTCTATAAGAAACCCAATCTCTTTCCATTCAGCTATGAACACTGTTCTTGGGCCAAGGATACACCTAAACTCTCTCTCATCAGAATGAGATTGTTCTTCTGAAAAACCCTCACTCTGAGGGCTTAAGGGGTTGTTCTAAGGGCTCTGATACCTTTATAGCAGGGGTGGAAACTGTTCCCTAGGCTCTACTTTCCAAGCATTGTCCTGCCATAAAGGTCTTTCAGGCCCTCAAACAAAGACCTGCAAGTGGCTCCCTCCACTGGCACTCTAGGCATTAACACAACTACCTGCTTAATAGCGATTATATGCCATAGGCCTATGATATTAATTATTTATTACAAATAAATATATTATAGATCTTAGACCTATAATATCAATTATGATATTTATCTTCTGTAGAGTAGTGCTAGTGTCATTTCTGTGATTGCTCCTACATATAATATGATAAATACCATACAGTGGTTGGCATGTAGCATGTTGCTCCAAACTGTGTGGGTGGAATATAATCTTATATAAAAAATGAATTTTTATTACCCCTTACAGCCTGAGACTCTGCCTTGAGTGTATCATCATGTCTAGAGATCCTCTTGTTTGAATTAAATTTCCTCAATTGTTTACCCTGTGCCAATTGATCCCATTAGATAGAAAGAGGACGTTTTTTCACAGAAAGGGGTGCAGCTTGAGAAGGAGCTGTAGTTACCAGTTATCCTTTCTCTGTTATCAGGGATGTTCTTGCCCCTACTGTAGGTAGCAGACATAATACACCACAACTCTATTTTTGATACTGGTCATGTGTGAAAGTGAGTAGAAGATTGTCTTAGTTGGGTTCCAACAGAGGCAGACTATAAGACAAGAATTGAATGTACGTAGTCTATTAAGGAGGTACAGGAACACTGGCTGGAAGTGGGGAGGTAATATAGGGAAGGAAAGATAGCCAATAAGAGATGCCTTTTAAAAACCAGTTATTATGGTTGTCAACTAAAATTTACTCCCATTGGGAAGCTTTGGAAATGGAGTAAAACACACATCTCAGCATAACCCACCCCAAAATCTGGGTATCTGAGGTATTTATACCTCTATACCCATCAGCCATCAGTTTAAGGCTGCCCTGAAGGAATGTTGGTTCTCAGACACTGTTGTGTGAGTGTGTGTAGAGGTGGGCACAAAGCTGTTTCTGGCAGCCCAGATCAGCCCTCTGGCAAAGATGTACATACCAGCCATTGGAAGTCAGGCTGGTATGCACTGATATGGTAAGGTGATCAGAGAGGGTGTGGGAGGAACTTTGACAGCATCTGTTATATAACCAAAAATCTTTTCAATGGGCTATCCTTTTGATGAACACATGGCAGGGTAAATATAATGTGACTGTGGAAGAAAGACCCCTCTCCTACTCTCAACACTACTGTGACACCAGTTTCTTTATTTCTAGCTCTTCTCATATACACTGTGCCACTTTCCTCACTGCCACTTCTCTTTTATCTCTTTATCCCAGTCTTGGACTCCATGTGGACTCTTGTTTTCCACCCCCTACTGGCATACTTGGCCTGCTTACATCTCTTTTCTCTTCTTGGTTTTTCCCAAATTGAACTCCTAAGCCTTCTAAGCCTTCTCTCAGAACAAACACCATTATAATGGATGATAACATGATTATTATTGCAGTGATGATAACATTTGTTGACTGAATGCTCCACTGGTCACTGCTCCCGGCTGTAACAAAGACAGCTGAGGAACCACTAAGTCAGGATAATGAGTGATCAAAACTGAAGGGCTCTTTTCGGCCTGGCTTCCTTTATGCCCATCCGACTGTTGGCCTCACATGGCTCTGCTCTGGATCTGTGCCATTCTGCCTCATTTATCTGGCACTGCCTGGAGGAAGACTGCCTCTTGTGTCAGATGAAATTGATGATGATTCTTCGCTAGGAAAGTAAGATTCCTGAATGATTAGGACACGGAGGCTCAAGTTCATATCTGAAACTCCTTTATCCAGGCCTTCTAATCTTCATTCTACTTTTAGGACTGTGACTTCTGTTCAAATGCCCTTGGGTTTGATTTTCATCCTTTAAGCATGCTGTCATATCTGTTTGCTCAAGAATGCTGACCCTATTTAGAAATTACAGTTGCAATGTTACCCGATGCACATACAAATAGTACACTACTCAGCTCACTACAAATATATAGTGCTCACTTGCTTCTTAATGCCTAAAATTTCTTAACAAGAAATAATTCCTTTCAAGCTACAATTAGAGAAAGGAAGCGGAAGCTAGAGAGAGAGAGAGAGAGAGAGAGAGAGAGAGAGAGTCTAAATTGTAGAATACTTCTGAGAGGGGTAATTTTTTGACTTGCCTGTATTTTTATTTTAACTTTTACCAAACTAATAGATTACTTTAATTTTAAAAGCACAATTAGCATTACAAACCTTGTAAGAAAAAAATAGCTACTACTCTACCACTCTCTATCCTCAAGAACCACTCCTTAGAGAAAACTACTTTGTCAAATCTTCTAGGTTTTTTTTTGCCTACATAATTATATACAAAATGTTTATAGTGTGATTTCTTTATTGATTTTATACATTATAGATTGACTTCCTACAATGGATCAGAATTCAGTACTCTTACACACACCCACACACCAGTGCAGTCCCTCTCCTTATTGTCCCAATATAGTCACATCATAACTTTTCATTAAATTAATATTCTGTGTTAAACATTATGACTACTTTAGTCCATTTGTGTTGCTAAAAAGGAATATCTGAGACATGCAATTTATTTTAAAAAGAGGTTTATTTGACTTATGGTTCTGCAGCCTGTGCAAGAAGCATGGCATGGTGCCAGCATTTGCATCTGGCAAGGGGCTCTGGCTGATTCCACTCATGGCTGAAAGCAAATGGGAACCAGCATGTGCAGAGATCATGGGGTGAGGAAGCGCCAGGCCTTTTTCAAAAATCGATTCTCCAGGGAACTAAGTGGGATCCCACTCATTCCTGAATGAGAATGGCACCAAGCCATTCATGAGGGATCCATCTCCAGGATTCAAACACCTCCCACCAGGCCCCACCTCCACTAGGGATCAAATTTCAACATGAGACTTGGCAGGGCAAAACAAACCATATTCCACCATACCAATGACTATGTAAAATTGTTCACAGCTGAGACAAATAGTATGCAATAATTCCATTTCCTTCATTATAATTTTTTTCTCTAGGTAATGGTTACGCTTTCTTTCTGCTTACTTAGTTTTACATGAACCTATCACTAATTCTTTCCAAACTCTGAGATCATGTCCTTTGCAGCAACATGGATGGAGCTGAAGGCCATTATCCTAAGTGAACTAATGCAGGAACAGAAACCAAGCACCACATCTTTTCACTTATAAGTGGGAGCTAAACACCGAGTACACATGAACACAAAGAAGGGAACAACAGACACTGGGGCCTATTTGAGGATAGAGGGTGAGAAACAAAAAACTACCTATCAGATACTATACTTATTACCCAGGTGATGAAATAATCTGTATACCAAACCCCTGTGACATGGCATGTCATGCAATTTATCTATAGAACAAACTTGCACATGTACCCCTGAAACTAAAATAAAGGTTTTAAAAAGTCCTCTCCCACAGAGCTATAGGTGCTTCTCTATCAAAGATATCAAGCAATCTATCAGTTCCATCTCTCTTCCGCTCCCTCACAAGTCATCTGTCCCAGAGTCTCCTTTTATCCTGATTCAATCTGCACTAGTTGTTCTGTAGAACATCTATTTGGCTGTTTTCCTATCACAGTTTCCTCTGTTCATAAGGAAATTCTGCTTTCTCTCTTCTCTGTTGAATACCCTGTTTCCTGGATCCCAGGTCCTCCACTTTCCCTTGTGTTTGTTAAGCAAGTCCTGGAGTAGCTTTCTGCAAACACATTTTAGAACTTTTTCATGACTGCAAAAACACTTATTCTTCTGACTCTTGAATGTTAGTTTGGTTGAAACTGAAATTCCAGAATGGAAATAATCTTCCATCAAAATGTTGTGGGCATTGCTCCAGCTTCCAGTGTTGCTGCAGAGAAGTTAGATTGTAAACTGATTCCTGATTCTTTGTGTGCAACCTTTTTTTTTTCTGGGATTTTCTAGGGTTCTTCTGTTTATCGCTGTTAGTCTAGCTTTTAAAATGATGTGCCTTGTTGATATTTAGCTTTTGTGTTCTATACTGTACTTGGCATTTGGTGAACTGTTGTACTGTGGAAATTTATTTTTTTATTATTTGAAGGAAATGTTCTAGCATTACCTCCTTTATAATTTCTTTACCTCCTTTTCACCTATTTTTATTTTGAAATTCTTAAGAGTCAGATGTTGGATGTTCCAAGCTGATCATCTCACTTTCTTATCTTCCCCTTCCTACTTTCTAGGTCTTTCTGTTTTCCTTTATGAGAGATTTTCTCATGTTTATCTTTCAATCCATCTATTAAATATTTTCTATTCTGGCTATAATAATTTTAACTTCCAAAAGCTCTGAAGTGTTTTCTCATTTTTTGTAACATTATATTATTGATTAATGGATGCAAGGTTTTCTTTTATCCTCTCCTATTATTTTTGCATTATTATTGCTCTTATTTTAAAATTTCTTTTTCTCCATTTCTTTTTGGTATGTTTGTTTTGGTCTCTGACAGTTATGTTAGAAGCTATTCAAAACATCTATTAAGATGTTTTTTCATATTTAAGAATAAAATGCTGAAAAGCTAATGAAAAGCTCTGTGTGATTAGAGAGGGTCCAGCCATTTTGTTGGGGAACCCTCAAATATGAGCATCTATATAATCTTTTCTGTTGGGATTGTTTCCTCAGAAAATAATCTTCTAATTTCCTGCCTGGAAGTTCAGAAACCTGTCTGAGAGTGTTCTAGAAGACAAGAAAGGGAACTTTTAATATTTCAGTCCTGCTTCTCTTCCATACCCTTTATTGTACCAGGCTCTGGAGCCTCTCAGGCTTGGCTGTTCCAGAGACAAAACCTCCTGGCTTCTGTTGGGTTGTGGAGTGGAGATGGCTAGCTGGGCAGGGTTATAGAGAGGATCCGAGGGGTCTACTTTTCCCTCATACACATTTTCAATCAGTTTTCCTATATTTCACTCTACCTTCTGAGGTATTTGTGCCTCTGATTTCTCAGCCATTCTAAGATTCTACAGGGAAAATTAGCTTGTTTCTTGTTGGCATTTTGCTTTGTAGACACATTGTTTCAGCTTTCTGCTCTAGATGTTGCCCTTATAGAGATGGTCAAAGCTATTTTCCCAGCACCACATCTGCATTTCTGCACAAAGCAAAGGAACAAGGGAGGCAGGTAGGGCAGACAATTTCCTTTTAAAGAGGGGATATGGAGGTATATACATCCTCTTGTTCACATTCTATTGGGACAATTTAGTATCATGGCCACACTTACCTGCAAGGCAAGATGGGAAATGTAGTCTCTAGCTAGACAGCTATATTGCCTGATAAATCTCTATATGTTGTGGGAGATTATTAAAAGGAAGAAGGGGAGAATGGATACTGGAAAATGATAAGCAATTTTTGACACAGATAGAAATAGTGTAATTTTCTTCAGCGTTACAGTGGTCCCCCCGCCCACAAGGCAGAGGTCTTCTAAAAACAGACATGTAGTCAGCAGTATGTGTGTTTCTATCCCTCTTCTGCCCAGGGTTTATAAGTGGGCAATACTGATAGTCTTTACTTATGATTCCTCACACTTCTAGCTTCCTTGAAAGCAATTCATTTTGCATTTCTTTTCTTTTCTTTTTTTTTTTTTTTTGAGATGGAGTCTCACTCTGTCACCCAGGCTGAAGGGTAGTGGC
Source organism: Pongo abelii (assembly GCF_028885655.2). Taxonomy (NCBI): domain Eukaryota; kingdom Metazoa; phylum Chordata; class Mammalia; order Primates; family Hominidae; genus Pongo; species Pongo abelii. The sequence goes on from NC_072008.2 coordinate 20,854,625, forward strand.
GAGATCTCAGCTCACTGCAGCCTCCGCCACCCAGGTTCAAGCGATTCTCCTGCCTCAGCCCCCTGAGTAGCTGGGACTACAGGCCAACACCACCACACCCTGCTAATTTTTGTATTTTTAGTAGAGATGCAGTTTTGCCATGTTGGCCAAGCTGGTCTCGAACTCCTGACCTCAAGTGATCTGCCCGCCTCAGCATCCCAAAGTGCTGGGATTACAGGCGTGAACCACTGTGCCTGGCCTCATTTTGTCCTTTTGACAGAACACAAATAAAGAGATAAAGCTTCTGGCCACTTAGGGAATTTTACTAGGCTGCATCTACTCATAACCTGGTTAGGGGCAGGAGCTTCTCTTCTCTGTGGTTAGAGAGGGTTAGAACACAGCTTCCAAACTGGTACCTATTTTTTATGCTACAAGAAAGAATGTGCTATGTTTAATACAAAATGGGAAACATTCTTTGTGTACTGCTTAGAGCAGCCAAGTATTTTCTGTATACTCTACAGCAGTGCTTCTCAAACATGAATATATATATAATCTGGAGACCTGAACAGTCTAATTCGGTAGGTGTGGGCAGGACCCGAGAGACTGCATTTCCAACAATCTCCCAGGCAATGTCAACTTTGCTATCCAAAGATTATACTTTGGTTAGCCCAGGTACTAAGTCCTTCCTCTGTTAATATTCAGCAACCATTCTCTGCTTGGGGTTAGACAGCTCAATTTGGACACAAAATCCATATATGTCTAAAGGAAGCAACAACAAATGCATTTCTTCTGATAAACATAAGCAAAGAAATTTCATAGATTTTTCTGGTTTTTGCTGCACCTAGGAATTTTGAGCAAACAGCAAAACTGAATGATAAACAATGATGGGTGGGTTACAATCCTACAGGGAACTGCTTTGCTGTATGAGTTAAAAAAAAATCATAATTGCCTAAAGCATCCAAAAAGAAAAACTTCAGCTGGCTACTCTCTTGTCTTAGGATTTAAGTCGCTTAATTGATGAATATGAAGATGTACGGAAAGAGCAACACATTTGAAACTGTTTTAACCAGGTGGTCTCTGGTTTTAGTGTATATACACTTAGTGGTAGTTCTAATGACTGTGGTGGCTGCTGGGTTTCGGAGGCTGTAGTTCAATATACGGAACATTACTTACCAGTGGAGGCAGGCCAAGGTCAATTATTTTTTCTTAGCAAAATGAATTATAAAACAAAACAAAATGAAAGCCTTTTAACACCTGTGTTGTTTGCTGCTTTGCTTTATGCTGAATGCAGGTCTTGCTGGGTGACTCATTCTCCAAGCCTGCCCCCTTCGGATTACCTTGTCAGAGGTACTCATTTCTACCTAAAGACATTGTTGGGTGCAAGTCTCACATTTTTAGTTTCAATCTTTACTTTCTATTCTCATACGGAGCAACAGGAAGGAAGGGATGTATGCATTTGATTGTGGTAGAAGGAATTTTGATAAGTCCTTACTGTTGGAAAAACTGGTTTTATCTGTTTCCCACAAAGCAATCTTTGAGTGGATGCTGAAGAGAAGGGTCAATGAAAGAAAGCAACACTCTCAGCAGCCTTGCAAAAAGTTTTGGAGTGTGGTGGTGAAACAGAGTGCGGGGTTAATTTCTTTTGAATTTTTAAACTGAATTATAATATAGAAAACTGCAAAAATAAATAACTATGCAACTTGATGAATTTTCACAAATTGAACACTAAGGTAACCAACATCCATATAAATAGAACATTACCAGAACCTAGAGGCCTTGCTCATGTCCCCTTCCAGTCACTTATACTGCCCTCCCAACACAAACAAGGAAAACCATTAATCTGACCTTAAGTATTATAGATTACTTTTGCTTGTTTGTGAACTTTATATAAATGGAATTGTCCTCTATACGCTCTTTTGGGTTTTACTTCTTTGGTTCAATATTATGTTTATGCGACTTTTGCATGTATTTGCTACGTGTTTTTGCACATAGCTGTAATTTGTTCATTTTCATTGCTGTGTATTATTTTTGAATGACTACAACATAATTTACTTATATACTTTTGATGGTCCTTTGTTTTGTTCCCCTGCCCCCATTTTGTAGCCACTACCACAAGTGATGCTGCTATGAATATTGTAATACATTTATTTTGGTGAATACAGGTATTCATTTCTGTTAGGTATATACCTAACAGAAATGGAATGGTTGGATTATAGGATAGATGTATGTGCAACTTTAGTAGATACTGCCAAACAGTTTTTCAACTTGGTAGGCATCTACGTTTTTGAGCAGCATTTCAGGTAGAAAGCTTTTCTGGAGGAGGCTTAGACACTAGTATGGAGTAATCAACTGGTAAGGTGATTTCTAAATAGAACATAGGAGACAGGTGAGGTGCTGGAAATAAGGGATTATTTCTCTCTATGGTTTGTATTTAGATGCTAACAATTTACAAAACAGAACGGAGCTCAAGCAGCTGAAACACAGAGCAAAGGGGAAGTGCTCTATCTCTTGAGTGGCTTAACAAATAGCAGGTAATAAAGTATTGTGACAATCTGAACAGATTTATGATAACAATGTACTTATATTCACTGTTAATCTTGTTAGAATGTGATACCAGACAACAGAATGCTTAAACACTTGACCCTTATAATCACATTACCTGGATTTAAATTCCAGGTTTTTTGTCCTTGCGTTAGTTTGCTGAGAATGATGGTTTCCAGCTTCATCCATGTCCCTACAAAGGACATGAACTCATCATTTTTTATGGCTGCATAGTATTCCATCGCAAGGACAAAAAACCAAACACCGCATGTTCTCACTCATAGGTGGGAATTGAATAATGGGAACACTTGGACACAGGAAGGGGAACATCACACACTGGGGACTGTTGTGGGGTGGGGGGAAGGGGGAGGGATAGCATTAGAAGATATACCTAATGTAAATGACGAGTTAATGGGTGCAGCACACCAACATGGCACATGTATACATATGTAACAAACCTGCACGTTCTGCACATGTACCCTAGAACTGAAAGTATTATATATATATATAATAAATTCCAGGTCATCACTCATCTGTTATGTGATTTTTTTTGTTTTAAATTCAATTGAATTTTAATTGATTTCATAACTGTCACAAAAAGAAATTGAGATTATCTTCCCAAGAAGCTAAAATATTTGACAAAAAAGTAAACTAAAATTAGGATGGCACACATTAATTTGTAACATAGGTACGTAGTACTTAGTAAACCTCTTTTAAGGCTAATATTTGTTTCTTTTCTTTTTTTTCTAATTTTTAATTTTTAAGTTTTGTGGGTACACAGTAGGTGTATATATTTCTCGGTTACATGAGATATTTGATACAGGCATGCAGTGTATTACCACATCAGGGTAAATGGGGTATTTATCACCTCAAACATTTATCCTTTGTGTTACAAAAAATCCAATTATACACTTTCTGTTATTTAAAAATGTACAGTTAAATTGTTTTTTATTATAGCCACCTGTTGTGCTATCAAATACTAGGTCTTATTCATTCTTTCTAACTATTGTTTTGTACCCCTTAAGCATTCTCACTGCCCCCAACTCCACCCTTCCCAGTCTCTGGTGAGCATCTTTCTACTCTCCATTTCATGAGTTCAATTGTTTTAATTTTTAGCTTCCACAAATAAGTGAGAACATGTGAAGTTTGTCTTTCTGTGCCTCACTTATTTTACTTAACATAATGACCTCTGGTTCTGTCCACGTTGTTGCAAATACAAGATCTCATTCTTTTTTATGGCTGAATAGTACTGCATTGTGTATATGTACTGCATTTTCTTTATCCATTCATCTGCTGATGGACACTTAGTTTGCTTCCAAATCTTGGCTATTGTGAATAGTGCTGCAAAACCATGAGCGTTCAGATATCTCTTCAGTATACAGATTTCTTTTCTTTTGGGTATATACCTAGGAGTGGGATTACTGGATTGTATGGTAGCTTTATTTTTAGTTTCTTGAGGAACCTCCAAACTATTCTCCATAGTGGTTGTACTAATTTACATTCCCACCAACAGTGTACAAGGGTTCCCTTTTCTCTACATCCTCACCAGCATTCATTATTTCCTGACTTTTTGGATAAAAATCATTTTAACTGGGGCGAGATATCTCATTGTAGTTTTGATTTGCATGTCTCTGATGATCAATGGTGTTGAGCATCTTTTCATATGCCTATTTGTCATTTGTATGTCTTCTTTTGAGAAATGTCTATTCAGATCTTTTTCCCATTTTAAATCGGATGATTAGACTTTTTCCTATAGAGTTGTTTGAGCTCCTTATATATTCTGGTTATTAATCCCTTGTCAGATGGGTAGCTTGCAAATATTTTCTCCCATTCTGTGGGTTGTCTTTTCACTTTGTTGATTGTTTCATTTGCTGTGCAGAAGCTTTTTAACTTGATGTGATCCCATTTGTCCATTTTTGCTTTGGTTGCTTGTGCCTGTGAGGTATTATTCAAGAAGTCTTTGCCCAGACAAATATCCTGGAAAGTTTCCCCAGTGTTTTCTTTCAGCAGTTTTATGGTTTGAGGTCTTAAGTCTTTAATCCACTTTGATTGGATTTTTGTATATGGCAAGAGATAGAGGTCTCGTTTCATTCTTCTGCATGCACATATTAAGTTTTCCCAGCACTATTTATTGAAGAGACTGTCCTTTTCCTAATGTGTGTTCTTGAAACCTGTGTTGAAAATGAGTTTACTATAGATGTATGGATTTGTTTCTGGGTTCTCCATTCTGTTTCACTGACCTATGTCTCTATTTTTATGCTGGTAACATGCTGTTTTGGTTATGATAGCTCTGGGGTATAATTTGAAGTTAGGTAGTGTGATTCCTCCAGTTTTGTTCTTTTTGCTTAGGATAGCTTTGGCCATTCTGGGTCTTCTGTGGTTCCATATAAATTTTAGCATAGTCTTTTCTATTTCTGTGAAGAATGTCATTGATATTTTCATAGGGATTACATTAAATCTGTGAATTGCTTTGGGTAGTACGGACATTTAACAATATTGATTTCTCCAAACCATGAACATGGATTATCTATCCATTTTATTGCATCTTCTTTAATTTCTTGCATCAGCAGTTTATAGTTTTCATTGTACAGATCTTTCACTTTTTTGGTTAATTCCTAGGTGTTTAATTTTATTTGTAGCTATTATATATGAGATTACTTTTTAAATTTCTTTTTCAGAGTGTTCAATTTGGCATATAAAAATGCTACTAATTTTTTATGTTGATTTTGTATCCTGAAACTTTACTGAATTGGTTTATCAGTTGTAATAGTCTTTTTTTTGGTGGAATCTTTAGGTTTTTCCAAATATAAGATCACATCATCTGCAAATAAGGATAATTTGACTTTCCCCTTTCAAATTTGGATGCTTTTTATTTCTTTCTCTTGTCTAATTGCTCTAGCTAGGACTTCCAGTACTATGTTGAACAACAGTGGTGAAAGTAGACATCCTTGTCCTGTTCCCAATCTTAGAGGAAAGGCTTTCAGTTTTTCCCCAATCAATATGATACTAGCCATAGAGCTATCATATATGGCTTTTATTATGTTGAGGTATGTTCCTTCTACACCCAGTTTTTTGAGGGTTTTCATCATGAAGAGATGTTGGACTTTGTCAAATGCCTTTTCTACATCAATTGAAATGATCATATGGCTTTTGTCCTTCATTCTGTTGACATGATGTATCACATTAATCTATTTTCACATGTTGAATCATCCTTGTATCCTTGGGATAAATCCCACTTGGCCATGATGGATGATCTTTTCAGTGTTTTGTTAAGTTCGTTAGTGTTTTATGGAGGATTTTCTCATCAATATTCATCAGTGATATTGGCCTAGAGTTTTTGATGTATCTTTTTGTTGGTTTTGATATCAGGATAATACTGGCCTTGTAGAATTTAGTTTGGAACTATTTCCTCCTCTATTTTTCAGAATAGTTTGAGTAGGATTGGTATTAGTTCTTCTTTAAGAACTAATATTTTCTAGAATTCAGCAGTGAAGCCATAGAGTCCTGGGCTTTTGTTTTTGGGAGACTTTGTATTATGACTCTGATCTTGTTACTTGCTATTGTTCTTTTCAGGTTTTGGACTTCATGGCTCAATCTTGGTAGGTTGTATGTGTCTAGGAATTTATCCATTTCTTCTAGATTTTCCAATTTATTGCCATATAGTTGCTCATAGTAGCCACTAATGATCCTTTCAGTTTCTGTGGTATCAACTGTATCATTTTCATCTCTGATTTTATCTATTTGTATTTTCTCTCTTTTTTGTCAATTTTGTTTATCTTTTCAAAAACCAACTTTTTGTTTCATTGATTTTTTGTAATGTTTTATTCATTTCAAATGTATCTATTTATGCACTCATCTTTATTATGTCTTTTCTACTAATTTTCAGCTTGGTTTGCTCTTAATTTTCTTGTTCTTTAAGGTGTACTCTTAGGTTGTTTCTTTGAAGTTTTTCATCTTTTTTGATGTAGGCAGCTATAGCTGTAAAGTTCCCTCTTAATACTGCTTTCACTGCATCCCATAGGTTTTGGTATATTGTGTTTCCATTATCAATTGTTTCCAGAAATTTTTTGATTTCTTTCTTAATTTGTTTACTGACCCACAGGTCATTCCGGAGCATATTGTTTAACTTCCACGTTTGCATAGTTTTGAAAATTCCTCCTGTTATTGATTCCTAGTTTCATTCCATTGTGGTCAGAGAAGATGCTTGATGTTATTTCAATTTTTTGAATGTTATAACACTTGTTTTGTAATCTAACGTAGGGTCTTTCCTTGACAATAATACACGTGCTGAGGAGAAGAATGTGTATTCTGTAACCATTGAATGAAATCTTCTGTGCATATATATTAGGTTCATTTACTCCATGGTGCAGATTAAGCCTGATGATTCATTGTTGATTTTCTGTCTGGGAGATCTGTCTAGTGCTGGAAGTTGGGTGTTGAAGTCTCCAGCTATGATTGTACTGGGGTCTGTCTCTCTCTGTAGCTCTACTAATATTTGCTTTATATATCTGGGTTCTCCAGTGTTGGGTGCATATATATTTAAAATTGTTATATCCTCTGGCTGAATTGACGTCTTTAACCTTATACAGTGACCTTCTTTGTCTCTTTTTATAATTTTTGTCTAGAAATCTATTTTGTGTCATATAAGTAGAGCTAGCCCTGTTGTTTTTTGGTTTTCATTGGCATGGAATATCTATTTCCATCCCTTTATTTTCAGTCTATGTGTATTTTTATAGACAATGTGTGTTTCTTGTAGGAAACAGATTTTTGGTTCTTATTTTTTAATCCATTCAGTCACTTTATGTCTTTTGATTAGAGAGTTTGGTGCATTCACATTCAATATTATTATTAATAAGAACTTACTCCTGCCATTTTATTATTTATTTTCCTGTCTTATCTTCCTTCTTTCCTTCCTTCGTGTCTTCCTTTCAGTGAAGGTTATTTTCTCTGGTAGTATGATTTAATTTTTTGCTTTTTATTTTTTGTGTATTCATTATATGTTTTCTGATTTGAGGTTACCATGAGGCTTCCAAATATTATCTTATAACCCAGTATTTTTAGCTGATTACAACATCACACTGCTTGCATAAACAAACAAACAAACAAACAGACATACTAAAAGAAAACTAATAAAAGTTCTATACCTTAATTTAGTCCCCTGGGCTTTTAAACGTTTTGTTGTTTCTATTTATATCTTATTGTACTGTCTGTGTTTTGAACAGTTGTTATAGATACTATTTTTGATTGGTTCATTTTTTAGTCTTTCTACTTACGATAAGAGTAGTTTACATATCACAGTTACATAGTTATAATATTCTGCATTTTTCTGTATACTTACCATTACCAGTGAATTTTGTACCATCAGATGATTTCTCATTGCTCATTAACCTCCTTTTCTTTCTGATTGAAATACTCCCTTTAGCATATATTGTAGGACAGGTGATAAAATCCCTCAGCTTTTGTCTGGGATATTCCTTTTTGTTTGTTTGTTTTTGAGACAGGGTCTCTCGCTCTGTCACCCAGGCTGGAGTACAGTGGCATGATCTTGGCTCACTGCAACCTCTGCCTCCTGGGTTCAAGTGATGCTCATGTCTCAGCCTCCCAAATAGCTGGGATTACAGACATGCACCACCACGCCCAGCTAATTTTTATGTTTTTAGTAGAGACAGTGTTTTCCCATGTTGACCAGGCTGGTCTCAAACTCCTGGCCTCAAATGATCTGCCTGCCTCAGCCCCCCAAAGTGCTGGGATTACAGGTGTGAGCCACCATGCCCGGCCCAGATATCCTTTATTATTGTTATCTTTCGTGTTTGAAGGATATTTTTACTGGATATACTATTGTGAGATAAAAGTTTTTCTCCTTCAGCACTTTAAATATGCCATGCCACTCTCTCCTTGCCTGTAAGGTTTCCACTGAAGAGTCTGCTGCCAGATGTATTGGAGCTCTATTGTATGTTATTTGTTTATTTTCTCTTGCTGGTTTTAGGATCCTTTCCTTGTCCTTGATCTTCAGGAGTTTCATTATTACATGTCTTGAGGTAGTCTTCAAATCTGCTTGGTGTTCTATAACCTTCTTTTACTTGTGAAGTGATCTCATTGTCTGGGGTAACACCCAAAGTTCTAGGTCTCATGGCCATAAAGATCAAGGATTTGTACACACAAAGGGTGAGGTTTAGAGCAGAAATTTAATAGGCAAAAGAAAGAGAATAGCTCTCTGATACAGAGAGGGGTCCTGGAAAAAAGGGTTGCCAATGTGCAGTGAAATGCATGGGTTTTTATAGACGAGACAGTGGGGAGGTGGTAACTGATAGTGGGGAGGTGGTACCTGATCTACATAGGGCATGAAAAACCAGTTAGGACCAGGTGTGCCATCTGCACAGGGCAGAAATCTCTGGCAGTCCCCACCCCAATCTTTTATTATGCAGGCAGGTATCCACTCCATATTGCTTATTTCTTTCTTACTGTGTATGTGCTTAAAGAGAGAGAAGGTGGAGCTCCCATAGTGGACATGCCTGCCCCCAGGTGGCCCTTTCTATCTGGGTAGCTGCAGGCATCTCTCCATGCAAGCTTCCAGCTTCCTTATCTATGTTTGCAGCCTGATCTTCCAGGCTGCTCTTTAGAAGAGCAGTGATTTCTTGGGCTGCTTTTTGTTAGAAGGGAAGTTTTGCTGAGGACTCTTTTGCCCTTACTATCTGCCTAAATTTTCTTTGTATCTCCTGAATCATTTGGTCTCTACAATCAGCAGGGTTTGAAGCCAGCCAGGCTTTTTTCCTACTCTTCATGGTGACAAATTCCCTGAAGCCCCAGATAGATACAGAGGTGTCATCTGAGAGCCAGGGACTGGCATCAAAAAACTAAAAAGTCTACCTGGTGTTCTATTATACTGAAGCTGAGTTGGCAAGCATACCTTGAGAAACAGCCATTCCCATGCTTCCCTTCCCTTTCCACAGGCAAAGGAACTTTATCTTGTGGCCACCACCATCACAGGCCCATGGTGAGTACTGCTAGGCTACTGCTGACATTCACTTAAGGCCCAAGGGTTCTTCAGTCAGATTGTGGTGAATGTTGCCAGGCCCAGGACTCACTCTTCAGGGCAGTGGGCTCCCCTCTGGCCCAGGGAAGCCCCAGAAATGCTGTCCAAAGCCAAGGCCTGGAATCAGGGTCCCTATGTGCCTACTTGATGCTCTAGCAGCTGCTCTAGCCACCTCTGTGGCTGAGCTGGTACCTAAGGTGCAAGACAAAGTTCCCCTTATTTTTCTCTTTGCTTTTCTCAAGCCAAAAGTGTCCCTCCACCACAGCTGGTAATGTGCTGAGTCTTACATGAAACCAGGAAGTCTCAGAGTATCACCCAAAGCCCAAGGCATACTACCTGGGTATTGCAGCAGGTTATTCAGGGCCCAAGGGCTCTTTATTCAGGAGGTAGTGGGTCCTGCCTGGATTGGGTCCTTCCTTTCAAGGCAGCAGGTTCCCTTCTGGACCAGGGTGTGTCTAGAAATACGATCTGGGAGCTAGGGCCCAGAAAGGGGTCTCATGATTCTGACTGGTGCCCTATCCTACTGTGGCTGATCCAGTATCCAAAATGCAAAGCAAAGTTCCCTTTACTCTTCCCTCTTCTCTCCTCAAGCAAAAGAGTCTCTTTTGGAACCACAAGCTTTGCAGCCTGGGGTTGGGGGAGGGGTAGTACAAGCACTCTCTTAGCCACCTCAGCTGGTGTCTCAATAGGTTATGTGCCCCCAAAGTCCACCAGCTCTGAGTTCAGTTCAGCACTTAGGACTTCCCTAGGAGTTGCAGTCCCTGTGGCCCAGATTGCCATTTAAGTTTATTTAGCACCCAAGAGCACTTTAGCCTGTGGTGGTGAGGCTTGCCAGAACTCAAGTACTGACTGCTGGGATTGGCAATTTCCTTATAGCTAGGGCTGGTTTAAATACCCCCTCTGTGCACCCAGATTCATAAAGCAAGTCCTTAGTGACCTACAAAGAGACTTAGACCCCCACACAATAATAGTGGGAGAGTTTAACACCCCACTGTCAACATTAGACAGATCAATGAGACAGAAAGTTAACAAGGATACCCAGGAATTGAACTCAGCTCTGCACCAAGTGGACCTAATAGACATCTATAGAACTCTCCACCCCAAATCAACAGAATATACATTTTTTTCAGCACCACACCACACCTATTTCAAAATTGACCACATAGTTGGAAGTAAAGCACTCCTCAGCAAATGTAAAAGAACAGAAATTATAACAAACTGTCTCACAGACCACAGTGCAATCAAACTAGAACTCAGGACTAAGAAACTCACTCAAAACGGCTCAACTACATGGAAACTGAACAACCTGCTCCTGAATGACTACTGGGTACATAACGAAATGAAGCCAAAAATAAAGATGTTCTTTGAAACCAACGAGAACAAAGACACAACATACCAGAATCTCTGGAACACATTCAAAGCAGTGTGTAGAGGGAAATTTATAGCACTAAATGCCCACAAGAGAAAGCAGGAAAGATCCAAAATTGACACCCTAACATCACAATTAAAAGAACTAGAAAAGCAAGAACAAACACATTCAAAAGCTAGCAGAAGGCAAGAAATAACTAAAATCAGAGCAGAACTGAAGGAAATAGAGACACAAAAATCCCTTCAAAAAATTAATGAATCCAGGAGCTGCTTTTTTGAAAGGATCAACAAAATCGATAGACCGCTAGCAAGACTAATAAAGAAGAAAAGAGAGAAGAATCAAATAGACGCAATAAAAAATGATAAAGGGGATATCACCACTGATCCCACAGATATACAAAGTACCATCAGAGAATACTACAAACACCTCTATGCAAATAAACTAGAAAATCAAGAAGAAATGGATAAATTCCTTGACACGTACACCCTCCCAAGATTAAACCAGGAAGAAGTTGAATCTCTGAATAGACCAATAACAGGCTCTGAAATTGAGGCAATAATCAATAGCTTACCACCGAAAAAAAGTCCAGGACCAGAAGGATTCACAGCTGAATTCTACCAGAGGTACAAGGAGGAGCTGGTACCATTCCTTCTGAAACTATTCCAATCAATAGAAAAAGAAGGAATCCTCCCTAACTCATTTTATGAGGCCAGCATCATCCTGATACCAAAGCCGGGCAGAGACACAACAAAAAAAGAGAATTTTAGACCAATATCCTTGATGAACATCAATGCAAAAATCCTCAATAAAATACTGGCAAACCGAATCCAGCAGCACATCAAAAAGCTTATTCACCATGATCAAGTGGGCTTCATCCCTGGGATGCAAGGCTGGTTCAACATATGCAAATCAAAAAATGTAATCCAGCATATAAACAGAACCAAAGACAAAAACCACATGATTATCTCAATAGATGCAGAAAAGGCCTTTGACAAAATTCAACAACCCTTCATGCTGAAAACTCTCAATAAACGAGGTATTGATGGGATGTATCTCAAAATAATAAGAGCTATCTATGACAAACCCACAGCCTATATCATACTGAGTGGGCAAAAACTGGAAGCATTCCCTTTGAAAACTGGCACAAGACAGGGATGCCCTCTCTCACCATTCCTATTCAACATAGTATTGGAAGTCCTGGCCAGGGCAATTAGGCAGGAGAAGGAAATAAAGGGTATTCAATTAGGAAAAGAGGAAGTCAAATTATCCCTGTTTGCAGATGACATGATTGTATTTGTAGAAAATCCCATCGTCTCAGCCCAAAATCTCCTTAAGCTGATAAGCAACTTCAGCAAAGTCTCAGGATACAAAATCAATGTACAAAAATCACAAGCATTCTTATACACCAATAACAGACAAACAGAGAGCCAAATCATGAGTGAACTCCCATTCACAATTGCTTCAAAGAGAATAAAATACCTAGGAATCCAACTTACAAGGGATGTGAAGGACTTCTTCAAGGAGAACTACAAACCACTGCTCAGTGAAAGGATACAAACAAATGGAAGAACATTCCATGCTCATGGGTAGGAAGCATCAATAATGTGAAAACGGCCATACTGCCCAAGGTAATTTACAGATTCAATGCCATCCCCATCAAGCTACCAATGACTTTCTTCACAGAATTGGAAAAAACTACTTCAAAGTTCATATAGAACCAAAAAAGAGCCCGCGTCGCCAAGTCAATCCTAAGCCAAAAGAACAAAGCCGGAGGCATCGAACTACCTGACTTCAAACTATACTACAAGGCTACAGTAACCAAAACAGCATGGTACTGGTACCAAAACAGAGATATAGACCAATGGAACAGAGCAGAGCCCTCAGAAATAATGCCGCATATCTACAACTATCTGATCTTTGACAAACCTGAGAAAAACAAGCAATGGGGAAAGGATTCCCTATTTAATAAATGGTGCTGGGAAAACTGGCTAGCCATATGTAGAAAGCTGAAACTGGATCCCTTCCTTACACCTTATACAAAAATTAATTCAAGATGGATTAAAGACTTAAACGTTAGACCTAAAACCATAAAAACCCTAGAAGAAAACCTAGGCAATTCCATTCAGGACATAGGCATGGGCAAGGACTTCATGTCTAAAACACCAAAAGCAACGGCAACAAAAGCCAAAATTGACAAATGGGATCTAATTAAACTCAAGAGCTTCTGCACAGCAAAAGAAACTACCATCAGAGTGAACAGGCAACCTACAAAATGGGAGAAAATTTTCACAACCTACTCATCTGACAAAGGGCTAATATCCAGAATCTACAATGAACTCCAACAAATTTACAAGAAAAAAACAAACAACCCCATCAAAAAGTGGGCAAAGGACATGAACAGACACTTCTCAAAAGAAGACATTTATGCAGCCAAAAAACACATGAAAAAATGCTCATCATCACTGGCCATCAGAGAAATGCAAATCAAAACCACAATGAGATACCACCTCAAACCAGTTAGAATGGCGATCATTCAAAAGTCAGGAAACAACAGGTGCTGGAGAGGATGTGGAGAAATAGGAACACTTTTACACTGTTGGTGGGACTGTAAACTAGTTCAATCATTGTGGAAGTCAGTGTGGCGATTCCTCAGGGATCTGGAACTAGAAATACCATTTGACCCAGCCATCCCATTACTGGGTATATACCCAAAGGATTATAAATCATGCTGCTATAAAGACACATGCACACGTATGTTTAGTGCGGCACTATTCACAATAGCAAAGACTTGGAACCAAGTCAAATGTCCAACAACGATAGACTGGATTAAGAAAATGTGGCACATATACACCATGGAATACTATGCAGCCATAAAAAAAATGATGAGTTTATGTCCTTCGAAGGGACATGGATGAAACTGGAAACCATCATTCTCAGCAAACTATTGCAAGGACGAAAAACCAAACACCGCATGTTCTCACTCATAGGTGGGAATTGAACAATGGGAACACATGGACACAGGAAGGGGAACATCACACTCCGGGGACTGTTGTGGGGTGGGGGACTAGGGGAGGGATAGCATTAGGAGATATACCTAATGCTAAATGACGAGTTAATGGGTGCAGCATCCCAACATGGCACATGTATACATATGTAACAAACCTGCACATTGTGCACATGTACCCTGAAACTTAAAGTATAATAATAAAATAAAATTTAAAAAGATAAAAATAAAAAATAAATAAGTACTCCCTCTGTGGGTGGGTGTCAGCTGAGTTCAGCCTGGTTTTACCTTCTGCTGTGGCAGGGCAGCACTGAGTTCAATGCAAAGTCTCATAATCACTGTGCTGTCCCTCTCCCAAGTGCACAGATTCTCTCTCTGTGCCATGAGGCTGCTGCTGGAGGATGGGGAAAGGGTGGTGTTGGAGATTCAAGACCGTCTTTCCTACCCTCTTCAGTGCTTTTTCCAGTGACATGAAGTTAAAACCAAGTACTATGAGTGACCACCTGGTTTTTGGTTCTTATAAAGGACCTTTTTTTGTGTGTAATTCTTAAATTTGGGGCTCCTGCAGAAGAGACAATCAGTGGAGCCTTCTAATTGGCCAACTTTCTCTCGCCCTTGCTCTGTGATTTTTGAGCAAATCATTTAACCTCTTCTAGTCAGTTTGCTCATCCACAAAATACATATATTGAATACCTATGTTTCAGAGTCATTGGGAGTATTAAATAAGATGACAAAAGTAAAACTCTTAGCAAGTCTCTGGCAATAACTTTAATAATATATAGATAATAACAATAATGATACACAACATTTATTGGGCATTTACCATCTGCTGAGATCTTTATATCCATATGTCATTTGAACACCAAAACAACACAGTGAGGTAGGTTTCTTTCTTATTCTTATTCTTATTTTTCAGATACAGAAGCAGATTCAGAGTAAAAAACTGAAAAGCCCAATGTCAAACTTTACTATGGACTAGCTTGCTGTGAGTTGCTGTCTTCAAGCAAATAAAATGGATGTTACGAAGTATCCACATAATTGGAACTCTCATACATTGTTGGTGAAAATGTAAAACAGTACAAGCACTTTGAAAAATGATTTGTCAGTTTCTTGTAAAGTTAAGCATATACCTATACAACCCAGCCATTCTACTTCTAGATATTTACCTAAGAGAAATGAAAACACATATCCACAAGATGACTTGTATGCAAATGTTCATGGCAGCTTTAATTATAACAAGAGAAAAACCTGGAAACAATGCAAATGTCCATCAACAGGTAAACGGATAAACTGTAGTATACCTACATAATGGAGTACAACTTAGCAATGAAAAGGAATGAACTACTGATACATACAACAATGTGATGAAATTCAGATACATTATGGGGAGTGAAATAAGCTAGACAGAATAAGAATTATACTGTATAATTACATACATATAAAATTCTAGAAAGCAAACTAATATAGAAATGCAAATTGATCTATAGTGATAGAAAGCAGATCAATGAGTGCCTGGAACCGGGGATGGAAGGAGAAATGGACTGCAAAGGGGTATAAGGAATCTTTGGGTGGGGAGGTGGAAATATTCTATATCTTCATTATTGTGGTGGCTTCCTATATACATATATATATATGTGTGTGTGTGTATGTGTGTATATATATATGTAATAAAATGTATGGAAATATACGCTTTAAATGAATGCAGTTTGTTGTATATAAATAATAAATAAAATTTTTTTATATAAAAAAAGGGTTTCTCGGGGCCCAGCATTGACTTTGAATCTTACTCCACGATAATGGTAAAATTGTGGCAGGGCCATTGGTGCTGTAATGCAGGATGAAATTGACAATTTTACTGGGGTTAAGGAGGAAAGTATTTTTGCGTTATGTAATTTATTTTCAGATACCTGCTGCAAAGAAGTCCCCAGCTTCTTATGGGAGAAAAAGGCTTATCTATTGAAAGAAACAAGAAAATAAAAGAGGTATTCTCTGTGATGTAACCCATGGTTCTGTCAAGTAGTGTCCAGTGTTTGCATTTTATACATTTTGCTGTGCATGTGGGAAGATTAGAACTGATTACAAGTGTCTTCCAGCCCATGTGTGTCCTTTGCCCTCTGACAATACTTATGCACATGCCACACATTTTTATTTTCCAAGGGTAAGCAAAATGCTAGAATTCTTTCTCATATGAAATTCAAATTAGCTCATAAATATTGCATTCTGGATTAGGTACTTTACCTCTAAATAACTTGTGCCTTTTTATGGCTTATTTTGAAGAAAGAGATGAACTGTGATGCTGAATTCCATACAAGATAGGCATAAGGTACTTGTGCTTCAGATGCTGTAAAAAGGCAGTTGGAATAATGCTTTCCTTCCCTTCAAATCCTGTCTAGAACAACTACCATATGGCAGTCATTGCAGTTTTGTCTTGAACATTTTGAGAAGAAGGGTTAGATCCACAAAAAATGAAAAAAATGACAAGTATAGAGGAGCTATTAAGTGCCAAGCATTACATCATTTGCTTTACAAAAGTTATTTTATTAAAGAGTCCCAATAACACTGTAAGGTCTGTAGTATTGGCCTCATTCTATGGATAAAGAAACTGTGGCTTGGAAGGCTTAAGGGACTTATCAAGAGCCCTTGAGGCATTTATTGATTTGGCAGAAGTTGAGAGGTTGAGAAACTGCACAGAGGATTTAGAAATCTAATAGATTGAGGGGACAAGAGCTAAAGTTCAGGGTCCCCTAAGGAGGAGGATCCCCCTTATAAATACACATGAGTTTCAGTTGGAACCCTGTTTAAAAATAACCTTAACTTTTATTTTAGATTCGGGGGTACATATACAGGTTTGTTATATCGTATGATGCTGAGGTTTGGGTATGATTGATCCCATTACCCAGATAGTGAGCAGAGTACCGACAGTTAGTTTTTCAACACTTGCCCTCCTCCCTCCCTCCACCTTGTAATAGTTCCCAGTGTCTATTGTTGCCAACTTTATGTCTATGAATACCCAATGTTTAGCTCCCACTTATAAGTGAGAACATGTGATATTGGGTTTTCTGTTCCTACATTAATTCACTTAGGAAAATGGTCTCTAGCTGCATCCATGTTGCTGCAAAAGACATGATCTCATTCCTTTTTGTGGCTGCGTAGTATTACGTGGTGTATATGTACCACATTTTATTTATCCAATCCACCATTGAAGGACACCTAAGTTGATTCCATGTCTTTCCTAATGTGAATAGTGCTACAATGAACATATGAGTGCACGTGTCATTTAGAACGCTTGAAGGACTACACCTTAGGTAAAAGAGTGAACTCATAATAGACCAGCTCTCATAATGATTGCAGCTAAGTTTCAAATCAGCTCAATCCTAGGCAAAAGTAAAACAATGTTCCCCTACCCTAACTTCTTGCCAGAAGCAAAAGTAGATCACTCTGGAGGAAGATAACGCCATTCAAAGACTCAACTTCTAACATCTTCCAAACACAATGTCTAATATTCAGTTAATAAAACTGAAACCAAACATGAAAAAGGACAATAATTTATTTAAAAAGAAAAAGAAAAAAACAGGAGTTAGGAACAGATCTTCTGGAGATCCAGATATTGAGTTATTAATCATATACTTTAAAATAACTTTAATTAATATGTTTAATAAATTATATGACAAGAGGAGGAATCTCAGTAGAAATCTGGAAGCTGTGAGAATCAATTGGAAATTCTAAAATTGAAAAACGTATACACTGAAGTTAAGAACTCAAGAGATGGGATTTACATTACTGCTTTAGAATTTGTTAAATTTTATATATTTCTTCCAGCTCTCAAATGCTAATGCATGCAGCGGTTAAAATAACTTTTATTGTTTTAGTTCATCCAAAATAATCCAATTTTATAGTGAAGCTTCTGAATGTTAATTTTTCATATTTTGAGCATTGGAGCTAATTGCATTAATGCAACTATACTTGAATGGGAAAATAAAATGTGTAATCATAAACACATTTAAAAATAACTATTTTCTTTATCAAGGCTTCAGACGTTTGTCTTCTCTGTCTGGTATTTTGCTGTTGGTTTCAGCACAGAAATGTGAATTACTTCACACAATGCCACTACAAGGATAACTCCTCATGATTTCTGGATTCATTTCATTATCTTGCTAACAACACTAATTGATAAGGAAGGCAACTGTGGGCTCCAAACCTTGAAATCAGATTTTAAAAAATAATTTAACTTTACAAACCTTGGAGAAGTGCAGTTTTCCACAATTACCTTTTAAATCCATTCAATGATTCTATTAATCTCTCTCCTAATTTAAAAACTAGAACCCATGAATGATTTTTAAATCAAAGTTATGTCCAATTCCTAGAATCTTTATGTTCAGAGCTAGCTTTATCTACTAAACCAGCCTTGTAGACATAATCTCAAAATCATACCATCCTCTCCACTTTTCCCCCAATATAATGGCTCTAGTTTACAGATTCTAATGTCAACTAGCTGAATCAGTTGATGGCAATTGGTGCACTCTATTAGAGGCTCATAATCTGATTGAAGATTATATTTGAGGAACATCATATTATTTAGTCTTCAAAACAAACCTGATGATTAAGAATTCTTGTCTCCATTTTAAGGATGGGTAAACAGGGGGGTTTCATATATTTTTATCCTTCCTATGGATACCTAGCTAATAAGAGACAGCCCTGGAATTCAAACCTGGCTGGGAATAGAGAAATCCTACCCTAGTGCTGGAATACCAATTTCTACTTCACTGTCAGATAATCACTAGAAATACATTTTTGCTGCTAGGATCTATATTTTTGAGAGAACTTTAGATTCCCTTTTATAATGGTGAGTGATTAAATGGCAGTGAAGAATATAGTTCTGTAGACCATGTTTTCATTTTGAAAACCATTTTTGGTCTAGAAATCCAATTTGAATGATGTGTTGCTTTTCTAATGGTTTATGATAAATGTTGGGAAATCCTGTGGTCCAGAGCTGGGCAAGTTGCATTGCCTTGGGTGTATAACTTTACATCAGGGGCCTAGTGGTCTGACAGAGGACAAGTACCTGTTAGCTAAAGAAAAAATCCAATCTGTGCCCTCAAGGAGACTGAAACCTAGTAGAGAATGTGATTTTCCAAATACATATACAAAACCACAGAAACACAGATGTAAACATGTAATCTAGAATCATTTTAAAGCCCAGTTTATATTTTTACCTTGGGGAATAATGGAGTTCTTGAGGCATAATATGGGGGTATAATATGAAGTTTTCTAAGTCTTAAAGTTGCAAGGGGATTTTGTTAGCCACCTACTCACACCCAGCATAATTAGATCAAGAAATGTCCCAGGAAGTAATAATAACCATGTTGTTGTTCCTACAGAGAAATTCTTGAGATGTCTGAAGATCATACTCTACTCACAAGGCCAAGCCATTTGCTGCTTATGGTCAACTCAGCTTTCTTCCTGAACAGGACCATTGCTGAAAGCTTCCTCAACATTGAACTATGTGCTCTTTAATTTCCTCAAAAGAAGAGGCTGCAAAAATGCAAGCATGACTCAAACTTGGAGTGTCTTTAAAAAAGAACATGGCAATAAAAAAATACTTTGGCAATATTTTTCAGGGTCAATGGCATGGAGTGCACCTTGATGTAGGATGTCCTATAAGAAACAGCAATGGAGGAGATATGTGGGACTTGTTAAAAGTGTATAAGAGGACACCCTTACAGAATCAGTGTCCCGGTATATCTAGGAGGGGGATTGGATGTAATAAATACCTTTATTATTTTGGTCTCAGATTTTTCAGCAGCTGAGGCTAAGGGGAGAGGACATAAACAGACTTCTCAAGAAATGGATAGAATTGTTCAGAAAAAAAAAAAAACTTTCTGGACAAGGTGGACCTTCAAATATAACATGGCAGATGCCAGAAAGAAAGATGCTTGCTTCATACACTGATATCCCATGCAAAAGTTCAGAGAAAGGGGAGAACTAGAGGGCAGGACCAGGAAGAAAGAAGACTTCATTGCAGCAAAGAGCAGCCAGCTGATGAGGCCATTCCATAGGGCAGGCTGGATACAACTATTTGATGTTTGCACTCATTCAGAGAGCCTCAAAGAATTATTGGCAGTTTTAAGGCATAAATAATGATAGGTAAGAAAATATTGGAGGTATATGATAGACAAGGAGATCCTTCTCAGATAATGCTATATCTTGGCTATTAAATTCCAATTAGCCACAAATTTGGAGCTAGAATCTTCAGGTTCAAAATTAGTTTTATCTATCAAACTAGTCTTGCCAACATAACCTTACCATCCTTTCCTTTTCTCAAGTATAATATTTCTAGTACAGTTGCTAATGTAAGGAAAATATGATATGTTTTAAATTTTAATTAAACAGGAAAAACTATAAAACTTCTACTTTTGCCCATTACAAAGTAACTGGACCTTGATTTACTTTCATATCAACAACAAATAAACATTGGAAAAATAGATGCAGCAACTATTTTTAGGCAATGAACAACAGACAGTGTAGTATTGTGATCCTTGCAAAAAGAAAAATTCACAAAATGAACCCCACAGTCATCCACCTTTTTGCCTGTGAATACTATCTTGCCTCACACTGGAAGATGGAGCATAAGCAGAAGCAGAAATTGGAGTTCTGGGCTGCAGAAGATACTGGAATTTGTGAGATGATAGAACATAGAGCTGAGAAGAAGGGTGGCAGTAGAAGTTTGCATGGTCCTACGCTAAGAGCTGGGCTCCACACAGGGATGGCTTGACTTTGCTAGGCTTATCAGAAATTGTGGAGTTGCTTATTAAGGAAAAATACCAGAGGTCATGAACTGCTGGAAGATGTTGGTATTCTGGCCTAGCCAGAGAGAAGAGATCCCACTGAGCATCTCAGGCATTCAGATCAGACCTCATAATGCAAACACCTTAGAAATAAGGACCATGTCCTAGAATAAGGGACCGAAAGTTTAAAAGAGCCATCCTAACAGGATAAAACTAAAGCCAACAGGACCTAACGTTTTCACCAATAATTAAAGCGTTTCCAGAACAAAATTCAATACATAATCTAGACTGTATACAATTTATTAGTTACTCTATCCAGCATATAAAAAGGCAGAAAAAAGGAAAAAACTGTGTTCCATAATCAGGGAAAGTGGGAGTCAATAGAGACATACCATGAGAGGATACAGCTGTAGGAATTATCAGACAAGGAATTTAAAGCAGCTGTTATAAACATGTTCGACAAGTCACAGGAAAGATAGCCATAATGAGTAGATAGATGGGGAATATCAGCAGAGGAATGAACATTATAAAGGAGGAACATTATCAGCAGAGGAATGAACCAAACAGATATTTTATAATTCAAAAGTATAAGATCAGACACGAAAAAAAAATCAATGAATGGGACTGACAGCAAAATAGAGAGTGCAGAAGAAAGGATTGTTGAAGCCAGATCAATAGAAATTCCCTGCTTGAAAGAAAGAGGAAAAAAACCTCCACTGAGCTTCAGTGACATGTGGAACAATATCAAGTAATTTAACATGCTTAGAATTGGAGACAGAAGAAATAATAGAGCAGAAAAAATAATTTCGAGAAATAATGGCTATAATTTTCCCAAATTTGTTGAAAAAAATTACTTTTCTGATTTAAGGATCTCAGTGAAATCCAAACAGGATAAAAACAAAGATACCTATACCTGTGCACATAATAATCAAACTGAAAACTGCTGACTTCTTATCAGAAACAATGGAGGCCATAATTCAATGCAATGGCATCTTTAAAGTGATGAAAGAAAAATACAGAACAAAACAGAATTCTATATCCAGGGAAAATATCCTTCAAAAAAGAGAATTAAAAACAAGACATTTTCAGCTAAGAGAAAGTTGGGAGAATTTGTCCCCAGCAGTTTTACACTAAAAGAAATGCTAAAGGGAGTTACTTAAGCTGGAGTAAAATGACATTGGATGGAAACTCAGGTTTACAAGATGACTTACCAAAAATAGTAAACAAATGTTGGCAATTACACCTCAGTAAAGCTGAAGAAAAAAAGTTCATGTCTTTCTTACTCTGAATCTCTTAAAAAGACAATAGACTATTGAAGGCAAAATAACAAACATGTATTGTGGTTTTTATCATATTTATATAAATGTAAAATACATAACATCACAAAGGATAGGGGAGATGAAATTTTGCATTATAAAGTTCTTACATTTTACATCAAGACTTAAACTATTAATTTGAGTATATTGTGATCAGTTAAGTGAAATCCAAACAGTATAGAAACAAAGATACCTACACCTGTGCACATAATAATCAAGGGGTGATTTTGCTTCCCATGGGACTTTTGACAATTTCTGGAGATACATATTTCGTTGTCAAAATTGGAGGGAAATACTACTGGCATATAGTAAGTAGAGGCCAGGGATATTGTTAAATATTCTGCAATGCACAAGACAGCCCCCACAACAAATAATTATCCAGCCAGAAATGTCACTAGTGCTGAGAGTGAGAAACCCAGCTGTAAAACAAGCATTAAAAAAAAAATGCAAAGAGGTATTTTACAGGAATTAAGATGCAATGACAAGACATATTTGATTAATTAATCTAAATGAAGTCAGAAACAAAGGAACAGAGAAACAAAAAATAGGAGAATTACAAAATAAGATGGTAGGCTTAAACCAAATCTTACCAATATTTATATTAAACGTAAAATAATTCAACACTCCAAGAAAAAGGCAGAGGATGACAGACTGTGTTAAAAAGCAAGACCCAACTATAGGCGCTCTAAAGAGACGCAGTTTATATACAAACATAGGTTGAAAGTAAAAGGATGGGAAGAGATACATCATACATACACATAGTAAACATCAAAAAGCTTATGTGGCTATATCAATACCAGACAGAGCAAACATCAGAACAAGCAGCGTTAGCAGAAATAAAGAGGGTCGCTTCAGACTGAAATTTCAGGACACACAATCTTAAGTAACAGAGTTTTAAAATGCTTGAAGTTAGAACTGCAGAATAAAGAGAAAAAGAGACAAATTCACAATTATATGTGGAGAATTTTATATTCCTTTTTCACAAATTAACAGAACAAGTAGACCCCCTAAATCAGTAGGAATACAGGAGCTTTGAACAAAACTGTCAATTAACTTGACGTAATTGATATATATAGAAGACTATACCCCCAAACTGCAGAATACATATTCTTTTCAAGTGTCTGAAATAGTCACCAAAATAGACCATATGCCAGGCCATAAAAGGAGTCTTTATTTGAGAAGACCAGAATCCTTCACTGTATATTCTTTGATCATAACAGAAATAAATTATACACCAATAATATAGCATCTGAAAAAATCCCCACATATTAGGAAATTAAACAACACACATCTAAATATACTACGGATCAAAAAAGAAATCCAAAGGGAAATTAGCACATATTTAAAACTGAATAAAAATTAAAGTACATTATACCAAATTATGTGAGACCCAACCAAAAGCTGTGTTTAGTGGAAAATGTACAGTTTTAAATATTTGTATTTGAAATGAGAAAGGTTTAAAAGCAAAGATCAAAATTTCCTCTTCAAGAAGCTAAAGTCAAGTCTAGGTTCAGTGACTCCCACCTGTAATCCCAGCACTGTGGGAGGCCAAGGCGGGAGGATTGCTGGAGGCTGAAGTGGAAGGCTTGCTTGAGCCCAGGAGCTCAAGACCAGCCTGGCCAACACAGGGAGACTCCATCTCTACAAAAAAGAGTTAAGCAATAAATTAAGGCCGTAATAAATAGAGGGAAGGAATAAAATGAGAAACATAAGAAAAAAATCTATGAAATAAAACACAGGCAAATAATAGAAAAATTAACAAAGGCAAAATTTGATTATTTCAATAAATAACAAAATCATAACATTCTAGGAAGATGATCAAG
The DNA here is from genome assembly GCF_028885655.2 of Pongo abelii. Classification (NCBI taxonomy): domain Eukaryota; kingdom Metazoa; phylum Chordata; class Mammalia; order Primates; family Hominidae; genus Pongo; species Pongo abelii. Next base: position 20,878,475 of record NC_072008.2, read on the forward strand.
AAAAAAGAGGAAAAACAAATTGTTAATATCACAAATAAAAAAGGACATCACTAAAAATAATATGGACATTAAGGGGATACTAAGGTAATACAGGTGAGCACCCCTTATATGAAATGCTTGGGACCACAAGTGTTTGGCACTTTGGAATTTTTCAGATTTTAGAATATTTGCATATACATAATGAAATATTTTAGGAGCGAGACCCAAGTCTAAACATAAAACTCATTTATGTTTTATGCACACCTTATACACATACCTTGAAGGTAGTTTTATACAATATTTCTTTTTTTTTGCACAAAACAATGTTTTATACATGAGGTTAGGTGTAAAATTTTCCACTCGCGGCATCATGATGGTGCTCAAAAAGATTCAAATTTTGGAGCATTTTGGATTTCAGATTTTTGGAGTAGGGATGTTTAACCTGTATTATATACAAATTTCTTTCAATTGAGTTTACATTTTTGATAAAATGGAAAATTCTCTTAAAGTTTTTTTTGAAAAATTCAAATTACTAAATTGACAAGAGAAGAAATAGAAAATCTGAACTGTACTATATCTAAAGCACAGGCAACTGAAGAAAAGTTGACAAATTGGATCACATTAAACTAAAAACCTTCTCCATAACAAAGTAAACAATCAACAAAGTGAAGAGACAACCTACAGAATGTGAGAAAACATTTGCAAAAAGCTGAATAAGCTGACAAGGGATTAATAACCAGACTATATAGGAACTCAAGCAATAGCAAAAAATCCAATTATAAATCATTCTGTTATAAAGACACATGCACATATGTTTATTGCAGCACTATTCACAATAGCAAAGACATGTAATCAACCTAAATGCCCACCAGTAATAGACTGGATAAAGAAAATGTGGTGCATATACACCATGGAACACTATGCAGCCATAAAGAGAATGAGATGATGTCCTTTGCAGGGACATGAATGGAGCTGGAGGCCATTATCCTTAGCAGACTAACACAGGAACAGAAAACCAAATACTGCATGTTCTCACTTATAAGTGGGAGCTAAATGATGAGAACACATGAACACATAGAGGGGAACAAGAAACAATGGGGCCTATTGGAGAGTGGAGGATGGGAGGAAGGAAAGGATCAAGAAAAATAACTAGCCTGTCCTAGCCAAGGGAAGCCATGATAGATGGTACCTGGAAACTCGGGACACTCCCACCCTAATACTGCGCTTTTCCAACAGTCTTAGCAAACGGCACACCAGGAGATTATATCCCGTGTCTGGCTCGTTGGGTCCCATGCCCATGGAACCTTGCTCACTGCTAGCATAGCAGTCCGAGATCAAACTGTGAGGCAGCACTGAGGCTGGGGGAGGGGCATCTGCCATTGCTGAGGCTTGACTAGGTAAACAAAGCGGCTGGGAAGCTCGAACTGGGTGGAGCCCACCGCAGCTCAAGGAGGCCGGCCTGCCTCTGTAGACTCCACCTCTGGGGGCAGGGCATAGCTGAACAAAAGGCAGCAGAAACTTCTGCAGACTTAAATGTCCCTGTCTGACAGCTTTGAAGAGAGCAGTAGTTCTCCCAGCATGGAGTTTGAGATCTGAGAATGGACAGACTGCCTCCTCAAGTGGGTCCCTGAACCCCGAGTAGCCTAACTGGGAGATACCTCCCAGTAGGGACCGACTGATACCTCATACACCCGGGTGCTCCTCTGAGACCAAGCTTCCAGAGGAAGGATTGGGCAGCAATATTTGCTGTTCTGCAACCTCTGCTGGTGATACCCAGGCAAACAGGGTCTGGAGTATACCTCCAGCAAACTCCAGCAGACCTGCAGCTGAGGGTCCTGTTAGAAGGAAAACTAACAGATAGGAATAGCATCAACACCAACAAAAAGGACATCCACACCAAAACCCCATCTGTAAGTCACCATCATCAAAGACTAAAGGTAGATAAAACCACAAAGATGGGGAGAAACCAGAGCAGAAAAGCTGAAAATTCTAAAAATCAGAGTGCCTCTTCTCCTCCAAAGGATCACAGCTCCTCGCCAGCAACGTAAAAAAGCTGGATGGAGAATGATTTTGAAAGGTGACAGAAGTAGGCTTCAGAAGATCGGTAATAACAAACTTCTCTGAGCTAAAGGAGGATGTTCAAACCCATCACAAAGAAGCTAAAAACCTTGAAAAAAGATCAGATGAATGGCTAACTAGAATAAACAGCATAGAGAAGACTTTAAATGACCTGATGGAGCTGAAAGCCATGGCACGAGAACTACGTGATGCATGCACAAGCTTCAGTAGCCAATTGGATCAAGTGGAAGAAAGGGTATCAGTGATTGAAGATCAAATGAATGAAATGAAGGGAGAAGAGAAGTTGAGAGAAAAAAGAGTAAAAAAAAATGAACAAAGCCTCCAAGAAATATGGGACTATGTGAGAAGACCAAATCTACGTTTGATTGTTGTACCTGAAAGTGACAGGGAGAATGGAAACAAGTTGGAAAACACTCTTCAGGATATTATCCAGGAGAACTTCCCCAACCGAGCAAGGCAGGCCAACATTCAAATTCAGGAAATACAGAGAATGCCACAAAGATACTCTTCAAGAAGAGCAACTCCAATACACATAATTGTCAGATTCACCAAGGTTGAAATGAAGGAAAAAATGTTAAGGGAAGCCAGAGAGAAAGGTCAGGTTACACACAAAGGGAAGCCCATCAGACTAACAGCTGATCTCTCAGCAGAAACCCTACAAGCCAGAAGAGAGTGGGGGCCAATATTCAACATTCTTAAAGAAAAGAATTTTCAACCCAGAATTTCATATCTAGCCAAACTAAGCTTCATAAGTGAAGGAGAAATAAAATCCTTTACAGACAAGCAAATGCTGAGAGATTTGGTCACCACCAGGCCTGCCTTACAAGAGCTCCTGAAGGAAGCACTAAACATGGAAAGGAACAACTGGTACTAGCCACTGCAAAAACATGCCAAATTGTAAAGTCCTTCGATGCCAGGAAGAAACTGCATCAACTAACGAGCAAAATAACCAGCTAACATCATAATGACAGGATCAAATTCACACATAACAATATTAACCTTAAATGTAAATGTGCTAAATGCCCCAATTAAAAGACACAGACTGGCAAACTGGATAGAGTCAAGACCTATCAGTGCGCTGTATTCAGGAAACCCATCTCACTTGCAGAGACACACATAGCCTCAAAATAAAGGGATGGAGGAAGATCTACAAGCAAATGGAAAGCAAAAAAAAGCAGGGGTTGCAATCCTAGTCTCTGATAAAACAGACTTTAAACCAACAAAGATCAAAAGAGACAAAGAAGGCCAATACATAATGCTAAAGGGATCAATTCAACAAGAAGAGCTAACTATCCTAAATATATATGCACCCAATACAGGAGCACCCAGATTCATAAAGCAAGTCCTTAGAGACCTACAAAGAGACTTAGATCCCCACACAATAATAATGGGAGACTTTAACACCCCACTGTCAACATTAGACAGATCAATAAGACAGAAAGTTAACAAGGATATCCAGGAATTGAACTCAGCTCTGCACCAAGCAGACCTAATAGACATCTACAGAACTCTCCATCCCAAATCAAGAGAATATACATTCTTCTCAGCACCACATGGCACTTATTCCAAAATTGACCACATAGTTGGAAATAAAGCACTCCTCAGCAAATGTAAAAGAACAGAAATTATAACAAACTGTCTCACAGACCACAGTGCAATTAAACTAGAACTCAGGATTAAGAAACTCACTGGAAACCGCACAACTACATGGAAACTGAACAACCTGCTCCTGAATGACTACTGAGTACATAACGAAATGAAGGCAGAAATAAAGATGTTATTTGAAACCAACGAGAACAAAGACACAACATACCAGAATCTCTGGGACACATTTAAAGCAGTGTGTAGAGGGAAATTTATAGCATTAAATGCCCACAAGAGAAAGCAGGAAAGATCTAAAATTGACACCTTAACATCACAATTAAAAGAACTAGAGAAGCAAGAGCAAACACATTCAAAAGATAGCAGAAAGCAAGAAATAACTAAGATCAGAGCAGAACTGAAGGAGATAGAGACAAGAAAAACCCTTCGAAAAAATCAATGAATCCAGGAGCTGGTTTTTTGAAAAGATCAACAAAATTGATAGACTGCTAGCAAGACTAATAAAGAAGAAAAGAGAGAAGAATCAAATAGATGCAATAAAAAATGATAAAGGGGATATCACCACTGATCCCACAGAAATACAAACTACCATCAGAGAATACTATAAACACTTCTATGCAAATAAACTAGAAAATCTAGAAGAAATGGATAAATTCCTGGACACATACACCCTCCCAAGAGTAAACCAGGAAGAAGTTGAATTCCTGAATAGACCAATAACAGGCTCTGAAATTGAGGCAATAATTAATAGCCTGCCAACCAAAAAAAGTCCAGGACCAGATGGATTCACAGCCGAATTCTACCAGAGGTACAAAGGGGAGCTGGTACCATTCCTTCTGAAACTATTCCAATCAATAGAAAAAGACAGAATCCTCCCTAACTCATTTTATGAGGCCAGCATCATCCTGATACCAAAGCCTGGCAGAGACACAACAAAGAAAGAGAATTTTAGACCAATATCCCTGATGAACATCAATGCAAAAATCCTCAATAAAATACTGGTAAACCGAATCCAACAGCACATCAAAAAGCTTATCCACCATGATCAAGTTGGCTTCATCCCTGGGATGCAAGGCTGGTTCAACATATGCAAATCAATAAACGTAATCCAGCATATAAACAGAACCAAAGACAAAAACCACACGATTATCTCAATAGATGCAGAAAAGGCCATCGCCAAAATTCAACAGCCCTTCATGCTAAAAACTCTCAATAAATTAGGTATTGATGGGATGTGTCTCAAAATAATAAGAGCTATTTATGACAAACCCACAGCCAATATCATACTGAATGGGCAAAAACTGGCAGCATTCCCTTTGAAAACTGGCACAAGACAGGGATGCCCTCTCTCACCACTCCTATTCAACATAGTGTTGGAAGTTCTGGCCAGGGCAATTAGGCAGGAGAAAGAAATAAAGGGTATTCAATTAGGAAAAGAGGAAGTCAAATTGTCCCTGTTTGCAGATGACATGATCGTATATTTAGAAAATCCCATTGTCTCAGCCTAAAATCTCCTTAAGCTGATAAGCAACTTTAGCAAAATCTCAGGATACAAAATCAATGTGCAAAAATCACAAGATTCCTATACACCAATAACAGACAAACAGAGAGCCAAATCATGAGTGAACTCCCATTCACAATTGCTTCAAAGAGAATAAAATACCGAGGAATCCAACTTACAAGGGATGTAAAGGACCTCTTCAAGGAGAACTACAAACCACTGCTCAACAAAATAAAAGAGGACACAAGCAAATGGAAGAACATTCTGTGCTCATGGATAGGAAGAAGCAATATTGTGAAAATGGCCATACTGCCCAAGGTAATTTGTAGATTCAATGCCATCCCCATCAAGCTGCCAATGACTTTCTTCACAGAACTGGAAAAAACTACTTTAAAGTTCATATGGAACCAAAAAAGAGCCCGCATTGCCAAGACAATCCTAAGCCAAAAGAACAAAGCTGGAGGCATCACGCTACCTGACTTCAAACCATAGTACAAGGCTATAGTAACCAAAACAGCATGGTACTGGTACCAAAACAGAGATATAGACCAAGGGAACAGAGCAGAGCCCTCAGAAATAATACCACACATCTACAACCATCTGATCTTTGACAAACCTGAGAAAAACAAGCAGTGGGGAAAGGATTCCCTATTTAATAAATGGTGCTGGGAAAACTGGCTAGCCATATGTAGAAAGCTGAAACTGGATCCCTTCCTTACACCTTATACAAAAATCAATTCAAGATGGATTAAAGACTTAAATGTTAGACGTAAAACCATAAAAACCCTAGAAGAAAACCTAGGCAATACCATTCAGGACATAGGCATGTGCAAGGACTTCATATCTAAAACACCAAAAGCAATGGCAACGAAAGCCAAAATTGACAAATGGGATCTAATTAAACTAAAGAGCTTCTGCACAGCAAAAGAAACTACCATCAGAGTGAACAGGCAATCTACAAAATGGGAGAAAATTTTTGCAATCTACTCATTTGACAAAGGGCTAATATCCAGAATCTACAATGAACTCAAACAAACTTACAAGAAAAAAACAACCCCATCAAAAAGTTGGTGAAGGATATGAACAGACACTCCTCAAAAGAAGACATTTATGCAGCCAGCAGACACACTGAAAAATGCTCATCATCACTGGCCATCAGAGAAATGCAAATCAAAACTGGTGTGAGATACCATCTCACACCACTTAGAATGGCGATCATTAAAAAGTCAGGAAACAACAGGTGCTGGAGAGGATGTGAAGAAATAGGAACACTTTTCCACTGTTGGTGGGAGTGTAAACTAGTTCAACCATTGTGGAAGACAGTGTGGCAATTCCTCAAGGATCCAGAACTAGAAATACCATTTGACCCAGCCATCCCATTACTGGGTATATACCCAGAGGATTATAAATCATGCTGCTATAAAGACACATGCACACGTATGTTTAGTGCGGCACTATTCACAACAGCAAAGACTTGGAGCCAATCCAAATGTCCATCAGTGATAGAGTGGATTAAGAAAATGTGGCACATATACATCATGGAATACTATGCAGCCATAAAAAATGATGAGTTCATGTTGTTTGTAGGGACGTGGATAAAGCTGGAAACCATCATTCTCAGCAAACTATTGCGAGGACAAAAAAGCAAACACTGCGTGTTCTCACTCATAGGTGGGAATTGAACAATGAGAACACTTGGACACAGGAGGGGGAACATCACACACTGGGGCTTGTTGTGGGGTGGGGAGCTAGGGAGGGATAGCATTAGGAGATATGCCTAATGTAAATGATGTGTTAATGGGTGCAGCACACCAACATGGCACATGTATACATATGTAACATACCTGCACATTGTGCACATGTACCCTAGAACTTAAAGTAGAATAATAAAAAAAAAGAAAATGTGGCACATATACACCATGGAATACTATGCAGCCATAAAAAAGAATGAGTTCACATCCTTTGTAGAGACATGGATGAAGCTGGAGACCATCATTCTAAGCAAACTATCGCAAGGACAGAAAACCAAAAACCGCATGTTCTCACTCATTGGTGGGAATTGAACAATGGGAACACATGGACACAGGGTGGGGAACATCACACACCGGGTCCTGTCGTGGGGTAGGGGAAGGGGGGCGGGATAGCATTAGGAGGAACACCTAATGTAAATAATGAGTTAATGGGTGCGGCACACCAACCTGGCACATGTATACATATGTAACAAACCTCCACGTTGTGCACATGTACCCTAGAATTTAAAGTATAATTAAAAAAAGAAAAATAACTAATGGGTAGTAAGCTTAATATCTGGATGATGAAATAATCTGTACAACAAACCCCCATGACACAGGTTTACCTACGTAACAAACCTGCACATGTACTCCTAAACTTAAAATAAATAAAAAAAAAAACAAAAAATAGGCAAAAGATCTGAATAGACATTTCTCCCAACACACTAATGGCCAACGACTATATTAAAAAAATGTTTAACATCACTAATCATCAGGGAAATGTAAATCAAAACCACAGTGAAACATCATCTCACCCCAGTTAAAATGGCTATTTGTAAAAAAGACACAAAATAACAAATGCTGGTGGGGATGCAGAGAAAGAAGAACACTCATACACTGTTGGTGGGAATGCAACTTAGTACAAGCACTATGAAACACAGTATGTGGGTTTCAGAAGAAAGGCCTTGAAATGTTCCCAATGCGTAGTATTGATAAATACACGAGATGATGGATGTCCAAATACCCTGACTTGATAATTACACAGTCTATGCATAAAACAAAATGTCACATGTACCCCATAAATATGGGCAAATATTATGTATCAATAAAAAAACCTAAAAATTGAACTACCACATGATCCATCAATTCCACTGCTGGGAATATATCCAAAAGAAAGGAAATCAGCTTATTGAGAAGATATCTGAACTCCTATTTTTAATGTACACTATTCATGATGGCTAAGCAATGGAATCAACAGAAGTTTCCATCAGTGGATGACTGGATAAAGAAAATGTGGTATAGGCCCGGCACGGTGGCTCATGCCTGTAATCCCAGCACTTTTGGGAGGCCGAGGCGGGTGGATCACAAGGTCAGGAGATACAGACCATCCTGTCTAACACGGTGAAACCCCATCTCTACTAAAAATACAGAAAAAGTAGCAGGGCGTGGCGGCGGGCGCCTGTAGTCCCAGCTACTCAGGAGGCTGAGGCAGGAGAATGGCCTGAACCCGGGAGGCGGAGCTTGCAGTGAGCCAAGATTGCACCACTGCACTCTAGCGTGGGTGACAGAGCAAGACTCCGTCCCCCCTCCCCCCAAAAAAAGAAAAAAGAAAATGTGGTATATATACACAATGGAATATTATTCCACCACAAAAAAAAGAATGAAATCCTGCCATTTGTAAAAACATGAATAGATCTGGAGGACATTATGTTAAGTGAAATAAACCAGGCACAGAAAGACAAGTATCACATGTTCTCACTCACATGTGGGAGCTAAAAAAGTGGATCTCATGGAAGCAGTGAATAGAATGGTCGTCACCACAGGTGAAGGATAAAGAGGGTTTAGTTGATGGGTACAAACATACAGTTAGATAGGAAAAGTATGATCAAGTGTTTGGTAGCACAATAGGGTGACTATAGTTAAAATAATGTATTGTGTATTTCAAAATAACTAGAAGACTAGATTTAGAATATTCCCAACACAAGGAAATGATAAATGTTTGAGGTAAATGTTTGATGGATATCCCAATTACCAAGATTTGATCATTACACATTATATGTTTGCTTTTTAAATGTTTTAAAATTATTTTAAAAATTTGTGGGTACAGAGTAGGTGTATAGCACGTACCCCATAAATATGTACCATAAATATGTATCCATGAATTTTTTAACCAAACACCGCATATTCTCACTCATAGGTGGGAATTGAACAATGAGAACACATGGACACAGGAAGGGGAACATCACACTTCGGGGACTGTTGTGGGGTGGGGGGAGTGGGGAGGGATAGCATTGGGAGATATACCTAATGCTAGATGACGAGTTAGTGGGTGCAGCGCACCAGCATTGCACATGTATACATATGTAACTTACCTGCACATTGCGCACATGTACCATAAAACCTAAAGTATAATAATAATAATAATAATAATAATGATAATAAAAACAAAGAAAAAAATAATAAAATAAAAAGCTTAAAAATTAAAAAAAAAAGGATTTATTGGTGAGTAATATTCCTTTATATTGATAAATAGTATTCCATTGTGGATAGAAAGAGTTTGTTTATCCACTTATCTGTTGATTAACATTTGAGTTGTTTCCAGTTTTTTTATTTGTGTTGCAAATAAAGCTGTTGTGAACATTTGTGTGCAAAAAAAAAAAAAAATGAAATTCCTGATAAAAATTATTCACACAAAAACTTCAGACCCCTATGGCTTACCTGTGGATTCCATCAAACATTTAAGGAGGAAATAATGCCAATCCTTTGTAAACTGTTTCAGAAAATAGAAGTGGAAAGAATACCTCTCAACTTAAAACCAAGGCCAGCAAAAAAACTAATGACAAAATTTCACAATACGTTTGAAGAAAATAAACTTACAGACTAATATATTTTATGAACTTAGATGCAAAAGTCCTTAACTAAACAAAAGTGAATTGAACCTAACAATATATAGCAATATATAAAAAGGACAATATGTCATGATTAAGTGGGATTTATCTCAAGAATATAAGATTGGTTTAATTTATAAAAATCAACGTAATTAACCATTAACAGAATAAGACAAAAAAGATAATATTATCTCAATATTATTGATGAAAAATAGTATTTGACCAAAATTGTACATCTATTTATCAAAAACCTAGGACTAAAGGGAACTTTGTCAATCTGATTGAGGATATCTCCAAAAAAACTACAGCTAACACCCTAGCTAATGGTAAAATATTGAGCATGTTCCCTTAAGTTTGGGAGCAAACTAAAGATATTATCTTTCACCATTTCTACAAACCAATGTATTCGATGGAGGTCCTGCCCAGTGTGACAAGGCAAGAAAAAAAAAAAAAACAGCATACAAATTGGAAGGGAGAAGTAAAACTATTGTATTTGTAGACAACATGATTTTTACATTCAAAATCTTGTCATCTAAAAACAACTGCTAGGACTAATTAGTGAATATATCAAAGGCACAGGATACAGGGTCAATATTAAAATCCAATTTTATTTCTAGATACTTGCAGCAAGTCATTGAATAATAAAATTTAGGGATTCCATTTGTAATAGTGTCAAAAAACATAAATACTTATTAGTACATTTCACAAATACTAGCTAAACCACTACACTGAAAACAAAATATTGCTGGAAAAAATTATAAAAGGCCTAAATAAATGGAACAATATACCATGTTAAATGGATTGTAAAACTTGAAATTGTTAAGATGTCATTTTTGTCCAATTTGATCTATAAATCTGATACTACTCCAATCTGAATACTAGCAGGCTTTTAAAAATAGAATTTGAAAAGCTGATTCTAAAATTTATATGGAAATGCAGAGAACTATAGTCAAATAATCCTGAAAAAGACACAAAGGCTGGGCCCTTGCACCTCCTAACTTGCAAGGCTTACTCTAAAGCAATATTAGTCAAAGTGGTGTCATATTGGCAAAAAGGTAGACAACGAATGCAAGAAAATAAAGAACACAGAAATAGAACTACACTTATAAGTCCATTGATTTTTAATATATACACTAAAGCAATTCAGTGGGAAAATTAACCTCAGTGTATGGTTCTTGACAAACTGGATATCCATATAGAAAATAATGAACATTGGCCCCATACACAAACACCAACTCAAGTTGCACTATAGACATGAATGCAAAAGGTAAAATTATAAAGCTTCTAGAAGAAAGTTACTAGAGAATATTTTTGCTATCTGGGGGAATGAAAAGATTTCTTGGGGCATAGAAATCAGTAAATGTAAAAGAAAACAACTGATAATTTAGATTTCATCAAAATTTAAAACTTCCGCTTATTAGACAGTTAAGAAAATGTGAAGGCAAGCCATAGTCTGTTAGAAAATTTTCACAATACAAACCGGGCGTGGTGGCTCACGCCTGTAATCCCAGCACTTTGAGAGGCCCAGGCAGGCGGATCACCTGAGGTCGGGAGTTCAAGTCCAGCCTGACCAACATAGAGAAACCCTGTCTCTACTAAAAGTACAAAATTAGCTGGGTGTGGTGGTGCTTGCCTGTAATCCGAGCTACTTGGGAGGCTGAGGCAGGAGAATTGCTTGAACCCGGGAGGTAGAGGTTGCAGTGAGCCCAGATTGTGCAATTGCACACCTGCCTGGGCAACAAGAGCGAAACTCTGTCTCAAAAAAAAAAAAAGAAAAGAAAAGAAAATTTTCACAATACAGAGATCTGACAAAAGACTTGTAGTAAAGATATTTAAAGAATGCTTTTAGTGCATATATAAAGCATATATAAAGGCAGTCAATCCAATATAAATGGTGAAAATACCAGAACAGACACTTAAAAATGGGAGATACACAAATGCCCAATAACACATAGAAAAGTGTTCAAATTTATTAGTTATCAAGGAAATGGAAGTTAAAACCACACTGAGCTTTTAAAACCATTATTCAACCACAAGAATGGTTAAGTTAAAATGACTGACAGCGCCAAATTTTGTTAAGGATATGGGGCCACTCATATATTACTGGTGGGAATGAAAAATAATAAAGTCATCTTGGAAAACTGCTTAACAATCTTTTATACAGCTAACTACACATTTACTATGTAACCCAGCAATCCTACTCCTATATATTTATTTGAGAGAAATGAAAGCATTGCTCCAAAAAACCACTTGTACAAGAAACTTCATAGCTACTTTATTCATCATAGCCTCAAACTGGAAACAACTCAAATTGGTGGTATCATCATACAGTGAAATATTCCTCAGCAACAAACAAATAGTGAGCTAGGAATACATGAAGCAACATGAATGATCTCAAAATCATTATGTTGAGTGAAAAAAGAGAGCGCATACTTTATGTCAAGAACAGGCAAACATAATCAATAATAAAAATTAGAACAGTGATTGTCTATGAGAATGTGGGAATTGATTCAAGGAGGCATGAGGAAATTTTCTAAAGTGATGGAAATGTTCTGTATTTTGACTGAGATATTGGTTGCATGAGTGGACTCATTTGTCAAAACTAATAAAATTGTACCTTAATACAATTAATATTTCACTACATGTAAATTTTACCCCAATTAAGAAAATCTTTAGGGAAAGGTTATTTTTTGGCCATTGGTTCATTAGTGATGAACCCTACAAGCCAGGTTAATGAGTTTGGACTTTATCCTGTATGTGACAGGTCTTCAGTAGAGATTTTTAATCAGGCACTGAATATATTTATTTTTTAAGGAACACATTTCTGAGAAAAAGTGTAAAAGACAGATTGGAGAGGGGAGTATCTGGAGGCTATTGCAAGTCCAGGCAAGAAGTGGTGAAGCATGAAACTAGGGCAGTGGAAGTGGGTGTGAGGGACTTGACAGATGGGAGAAACATCACGGAGTCAATATCAATGGAAATATATAGTGAGGTTGGTGAGACACAAAGAGGAGTTGAGGATGGCTTGCCATTTGCCAAAGCAAATATCATAGTTGAGTTTTTATTAGGGAAAGGGCATGAAGGGTTGAGGGGGCAGAAAATACATTGTCCTAGATGAGGTCAGACTGTCTGCAGGACACCCATGTGGAGTTTTCCAACCAGCACTGGCAAGTATGGATATGGAACGTAAGAGAGTGACCATGACTACAATCAAGGGTAGAGATAAAAGTTAGGTGGCTGGAGAAAATAAGCAGAGTGGGAGAGGAGAAGAGGGTTAAAGGCAGTACTACATAAGGGATCTCAGACTTGGTAGCTTGTACTAAGCTTGTGAGTTCAGAGAGAATTGTGCAAAGCTTCTAAACAGTAAAAATATGACCTTCTCACATTCACAAAACCCTAAATGCCCCCATGTTTAAATCCTACAGACTTCTGTCATTTTACCTCCTTCCTACCACTGATAACACCTACGAAGAAGGACAAAGGAGGGTAGGTTTGATGATAAGTAATTGGTGTCAATACTCAACACCCTGTCAGGAGCCACTGTTGGCTTGAAGGAATGTAACAGAGGTCATAATACAGGGCGACACAAGTGGCACATTTAACTCACTTTGGGAACTTGGAGCTGAGAGTTGCAGAATGTTAAGTGGCAGGTAGCATTTTGCGACTTTTCTATTTTAGTGACATCTTATTAGTCATTTAAATATCAGATGAAAACCCACGTAAAAACCTTTTTGCTTTTCTTTCTGCTGATGGTTGTGGCAGCAGCTGGTAGTGGTGGTGGTGAGTCCTTCAAGTGGCATTTATAGTGACAATGGTTGAATGGGTCCCTCCTTTTGGTAGTCCCCTTCCCCACAGCTTCAGATTGAAGAAGCAGGCAACAGAACCTACAGAACAGCTAATTTTAAGGTAAAACCAGGGAACTGGGCTCAGTGAAGTTTAGAGAAAAAGAGATGGGAAAAATGAGGAAAGAAGAGCAGACAAACGCTAGGAAAAAGCATCAACGCAGAGTGTGGTCAACAATATTGAATACTGCCAAGAGGTCAGTAGGATAAATATTTGGCATTGATAATTCCATTTGGAAGTTAGGGTGCTGTAGAAGAGAGTTAAGGACAATTTCCTTATGAAAGCCAGATTGCAAGGAACTGACGAGTGGAGAATAAAGTGTAGGCATCAAGCGCACCTCTTATTTTGAAAAGGTCACAGTAAAGAAGAATGTGTGTTGGGGGGCGGGGGCTGAGTACAGTGTCTTGCAGAAGAACCATCCCTGGGAAGGAACTATTCAGGAAATTAAAATTGAAGTATGCTTAATGGATAAGGTGAAAGATCAAGTGGAAAATCAGACTGAAACTGAAGAAAGGAGAAAGAAATAGAAATGCAGGGAGCAGGAGAAAAAATATGAAAGCCTACATATGGTCTGTCCCTCAAATTCCAGATACACCATGGATCAGGACAGGAGGAACCTCTCTTCATTGACAAGGTTCTCTACCTTCCTTCTTTCATTCTAGGCTACATTGACAACTATCTGCTATTCAATTACTCCTGAGTGGTCCAGGCACCCCTCAAACTCAACATACTTGTAAATCAACAATCATTATTTCCAAAACTTATTCTCTCTCCTGCTTTTCATATTTCAACTAATCACACCCTCCTCCTTGCATTGATAAATAAAGTCCTACATCTGTATGTGGCACACCAGAAGTATTCAAACTTCGTAAAGACTTGAGTTAGATAATAAACATTCTATAGCTCTAGGGACCAGGTTCTCTGATTCAACCACCTGGCCTCTAACCACTCTCAAAGAGCCTGTTTTCAATAGCCTGGGGCCTATATCCTCGCCCATGGAGCTTCACAACCAATGCAGACCTCAACTTACTCCTACAGAAGCTGGAAATTTCCGTTTTGACTTGATCTGTCTTGAAAGTGCAATCCATCTGGGTCTTGGCTGATGCCTGAAGGCCCGCCTCATTTACCAGTGGAATGATTAACTTGGTAGAACTATAGACTGCTAAATCCACATACTTTTTTTTTTTTTTAATTGAGACAGAGTCAGTCTCAGTCTGTTGCCCAGGCCAGAGTACAGTGGCATGATCTCAGCTCACTGCAACCTCTGCCTCCTGGGTTCAAACAATTCTCACACCTCAGCCTCCCGAGTAGCTGGGATTACAGGCGCCTGCCACCATGCCCAGATAATGCTTGTATTTTTATAGAGATGGGTTTCACCATGTTGGCCAGGCTGGTCTCCAACTCCTAACCTCAGTTGATCCACCCACCTTGGCCTCCCAAAGTGCCGGGACTATAGGGGTGAGCCACTGTGCCCGGCCTAAATCCACATACTTTTTTTTTTTTTAACTTTTATTTTAGGTTCCCGGGTATATGTGCAGGTTTGCTATATAGGTAAGTTATGTGTCATGGGGGTTTGGTGTACAGATTATCTCATCACCCAGGTAATAAGCATAGTCCCCAATAGGTAGTTTTTCAATTTTCTCCCATCTTCCAACCTCCACCCTTAAGTAGGCCCCAGTGTTTGTTGTTCCCTTCTTTGCATCCATGTATTCTCAAGGTTTAGCTCTCGCTTATAAGTGAGAATATGTGGTATTTGGTTTTCTGTTCCTGTGTTAGTTTGCTTAGAATGATGGCCTCCAGCTCCATCCATATTACTGCAAAGGACATGATCTCATTCTTTTTTTATGACTGCGTAGTATTCCATGGTGTATACATGCCACATTTTCTTTATCCAGTCTACCACTGATGGGCATTTAAGTTAATTCCATGTCTTTGCTATTGTGAATAGTGCTACAATGAACATACGCATGCAGGTGTCTTTATGGTAGAATTATTTCTAATACTTTAGGTCTATACCCAGTGATGAGATTGCTGGGTCAAATGGTAATACAGTTTTAAGTTCTTTTTTTTATTTTTATTTTTATTATTATTATTATTATTATTATTATTATACTTTAGGCTCTATGGTACATGTGTTTTAAGTTCTTTGAGAAATTGCCAAACTGCTTTCCACAATGACTGAACTAATTTGCATTCAGCATTACCTTTTTTCTGCAACCTCTCCATCATCTGTTATTTTTTTATTTTTATTTTTTATTATACTTTAAGCTCTGGAATACATGTGAACATGCAGATTTTTTACATAGGTGTACATGTGCCATGGTGGTTTGCTGCACCCATCAACCCATCATCTACATTAGGTATTTCTCCTAATGATATCCTTCCCCTAGCCACCCAACCCTGACAGGCCCTGGTGTGTGATGTTCCCCTCCCTGTGTCCATGTGTTCTCATTGTTCAGCTCCCACTTATGAGTGAGAACATGCGGTGTTTGGTTTTGTATTCCTATGTTAGTTTGCTGAGAATGATGGTTTCCACCTTCATCCATATCCCTGCAAAGGACGTGAACTCATCCTTTTCTATGGCTGCATAGTATTCTATGGTGTATATGTGCCACATTTGCTTTATCCAGTCTATCATTGATGGGTTGGTTCCAAGTCTTTGCTATATTTATTGAACAATGCTTCAATAAATATACGGGTGCATGTGTCTTTATAATAGAATTATTTATAATCCTTTGGGTATATAGCCAGTAATGGGATTGCTGGGTCAAATGGTATTTCTGGTTCTAGATCCATGAGGAATCGCCATATTGTCTTCCACAATGGTTGAACTAATTTACACTCCCACCAACAGTGTAAAAGCGTTTCTATTTCTCTGAAAACTTCCTATTAAGACAACTTCCTATTAAGACTCTAAAACTCTACTAGAAAAAAACACAAAAACATCTTCCAAAATGTTCACTGCTAGTTTCTTTAGATATGCACAAGTTACAAAGTATAGAAGACAATATATTTATGCTCTTGGATGAAGAATTTAACAATATTAAACATAAATCTGAATAACTCAAAGTACTGAGTATAATTTTACTAAGCAACAAATCTTGAAGTATAAATTCATGCTCATTAAAGGACTAGAGAGTTTTAATTTTTCATACAAAGTTAAGGAAGACACTATTATACATTAATTTCTAGCTACAATGCTTAAAGTGCCCATCAAATTATTTTTCTTTTTAAGTAGTTTTTAAAAAATATTTTTCAGTTACATTATTCAACATATACATTTCCTTGATGTGCTTCCCTTTAATATAGATTTATTGTGCCTAGACACAAACGTTAACCTGCCTTATTTTAAGTATATATTTTTTAAATTATGTCTCAGAGTACATCTGTTCTCCATAATTCAACAGTTTTAACATTTTAGCTTTATTCTTTCCAAATAGGCGAAATTCCTTAAAACTGGGATCATTTTGATCTATTTTGGTTTTAAAAATATATTCTTACGGTCCTTGGTCACCTCTCAATATATGAAGCCACGAGTCTTTTGACACACTCACATCTCCAAAATATTCTTTGCCCTCTAATTCCCATTCCAAACTCCTAGAAAAACAAACTTTCCCATGAACCTTCAAGAACTCTCTTTTATGGGTACAACTTCCCCACATTCAAATCCTCTTCTTGGAGATTTCCTCCATCTCCTTGTTGATACTGACAGCCAGGGCTTTCCCCAAAGACTCAGCTTCACCTAAAATCCTCTCAAGTGGGAGCAACTCTTTTTTCTACACCTCTTCAGTTCCCATGCTGCTTTTAAGATATTGTTCTTCCATATTTTTGGAGAAGCACTTCCCATTAATGTTCATGCCATTGGCTTATTATGGAAGAATGAAATTCCCCTCTGTTTTTAGTTACTCTGTATGGTCACTTATTTTATGTGGAAAATAACTTTTCAATGAGAAGCCTTTAGACCTGTTCCTAGTTGTAAGAGGATCTACATCGTCTTTTATAGTGGATAAGAAATTAAGACTAGATCAGTACAGTTATAATGAGAGTTAATTATTCCAAGGATGATGAATAAATTCAACCTCCAGTGGTTAATCAATGTTAAATATGGAATCCAGAATTCACAGTAATTCACCATGAACCATTCACAATTTTAAGTGAAAAAAATTGGCTTTCTACCCAAACATCTTAACAAATGTAGTTTCTGAAACCAACAATGATATTCTCAAGGTTATGAGTCAATAGTTCTTAGAACTATTTTTAAAAATCTCTCAATGTTATACGGAGCCTTTCTGCCAGTTTTAGTAATTATAACTAGACAGAAATTTGACTTCATGATGAGAATATATTGCATAAATATATATTTAACTCAAATTTTATGCTAGTTGGTTTATAGTTATTCCCTAACCTTGGTTCTTCTCTGTCTAAATAAAAGCTAATGGCTAACCTAGTGCATTGTCTGTACAAACTACTTGTGTTAACAACTTCTTTAACGTTTCCCATTAAGAGCTGCTAAGGACGTAGAGCCATGAATAATTTTAATACAGGCTGAACAAAGTTAATGTGCATATATATAAATTATGAGATATATATTATTAAACATATTATATATTTATATATATTCATTTTAATTGCCACAGAATAAACCATTTTTTCACCTTCCTCATTGTTGTCATCTACCAAATCCCCTCCCTTCCCCGCAATCCATTGAAGATATTAATGTAAGCGTTACTGACTTCCTCTATACCCAAACACCTGCCATTATCCTGGACACTATGTAAGCCACAAACATGCAGTGTTATGCACTGAGCTGTGTCTACTCAAAGTTAACATGTTTGAAGTCCTAACCCCCAGTACCTCAAAATGTGACTGTATTTGGAGATAGGGTCTTTAACGCAGTAATTATGGTTAAATGAGGCAATTAGGGTGGGCCTTAATCCAATATAACTGGTAACTTTATAAGAAGAGGATATTAGGACACAGACACATACAGAGGGAATTCCATATGAAGACACAAGAAGAAGACAGTCATGTAAAAACTAAGGGGAGAACACTCAGAAGTAACCAGCCCTGCTGACACTTTGAGTTCAGACTTCTAGTCTTCTGAATTGAGAAAATAAATTTCCGTTGTTTAAGCTACCCAGTCTGTGATATTTTGTTTTGACAGCCTTAGCAAACTAATACATGCAGTATCTAGTATGTGCCAGACATGTTTTAAGTGATTTACTTCTATTAACTCATTTAATGTTTACAAGACCTATATGAAGTGGGCAGATGAGGAAAATGAGGCACAGAGAAATTAAATAGCTTCCTAAACTAACATAGCTAGTGAATGGCAGAGTTAGAAGCCAGGTTGTCTGATTTCAGTAAAGAAGCTATTGATCATGGTGCTTGAAGCCTGCATGCACTGGGTATGCTGTTAGTCTTTATTTAGCTGGAAAGGCATAAAAGTTAGAGGCTATTTACATAAGTTATCCACTGCACTTTGCTCTGTTGGGTGACTTCAGTATCTATGTGGAGTTTTAGCCCCTCCGTTGCATGACCTCAGGTTCACCTGTGACTACTGTCCTATTACTCTTCTTCCATTTAGGGCCAAGGGGTGTTAACAGTTATTCTTACTAGAATGTGTCCATTTACTTCAGTGTTACTCTTTAACCCATTGCAACATGGTTGCTTTGCCCGCCATGCCCCTGAAACAGCCATTACTAAGGTTACTTGCAACTTCCTTTCTGCTGAATACAATAAAACACTTTATATTTTATTTTGCATTTTTGAACAGGTAGTACATACATATATAAAACAATATTTTAAACATATAAGAGTAGAAGTGAAAAGAAAGTTTCTCCTTCCCATTAGTGTTTTCCAGCTTAGTTCCCATCTCAAGAAGCGATGGCAATCACCAGTTTTTTGTGTCTCTTTCTAGAGCTATTTTATGCAAAGATGAATGTAAGTGGTTTTTAATTTTTACAAAATCATAAGTTGAGCATACTAAAACACTATTCCATTCTTTATTGCTTTCACATAATGATAGATGTCTTTCCATATCAGTACATATAGAGCTCACTCATTCCTTTGAACAACTGCATAGAATTGTATTAATTTTATTAAATAGAAGTATTATGATTTATTTAACTCATCTTCTATAACACTTAGATTGTTTTAATATTTACAATCAATATTGCAATACATTTCCTCAAACGCATGTGTCAAGAATAGGTTGGGTAATACTTAGAGATGGAATTGCTAGGTCAAAGCAATTTTTGTTAATGTTGCTACATTAGACTCCATAGCAATTGTACCAATTTACACTCCCACAAGAAATATTTCAGAGAATGTTTCCCAATGCCCTCTCCAACAGAGTGTATTGATAGTGTCTTCTTGAAGTTTTCATTTGCATTTAAAAAATTTTAAGTAAGGTTGAGCAACTGTTTGTATATTTGAGATATATAAGTTTCCTTTCAACTGGCAGTTCCTAGCAATAAACACTGAGCATTATCTTACATGATTCCTGTTCAGAGTTGAATGACAATGATCACTGTGTCTTTTTTTCTCCTGGATGTGCCCTCTTTTATTGGCTTTCATAACACTGCTGTTGCATTTTTTCTTCTTCCTTACTGACTCCTTGTTTTCAGTGTCCCCTGTGGGGCTCTCTTCCTTTGCATATCTCTTAAATGCTGTTTTTTCTGGGCCGTGTCCTATACAGAGCAGGGACTAGAGTGAGGCAAGCAAGACTCCTAGGGCACCAAGTAAAAAGGTTCTCACTCTCAGGGTCTTCAAATGCAAGTCCAGCACTCGTACAACCCAGAGAGTGCATGCGGGGAAGGATAGGTAAGCATAATAGTAAGTATCCCCTGGCAGTTGCTTGCAATTTTCCCCCTTCATTTGCTGTTTCTTGAATATTTCTTTAAAACTGTTTTTTTTTTTTTTTTAGCTTTAAGCGATAAGCACTTCTGATATTAAAGAGAAAATGAGAGATTTGGATTCCTAGTAACTGTGTGTTATGTAACTCTAGGTGAGTCATTGTTCTGTAATAAAAGAGGATAGTCTCGAAGCTTATTACAGGCTGTCGAGGGTGGCAGTAGATGAAAATGATAACACAATTCCTTTTCCCTTTTCCATTTGTGAGAAAAGGAACATATTATGATATTATATGGCACATAAATTTGAAATAATTCAATTCTTGAGCATGGGTTTGGTAAAGACCTCAGAGTGTACATTTACTAATTATATCATGTCATGTAGTTTCATAATGTTATAGATTAATGGGGTGTTTCAAATAATAGTTTTCTTACATTGTTTCTGAACACTACAGGTTCTTTTAAATACAAATAATTAGAATGATTCTGGAATTTGTTTTTATGTTACAGGTTTGGACTCTATAGGTTAATATTTATACTGCTGTTATATTTTCTTAGACACCAAAATGACCAAAATTTGGAGAATTAGACATGAGAAGTGATACTCAGTATGATGGTTAATTTTGTGTCAACTCAACTGGTTCATATATGTTCAGAGTTGAATAAACACTATTTCTGGGTGTATCTGGGAGGGTGTTTCTGGACGAGATTAGCATTTGAATTGGTGGAGTGAGTAAAGCAGATGACCCTCCCCAATGTGGATGAGAATCATCCAGTTCACTGAGGGTCCAAATAGAACAAAAAAACGGAGGAATGTTGAATTAACTCTGCTGGCTGCATGAGCTGGACCATCGGTCATCTCCATCCCTGAGTATTCCATGTTCTCAGGCCTTCAGACTCACACTGGAATCTAAACCATTGGCAGTCTGGCTCTCAGGCTTTTGAAATACACCACTGTCTTTTATGGGTCTGCAGCTTGCAAATGGAAGATCAGGGGACCTCTCAGCCCCCATAATTGCATGTGAGCAAATATCTTATAATAAATATCTTCCTAGATAGGTAGATAATTGCAGTATGTTCATACTTATATAGATCTATCTATCTATATCTATCACATATATATCCTACTGGTTCTGTTTCTCTGGAGAACTCTGCTAGGATAGCAAAATTCAAAGGGTCAGGTTTTCGTGACCTTTTTAACTAGATTGTCAGATTAGATCATATATTACATATACTAGTGCTTTTTAAAAAATATAGTTTCTGAGGCCGGGCGCAGTGGCTCACACCTGTAATCCCAGCACTTTGGGAGGCCAAGGCAGGTGGATCACGAGGTCAGGAGATCGAGACCATCCTGGCGAACACGGTGAAACCCCATCTCTACTAAAACTACAAAAAAATTCCCCGGGCCTGGTGGCGGGTGCCTGTAGTCTCACCTATTTGGGAGGCTGAGGCAGGAGAATGGCACGAACCCGGGGGGTGGACCTTGCAGTGAGCGGAGATCGCGCCACTGCACTCCAGCCTGGGCAACAGAGCGAGACTCCGTCTCAAAATATATATATATATATATATAATATTATATATTATAAATAATTATAACTAGACAGAAATTTGACTTCATGATGAGAATATATTGCATAAATATATATTCAACTCAAATTTTATGCTAGTTGGTTTATAGTTGGTTTATATTCCCTAACCTTGATTCTTCTCTGTCTAAATAAAAGTTAATGGCTAACCTAGCGCATTGTCTGTATTATATAATATATATAGTTTCTAAAATTCAAACAGCAAGTGGTTAATATTTAATAATTAATTATTATAATAAAGGATTGATTTAGCATAAGTTTACATCTGATCACCTTTTGATATTTTTTATTAATATTTAGTCACTAAAATCTACTGCTTAACTTTATCTTGATTCTCCCTCCGGAACTAAATAAACATTGTGAATATCTTCTTTGTGCCAGATGGCTTCCAGACCATATGACTCTCCTTTCTTATGATTTCCAAGAAGTTTGATTGGAAAATTCTTGCAAGTCGTTTTACTTCCTTTTAAATTCTTCTCATTCTGCAAGTTGATCTTTTGTAATTTAAGGACTTTTCAGTTTTTCTATTTTTTGCTTATTGAATGGGTGCAATATCTTCTCCTATTTCCTAAGAATATTATGACAGCTTATTGAACTTTTACTTTATTTGCATAGTGTATGCTTTTTTTCAGGTCATATTTTCTCTTTGTTGGCTTTGATCGCTCACTCTTTTATATTCAATTATTTCCAGAATTGGGCAAACTTTTATTGTCTTTCTGTTTTCAAGATGGGAGACTAAAAGCCAATTGGGAGGAGCTCTGTTTCTAAAAATATTGACTAGCTTGTGTGAAAACAACATCCTGAAGAAAAGAACTGGCAAAACTGGATAAAACATGAGAAACATCTTTTTAAAGGCATCAGAGTCACCAAGACTGCGAGGACATGTAGAGCCAATATTTCAGAGAAAAAAAAATATAAGCCCAGAGAGGAAAGATAAACAGATTTTGTGACAATTTGAATGACAACAAAATAGATCCTAGAACATACTATGGAGGGATAGCCCAGGTAAACACTCTTGGCCTTCATTTCTGACCCGAAAAGGCTCCCTAAGAGTGAGGGTAAACCAGGATTATACCAGCTCTCACAAAGTCAGAAATTTAACTTTGAATCAGCTGAGTCTTTGATTGGATCACAGTGGTCTTTTAGACCAGCTGACTGCCAGAAGCAAGAATAAATTCTCTGTGGAGGAATAGAACATCCAGAGCATCAAATTATCTCTAAAAATGTCATATACATCATCTAGCATTCAGTGAAAGATAATCATGCACACAGCAACATGAATTGATGAAAAACTAATATAAAAATAAACACACAGGAAAACTGGAAAATGTAGTTACCAGGCATGGACTTTAAAATAGCTGTGATTAGTATTTTCAATAATTTAAGTGACAAGATGAATATCAGCAAGGAACTGGAAAATATAAAGTATTATCAAATGGAAATCTAAGAAGTGAAATATAACATATCTGAAATTAAGAACTCAATAGATGGATTTAATAGCACATTAGACATAGCTTAAAAGACACTAATAAAATGGAAGGTAGATCAGAAGAAAATATCTAGACTTAAAATGGAGAACAGAAGGATGGACAATACAGACAAGAGCATAAGAGACACATGAAACACAATGATAAAGTCTAACCCACATATGATTGAAGTTACAAAAGGAGAGAGAGCATAGAGCTGAAGTAATGTTTGAAGAGGCAATTTTTGAAAACTGATAAAAGATTTCATGTTATAGATTCAGGAAATGATGCAAGTCCAAAGCAGGAAGAAAATAAAAAAAAACTATACTGAGGCATTTAGTACTGAAACTGCTGAAAACCAAAGTCCATGAAAAGTATAATTTTTCATATGATTTACAATATAATTAGAATTAAACTATGTAACAGTAACACAAAATTGGAAAAGAAGTAAATGGAATAAATGATTTCCATGGTGTTTTTATTTGCTGGGAAGTGTTACCACTTTTGATTTGACTTTTGTAAGTCAAGGATATATTTTGTAATTTTAAGGGTAAACCCTGACGAGTAGGAGAAAATACATTGCTAAAAAGCAATAGAAGAAAGAAAACAATAAAAATGCTCAATTCAAGAGAAGGCCAGAAGGAGAGAAAAAAAAAAGAGATAAAACACAGGAAACAAACAATAAGAAGGATTAGACATTTAGGCTCATGTTACCATCTTTTCTGGAAGTAGAGCCGGCTTTTGATGACAATCTCCAATGTAATTCAAAAATCATGTTGTCTCCCAGAATATTCGTATAGTGACATAATTATTAGAGTACAATTATTTGATGTTTATTGTACTTTTGTCCTGAATGCCCATCACATGCAGTTTTAAAACAATCTTTACCTTTCAATTTTATTTTTTGTGAGAACTGATTTACTATAAAAGGATTATTTAGGACCCAATTGTTACCGGAATCTATAGGTATGCTTTTTGAGGCTTCCCTGTAGGCCAAGCATTAATAAATTGATCCCTCATATAGTCTGGATCAGGCTTTTCCTATATCTTATATTCTGACATTTCCTTACTATTATTCTGTAAGCTCCAATAGAGCTTACAGAAACAGTATCTTTACTGAATTTATACATTTATTGGTAACTCTGTAAGAGATGTGTTTAAAACAGCTCTTTCTTATTTGAAAAAAAATCCCCTATCATTGCAATTATTCTAGGGAAAGTAAATACACTCAAAAGTGACTTTCTAAGTTATACAGCTGTTTTATTATAACTATACTATAAGAACTGGTTTGTACAGTATGGAATACTTTGTTCTACAATTGTTTCTTCTAACATATCTACAAAACAATGAAAATTGATATTTGTAATAATGACTCCGAGGTCATCATAAAGAGGTCATCGTGAAGAGAAAATTCAAAATATGTTATTTTTGGTTTTAGTACTCAGTTTATTTTGTTGTAGCATAATTCTTTTAAAATTGACAACCCAAGAACTGACTATTATGCCAAAGCACTTAATTCTCAGACCACACTCTACACTAGGGATTGAACTACACTATCATTTGCAGTTATTCTTGAGGTGCTGGTAATAAAGATTTTTTTTAATCCTTGGGAATCTCCCACTTATTCAACTATCATAAAAATCACTTCAGTACCTAAGGATAGAACTGATGTTCAATCACTATAGATTGGTAGCACTGTGTTGATTGTTAAAATGGTGAAATATTACCCTACTGTTTAATAAATGACCTCAATCCAGAGACCAGCTATTGTTCCCTCCACAAATGCCCTGGTCCCACCACTCTTGACATCTTTCAGGACCCTACTCCAGGGCTCATGCTGTTGCAACTAGTAAATGTTTTGAGCAATATCCCACATAAGGATACTGACATTGCTCAAGATGGATTACAAACCACCCTTAATCACTCAGGTAAGCATATATAGCACCAAGAGGCACCTAGCGACTTCTTGCAGGGTTCTACATTCTCTCTTAGGAGTATAAATGCACATTTCAAATGTGGCTTTTGGTTATGCAGTTTATCTGTGACTCTAGAAGTTGTAATTTTGGTTTAGTCAGACATCTAAACTTGTGTTCCTCCATAAGGACAAGGATTCTGGCACAAATAGTTTATTAGGGAGGTGATCCCAGAAGATTCCAATGGAGAAGTGGGGAGGTAAGACAGGGAAGGAAAGGCAGTCAGTAAACTGTGTTTTTTTTTAATTTATTTTTTTATTTTCACTTTAAGTTCTGGGATACATGTGCAGAACGTGCAGATTTGTTACATAGGTATACATGTGCCATGGTGGTTTGCTGCATCTGTCAACCTGTCATCTAGGTTTTAAGCCCCGCATGCATTAGGTATTTGTCCTAATGCTCTCCCTCCCCTTCTTCCCCAACCCCCGACAGTCCCTGGTATGTGATGCTCCCCTCCCTATGTTCGTGTATCTTGCTTGATAAAACACACTTAATTCCCAGCAAACTAACACAGGAATAAAGGGTGTTTTATCAAGCAAGATACCACTGTGAGAAACTAGTACTTCATCTCATTGGAGAAGTCTGGAAGCCAGTATAGAATGCACATCTTAAAGTTATTTCACCTGCTATGGTTTGGATATGGTTTGTACTCACCAAAACTCACAATTTTATTGCCGATGTAGTGGTGTTGGGTGGTGGGGCCTAGTGGAAGGTGTTTGGGTTATGAGGGCGGATACCTCATGAATGGCTTGGTGCTATTCTCATGGTAGTGAATGAGTTCTTGCTCTAGCAAGACTGGATTGGTTTTCATGGGAATGGATTAGTTCTCATGAGAGTACATTTTTATAAATCCAGGAAGTCCCTGAGGGTTTCCCCTTTTGCATGTATTCACTTCCCCTTTGACCTTCTCTGCCATATTGTGACACAACATGAAAACCCTTGCCAGAAACCAGGGCCATGACCTTGAACTTCTGAAGTTGCAGGACTGTGAGCTAAAAAAACTCTTTTCCTTATAAATTATCCAGTCTCATGTATTCTTTTATAGCAACATAAAACAGGCTAAGACACCACCTGAGGGGTTAGAGATCTAAGGAATAAATACTCATAGTTCTGTTTGTCTTGAATTGAGGTTTTCAGGGGCATTAATTCTATAGTACTTGCTGTGAAGTAGGCAGAACTGGCCCATGTTACTAGAGAAATCTCTTTGTCAAAAAGACATAGATATTGGTTATAGGAAATCACTGGGACAAGATTACACTATAAGAGTTAGGTCCAACTTGCTAATCTAGGCTTTAGCCAAGAGATGCCCACAGCACACTCCTGTTGGTGCCATCACTACCACCTCACCTTACTCCCAAGGTGAAGAAGTGTGCTGAGGATTAGTCAGCTTCAAGAGGCACATTTTCTCATCTTGACACACTATCGAGGGAGGGAAGCCTTAGTAGAAGGGAAATAAGTTAGCTTGCATTGGAGTAATATATCCCTCATATTTTTGAATAATCTTCCAGGTATTTTCAGCAAAAGTGGATTGGGTCTGCATTTCCCCCCTTTAAGAGAAATCTCAACCATCATTTTCTCTTTGCAGCTTCACTTCAGCTCTTCAAAAGCATTTTCTTTCTTAAAACAGTAGTGGTCATGGGAAACTATGGCTGCTGCCATTTGGGGGAAAGACCCAGCTATCTCTTTTTCTCTTTGAATCACTTTACTCCTTCCATTCTCTTTGATGTGGAAGGGTAGGTGGGTGGGAAGCATGCATCTCTCTGCTAGAGAGCTTAGAAGAAACTCCATCCTGGAAAGGCTTGAAGTAAACTGTCTATGTAAGTTCTCTTTTGATGTTGGGGCACTCTCTGCTTCTGGATTTCACACTGTTGGCTTTGCTACTTCTTTATATTGGTCATCTGATTATGCAAGTTTGTGATTTGGGTATGGTTTTTGTGGAAAATAAAAAAATTAAACATTTGACCTGCTTTGATTCTTCTCTGTGGTCCAGTGGTATGTGTTTTATTATTTATTCAATCCTTACAACAACTTTCTGAGGTTGGTACTATTCTTATACTCATTTCATAGATGTTTGCTTCACTGGGTCCATCAAATTTCTCTAATAAAGATGAAAACCTTTCCCTCTGCAATTACTAAGTAATCCAAGGGTGATATGTTGATACCACCTGAGCATCCTGTTTCCAATAACCCTTTAATTAGTGGCTTTAACATTCTTATATCAAATAATTATTGCATTATAGTTGCAAAAAGGTGGTTTTTTGTTTCTCTCAATCCTTCTATATTTATTAACTGGCATCCTTCTGTAGAAAAGAGCATACCTGTTTCCCCCTCTCTTGCTCTTTTCCCTGAGCATCACTTGGACCCATAGAGTTTTATTTATTCAGGCTTATAATAATTTATGGCCTTTTTGATGCTCAAATTGCCTCAAACTTGTCCAAGAGGAATTCCTTCAAGCTGGCCTCTATGTCCTTCTAAAACTCTTTGAGTGATTTTTAACTTTCTGGTTCAGTGAAATATTTCAGGCTCACTCCCATAATCTCTCTGCCTCATGTTTGTAATTAGCCAGTTATCAAAAGAACCCTGTTTTCTCTAAGAGAGAAATGGTTTGTAGACACCAAATCTGAGCATTAGGTATGTTCACTGCCACTGAATGTCACTGCCTTCAGACCCCTTCCATGGACAGAGCCAGACAATTTTTTCCAAAAATAATGAGTTCATTTTGAGATTTTTACTTTCATTATACCAATGGATAACCCAAAACAAAGCTGGATTTGCAGCTGTCTGTGCCTTCTGCACTGTGCCCATTATGAGGTCTCTTCTCTATGTCTCTATTGGCCATTAGAAAATATTGCTATCTGCAATTTTACTTTTGTATTTTCCAGACACCTTTTCTGACATCTTTGGTTTCAGAAAAAATTTCCATGACTATTTTCCAAGCTGGCTTTTTCTGCTGCTCTCATTTGCCCCCATTTCTTATGTAGGCAAGGGGTAGACACCAAAAAACACTGAGTACCATCTCAGAACTGCACTATGTACCTGGTTGCTAAGAGCACATCATATTTCAAAGACATAGTTTGGCTATCTGGAAGATGTGAAATTGTCAATAGTTTCCAGCCAGAATTATTTTCTGTTCAAAGGCAAGTGATATGGTTTGGCTGTGTCCCCACCCAAATCTCATCTTGAATTGTAGTTTCCATAATCCCCATGTGTCATGGGAGGGACCCAGTGGGAGGTAATTGAATCATGGGAGCAATTACCTCCATGCTGTTCTCATGATAGTGAGTGAGATCTCACGAGATCTGATGGTTTTATAAGGGGCTTTTCCCCCCACGTTGCTCTATACTTCTCTCTCCTGCTGCTTTGTGAGGAAGGATGTGTTTGCTTCCCCTTTTGCCATGGTTGTAAGTTTCCTGAGGTGTCCTCAGCCAGCTGAACTGTGATTCAATTAAACTTCTTGTCTTTATAAATTACCCAGTCTCAAGTATGTCTTCATCAGCAGTGTGAGAATGGAGTAATACAGTAAATTGGTACTGGGAAGTGGGGTGCTGCTGTAAAGGTACCTGAAAATGTGAAGCAACTTCGGAACTGGGTAACAGGCAGAGGTTGGAACTGTTTGGAGGGCTCAGAAGAAGATCAGAAAATGTGGGAAAGTTTGGAACTTCCTAGAGACTTGGAGGCCTCAGAAGAAAGGAAGATGTGGGGAACTGTGGAACTTCCTAGAGACTTAAATGGCTTTGATAAAAAAGCTGATAGTGATATGGACAATGAAGTCTAGGCTGAGGTGGTCCCAGATGGAGATAAAGAACTTGTTGAGAACTGGAATAAAGGTGACTCTTGCTATGTTTTAGCAAAGAGGCTGGCAGCATTCTGCCCCTGCCCTAGAGATATGTGGAACTTTGAACTTGAGAGAAATGATTTAGAGTATCTGGCAGAAGAAATTTCTAAGAAGCAAAGCATTCAAGGTGTGTCTTGAGTGTTTTAAGAGTATTCAATTTTATGTATTCAAAAAGATATAGTTTGGAATTGGAACTTATATTTAGAAGGAAAGCAGAACATAAAAGTTCTGAAAATTTGCAGCCTGATGATGCAATAGAAAATTAAAAAACAAACAAACAAAACAAACAAACAAACAAAACATTTTCTGAGAAATTCAAGCTGGCTGCAGAAATTTGCATATGTAACGAGAAGCCAAATGTTAATTGCCAAGACAATGGGGAAAATGTCTCCAGGGCATGTCAGAGGAAGCCCCTCCCATCACAAGACAGGAGGCCTAGGAGGAAAAAGTGGTTTCATGGGCTGGGCCCAGGGCCTTGCTGCTTTGTGCAGTCTTGGTGCCCTGTGTCTCAGCCATGGCTAAAAGGTGCCAATGTACAGCTCAGGCCATTGCTTCAGAGGGTGTAAGCCCCAAACCTTGGTGGCTTACACATTGTGTTGGGCTTGCAGGTGTACAGAAGTCAAGAAGTGAGGTTTGGGAACCTCTCCCTAGATTTCAGAGGATGTTAAAAAAAAATGCCTGGATGTCCAGGCAGAAGTTTGCTGCAGGGGCAGGGCCCTCATGAAGAACTTCCGCTAGGGCAGTGTGGAAGGGAAATGTGGGGTGGGAGCTCCCACACAGAGTCCCCACTGGGGCACTGCCTAGTGGAGCTGTGAGAAAAGGGCCACTGTCCTCCAGACTCCAGAGTGGTAGATCCACTGAAAGCTTGCACTGTGTGCCTGGAAAAGCTTGCACTATGTGCCTGGAAAAGGCACTCAATGCCAACCCATGACAGCAGCCAGAGGGGGACTGTACCCTGTAAAACTGCAGGGGTGGAGCTTCCCGAGACCATGGGAACTTACCTCTTACATCAGCATGACCTGGATGTGAGACATGGATTCAAAGGAGATCATTTTGGAGCTTTAAAATTGGACTGCCCTGCTGGATTTTGGACTTGCATGGGGTCTGCAGCCCCTTTCATTTTGGCCAATTTCTCCCATTTGATTGTAGTTCCCATAATCCCCATGTGTCATGGGAGGGACCCAGTGGGAGGTAATTGAATAATGGGGGTGGTTACCTCCATGCTATTCTCATGATACTGAGGGAGTTCTCATGAGATCTGGTTTTATAAGCAGCTTTCCCCTCTCTTCGCTTTGCACTTGCACTTCTCTCTCCTGATACTTTGTGAAGAAGGACATGTTTGCTTCCCCTTCTGCCATGATTGTAAGTTTCCTGAGGCCTCCCCAGCCATAACTTAAACCTCTTTCCTTTACAAATTACCCAATCTTGGGTATGTCTTTATTAGCAGCATTAGAATGGACTAATACAGCAAGACACCACCTTATTATCCTCAAGGGTTCTGCTTATAAAAAGATATCTTTGCTAGCTTTATTTCATCTTGCTTTTTATTTTTGTGGACATCTCATTTGAATTTTCAAATTAATATAAAAAGCGAGTGTAATAAAATATTGCTAACTGTCCTCATATTTATGGTGCCGTGTTATTTAAAAGCAGTTTATTATTTTCACAGTAGCAATAATGAAATTTGGACCAGCATTAGCTCATATATAGTACTTATTTAGATTCCATTGGCCTGGTGGCTTTTCTTCCTAACTTATCCTTCCCTATGGTGGCAAGAAAAGGGGTTAGATAATTATGAGTTCTCTTTTTCTACTCTTGGGTTTTGTTGTTGCTGTTCTCTTTAGTTTGTTCAAAGCATATGGAATGTTCAGGTCCAATTCACTGTTTAAAGGCCCTTTTTCATCTTCCTTAAAGCATTTCTCACATTAATTTCTTTTATGAACATTTTATCTTGGTTCCCATCAACTATTCCGTCTTTCCATCTTTAGCATGGTAGTTAAGATCTTGGTTTCTGGAGATCGTCTCTAATTTTGTTGTCTGGGTAAGGCTACTTAATCTTTCTGTGTCTTTGGTTCCTTATCTGGAAAAAAGGGATAATAATAGTACCTACCTCATAATGTTGTTGTAAGGTTTAATTGAATAATCCATGAAAATTACACAAAATGGTACCTCATATAAAGAAAGCCATGATAAATGTGAGCATCTATTATTATTTACTATGCCTACAGCCTACATGTAATCATGAAAAAGACATCTGTTTTCTTCCAAGAGCAGATGTCTGTTCCTCATTCCTCCACAGACAAATTCAACAGGGTCTTACCACCTCCACTCTTCACATAGAGGGCAAAGGCGTTTCACCTGAGTAAATGATAAGTGGGAGATACAAGTCAGAAGGAAGAAGGGAGTGGGCAAGTGGGCCACTGTTTCCTTCTAGACATATTGACTTTGTTGTCTGTCTGTCATGTATTTCTGGAGGTAGGGTTTGAACTTAGCCTCCTATATTCTTAGTGACCCTATCTAAAGGTCCTGTGACCAGGGACCAGTAGGACATTCTCTGTCTGAGGATCCCATGATTCAGTACAAAGAGGAGCTGTATTAGATGCTGTCAGTGTGCTGCTGTCTCCCTTGCTCCCTTGGCCCTGACTCACCCACATGCTCCAACTCACCTCCAGCTGCCAATGTCTGCTTCTCTGGGCCTGAGGGCTTTTTCTGAAACTGGAAATGCAGATAGGAAATGCTAGTGAAATAATCACTGTCCCTCCACCTCAGTAGTCCTAAACCAATGACTACCAGAAATTGGGGTATAAATGCCCCAGCTCCCTTGCCCTTTGGGTGGGATGATTCTGAGGCATTTATTTTACACCATTTCCTACAGCTTTCTCTCAGGATTAAGCTCCAGTTGTCATGGTAGCGATTGGTCTTATAATGACCCTCTCCTTGAACATGTTGCCCTCCCCTTCCCACATTCCTTTCTCACTACCCTATCAGTGGTCTCTGGCCTCCCAAATACACAACTGGCAATAGAGTCCTCATGTCAGGGCCCGATTCTTGGACACCCAAATAAAATACAAGCTCTTAGTTTCTTGTTTGTTTCCAGAAACTTCCTGATGATGCTTGTATTGTGTTAACCCCTTTGGTCAATGCCACCACTTGAGTGGAGTAAATATTAAAAATACTCTTTCTAATTGCTATATTGTTTCATAAAGATGTTTCACTTTTTATGCCTGGCTTGCATTTCAGTAATTGTCTGGTCTGCTTTTTTTGACAATGAATAATTTGTTTCTTTCTCCAGGATGCCAAGAGATTGGCTTGGAATTGGATATTAAGGCCAGCTCTGGCACAACAAATGAAAGGCCTTCAACTGCTGCTTGTGACGAACTCTAACAAAGGTAAGATAATATGCAGCAAAATTACTTGCCTCTTTGAGCTGGCAAAGAATATAATTAAAATAAAGAACTGACATCTTATGTGACAGAGTCTGAGTAGGAAGCACAGCATTTATCACCTCCTGTTCACTAGCTTTTCTTTGGGGGAAAAAAAAGTCAGCAAGATTTTATCTTGGATGACGCCTACTCACCTGGCTTGGCTTAAGCTTAAAAAAAAACCCCATGAAAATGGTGGGTATGAAATAACCTGTCAGATGTACAATTTGGCCATATTATGGCCTAAATACTAAAATCAGATTTTATTTTCCCAGAAAAGGATTGATTAGTAAATCTGTACTACATATTGAAAACTAATAAAAGTGCAAACACCATTAAAGAAAATGGGGCATGGATTGTTGTCAATGCCTAAGTGTGTGGAGAGATAACAATCTCTGTTCTTCAGGATTACATCAGGAAAGTCCTGAGGGATAAAACTCAATTTGTATACAGATTCTTAGGACCAAACCTATTGCATGAAGCAGCATATATGTGAATAATAAAGTAGGTTACACAGGGATTTTACTGTGTTTATCTCAGAGTGAATATTTTTATCTCCTATGATTATTCCTGAAGGGAAACCTCCTGAAAACATTGACCTGACTCTCCATAGAGGAGTAAGAATTAAATCTGCTGAACTCCAGAGTCTTGCTGAAGAATTCATCCAGGAACTCAAGATCCCTCAAATCTAGGCCTCAGCTGAGACCACAGCATCCTTTCTTTCCTAAATACAGTTTCTGAGTGGGAGGTTCTCAATGTAGTACTGACGTAGGTGTGAACATTCAGTGTTTAAAGTCATGGGAAGCAACTTAAATTAAATTGCCTTGACTTTTTTTAAGCTTTGAAATTTCTATTTTGGACTTTTAGAAAAAGAGGGGTGGGGACAGAGAAAGAGAAACAGCTTGTTCACTGGTTAGCTTTTTGTCCACCTGCTTCCCCTACCCCCAACTCTCTGGGAATCAACAATGGTTTTACTGGCACTAACACAAGTCTGTCAATACTGGAGAAAATGTAGTTTTTTGTGTGTGCTTTTTGTATTGGTGACTATAGTGAAGAAACCTCTTATCAGTAAGGTCTTCTTTTATACCAAGTAGAGTCACAGCCATTATCAAGAGAAACTATATTTACAAGGCCATGTTCCTTTGCAAGCTTGCTTGTACAATCTGCTCCTGAATGTCCCATCTGGCATGGATTGAAGAAATTCAAGACATGGGCTTACTTAAAGCAATGCATTTTTTTTTTTCAATCAGAGATTCACATCCAGAGGAATGAAAGATTTTACTCTTATTTTGAATAAGCTTTCAGAATTCCTTTATTTAAGTTATTGATCTGAATTGATTTTGATGTCCAGAAAAGCAGCAACAAAGATGTCTAATATAAAGAAGAATGGTTCTGAGCTGAAACCATCAACCTATCTGCAAATAATATTTTTTTCAAAACGTTATTTGCCAAACCTCAAGCTTATATGGATTTACTTTATGTCTTGATTCTCCTAGTTGTTTTAGTTTACATTGATCAGTGGATGAGATTGGGTCTGTCTCCTCAAGTATATCTATAACATTCATTTGAAAAGTGAACAGCAGCAGTACTTGTGTCTGGCAAGTAGTGGGTGCTAAGTGAATATTTGTTGAATGAAAGAACACTTTAGAACATCTTAGTAGCATTATGCAGTTTTTCGAGTGCTGCAACAATCATTTTATTTAATTCTCACAACTAGATAGGAAAGAAACTGAAGCACTGATTCTGTATCTCTGACTAAAGTCTCCCAGCTTGGAAGTGGCAGAGTTAGGATTTAAACTCAGAGTATATACATGGAAGGCCATACCTTGACTCTACCAGTCATGGAGGCATGGAATGCAAGGCACTTTTGGGGAAGAACAACTAGTTCAGTTTGATGGCAACTTAGAGAGCGTTATATAGGGGAATAATAGGTGACTATTCTGGGATAGTAATTTTTGGCCATCTTGAAGGGGCCTTGAATGGCAGGTTAATGTGTTTAGACTCTACTGCAAAGTCAGTGAGGAACCATTTAAACTTTTTGAGCAACGGATTAGTGTTGTGCTTTAGGCAGATTCTCTTTTGCTATAATGTATTGGAGGAGGGTAAGAATGGCAGCTAGAAGCGTTCTTTTTTTTCTCAGAAACAGGAAAAAAGAGAAGTTGAGATATAAAGAGGGTTTGAAGTAGAGAGAAGGGAAATTGGGATGCTGTGTTTCAAGGGATTGACCTTCATAGTTTCAAGGTATAATTGAAACTTGAAGTAAGAGGAAACAGGGTAGGATTGAAGATTTGTGAGGGCGCTTTAGAATCTCTCATTTGAGCAGAAAATAAAAGGGCTTCTAGAGAGCAGTTAAGGCTTCCCTAATACTAGATAGCATAAATTGTGGTGAATCCAACTGACAAAGTGTTGAACCTTTTGGTAGTACAGTTTTCCCACACTGGGAAAGTGGGAAAACCAGAAAACACAGAGATAAAAGGGATAAAGCATTATACATATGGGGGTTTTGCACCTAAGATATGCTGAATTAAAGTTGTTAACTAAAAACTGGGCGGCTGGGCGCAGTGGCTCATGCCTGTAATCCCAGCACTTTGAGAGGCCAAGGAGGGCAGATCAAGAGGTCCGGAGATCGAGACCATCCTGGCTAATATGGTGAAACCCCGTCACTACTAAAAATACAAAAACAAATTAGCCAGGTGTGGTGGCATGTGCCTGTAGTCCCAGCTACTCAGGAGGCTGAGGCAGGAGAATTGCTTGAACCCGGGAGGTGGAGGCTCTATTGAGCCGAGATCGTGCCGCTGCACTCCAGCACGGGCAATAGAGCGACACTACGTCAAAAAAAAAAAAAAAAAAAAATTGGGTGGCAAGGCAGAAGAATTGGAAAGGATGAGAGGATTGAAAGTAGTCATGAAGAGAGTAAAGCTCAGGCTGATTATGTGTGAGAATGTAGGAAAGGGAACTGTAGAGCCAGAGGAGGGAATTTGAGAGTTTGGGTTCTTAGAGTCTTTGAGAAGTGAAAATTTCAGAAGTATAGTGAATGAGTAAAGTGCAATGGAGATGGAAGTCATTGGGGTTTAGGGAATCAGTGTAATAGAGACCAGGATAATAGAAGAGTCATCAAGAATGGTGACCTCACTGAGGAGAGTATAAAGCAAAGGGCCAGAGAAGAAATATAGTGAAGCTTAATTTAGATAAAAAGTCTTTACTGAGACAAAAGACAAAATCAAATTGAATGTCTTCATTTGTGACTATTCATCTATCTCCGTGCTCTACCCCACCCTGCCCTCACCTTTCATTGCCAGATTACAGATCCTTTATGAACAAAAATTTACTCTTCAGCAAGGTCTTTAAAATAATAGGAAAGCCTGTTTGCTGTCTATAGGACAGAAGAAAAGAAAACTCCTCTTTTCACAAATGAATTTTTTGAAAGATTGAATAGAGCAAGGTTTAAACAGTGCATTAATGAAATTCTTGGCAGGAAGGAAATTGAGAGGTATGGCCTGCAGGTGTGTAGCTAGAGTAAGCACAAGGATAGGTAAGACAGCAAACTGGATTGGAATAGACTCAGGAAGATTTTGCCGAGAAAATGCCAATGGTTATTTCTTATAGTAAATGTAAACTTGCTTAAAATTCATTAGAAAGAAAATAATAGAATTGCAGGAAAATCATAGATAATATGCCCAGCATGACTAGATAAAGCTCCAAAGCCTAGACAATGATTCTACTACAAATTAAAGCAGGGTGTGGTCCTTTGCTTTCCAGCAGGCCTTTTGCGGATATTGATGCCAGTTTCCATAGTGCCAAGTCTATTCCCCTTAAGTCCTGAATTCCTCATCCCCTGCTTTCCCTGTCTCCCCAACACATCCATTCTTATCTGGCTTTGCTGCCACAGAAAAGAAATCATATGACATTAGCTTCTTTAGCTTTCCTCCACTTCACCTTACATTTTCTCCACACCCTTACTCACCTTCAAGTTTTTTCCTCCCTTCCACCTCAGAGAAAGTTTCCCTCTCACTAACTGAGCTAAGGCTCGCCCCTCCTATGTGCCCTTGTTACCTCTCCTTGAGGCTCCTCTAAATTAATCAAGATCCTCATTCCAGAACAATCCATCTCTCCCTCTGCCATATCACTCCTTTCATCCCATTGAAGTAAGTCTCAAGTATTCTATTTCCAATAACCCTATTTTCTGTCCACCCATTTACTTCCCAACTCCTTGTTAGCTAAAACCTTGAACACATTGCTACAATCACTTTCTAGGATGTTACCTCTAAACTGCTCTTTTTTTTTTTTAAGAGAGAGTCTTGCTGTGTCACCCAGGCTGGAGTGCAGTGGCGTGTTCTCGGCTCACTTCAACCTCTGCCTTCCCAGGTTCAAGTGATTCTCATGCCTCAGCCTCCCAAGCAGCTGGGACTACAGGTGCGCACCACCAAGCCTGGCTAATATATTTTTATTTTTAGTAGAGACAGGATTTCTCCATGTTGGCCAGGCTGGTCTCCAACTCCTGGCCTCAAGTGATCCCTCTGCCTCTGCCTCCCAAAGTACTGGGATTACAGGCATGAGCCACCACACCTGGCCTAAACACCTCTTAATTAGGAAGCACAGTTTCTCTGCATCTTCATTCCCCTTAACTCATTCTCAAAACTTTCTTCCTTTGGCTTACAAGACTCTATCCTCTCCTGATTTTCCTTCTACTCAGGCCATCTATTTGCTATACCTCTTTTTCTACTTCTTCCTAAATACAGATATCCTGAAAAAATATGGTGTTTGCCTCCTCTCTTTTATCTATATCTTTCTTCCCATCTTATTTAACACCTCACCTTTGCTCTTGCCTCGATGGAGATTTTCAAATGTATAGCTTCAGCCTTGGCCTCTTTTATGAGTTTTACTTCCATATTTCCAACTGTCTCCTGGACACATCCATCTGAATGTCTCCCCTGTATCCCAAATCAATGCTCTGAGTCCAAAGGTGAACCAAGCCTTCCACTCTTTGGGACGCTCTACTGATGCCTCAACCAACCCCCCAGATGATCAGTCTTGAAACTTCCGAGTTTTCTCTGGCATCTTTTTCTCCCATACTCCAACATGTTAATTCTGCTGTCTAAGTTTTTGTTGCACTCATTCCCTTATTTTTATTCTCATCATTACTATCCAAGCCCACATTCTATTTATTGCTAACCCAGGCTAGGGAAAAGCCACCTCTGTTGTCTCTCTGGCCTCCAGAATCTCTCTGCTTCCACCAGTTAGTGCACTTCACTTTGACCAATATTCTGGAAACACAACTATCATAACACTGGATAATTAAAAAAAAAAAAACCTTCATTTTTTCATATATAAAGTTCAAGCTTCTTAGTCTGATATCCAAGATCTTTTAAAAATTTGACTCCATCTTACATTTCAAATGTAATGCCAGCTCTTTAGATATATGCTATTCTCCAGACAAATAGAATCATTTGCCATACACATTCCAGTCTTCCTGACTTCTGGTCTTTTGCTCTTGCAGAGCCTCATCCTTTACCAATATTTCTACGCATCCAAATCCTACCTATTCTTCAAAACTCATCTCAAATATTGTTTACTTAATGATACTTTCCTGATCACCCAGCTGGTAATAATGTCTCTCTTTTCTGAACATTCATAAAATTGTAATTATAGCATACACCACCTTTTATATTTTAGTATATTTATTTGAGTGCATGTCTTATCTGAATCATATTTGAATTGCCCACAGTTTTACTCACAACAAATTCTAATTAATTATGTGATAAGTATATTAATGTAAAATGTACACTAATCAATGAGTAAATAGATCAGCATCAAAGGGAATTTGGGAATGAAGAGATGGCAGGCATGGGAGGATAGACATAAATATATCCTAAAAATTTGAGTTTTCATCCCTAATTCAACTTTTTAAATAGAAATAGCTTTATTGAAATATAACTAATATACAATAGAATTCAGTGGATTTTAGTATATTCACAGGGTTCTGGAACCATCACTATAATTTTAGAACATTTTCTTCCCATAGAAGAAACCCCATACCCATTAGAAGTCAATCCCCATTCTCTTCCTGCCTCTCATCTTAGCCCTGAGCAGCCACCAATTTACTTTCTATTTTTATAAATTTGCCTGTTGTAGACATTTCATAGATGTGGAATCGTACAATATGTGGTCTTATGTGATTGGCTACTTTCACTTAGCATTGTGTTTTCAAAGCTCATCTATGTTACAGCATGTATCAGTATATCATTCCTTTTTATTGCTGAATAATATTCCACTGTATGGATACACCACATGTTATTTATCCATTCATCAGTTGATGCATATTCAGGTTGTTTCCCCTTTTGAGTTATTATGAATAATGCTGCTATGAATATTCATGTACAAGTTTTTGTATGAATGTATATTTTCATTTCTCGAGTGTATACCTAGAAGTGAAATGGCTAGGTCATATGGTAACTGTTTAATATTTTGAGAAACAAGACCATTTTCCAAAGCAGCTTCACCGTCTTACATTTCCACCAGCAATGTATAGGGTTTCCAATTTTTCCACTTTCTTACCAACACTTTTTTCCATCTTTTTTATTGTAGATATCCTAATGGATATGAAGTCATTGTGGTTTTGATTCGTATTTCCCTGATGACTAGTAGTGTTGGGCATCTCTTCATGTGCTTATTCGCCACTTGTGTATCTTCTTTAAAGAACTGTCTGTCCAAATAATTTTCCCTTTTTAAGTTGGATTATATGTGATTTTACTATTGAATTGTGAGGGTTCTTTATATTTTCTGAATACAAGTCTATTATCAGACGATGATTTGTAAATGTGATACAACTTTGATAATACAGCTGAATCTGTGATAGATGACTTTTTTGTGTGAAGATATTAAAGATAAAGTGAAGATATTTCTGAAAAGGAAAATAAAGGAAGTCACTGAGATATATTAAGGCAGAAATAGAAGAAAAGACTTAAGGATCTAAATCAGTGCATACAATGATGATGAGGAGGAGGAGGAGGAGGAGGAGAAGAAGGAGAAGAAGAAGAAGAAAGAAGAAGAAGAGGAAGAAGAAGAAGAAGAGGAAGAAGAAGAAGAAAAAGAAGAAGAAGAAGAAGAAGAAGGAGAAGAAAAAGAAAAAGGAGGAGGAGGAAGAGAAAGAACAAGAGGAGGAAGAATTCTTCCAAATGGCCACAAACTATTTAATAATAATCTGAAACACTATTGTTGAAGAATAATTTTCAGAGTGGTTATATTTAGGAGAATAAAATTAAGTAAAGTTTGTATGAATAGAAAGATTAAGTGAAATTACAGAATTATTACATAGTAGTATAAATTCCTTCGCACACACACACACACACACACACACACACACACACATAAATTGGAGCAAAATTCTGGGTGAGTTCATGGTTCAATCCTGACTTGCAATGGAAACCAAAATGAATATTAATAACTGAGACTTGAAGGTTGTATTATACCCTGTTTAAAACTAGAGACTAACTCTGCTCAAGATAAGTTGATGTTTGGCTGCTTAAAACTGCAACCAACATCTTATACTTTTAAAAACAGTTAAGAATTTTCATATAAATTTTATGATTTAGCTCTATTTAGTAGGAGTCCAGATGAAAATAATTTCTTGCTTAGTTTGAATTTCACTTCAGTTTTGGCATCTGATTCAATCTGAAGAATGTTAGCCTGAAATCAGAAAAGTCTTAATTGCTTTTGTAAAAATTGAGACAATTTTGACAGAATAAGCCCTCATCTCTTTGGCAACTGATAATTGGAAACCAGAAGTATTTTTCATATTGTGGTGAGGACTGTTTCCAAAATTCTATTTCCAGAGACTAAAGATAAGACAAATTGGGGGAAGCGTGGTTAGGTGGTATGTTTTGTTTTTATTTGTATTTGGAGTCAGGCCAACTGATTTCTCACACTTACACATCAAAAATATTGGAGCATTTTTTATTGATAAGGGGTAAGCTTCCTTGCCACTGAAGTTAGAATGACACGATAGTGGCAAACATATTTTTGGTCTAGTAGACAGTGAAAATCAGTAAAAAAGGAAATATAGCATTTAAGGAGCAGATGGCAGTGCTTTCAAAACTTTTTGAGCATTTTCTTTGCTTTTTTTCCAACTCTTGTAATATAACCAATTAAAATTACTAAAATCAGATGGTATAATGATGGTGAGCACCGTAGCACCTAGCAGAGTGATTGGATCAATGTGTAGGGTGATGCTAATGGATCAATGTGTAAGGCGATGCTTAACCCACTAGTTAAGACTCGATAAATGGGTATTACAGGTAATGACAACATTTAAATCACATTATCCTGACTAATCCTATTTTGACCACTCTATCATGTGTCTCTACTTACTTATCTCCCAAAGGTATCTATGAACAAACATGCCATCAGATTTTTTAAAACATTTTATTTTGAACTAATTTTAGATTTACATACAAGTTACAAAAATAGTATAGAGTGTTCCCATATACCCATTACCCAGCTTTCTCTAATTAACATCTTATAAGACCATGGTACAATTATCAAAACCAAGAAGCTAACACTGGTGTAATACAATTAACTAAACTGCAGACCTCACTAAAGAGTCATTAGTTTTTTCACTATTTTTTTCTAGTCTAGGATTTAAACTGGGATCCCACATATCATTAAAATTCACATGTCTCCTTAGTCTCTTCCAATCTGTGACTATTCATCAATCTTTCTTTGTTTTTTATGACCTTGACACTTTTGAAGAGTACTTGTCAGTTATTTTGTAGAATGCAAACTAACGTGTCCAGATGGATTCACAGCCGAATTCTACCAGAGGTACAAGGAGGAGCTGGTACCATTCCTTCTGTAACTATTCCAATCAACAGAAAAAGAGGGAATCCTCCCTAACTCATTTTATGAGGCCAGCATCATCCTGATACCAAAGCCTGGCAGAGACACAACCAAAAAAGAGAATTTTAGACCAATATCCTTGATGAACATTGATGCAAAAATCCTCAATAAAATACTGGCAAATCGAATCCAGCAGCACATCAAAAAGCTTATCCACCATGATCAAGTGGGCTTCATCCCTGGGATGCAAGGCTGGTTCAACATATGCAAATCAATAAACGTAATCCAGCATATAAACAGAACCAAAGACAAAAACCATATGATTATCTCAATAGATGCAGAAAAGGCCTTTGACAAAATTCAACAACGCTTCATGCTAAAAACTCTCAATAAATGAGGTATTGATGGGATGTATCTCAAAATAATAAGAGCTATCTATGACAAACCCACAGCCAATATCATACTGAATGGGCAAAAACTGGAAGCATTCCCTTTGAAAACTGGCACAAGACAGGGATGCCCTCTCTCACCACTCCTATGCAATATAGTGTTGGAAGTTCTGGCCAGGGCAATTGGGCAGGAGAAGGAAATAAAGGGTATTCAATTAGGAAAAGAGGAAGTCAAACTGTCCCTGTTTGGAGATGACATGACTGTATATCTAGAAAACCCCATTGTCTCAGCCCAAAATCTCCTTAAGCTGTTAAACAACTTCAGCAAAGTCTCAGGATACAAAATCAATGTACAAAAATCACAAGCATTCTTATACACCAATAACAGACAAACAGAGAGCCAAATCATC
Organism: Pongo abelii; assembly: GCF_028885655.2. NCBI lineage: Eukaryota > Metazoa > Chordata > Mammalia > Primates > Hominidae > Pongo > Pongo abelii. The sequence continues at coordinate 20,920,867 of NC_072008.2, forward strand.
AGTGAACTCCCATTCACAATTGCTTCAAAGAAAATAAAATACTTAGGAATCCACCTTACAAGGGACATGAAGGACCTCTTCAAGGAGAACTACAAACCACTGCTCAATGAAATAAAAGAGGATACAAACAAATGGAAGAACATTCCATGCTCATGGGTAGGAAGAATCAATATCGTGAAAATGGCCATACTGCCCAAGGTAATTTATAGATTTAATGGCATCTCCATCAAGCTACCAATGACTTTCTTCACAGAATTGGAAAAAACTACTTTAAAGTTCATATGGAACCAAAAAAGAGCCCGCATCGCCAAGTAAATCCTAAGCCAAAAGAACAAAGCTAGAGGCATCACGCTACCTGACTTCAAACTATACTACAAGGCTACAGTAACCAAAACAGCATGGTACTGGTACCAAAACAGAGATATAGATCAATGGAACAGAACAGAGCCCTCAGAAATAACGCCGCATATCTACAACTATCTGATCTTTGACAAACCTGAGAAAAACAAGCAATGGGGAAAGGATTCCCTATTTAATAAATGGTGCTGGGAAAACTGGCTAGCCATATGGAGAAAGCTGAAACTGGATCCCTTCCTTACACCTTACACAAGAATTAATTCAAGATGGATTAAAGACTTACATGTTAGACCTAAACCCACAAAAACCCTAAAAGAAAACCTAGGCAATACCATTCAGGACATAGGCATGGGCAAGGACTTCATGTCTAAAACACCAAAATCAATGGCAACAAAAGCCAAAATTGACAAATGGGATCTAATTAAACTAAAGAGCTTCTGCACAGCAAAAGAAACTACCATCAGAGTGAACAGGCAACCTACAAAATGGGAGAAAATTTTCACAACCTACTCATGTGACAAAGGGTTAATATCCAGAATCTACAATGAACTCAAACAAATTTACAAGAAAAAAACAAACAACCCCATCAAAAAGTGGGTGAAGGATATGAACAGACACTTCTCAAAAGAAGACATTTATGCAGCCAAAAGACACATGAAAAAATGCTCATCATCACTGGCCATCAGAGAAATGCAAATCAAAACCACAATGAGATACCATCTCACACCAGTTAGAATGGCAATCATTAAAAAGTCAGGAAACAACAGGTGCTGGAGAGGAAGTGGAGAAATAGGAACACTTTTACACTGTTGGTGGGACTGTAAACTAGTTCAACCATTGTGGAAGTCAGTGTGGCGATTCCTCAGGGATCTAGAACTAGAAATACCATTTGACCCAGCCATCCCATTACTGGGTATATACCCAAAGGACTATAAATCATGCTGCTATAAAGACACATGCACACGTATGTTTATTGCGGCACTTTTCACAATGGCAAAGACTTGGAACCAACCCAAATGTCCAACAATGATAGACTGGATTAAAAAAATGTGGCACATATACACCATGGAATGCTATGCAGCCATAAAAAATGATGAGTTCATGTCCTTTGTATGGACATGGATGAAACTGGAAATCATCATTCTCAGCAAACTATCGCAAGGACAAAAAACCAAACACGGCACGTTCTCACTCATAGGTGGGAATTGAACAATGAGAACACATGGACACAGGAAGGGGATCATCACACTCTGGGGACTGTTGTGGGGTGGGGGGAGGGGGGAGGGATAGCATTAGGAGATATACCTAATGCTAAATGACGAGTTAATGGGTGCAGTACACCAACATGGCACATGTATACATATGTAACAAACCTGCACATTGTGCACATGTACCCTAAAACTTAAAGTATACTAATAATAAAATAAAAAATAAAAAAAAAGAACGTCAACTAACGTGTGTCAGATGCTTTCTCATAATTAGATTGAGGTTAGCATGTTTGGCAAGAACGCCACAGAAGTGATGTTGTGTCCTTCTCAATGTATCTTATCAAAAGGTTCGTGATATCAATTTGTCCCAGTACTGGTAATGTTAACCTTGATCACTTGGTTAAGGTGGTTTCTGTTGGGTTTCTCTACTATAAAGTTGCCATCATTCCATTTGTTCTTAATAAATATCTTGAAGGACTGTGATTTCAAAGGGCATAGTGGGGCAAGATTGCTCATATGTTTTCAAATGACTGGGCAACCCTGAAGGCTGGGAAGACTAGTAATATGACTTAGAATACAGATAAATTTGTTTGGGAGAAAGAAGGACTTCCTCTGCAAGAAAATTTTTTTTTATTCCATCTTCTCTCCCCATTTTCCACTACCCTTTACTGCTAATACATTTATTCCAGAAAATAGAGAACTTCTACCCATATTCAACCCCTTTTTGGGGAAATGGCAGTCTTCTGCTTTATTCTGGTTCTACTGATATACATTTCACATATGGCATCAGATAAAAGCTCTTAGGAGTCCTTTGGGTTAGAGATTTTCATTGTTTCTGTTTCTTAGTCATCATTTTCTGAGTAGCACAATTTCTTTTCATATGTGTGTAGAAGCTTTGCAGGAAGTAATCAATTTTTTATTTTTAGATTATATATAAATCTGATCTTAATTAATTATAACAATATTAGTCATACTGACCAAATTTTAAAGTTCTCTTGCAATAAAAACAGTGGAATGGCATAATTTATCCAAGTTCTACTTTCTAAGTTGATTTTCAGTGCCATTGATATCCTGTTACTTATCCTCCTCAACTAATTTGTTTATTCCTTTGTTTGCACTTACTCTACTGTTTGAGTACATAGTAAGTAAAAGGCACTGCACTAAATAATTCAGAATGTAGAGAGAGGGTAAGAGACTGTGTCCTCAAGAAATTTTCTATTTACTATTCTAGTAGCATAAAAAATTATAGTATGCTATTATATTATGGTTATTGAGGATTCTCTATTTGTAATGTATGTATACAACTTCAAAAGAGAGAACGCTATGGGTTCCACCCTTCCATCTAATCTTCAAATTCCTTGGAAATAAAAATGATGAGATATTCTTTCATGTAAATGAATCTTTGAGACTAAAAGCAAAGAACTGTATAAAAAGACAGAATAGATTGCTAAGAGATCTCTTCCATTTCCATTTTCCCAAAGTAGTCAGGCTCTAGATGGACACATTGATATACCATTAGAATAATCAGAGAGACCTTGTCTGGGAAAGCTCAGTATTTCCTCACAAAGTCTCCAAGCATCACACAAGGACCAGCTTGGAAAAGACACTGGGTTACTCCCTTGTTAGTGAAGTACCTAGAGAGAGCCTGGGATTGAATGGATCTAGTATGACAGCACAAAACAAGAGGCACTAAGCAAGATGGACAGATACATGGATCAATAACCAACCATTTGTTCACAGGCATGTCTTTCCTGCTAGACCATGAGTTCCTTGAAGGAGGGAACATGTCTTCAGCAGCATTATAACCCTAGTACTTGGCACCAGGCCAGGCCTGAAGAGAGGGTTCAGGGAAGTTTTGTCCTATGAATGGGCAGCTTCAAACCTTTGTTAACTTCTGGGGGACTCTTACATATACTCACTGTGGACCCAGTGCTTATCCGCGTTATTTGCTTTTGAGTCATATGCTTTCCAAAGTCCCATGCTATGCATGGATGTGAGTGGGTTGCTCTTGGCTTTCCAAAACAATCCATTTCATCTCCTAGGACTCAAGCCAAGTAAAGTATAACTGAACTCTCAAGTCATATAACTTGATCCCTTTGGACCAAGGACAGACATTTCTGACCCACTGAAGACAGAGACATAACCTGTTAGTACACCAGTATCATCCTGTGTTTTCTCATTTATAGAATTAATCATTTTTGCAATTATTTCCTTAATGTCTATGTTTCCTGAGAGAATATCAGCTTTCCGAGAACCAAGATCTATAGGGTGTCTTATTTACTGCCATCCCTAGCACATGTAACCTAGCACAGAAGAGACATTTAATAACCATTGTATAAATGGGTGAACAAAAGGAACACAACACAGAACAAGAGAGTATGGGGAAATGGAGAAGGGTGAGGCTATATTGAGTCAGGGGGAGTGCATTAAATCTGAGTCCAGAAGGGTGAAGAGGATTTAGAGCTCTGAAGATGGGTGTGTGGAAAAGGAGTGGTGGTGGCCGGACAGGGAGAGACTTCGGATGAAAGGAGCAACAGCAGCAAAAGCACATGATGGGGACAGGTGGGATTTGGTAATTTGGGCAGGAAAGCAGAGGTTATGAAAGTAAGCAGGCAGAAATAGGGTCAGAAAGGAAGTATAATCAATAGATATACGAGTGAAATATTGAGAATTTAAATAATAAAACTCTAATAATTAAAATAAGGAATGATTGTTATCATAGCTCAAGTGTAGTATGATTCTCTCTTATTACTTTTTATTATTGTTTGTTGTCATATTTTGAAAGCTTCAGTGTGTAGTTTCACTCAGAAATGTACAAGTTTCTTCTGGAGAGAAATGAAATTGAGGCATGATACATTTTATTATAATATAAAACCATTTTTAATGATAATCAGAACTTAAGTATAATTGAAAACCCAGGGAAGTATGGCTAATGATGAATACAAGGTTGTTACACTTGTTTGAAATAACTGTTTCTGATTTTACCTCATGAAATCACCTCTTTGCTCTAAAGTCTCAAAGGTTAAAAAAGTCTTAAATGTTTTCTAGCCCATCTTTGTGACTAGGTTCTCAAATTTGCATGGGCATCATCTTCCCTTTTTAAGACTCTCTAGAGAAAAGATACTATTTGACAAATCTTAAGTTAGTGGGGTTTTTTTAATGTAGCCTAAATACCTCTTTCTACACTTTAAATTAAATTTCTTTCCATCACTCTTTCAGGAAGATGGAGGGTCATGATTTTACAACTGTCAATAGTGTTTTCTATGCACATGTTGCCCCTGTATTTGTTACCCAACACACCATCAAACAACCTCCCAGTTTTAAATAGCCTCTTAATTCAAGAGACTCACAGAGAGAATCAATATGACTTTCTGTTTTCATCTCGACTTGCTTCTTCTAAAAATGTACAGAGAAGTATAAACTTTGTATAGATTCCCATCACAGCATGTGGAGTTTAATACCCACCCACCACCCTACCCAAAAAGGTGAATAGCCATACAAGGAAATGGAATAAGCCACTCAGCACCACTCTATGAGCAGTTTAAAATGACAGCTTTGCAGAGCATATGTGAGCTCAGAATAACGACCCCTGGTAAATTCATGCAATATGCTTTGTACACTAATAAAATTCATCATGATCTCTTGGAATGCAACAATTATTCATGCTCTTCTCATTTTATTTTTTTTGGGGAGCAGGCAAATGGAAATAGTTCTACAGAGCAGCATGTTGAGATAAAGGTAAGTGGGATGTGATTTTTCTCAGGTGTGCCGTTCAGAGAGAGATAGCAGCCTGAATATGAAGGTAGGCAACAGTATTGCTTTTTCCTGTCAAAGCACTGGAATTAAGTGAAATGGATTTGAAATAGAAGAACATATTGTACTGTACTTCTTATGGAAGAAAACATATCCCTATAACACTTTGTACAAGCTAACATTAGATATGGTAATTAAATTCAGTGGTTGTTCCAAAATTAATAGATGCTTTACTTCAAGTACTTTGCTAGCAGAAGAAAATCAGAAGAAAGCAAAATGAAAGAAAAATGAGTCTCGTCTTTTTCATTTCACTGGTCTGTAGGAAAGTATTTTGCAGCTAACTCTTCATAAAGACCCAATACACAGTCTCATGAGGTGGTCCCCTTTCCTTCTGATGTATGCACTTCCCAAGTAAAGCAATATCCTTTGGCCACCAGCTAAGTTCTATCTAGGATTTTGAGAGGATATAGCACCAAGCACATTACTTTTCAACACAATTTACATCTGAACTCGAAACTCTCAGCTCATGTCAATAAAGGTGATGTTCAATAGCTTATGTTGATTAGGGACTGATTTTCTTTCCAAAGAAAAATACTGTGTTTAGGTCAAATCAACTTACATTTTTGCCTACTTATGAAAAAGCACCAAAATTGAACAATATGTTTTATTGGTTTGAGTAAGTTTGCTTTTCCTAGATTATTATTTTTTTTTTGGTGAGGATATTCTCTATAACTATTAAAGGGATAATACAATATCATGTACCTCTTGATGGGATGTACTGAGAAGGGCACACCATGACTTTTGTGGTATTCCTGCCAAAAATGCATAATCTGAATATAACTATTAGAAAACATCAGACAAGCCCAAATGGAGGATCCTTCAATTATTCTTCAGGAATATCTGTTGTTATAAAAAGAGAAAGGCTTCAGGGCTTTTTAAAATTAAAGGAGACTAAAGGAACATGACAACTAAATGTACTATGTGGCCCTGGACAAGATCCTGGACCTTAAAAGCACTGTTATAAAGGACATTATTCAATTGGCAAAAATGAAATATGGATTATGGATTAAATAATAGTATTCCATCAGGGTTAAATTTCCTGATTTTGACACTGTAGTTATGTAAGAGAATAATCTTGTTCTTAGAAAATACACATTGACGTATAGGGGCATGATTTCTGCGAGTTAAAAAAGTATCATTATCTATCTATCTATCTATCTATCTATCCACCTAAAGAAATAATAATAAAAAACAAATAGGAATAACTAACAACTGGTGAATCTAGATAAAGAGCACATGGAAATGCTTTATACTATGTACATAACTCTTATATAAAACGATTTCCAAATAAAATCTTTAAAAATACTTTTAAAAAGATATTCTTTATACTTCGCATTCAGCTTCATTTGTCTCAAAAGTCTTGTCTTGCCTGGCTTTCATCTTGTGTGCACTAAAATTATTAGCAATGACACAAAAAATCCATAGCATTGTCAAAGAATTGTAAAAGGAAAACTACAATCTGTTTTAAATGATGTCAAATTCACCGAAAATCTTGAATTTGAAATAGAACGAACTAGTGTCAACTTTAGATCTGTGGTTTGAATGTGAATTTCACACAGAAATCAACTTTACATACTTATTCAGTGGATATTGCAAATACTCTTTACCATTGTTGTGTGAGTGTTTTCTATTTGGTTCTTCAGCAGATTCAATGTGTCCCATTTTGAGGAATATAAAAATAGAAATATTTCATCTAAGTATTATGTTTTTAAATGACCTTTAGTTTTGTTTTTGAATGAAATCATTTGAAATAATTGCTATTCTAAAGGAAATTTTTGGAAGTATGGTCTCAATATTTGCTGGGGGGCTATTGACATTTAGTGGGAGGAGGTCAGAATTGATAGACAGTGTGTGGGATAAACCTCCTCTATGGAAAGTTATCTTACTTCCTGCATTACTTTGAAATATCTTGCTGGACATTCCTGATGGTAAAAACCTATAAAGAATGGCCATAATCAAAAAATAAAAAATAATAGATGTTGGCGTGGATGCAGTGAAAAGGGAACACTTCTACACTGCTAGCAGGAATGTAAACTAGTACAGCCACTGTGGAAAACAGTGTGGAGATTCCTTGAAGAACTAAAAGTAGAACTACCATTTGATTCAGCAATTCCACTACTGGATAGCTACCCAGAGGAAAAGAAGTCATTATATGCAAAAGATACTTGCACACGCATGTTTATAGCAGCACAATTCGCAAATGCAAAAATGTGGAACCAACCCAAATGCCCATCAATCAACGAGTGGATAAAGAAACCGTGAGATATATATGTATGTATGATGGAATACTACTGAGCCCTAAAAAGGAATGAATTAATGGCATTCGCAGCAACCTGGGTGAGATTGGAAACTATCATTTTAAGTGAAGTAACTCAGGAGTGAACAATCAAACATTGTATGTTCTTGCTCGTAAGTGGGAGCTAAGCTATGAGGATGCAAAGGCATAAGAGTGACATAATGGACTTTGGGGACTCGGGGGAAAGGGCGGGAAGGGGGTGAGGGATAAAAGACTACAAATTGAATGCAGTGTATACTGCTCAGGCGATGGGTGCATCAAAATCTCACAAATCACCACTAAAGAACTTAGTCATGTAACCAAATACCACCCCACCTGTTGCCCAATAACCTACGGAAATAATTTTTTTTTTTTTTTTTTTTGAGACAGAGTCTCGCTCTCTCGCCCAGGCTGGAGTGCAGTGGTGTGATCTCGGCTCACTGCAAGCTCCGCCTCCCAGGTTCACGCCATTCTCCTGCCTCAGCCTCCCGAGTAGCTGGGACTACAGGCGCCCACCACCACACCCGGCTAATTTTTGTATTTTTAGTAGAGATGGGGTTTCACTGTGTTAGCCAGGAAGGTCTCGATCTCCTGACCTTGTGATCCACCTGCCTCGGCCTCCCAAAGTGCTGGGATTACAGGCGTGAGCCACCGCGCCCAGCCAAAAATTTTTTTAAAGAATATTGCCTAGCACAGAGTAGGTACTCAGAAAAAAAAACTATTAATAATTATCAAGTGTATGCGAGGCTGGTTCAACATATGCAAATCAATAAATGTGAGTCATCACAAAAACAGAACTAAAAACAAAAACCACATAATTGTCTCAATAGACACAGAAAAGGTTTTCGATAAAATTCAACATTCCTTAATGTTAAAAATCCTCAACAAACTAGTCATCAAAGGTACATACCTTAAAATAATAAGAGCCATATATGACAAACCCATAGCCAACATAATACTGAATGGGCAAAAGCTGGAAGCATTTCCCTTGAGAACTGGAAACAGACACTACTCCTATTCAACATAGTACTGAAAGTCCTAGCCACAGCAATCAGGCAAGAGAAGAAAATACAAAGAACCCAAATAGGAAGAGAGAAAATGAAACTATTTCTTTTCACGGATGATTCTATACCTAGAAAACCCCATACTCTCTGCCCAAAGGCTCGTAGATCTGATAAACAACTTCAGCAAAGTTTCAGGATACAAAATCAATGTACAAAAACCAGCAGCATTTCTATACGCCAATAACATCCAAGCTGACAGCCAAATTGAGAATGTAATCCCATTTACAATAGCCTCAAAAATAATGAAGTACCCAGGAATATAACCAACCAAGGAAGTGAAAGAACTCACCAGTTGGGAGTGTATAAGTATTCTCTTTTCTCTACAACCTTGCCAGCATCTGTTATTTTTTGACTTTTTAATAATAATAGCTATTCTGACTGGTGTGAGATGATATCTCATTGTGATTTTGATTTGCATTTCTCTAATGATAAGTGATGTTGAGTGTTTTTTCATATGCTTGTTGGCCACATGTATGCCTTCTTTTGAGAAGTGTATGTTCATGCCCTTTTGACCACTTTTTAATGGGGTTGTTTTTTTCTCGTAAATTTGTTTAATTTCCTTATAGATTCTGGATATTAGACCTTTGTCAGATGCATAGTTTGCAAACATTTTCTCCCATTCTGTAGGTTGTCTATTTACTCTGTTGATAGTTTTTTTTCTGTGTAGAAGGTCTTCAGTTTAATTATATCCCATTTGTCAATTTCTTCTTTTGTTGCAATTGCTTTTGGCATCTTCATCATAAAATCTTTGCCCATGCCTATGTTCTGAATGGTATTGCCTAGATTGTCTTCCAGAGTTTTTATAGTTTTGGGTTTTACATTTAAGTCTTTAATCCGTCTTGAGTTAATTTTTGTATATAGTGTAAGGAAGGGGTCCAGTTGCAATTTTCTGCATATGGCTAGCCAGTTATTCCAGCACCATTTATTGAATAGGGAATCCTTTCCTCATTGCTTGTTTTTGTCAGGTTTGTCGAAGATTAATAGTTGTAGGTGTGTGGTCTTATTTCTGGGTTCTTTATTCTGTTCCATTGGTCTATGTGTCTGTTTTTGTACCAGTACCGTGCTGTTTTAGTTACTGTATCCCTGTAGGAATCAACCAAAATGCCCATCAATAGACTGGATAAAGAAAATGTGGTATATATATGCCATGGAATACTATGCAGCCATAAAAAGGAACAAGATGTCCTTTGCAGGTACATGGATGGAGCTGGAGGTCATTATTCTTAGCAAACTAATGCAGGAACAGAACACCAAATACCATACGCTTTCACTTACAAGTGGGAGCTAAATGATGAGAATACATGGATACAGAGAGGGAAACAACACACACTGGGGCCTATCAGAGGGTAGAGGCTGGGAGGAGGGAGAGGATTAGGAAAAATAACTAATGGATACTAGGCTTAATACCTGGGTGATGAAATAACGTGTACAACAAACTCCCATGACACACATATACTTATGTAACAAACCTGCACATCCCATACATGTACCCACCCCTAAGCTTAAAATAAAAGTTAAGAAAAAACACACACACAAAAATAAAAAATAAAACAAAAAAAAAAAACACCTCACAATGAGATACCATCTCACCCCAGTCAGAATAGCTGTTATTAAAAAGTCAAAAAATAACAGATGCTGGCAAGACTGTGGGGAAAGGGAAAAACTTACACACTGCAACTGGCAATGTAAATTAGTTTAGCTGCTGTGGAAAGATGTGTGGAGATTTATCAAAGAACTTAAAACAAAGCTACCATTTGACACAGCAATCCAATTACTGGATTTTGGGTATATATCCAAAGGAATATAAATTGTTCTACCATAAATACATATACACATGTATGTTCATTGCAGCACTATTCACAATAGCAAAGGCATGGAGTCAGCCTAGATGCCCACCTAGGCTGATGGTGAACTGGATAAAGAAAATGTGTTACATATACACCACAGAACACTACATAGCCATAAAAAAGAATGAGATAATGTCCCTTACAGTGAAATGGATGGAGCTGGAGATTATTATCCTAAGTGAATTAATGCAGGAACAGAAAACCTAATACTGCATGTTCTCACTTTTAAGTATGAGCTAAGCATTATGTACACGTGGACACAAAGAAGGGAACAATAGACACCAGGGTCTACTTGAGGGTGGAGGGTGGAAGGAGAGTGAGAATTGAAAAACTACCTATCAGTTATTATGCTGATTTCTTGGGTGACCTAATTATCTGTACACCAAACCACCATGACAGGCAATTGACCCATGTAAGAAACCTGCACATGTACCCCCTGAACCTAAAATAAAAGTTGGAAAGAAAAAAAAAAGAGTAAAAAGAAGCTCCAAGAGAAAGAAAAAAAAATTATCAAGTGCAGAACATCATTCCATTTTTTATTTAAAAACTTTTTGCACTATTTTAATAATCACTATATTTTCCAGGAATTTAGATGCTTCTACCATATACAATGAGAAAAAAATTGAACTTATTTTGCTTGGTGTTTTACTAGAAATTGCTTATCAATCTGGAAAATCATGCCACTAATGGTATTGTCACTCACATTTGTGTGGCCAACACAACACACCTGAGTTAGTCTGCATATGTATCTGTCTCTATTATGAAGCTCCCAGGAATATAGATGAATATAACCATTTAACCTTTATTTCAAAATGTCAAAAAATTAAAAATATTTCAACAATATTCAACTGAATATTGCCTTATTTTTTCATTGAAAATTACGTGGATTTTGCTCTTGACTTTTAAAATTATGATGACTAATATCTACTTCATTTTTAAAGCAGCTTTAGGTTCACCGCAAAGTTGAGCAGAAAGTAAAGACAGTTCTCATATATCTCCTCCCCTACATAGTCTTTTCCACCTTCAATATCCCCCACCAGAGTGGTACATTTGTAATAATTGGTGAACCTACATTGACACCATTATTATCCCCTAAAGTTCATAGTTTATATTAGGGTTCATGATGTTGTCCACATGACTGGACAGATTTATAATGACATGCATCTACAGTTATATTATCATAAGGAATAGTTTTACTGCTCTAAAAAATCCCCTGTGTTCTGCCTATTCATTTCTTCCTCCTCCCACTGATTTTTTTTTTTTTTACTGTCTCCATAGTTTTGCCTTTTCCAGAATGTCATAGATTGTAGTTGGAATTGGAACTCTGACTAATACATACAGTATGTAGCCTTTTCAGACAGTCTTCTTTCACTTAGCAATATTCATTTAAAATTTCTTATTTCTTTTAAATTCTGATTTATTTATTATGAGTAAAAGTAAGCTGACTTTGTAGTGTGGTCATGCCCAAACATTTACATTTAAAATATATTTTATATTATGAATTACGTTCCTTTTATTTCTCCTTAAGGTCATAGGATATTACATAGATTCAAACAATTACCTGTGAAGAGAGATATTAGCCATGAATTTCATTTCAGTGTAGCAAAGGGGACAATATAAAATATTTCTTAAAAACAGGGTAGGAGTTCCTGCAAACATTAAAAATAGAATTACCATATAATCTAGCAATTCTACTTCCGGGTATATACCCAAAAGTACTAAAAGCAGGATCTTGAAGAGATGTTTGTATCTCCCTACTCACAGCATCATTATTCACAATAGTCAAAGGGTGGAGGCAACCCAAACGTTCACCCACAGATGAATGGATAAACAAAATGTGGCATCCACATAAAGTGGAATATCATTTAGCCTTAAAAAGAAGGGTATTCTTTTACATGCTGCAACATGAATGAACATTGAGGGCATTATAACAAGTAAGAGAGCCAGTCACAAAAGGACAAATACTGTATGATCCCACTTATATGAGGTACCCAGAGTAGTCAAAATCATAGAGACAGAAAGTAGAATGGGAGTTTCCAGAGACTGGCGGCAGGGGGCAGGGGTGGTCGCGGAGCGGGGAGCGGGGGAGCGGGTAAACGGGAGTTGTTTAATCAGTATAAAGTGTCAATTTTGCAAGATGAAAACAGTTCTGGGGACTGGTTACACAACAATGTGAGAGTGTTTGAAACTACTGAACTGAATACTTAAAAATGGTTAAAATAGGAAATTTAGTATTATGTATAGTTTACCACAATTTTAACAAACAGGGTGGAGGGCACTGGAGATCTACTGCTCTGTAGGCTTGAGGGAGAGGCATGGTCTATGGTCTGCCTGACTTTACTTTCCTCTTTCCAGAAGGTTATACATCCTCAGATATTGAGACAACTAATCGCGAGAAGGAAAAGTTATCTCCTTATATGACCACAAATGACGAGTTGGTTGATCCCATTGTTTAATTTTCTAATGAGCAATCATCATGTTGTTTAAAGACTCAGTCTGTGCAGTTCATGATCCCAACAGCCCCCCGATGAAGCAATCATCTCCAAGCAACTCCCCTAGGAGATTCAGCACATCTAGTTGACTCTTAGCTGGAGCCTCCCACTACATCCACCTCCACTTTCCTCTGAGCTACTTTGTTCCAAATGATCAGTATTTCAGCAATTCTGCAGTCCTGCCTCTAGGACCTGTTGGTACAGGAGGGACCCATCTTCCCATACCTTGCAGAAAGTGAAACTGGGAGCTTGAGTGGGCAGGCATTTTTTTTTTTTTTTTTTGGTAAGAGATATTGTCTCTTATGCTTCATATCTCCCCTCAATACCTTCAGAAGCACAACAGTATGCACAATGATAAAGACGTCTTCTCCCCCTTGAAGACCTGCCCAAATATTGACTGGTTGTCTCAATACTGGGGAAGTAATGAACAGAGTGACTCCCTCCTCCTCTCTCTCTCAGAAATGTGAGGTAAAGGGATTTCTTTTAGAATACAGAAGGAACACAGAAATAAAGGGACAGTGATACAGGAACAGTGCTCAAGGTTTGTTGTCACATGTCCATTTGCAGATGGACCCTAGGCATGCCCTCAAGAAGCCAGCTCTCCTCTCTCCCAATACCCCTAGTTTATCTCTTTATGAAAAATGCCAGGGGGGCATGGAATCTTTGAGCCAATAACTAAGTCTTATTTAAATTCAGTCTGAGAGAATTTATCTGTTCTAAATAAAGCTTGATCTCAGCCATAATCTCTACTGTATTCTATAATCTCTATGTATTCTACAATCTTTAGAGACAAGAAAAGGTCTCAAACAGTCCTTCATGCTACTTTGTCACACAAATCTTATCAACAGTGCTTTGCTCACAGGCAACCACCTGCTCCCTCCTAGTTACACTCCTTCATCCTGCTCGTGCCTGAATTTTTCTCCATACTGTAGCCCCCACCTCTGACCCCATATATTAGCTTTCACAGCCTCCCACTCTAATTCTACTAGTCTGATCTTGCTTTAGACTTTGTTTTCTGGTTTATTTTTACATTGGATCATTTATTCATTTACTGACACAAGTGTATTCAATACTTCCTGTGTGCCAAGCCTTCTCAATTCTGGTAATTCCAATGCCTGTGTCAATCCCTATGATCTCAGGAGACAAACTCTATTTCAACCCTGGACCTAATAAACCTATATAATCAAGTTAGTGCCACTTCTGGAACATCCTTCTCCACTCCCTACCCCCAGATTTGATTTCCTTGCTAGGCAAAAATGCCTGCTTAGGGCTTTTGAGTTTTCCTACATAAAGGGCTACTCTCGCTATTTAAGATCCTCAGCCACTTCCTGACATCTTTCTATGAATGGATAAATAACTCCAAATTATGAGAATTCACTCTTTATATATCAAGTTTCTATTGCTACATAACAAACTACCCCAAAATTCAGTGGTTTAAAACACCAATCATTACCTCTTATACCACATGCATCTGTGTGTTGGCTGGAGCTTTGTTTTAGGTTGGGCAGTTTGGGGCACCTTAGCTGAGGCAGCTGTGCTCCACATATCTCTCATCCTCCCCATGGGAGTAGCAGGCTAGGTTAGGCATGTGCTTCTCATGGGAAAGGTATAATAAGCACATGAATGAGTGAGCCAAGTTGTGTGAGCACTTTTCAAGATTCTGTGTCACATTTACTACGTTTCGTTGGACAAACATGTCACATAGCTAAGTCCAGGGGTGAGGAATTATGCTCCATCCATGTTGGAAAGGGCTGCAAGGTTACATGGCAAAGAGTACAAATACAGGGAGAAGTGAAGAATTTGGGCCATTGATATAGTCTATTGAACTCATCTCCCCTCCTAATTTCTGCTGTAATCTTAGACTGCATCTGTATATTTTCCCAAACCACACCTTAGTTTCGTCATGAGTTTTGGACATTGTGATAGGTGTCTTTCTCTGGGTGACATTTTCCTAAGTTATATTTAGGCTTCTCAAATTCAGTTTCCTCACTTCACAGTCATATTCACATCTTTGTCCTATGTAGTGAAATGCCAAAGCATATTCTTAATAAACACACAATTGTTTTGTACAAGAAAGAAGCTTGCAGAAATAAGATTATTAGAGAACAAGGGGTGGATATTCTAGATTTGAATTTTAAAAATCAGTTAATGTACTATTTGATAAGTAGATGGCCTTCTGACCAAGTCTATGCCTTTGAGTCAGCTTGAAGAATGCGAACATTCCCAGGACATGTGAGGAAATGTACAAGTTTGAATGACAGGATTTTAGTAGACACATGGCTCCTCATGCATTCATTCATTGGGTGGTGATGAAAGAACTGGTAATTCTGAGATGGTGTAAGCAGTTGTCATGAACTTGAAGTCTTATCTCTTGAAGACTGATTCAAAGAAGTTAACAGAGCATCTCCAAACTAATACTCTAGGCAAGTTGGCAATGAGATGTTTTTGTGTTGCACAGATAATAGTAGAATCAAGTGTGACCTCAGAGTTATTATTACTAACTCATATTTGCTAGAGTTATCCGCTTATTGTTTCCCAGTGTATTAGGTTAGTGGTATGGTGGTGATTTTCCCATGCTATTATGGAAAGATCACTAAATTGGCAGCTCAGAACCCTGAATTCTAGACTCTAATGAGCCACCACTTTAACTAGGTGTGCTTGGGTAAGTCTCTTAATCTCTCCAAGTCTTAGCTTTCTCACTTGCAAAATATAGGCTGCTACTAAATATTTTTAAGACTGTACTAGGATAGAAGATGATAGGATCAAGGAAGCATTATATATGTAACAATTAGAATCCCTTTTCAATTGATTCTAAGCATATCATAGTTGCTAGAAGAAAATGCAGGGATTTTCCAATGCCCTAGATAAAAGCAATGATATTGCTCCACTATTTATTAACCATGTATGGTGAAAAGATAAACTGTACCATAAATATACTACATTCTTAGTCCTGTTGTGTCTTGAAGCTAGGCAAGAACATATGGTTTTCTTAATACAAACTCATATTAACTACTAGAAAAGCAGCTCAAAATGTATGCCTTACTGATCATGAGTTAGCATTATCATGTTTATATGTAGGGACTCCTTTTTTTTCCCCCATTTAACAAATGCCTGCTCTAAATGATATAATAAAGTCCTTACTAATGAATGGTGACTGGGGTGTTTTTCACCACCTCAAGAACTGAGTTTTAAACAATCAGTGATGGCTTATTTTTCTAATTCACAGTGTTGTTATTTTATTTACAAACAGAAAGGAATTGCAAAGATACTGTAATTGATTTGCTGGCAAGTTTACAGCCTCTATAAGTGATTTATCAGGTTGATATGGCTCCCTGTAAATCTCAGCAGCTAGAGTTATCCACTTATTGTCTCTCAGTGCATTAGGTTGGTAGTATGATAGGGTGTCTTCAGATGTAGGTTATGTCTTCTACTTCTTACTACCATTAGTGAGTTAGAAGTTTTTAGACTGTAATTACTGCCATTTGAGCTTTTGGAATCCATACATTCACTCAATCGTTCAATGGAGCTCCATTACTAGAAGCCAAGCATTTGGACACCTGGGAAAAAACAGTTATTATGAAAAAAATAAGTTTGACCTACGTTATTCTGTAAATAAATGAGATAATCTCAGAGCAATTTGTGATTTTTAGAAGCGTGTCATAATTCTTTTTTATTTTTCATTTTCTGTTGTTCAGAATGGTAAAGGTAACACAATATTTATCAGTCCAGGAATAAATACTAACTACTTCAGTTTTCACCACCAGTCTGATGTCCCTAAGTGCCATCTTTAATTAAAACACTGTAGTTGTGATATTTGCTCTTTGGGTCACAACACTCCTTTGCCTCCTATTTAGTCTTTTTGTATGTTTGTGTCTCTCTAAATAAATAAAAGCCTCACAATGCAAAATTGTCACCATTCCCTGATTGAAACCCTTTTTTTTGGTCCTTTAATTAAAATCTCACTCTATTCAAATTCATTAAGTCCATTTTTGTTATCTCTTGAATTTTAAATGACCAAGAGTTACATCTGTGGAATGTTCTTTGAATCGAGTTCTCTGAAGTGTGGACACTGGTATGACCCCCACAGTCTTACATTCAGGCCTAGAAAATGTTTAATTTTTTGTTCTTTCTTAAAACAAATTTCTCTATTTGTTAAAATCCTTCTGTTTTTATTTCTCTAAGATTCTGCTCTAAAATCACTTTTGGCTTTTTATTTTTAAGGAGACATTGTATCAGAGAAATATGCTATGGGTATATGGGTACCCAGCCAGTTTTTATTTTTTCTATCAAGCAAATCTCTGTGAAGAAAAACTCACTGTTTTTTTTTGTTGTTGTTGTTGTTTTGTTTTGTTTTTGATTTTTTGAGACAGGATCTTGCTCTGTCACCCAGGCTGGAGTGCAGTGGCATGATCATGGCTCACTGCAGCTTTGACCTCATGGCTCACTGCAGCCTTGACCTCCTGGGCTCAAGCGATCCTTCCACCTCAACCTCCCAAGTAGCTGAGACTACAGGCATGCACCACTACACCTGGCTATTTTTTTTTTTTTTTCGTAGAGACAGGGTCTCACTTTGTTGCCCAGGCTGGTCTCCAACACTTGAGCCCAAGTGATCTTCCCGCCTCAGCCTACTAAATTGCTGGGATTACAGGAGTGAGCCACTGCACCTGAGACCAAACCCACTTCTACATCAGACACCCTCAATAGTTCTATTACAACATGAGCTAAATTGGCATTCTAATTTACGCCAATTACCTTAGACAAGGGTTTATATTTTGGACAGATAATGCTTTGTTGTAGGGGACTGTCCTGTGCATTGTACAGTCTTTAATAGCATCCCTGACCTCGACCTACTGGATGGCAGTAGCATTTCCATCATATATTGATAATCGAAAATGTATTCAAATGTTCCTGGGGGAGAATCAGGTGATTTCTCAGCTCAGCTTTTATATTTTTAAAGGTGAAAGCTTTGACTTGCTCAATTTAACCTGCAATATGTGATCATTTTCTGTTACTAAGACTACAGGAGCTATGCTATGCTTAGAGCAAATTGTTCATCTGCAGTAAAGGCCACCTACTTACACAGATTTACTGTATATTATTTATGTTATTAAGTGCTACTTATACATTATCTCATTTAGTTCTCTGTTTCACATAAGAATAAATTGAGGCAATAAACACAATTTTCTGGGAAGTTTTAATCCAGATTCCAAATATGCGAATGTTCTAGGCCTTTAAAACCTGTACACTGTTTCTACTTTCTTTGTTATGCTCACTTTATGATCTTGAGGAACTTATTAAACTTCCATGTGCCTTAATTTTGTCAATAGTGTTAATTATTATTACTATTACCTATATGAACTATAGTTTGATAATTTTTTTTTTTTTTTTGAGACAGAGTTTCACTCTTGTCACTCAGCCTGGAGTGCAATGGTGTGATCTCGGCTCACGGCAAGCTCTGCCTCCCGGGTTCGCGCCATTCTCCTGCCTCAGCCTCCCGAGTAGCTGGGACTACAGGCGCCCCCCACCATGCCTGGCTAATTTTTTTGTATTTTTAGTAGAGACGGGGTTTCACCATGTTGGCCAGGATGGTCTCAATCTCTTGACCTCGTGATCTGCCTGCCTCAGCCTCCCAAAGTGCTGGGATTACAGGCGTGAGCCACCATGCCTGGCAGAGAAAAAAATATTTTTTGGCTTAGAACTCTACCTGAAATCCCCTTCAAAAGAACTTGGGTTTCCATGTAGTTTGTTGACCTGTGGTTTTATAATACTGGAGTTGTTCCTTTTGTTTTCTTCTCCTTGAGGCTTTGGACATACTGGACACATAGACACTCAGTAAAGCCTTGCCAACTGACTGCATAAAAAACCACAAATTGCTTATCTATAGAAATTCAACGTATTTTTCCCAAGGATACTAACAATCCCTGTTATACCAGCATTTGATGATTCACTGTAAATATTTGTGTGTTTTGACATATTCTAGTAGTTTATTTATCTAAATCAAAGGGTTCTTATCAGCATTTCTTTTCAAAGTTTTATGCTATCAGCAGTAACTCTTCCTTACTTAGACTTTGATATATATTACCTTTAAAATATGAGACAATTTGCAGACAAGGGGGAAAGAGGGATAACGCAATCATCAACTCAGTTATGTGGGATTAGCCTTATAAAATTGTACTACATCTTGAATGCTTCTGTCGCCACTTCCTCAGACTGCTGTGTGTGGTCTGTTGCCTCAGAATGATTAATCACCTTCTGAAGGCAAATGAGACATCACCATGTCACTAGCATGGTGAATGGCTGGTCACAGGAAGGCAAACAATGGTCAGCAGTATTGGTTACTATTTAATAATTGACGAATGGGATTATTTTATTTTCTCTGAAAGATGAATGAGAGGTTACTTCAAGATAATGGCAGGAAGGGTAAACGTCAAGAAGAAAGGGATGGAAATTCAGGACTGACTTAGGCAGGAAATGAGTTTAGCTGCAGTGACATTGTTTTGACAGTGCCTGCACAGTATGTGCCTGGCGCAGAGACTGGAGAGAAAAAAACATTTTGACTACATTTCTTTGAAGGAAAATGAGGAGCATTAGATTGTATTCACAAAGGCAGATCTACAATCTATTTTCTCAGAGAGACTAATATGTGTATGCTTTCAGTTTGGACTGCATCTGGGTCTCAGCTGCCTGGTTCTATATTGATTATTAAGTGTTATTTTTTGTCTAAATGAAGCTACTTTTTAGAACCACATTGTTAAATCAGTATTTCAAGATTGGAGCAATATTCATTAAGAAGAGCCATGAGCTTTTTGTCCTCAAATAAATTAATGTTGTCCCTTAACACCACCAAGAATAAATCATGTGAAGCTAATTAAGATAGTGTTCACTCTTCTTGCACAGACAATTGGAAGCCTTTAGGGTCAAGAAAATGAATATTATTCTCTCTTAAAATGACTATTATAGAAAAGAGATACACCATATCTTATTTCCAGTAGTTCTTCCTTGAATGGGTACAGTTATAAACAGGAAATATGAACCCAGGCACCCATCTGATAAAGAATGACCAATCTTTCTGCTAAGAAGATGTTCACAGACATATATTCATGTTAAAAGTAGTTGTTTGGCCAGGTGCAGTGGCTTACACCTGTACTCCCAGCACTTTGGGAGGCTGAGGCAGGTGTATCACTTGAGCCCAGGAATTCGAGACCAGCCTGGGCATCTATACAAAAAATACAAAAAATTAGCTGGGCATGGTGACACGTACCTGTAATCCCAGCTACTTGGGAGGCTGAGGTGGGAGGATCACCTGAGCCCATGAGGTCAAGGCTGCAGTGAACCATGATTGTACTACTGCACTTCAGCCTGGGGGACAGAGTGAGACCTTATCTCTAAAATGAAAATAAATAAAATAATAAAAGCAGTTGTTTATTAAGACACCTTTTCAAATCCCCATAAATCAATGTTTAAAATCCTTGCAAAAAACACCATATGCTGATCTCCTCAAGCAACCTAAGGAGCCAGCTCTTGAAAAATAAAGCCAACATTGGTTAAGCCAAGAAGCATTGCTGTTAAATGCAAATGCCAAAAATTGATTTATAAGATAATCAAAAGCTGAAGATCATAGTATCATGGTCATGTGAAATTTTCTTATATGTAAAATGAGAAAATTGAAAAAGATAAATGTAGAACTCTGAATACATGGAATAAAAA
The DNA here is from genome assembly GCF_028885655.2 of Pongo abelii. NCBI lineage: Eukaryota > Metazoa > Chordata > Mammalia > Primates > Hominidae > Pongo > Pongo abelii. The sequence goes on from NC_072008.2 coordinate 20,941,630, forward strand.
GTTGTGTGCAATTGCCTCACAATAATTTTTTCTTTCACTGAAATTGAAATATATTTTATGTACAGTTAACTTTTGATATTTCTGGACTATAAATATTTGTTATAGTATTTTATAGTTAATTGGTGTTTGTCCTTCCTATTTGATGGTTTTAATTAAGAAACTTTGGCTTTTTTAGTAACTAATAGATGCATAATGTCTATATTGATTTAACTTTCAGTAAGAGATTTGGGAGTTAGTCTATATGACTGTAAGACAGAAATGCTTTAAGGTAAAATTCCAAAGCAGTGTCTTCCAATGCACTGAGATTCTCAAATGTAAGTTAGTGAAGATCATGAGATGTGTTGGATTAAAACAGTGTGTCTGTATAAAGCAATGGAAAGAATATTGTTCAAGAAGATAAACACATTGACCAAGTGCTTTGAGATTATTATGAGAAGCGGGGATTTGTTGAGTGCATGTAGTGTGACTTTGGGTCTGCAGGTTTTAAGATTAGAAGATAATATTGACATACATTATCTCTTGCAGATTTCCATCCCCCCAAACTTAGTATTTGGAAGAAATTTCCTAAACGAAATGAAAAATGATGAAGTTTGTAGTCAGTCTCTCTAGACTCTCATTTTCTTTTTCATGAGTTTTTTCTTCAACATACAGATGTATGCTGTTGGCCTTTCTTACCTAATTTATCCCTTCTTACCTTAGCCCTCCCCTCCCACCTCCATTCCAAAAAAAAAAGACCTGAAAGAAAAGTATTTGTAATTCAAAAAGTAGGCTCATGTGAACATTACTCAGGTGCCCCCACTAGGTTGCCTGGACAATACGCTGATTGCAATCCGGGAGAATCTTTTCCCAGCAGGAGGGACAGTGCCCAAGCTAAGCTCACAATGGCACTGGTGGCTTCCTGTCCAACCTCTTCCTCTTCCCACTTTCAGACACACAAGGAGAACTGTAACTTCTCAAGGGCTCCACAGGCCCCAGGTACTGGAGTAGCTAGCATCCTAAATCCAGATTCCTGTTTCCAAACAGCCTATTTATTTCATTCAGTAACAAAGCCACAATTTCATACTTGCGTCATAAGAAGAGAGACCCAAGAGTAAAATATTGTTATCTTCGTTGGAGTCAAACCCCAGCCAGGTCCAGAAAACGTTCCCCCAAAGGAAGATGGTCAAATTAGGGAACCACAACCACCTCTGGAGGCTGACTCTGGCCTTGTGATTTTCCTCTTCTCTCACTGATACTTATTCCTTAAACCAATACTGTGTGGCTTGTGAAGTTTGTTCTAACCCATTATATGGCAGATGGCAACCCTGAGGAGAACCACCTGGTTCAACAGCTTTCTTATTTATTCCTCATTCACCTATAATTATGGCACCACAATATTGTGTTTGAAGCCTCATTTCTAAGTGTGGAAGGAAAGATTTTTTTTTTCATTTAAAAGATATTTTAGTACCAAGTAACATACGGGAGGGCAAGTATTTCAAACTTTTATTAGGAAAAACTTTCTTGGTATTTTAAACTCAAACTACATAAGTGGTCATTCTTGTGTGAGGCTATCTTGATTACTATAGTTTTATAATTAGTCTTCAATCAGATAGTATGACTTCTCCAAATATGTTTTCTTAAAATGGTACACTGTATATGTATGTTAATGTAACAACCACCTAAAACATGATACAGAACTATTCCATCACCACAAAGATCTTTCTGGTGGTACCTCTTTATAGTCATGCACACCTTTTTACCACCCCCCACCATCCATAACTCCTGGTGACTACTAATCTGTTTTCTAGCTCTATAATTTTGATATTTCAAGAATGTTATATAAATGGAATCATACAATATATTATCTTTTGATATTGGCTTTTTTTCATTCAGCACAATGCTCTTGAGCTCCATTCCACTCTTGTTTGAATCAATAGTTTGTTGCTTTATATTGCTGAAAAATACTCCATTATATATATGACATATATATTAATACGCACAAACACACACACACACACATACATCACAGCTTGTTTAACCATTCACCTACTAAGGAACATTTTGGTTGTTTCCAGTTTTTGACCATTAAAAATAAAGCTGCTATGAACAATTGTGCACAAGTGTTGTGTGGGCATAAACTTCATTTCTCTAGAATAAGTGCCTGAGAGTTCAACTGCTAGGTCATATGGTAGGTGTATGTTTCTCTGCATCCTTGCAAACAGTTGGTGTTGTCACTATTTTCTATTAATATTTTAGCCACTCTAATGAATATATAGTGATATCTCATCATTATATTCATTTGCATTTCCTTAATAGCTACTGATGTTGAACATTTTTCATATGATTATTTGCCATCCTTTCATCCTCTTTGGGGAAATGTCTCTTCATGTCTTTTGCCCATTTTCTAATTACATTGCTTTTTTTTTTTACTGTTCGGTTTTGAGGGTTCTTTTTATATCATACAAATGAGTCCTTTGTCAGGTATGTAGTTTGCAAATATTTTCTTCCAGTCTGAAGCTCATCTTGTCATCCTTTTAGCAAGGTCTTTCACAAAAAAGTTTTAAATTTTGATGAAGTCCAATTTTAATATCTTTCTTTTATCAATTATGCTTTTGGTATCATGTCTAAGAACTCTTTGCTGTCTTTGGTCTCAAACATTTTCTTCCATATTACATTCTAAAAGTTTTATAGTTTTAGGCTTTATATTTACATTTGTGACTCATTTGGAGTTACTTTTAATGTAAAGTATGAGGTTTAGGTTGAAGTTCACTTTTTTGCCTATGGATATTCAATTCAGCATCATTTGTTGACAAGAATATCCTTCCTCCTTTAAATTGTTTTACTGCCAAAAATCAGTTAGCTATATAAGGCTATGTGGGGTTATTTCTGGGTTTTCCATTCTGTTCCAATGACCTATATGTCTACCTCTTCATCAATATCAACACAGTTTTGATATCTGTAGCGATATAGTAATTCTTGAAATAGGGTAGATTGATTCCTTCTACTTTACTCTTCTTTAAAAAGTTTTTTTTTTTTAGCTATTCTACGTTCTTTGGTCTTTCCATATGAATTTTAGGATAGTCTTTTCTATATCTACAAACAAGTCATGCTGAGATTTTGATATTTATTGTACTAAACCTGTATATCAAACTATGAAGAATTGACTTTGTTTTTCTATTTTGAGTTTGCCCAGTCATGAATATGGTACATCCCTCCATTTATTTGGAACTTTAATTTCTTTCATCAGCATTGTATAATTTGCAGTGTGCAAGTTCTATAGCTGTTTTGTTAGATTTACACCTAAGTATTTCATTTTCTTAAGAACAATTATAAATAGTATTATATTTATTATTTTGGTTTTCACAGTTTATTGTTAATATAGAGAAATACAAATAATTTTGTATGTCAATCTTATATCCTGTGACTAGACATTTTGTTGTAGATTCCTTGGGATTTTCTATGCAGACTGTCATGTCATCTACAAATAGGGACAGTTTTATTTGTTCCTTCCATATATGTGTGCCTTTTTCCTTTTCTTGCCTTATTGTGCTGGCTAGAATTTCTAGTATCAAATGAATAGCAGTGATAAGAGCAGACATATTTGCCTTTCTCATCCTAGAGTGGAATTATTCCATCTTTCAAAATTGTGTTTTAGCTGTAGGTTTATTTGATCATTTTTTTATAGATGTTCTTTGTTAAGAATGTTTTCTTCTATTACTACCTTCCTCAGAGTTTTAATACTGTATGAATGTTGAACTGTGTCAAATGTGCTCTTTCTGCATCAGTTGATATAATCATGTGATATTTTTTCTTCTTTAGCCTGTTGGTATGATTAACTTTAACTGAATTTTGACTACTGAATCAGCCTTACGTCCCTGGAATAAACTTTATTTTGTCATGAACATACGAGTGCATGTGTCTTTTTGTTAGATTGATTTATTTTCCTTTGGATATATACCCAGTAATGGGATTGCTGGGTCAAATAGTAGTTCTATTTTAAGTTCTCTGAGAAATCTCCAAACTGCTTTCCACAACAGCTGAACTAATTTAAATTCCCATGAACAAAGTATAAGCATTCCCTTTTCTCCCCAGCCTCACCAGCATCTGTTTCTTTTGACTTTTTAATGATAGTCATTCTATTAGTAACTAGTTTAGATGGTGTCTCATTGTAGTTTTGATTTGTATTTCTCTGATGATTAGTGATGCTGAGCATTTTTCATATGTTTGTTGGCTACTTGTACGTCTTCTTTTGAGAAGCGTCTGTTCATGTACTTGCCCACTTTTTAACGCAGTTTTTTTTCTTGTTTATTTGATTAAGTTTCTTACATATTTTGAATATTAGGCCTTTGTTAGATGCATAGAAAATATTTTCTCCCATTCTGTGAGCTGGCTGTTTATTCTGTTGATAATTTCTTTTGCTGTACAGAAGTTCTTTAGTTTAATTAGGTCCTGCTTGCCAATTTTGTGTTTGTTGCAATTGCTTTTGAGGACTTAGCCATAAATTCTTTGCCAAGGCTAATGTCCAGAAGGGTATTTCCTAGGTTTACTTCTGAGTTTTTATATTTCTAGGTCTTACCTTTAAGTATTTAATCTATTTTGAGTTAATTTATATATTGTGAAAGTAGGGGCCTAGTTTCATTCTTCTGCATATGGCTAGCCAGTTATCCGAGCACCATTTATTGAGTAGGGAGTCCTTTCTTCATTGCTTGTTTTTGTCAACTTTGTTGATGATCAGATGATTGTAGTTGCATGGCTTTATTTCTGCATTCTCTATTCTGTTCCACTGGTCTGTATGTCTGTTTTTGCATGAGCACCATGTTGTTTTGCTTACTGTAACCTTATAGTATAGTTGGGTAATGTGATGCCTCCAGCTTTTTTCATTTTGCTTAGGATTGCTATGGCTATTTGGGCTCTCTTTGGGTTCCAAATTAATTTTAGAACAGTTTTTCTTAATTCTGTGAAAAGTAACATTCATAGTTTAATTGATAGAAATAACATTTAATCTGTACATTACTTTGGGCAATATGGCCATTTTAACAATATTGATTCTTACTATCCATGAACATGGAATGTTGTTTCATTTGTTTGTATCATCTCTGATTTCTTTGAGAAGTAGTTTGTAATTCTTGTTGTAGAGATATTTCATCTCTCTCGTTAGCTGTATTCTTAGATATTTTATGTTTTTTGTGGCTATTAGAAATGGGATTACATTCTTGATTCTCAGCTTGAATATTATTTTAGTATAGATATACGACTGATTTCTATACACTGATTTTTTATTCTGAAACTTTAATGAAGTTGTTTGTCAGTTCTAGGAACCTTTTGGCAGTCTTTAGAGTTTTCTAAGTATAGAATCATATTGTCAGAGAAGAGAGATAGTTTGACTTCTTTTCTGATTTGGATACCTTTTATTTGTTCCTCTTGCCTGATTGCTTTGGCTAGGACTTCCAGTACTATGTTGAATAGGAATAGTGAGAGTGAACTTCCTTGTCTTGTTCCAGTTCTCAAAGGGAATGGTTCCAGCATGCCCATTCAATATGATGTTGGTTTTGGATTTGTCATATTTTGAGATATGTTCTTTCAATGCCAGTTTGTTGAGGGTTTCTATCATAAAAGGATGTTGAATTTTATTGAAAGCTTTTTCTGCGTTTATTGAGATGACCATATGTTTTTTGTTATTAATTCTGTTCATGTAATGAATAACAATTATCAGTTTGTGTGTGGGGAAGCAACCTTGTATCCCAGGAATTAAGCCTATTGATTGTAGTAAATTAACTTTTTGATATGCTGTTGTATTCACTTTGCTAGTATTTTGTTGAGGATTTTTGCATCTATGTTCACCAGGAATATTGGCCTGTAGTTATCTTTTTTATTGTGTTTTTGCCAGATGTTTGCATCAGGATGATGTTGGGTTTCTATAATGAGTTAGAGAGGAATCTTTTTTCTTTGATTTCTTGGAATAGTTTCAGTAGGATTGGTACCAGCTGTCTTTGTACGTCTGGTAGAATTCACCCATGAATCCATCTGGTCCAGGACTTTTTTTGGCTGATATGTTTGTTTATTATATTTTAATACTGATTCAATTTCAGAACTTTCACTATTGGTCTGTTCAGGTCTTAAAGTTCTTCCTGATTCATTCTTGGGAGGTTGTGTCTTTCCAGGAATTTATCTATTTCCTCTAGATTTTCTAGTTTCTGTGCATAGGGGTCTTCATAATAGTCTGTGAGGGTCCTTTCTAATTCTATGGGATTGGTTGTAATGTCACCTTTGTCATTTCTGATTGTGCATTTCTCTTTTTTTCTTTGTTAATCTAGCTAGCAGTACATCAATCTTGTTTATACTTTCAAAGAAACCACTTTTGGCCTTGTTGATCTTTTGTATGGATTTGGGGGTTTCTATTTCATTTTGTTCTGTTTAGATTTTAGTTATTTATTTTCTTCCACTGGTTTTGGGGTTAGTTTGTTCTTGTTTTTCTAGGTCCTCTAGGTGCAATGTTAGATTGTTGCCAGAGTTTTTGCACTGATTCCTTCTTATCTGAGGGGGCTGATATTTCTTTAGCTTTTTAAATTGCTGTCATTTAGATGGGACTTTTTGTTTTTTTAATTCTTTTTTTCCCTTGAGGGTTTAATTATGGTGTATGTTGTGTCATTTGGCTTTATTTCTGGATATTTTCAGAGGACGAAGGCCCTGTGTGGGCTCCTTAGTTGTGGCTAAATTCCTGCATTAGGTTTCACAGGCTACGTGTGCTGAAGGCATTTATTTTTGTTTGGTGGTGTAACTCAGGCTGCAATATAGTAGATGACACTTAACAGTAAGAGCTGGTAGATATGCTCTTACTCAGCTGCACACCTCTTTTGTATTTAAGTGTGTTTTAAGCAGTGATCTGGAGAGGGGTAGATGGGGGGGTGGTGAGAGACAACCCTTTCACCAAGTCCATTCCCAGGCCTCGGTGGAACGCCCTGCCAATGTCTGGTGCTGTGCTTGCATTTCCTTAGCCCTAAGAGTGGCTCTGGTGGGTTGTACTCCCTCCCAAATGTTAGGTCACCAAGAGACCCACAACTGGCCATGGGCCTGCTGGTCTTCTGAGCTTGGAAGAGTCAGACCGGGCTGTGGGGTATGTCTGCAGGTGGTCTGATGATACAGTGGGTCAAGGGTGGAGAATCCCTAGGCAGAGGTGGTCGTGCCATGGGTGTACAGTTGGTGTGGTGTCCATGGCCTGAGGTTTTTTGCCCAGCAGATGACTGTGGAGACCTCCCAGCTCACACTCTCTTGACTGGGTCTCCCTCCAGTGTATGTCCCAGGAATAGGCCCAATCAGCTAGTTTTGTCCCAAGTCCTACGCATCCAGATCCCTGGGCTATTCCAGGCCATGGCGTTCTCTTGGGTAGAAGCTGCAGCTGACCAACAAGCTACACCCTTCGTGGACCAGTCTTGCAGAAGAAGGGATGCCCAGCCCCCATGCCAGCACACAAACCTGTGCCTTAGTCTTTTCAGTATTCTTGGGTTGGGGGCTCCTCCCTTGATCAAGCTCAGGGCACAAACTTCAGCTCAATATCCTTTGGCAGGATGCTTGAACCCTGGAGGTTTGAGACAGGGTCCATGGCTTCATCTTCTGGCCCTTCAGGGTTGAGCACTGGCAGTGCTGGGGGGCTAAACTATTCCCAGCCTACTGACAAAACAGTCAGGTGGGGCAGCAGAGACTGTGCTGTGTGCAACCTCTTCTGGGAATGGCCAGGCAGGAGCCTTTGCAGGGGTTGGTGGACAAGGGGCACACAGATCTGATGTGCCCTGGTCCCATGGGATAGGAAGCCGTGCTCTCTCCCTGCTAGCAGTTAACAGGGACTAGACATACTCAGAGCAAGATGGAGAACCTTGGGGATGAGCACCTATGGTCGTGTTTTGCAGCAGCTTCCCCATGCACAAAACCTTCTGGGTTCCATGCAGTTTGAGCTCTGCATCTGCCTTTTTTCTAGGTAGTTCCCCTTGCCAACTCAAATGTCTATGGGATCATATCTCTTCTAGCTAAAATCTTAGAAGTTCATGGCAGAAGTGTGGTGCTCTGGAGTTCCTTCACTCACCCCTTCCTTAGGAACTGTTGAGGATGAGTAGTCAGTCCTGGTACTTGATGACTCCATGCAGGCTTCCCAGCTTTCTTCTTCTTCAACCCTGAAGGGCCAGAGGATGAAGCCATGGACCCAGTCTCAAACCCCCAGGGTTTGAGCATACTGCCTAGGGATATTGAGCTGAGGTCTGTGTTTTCTACCAACTTTCAGTGTTTTCTCTTAAAAGATCTGTTCAAAGTGTGATAGTTTACTTGACATTTTGGTTTCTGTCAGTAGGAGAGGTGTTTCCTGGATGTGTCTAGTCAGCCATCTTGTCCTATCTCCACAAAGTTTCTCTGCTGAGTTCCTGGTCTCAGGACACAAAATGGGAAATTCCCTGGTGGGTCTTCCAAAAGTTGGGTCTGATCACATATGGCCTCTGTACCTGCAGGCTTCAGATATGGTGGGTCATTTCCAAACTTAGAAGTGATCTGTGCCAAGGCTCTGGAGGTTCACTGCAGAGACCTCCTTTCTTTTTAGGGAATTACACTTAGGCATTCTTTTAGGGTTGTTATACTAGTGACAAATTCTCTTAGTTTTCTTCATCTTGACTTTACTTTCACCTTTATTCCTGAGGATATTTTCACAGAATGTAGGATTCTAGGTTGACAATTCTTATCTGTCAGAACATGGAAAATGTGCCACTTTTTTCCTGGCCTCCATAGTTTCTGATAAGCTCTTCTATCGATGAAATTATTTGACCCTATAGAAAATGCACTGTTTTTCTCTGGCTATTTTCAGGACTTTTCTTTGTCTTTACTTTTCACATGTTTAATTATGCTGTATCTTGGTGTGGATTTCTTTAAGATTTCTCTGTTTGAGCTTCATTTAGCTTCTTGAATCTGTAGGTCATTTTGCTTTTGCCAAGTTTGAAAAAATTTCAGCCGTTATGTCTTCGAATACTTTATTAACGTAACTCTTTTTCTCCTCTCTTTCTAAGACTCCGATAACATAAATATTAGGTTTTTTTGTTATAGCCCTACAAGTCCCTGAGGATCTGTTCATTTTTTTTAAGTCTATATCTCCTTGTCATTCAGATTGGGTAATTTCTATTCTTCTATTTTCAAATTTACTGATTATTTCCACCTTCTTCTTCATTCTTTTGTTTTAAACCCCAACATACTTTGTTAAAATTTTTGCTTTAAATCATCAGTTATCTTCCAAAGAGAGAAAAATAATGAGAAAAGCATTTTATGTTTTCCCACATAATTACTATTTCCAGTGCTTTTCATCCCTTTGTATAGATACAGATTTCCATCTGATACAATTTCCTTCTGTTTAAAATACTTCCTTTAACATCTCTCATAGTTCAATTCTGCTCTTGGTGGATAATTTCAGGTTTTGTACATCAAAAAGGTAATTATTTCACCTTCACTTTTGAAACATATTTTCACTGCTTATCAGAGTCTAGGCTAACGGGTTTTTTTTCTTCATTTGGTACCTGAGATATGTTGTTCCACTGTCTTCTGTCTTGCATTATTTCTAATGAGAAGTATGTTGTAGTTCTCATTTGTTACCCTCTATATAATGTAATTTTTTTCTCATGGGCTGCTTTCAAGAATTTTTAAAATCAATTATTTTCAATGATTTGATTATAATGTACCTTGATATTTCTTGGTGTTCATATTTCTTGTGCATGGGATTCATTCAGCTTCTTGGAACTGTTTATTTTTTTAGGTAGGCTAGTAAATCCAGTCCCTGACAGTTCACCTTGGTCAAAAGCAGAAGTCCTGCATTACTGATTTTTAGAGGTCTCCAGGCATTTCTTATGTGCAATTAGGGTTGAGAACCACATGGTGATAGACAGAAGTGAACAAATGTCAAAAACAATTATGAAGTAAAATGGCCAGACTTGATCATTGAGTGGAGGTGTAGAGGTGGATGGGAGGTAAAATGTGGTTAAAGAAAATGAAGAGACAAATAGACTTCTTGCCTCAGTAACTGTGCATTGAGAAGGATGTTGAAATACAGAACTCTATCATCAATATAGTTTTAAGAAATGGAAAAAACTAAATTTGATAAACCTGAAGTCTATCCAAGCAGAGTCATTTTTTTTAGAAATTAGTCTAAAAATCAGAAGGCAAATACAAAGTGAAGGAATATATATAAGTAGAATTCATATGGATATAGATGATAGGAAAATTTATAGGGTGCACAATATTGGCAAAGAAGAATGTTCAGAGTGACACACTCTTAATCTTCAAGCTGCTATTCCTTTTGAGGAACCAGGAATTTGATGACTCAATGCCCAAGTAGATATTTAAACACTGAAATTGAGAAATTTATTATTTCTTTTACCTTTATTATCTGTTTAAACTGTTTATCCATTTCAAAAGTTTGACTGAATATAAAAAATATTTAAATATATTACATTAAAAAAGTAGGGATTTATGAGATGTCAAGTAACCCTGGACCAACTTTTCTTTTCAAAGTAGGAAGACCTACCTTCATATAACTCATGAGGATATATAGATATTTAATTTTAAAATATGAGATCATCTACTTTTTCTAAGCCCATGATGAATTCTAGTTGGTGACATGTAAGAAAATTAATTCATTCTTGAAATTTTTTTAGCAGAATGGACCATAATGTGGAGCTTCATATTTTTTGTGAGAAAACTAGTATGTTGGAATTTTTAGCAGTTTTGAGTGTAGACTTCAAGTCTCTTAATTGCAGATCTTTTTTAGCCTTGCTTTTTTTAATACCTGTGCAAGGAAAATAGCCCTAATGAAGTAAGAAGTCTCCCTGTAATGTAACTCTATGACAAGTTCTCTTTTTCTCTCTATTATAATTACCTTTCAATATCCTGAAGTCGTCAGAAGAGTTTGGAGTTAGACTTGTGTTTGTGATGCTTAGGAGACTGGAGAAAGGAGTTCTTCCCAGTTTTGGGGTGAAGAACTCAGAAAAATTGGGGTAAATGTCATCAAAATGTCTAGACATGATTGGCGAATAAGTTGCAGCTGCAACAACCAGCATTGCTGCTTTTGGAAGAGTCCTCAGAAACAGTGGGGAGAGAAAAAGATTGCATGCAGTAATCATATTTGGAAAATCAAGAAAGGGAAAATCCCAGGAGGCTGGAAAACTTAGAGCACTGAGCTTACTTTTCAAAATCCTCTCAAAATGATGACTGTACAGTTCATCTTTGAATATCTGGCCATATAATTAATCAGTGTATCTTCCTGTAAACCAGCTGAGAAAAATAATAAATAAATAATAAATGAGTAAATGAAATAATAAGCTGCTCATACTTCCTTACCTTTAATTGTCCATAGTGCCCATGTTGTTGATTATAATGCATTTTGTTCAGGAAGGCTTATTGGCCTTTAGAACTGTTCATTCTTTGGGGATATAAATACACACTTTTTTGGATTTTTAAATGATCTCCATTAGCTTTCAATCACTAGTGATTTTCTTCTTGGATCTTTGGAGGGGAAAAATTTGAATCTTTCCCAGCCTGCTATTGTAGAAAGGGCACAGGCACCAGAGGCAGACGAACCTAAATTCAAATTTCAGCTTAATGATCTTGGGCAAATCCATTTGCCTTGACATTGACTTCATCGTTCGTCTGTTCTCATTTTAAGCATCTTTCTCAAGCTATTCTCTAAGATATCAGTCTGATACTCAAGGCAAATTAGAGACGTCTTTTCAAAGCACAGTTTTAATGTTTATGGCAAAAGTAAGGTGCTACATTATGGTGATAGTAACATAAGTGTATACATTGGTTCACAGTCACCAAATTTTATACATTAATTATATGCAGTTTTTGACACATCAATTATACCTCAATAAAGTTTGGAAGGAAAGACTAAGATGCGGGAGAAAGACTTTGGAATAGGAGGATGTCATAAAGCTCATTCTGTGGACCTAGCAATTACTTTTTTAAAAAGTCTTACAGGAGGCTATCATCTTTAGCAAACTAACACAGGAACAGAAAACCAAATACCTCATGTTGTCACTTATAAATGGGAGCTAAATGATAAGAACTTATGAACACAAAGAAGGAAACAACAGACAGTGGGGTCTACTTGATGGGGGAGGGTGGGAGGAGGGAGGGGAGTGGAAAAGTTAATTGAGCTTAATGCATGGGTGATGTAATAATATGTACAACAAATCTCCATGACATGTTTATCTATGTAACAAACCTCCACATGTACGCCCAAACCAAAAATAAAAAATTTTTTAAAAGCCTTACAGGAAAAACAATTATCTGGTAATAAAATACAAACACTCTCTCTAAAGACTTCCTTTAAAAGTCTTCAAGGAAGTTTTTTTAAAAAAAGATATTTATCCATGCTTAAAAAAATATGAGCCTTAATTGAAAAACTGACAATTCTCTGACCTTAGTAAAATGTAACATCCTCCAAACAGCTGGCATGGGAAAGTAAATAGTTTTTTTGTAACAGTGGATGGTTTAGCTTAGTAACAATATGGCTAAATAATTTCTGTAAAGCTTGAAGTGCCTGTTTTGAAATGTTTGAGATATTATTTGTTTGGTGGTGGATTGGGGGCGGGGTATATGGAAATCAGCTCTAAGGATGACATGACATTGTTAGTAATGAAGGTATTTAAAATAGGACTCAGGCAAGGCTATTTGCAGAGCTGCCTGACTGGTGTGAATCTGCACAGACCTATTTCTGGACTTCTGTTTGCAATTCATGGTAATTTACAGAGTAAATGGCTCAGGATGTGCAAAAGGGAACAACAGCCTATATAGATTTCAGGGGACTAAATGGAAATCTTCCTCTTTGACACAGGAAAATTGGCATATGATGAATAGCTGACGGCTGGATTTTTATGCTCTTGCATAAAATTCAATTTAATTTTCTTTAGGTTTTAAATCAACTCATTGATAATGTGTTAAAATGAAGAAAAGGAAGCATTTAGCCTTTGGGAATGTATTTACCCTTCAGTAGATGCTATTTAATAGACAAGATTTAACTTGCTTGAAATACGAAATTACTTTCTATGACTACCATACTCACCATTACTGTAGAAATGAACACTAAAATGTTTGAATATGCACATAGGATATCAAACAGGTGCATTTATTGAGTACCTGGTATGCCTCAGGCATTGTGATAAACAATTTAAATACATTATTTCATTTCATCTGTATTCCAGTTCTACTTACACTTAACAACCATTTCACCCTTAAGCAAATCATTTAAAGTCTCTGAATTTTTTTTGTTTTCTCATCCCTACAGCAGGAACTTTAATAAGTGTCTTGCTTTCTGGTTCACTGGTTTATGCATTCAATACATATTTACTGTATACTTATTATATACCAGTAGTTGTACTAGATGCTGGGGATACAACAGTGAATAAGGCATTTTCCTGCCCAGAGCTTATTTGGTTTTTTAAACATGATGTATGTAGAAATATAAGTGTGTATTTTTTCCAACACTTATTAAAAAAATAACCTTTTAAGGTGGCACATCTAACCAAGGTTGTTGCTGAGATCAACTGAGGTAATGTCCAAGAAAAGTACTTGATATGTGATAAAAGGATATAAACCAACTTTGATGAATATTGGAAAATGGGGTTAATATTAAATCAACAAAATCCTTATGGATAAAAAATACTTCCAGGCTAAAATTTTATATTAATCCCTGAAAAAGTGTAGTTATGATTTCATTAACTTGAACTGCAAATTATTGCTGGGATAATTGAAACGAGTCTAATATTCATCAAAAACTGCTGCTCAATTAGAGTATAATGTGGGATGGGGGTGGAGGCAAGATGGCCGAATAGGAACAGCTCTGGTCTACAGCTCCCAGTGTGAGCGACGCAGAAGATGGGTGATTTCTGCATTTCCATCTGAGGTACTGGGTTCATCTCACTAGGGAGTGCCAGACAGTGGGTGCAGGACAGTGGGTGCAGCGCACCCTGCGTGAGCCGAAGCAGGGCAAGGCATTGCCTCACTCCAGAAGCGCAAGGGGTCAGGGAGTTCCCTTTCCCAGTCAAAGAAAGGAGTGACAGACAGCACCTGGAAAATCGGGTCACTCCCACCCTAATACTGCAATTTTCCAACGGCACACCAGGAGATTATAACCTGCACCTGGCTCAGAGGGTCCTACGCCCACCGAGCCTTGCTGATTGCTAGCACAGCAGTCTGAGATCAAACTGCAAGGAGGCAGCGAGCCTGGGGGAGGGGCGCCTGCCATTGCCCAGACTTGATTAGGTAAACAAAGCAGCCGGGAAACTCGAACTGGGTGGAGCCCACCACAACTCAAGGAGGCCTGCCTGCCTCTGTAGGCTCCACCTCTGGGGGCAGGGCACAGACAAACAAAAAGACAGCAGTAACCTCTGCAGACTTAAATGTCCTTGTCTGACAGTTTTGAAGAGAGTAATGGTTCTCCCAGCACGCAGCTGGAGATCTGAGAACGGGCAGACCGCCTCCTCAAGTGGGTCCCTCACCCCCGAGCAGCCTAACTGGGAGGCACCCCCCAATAGGGGCAGACTGACACCTCACATGGCCGGGTACTCCTCTGAGACAAAACTTCCAGAGGAAGGATCAGGCAGCAGCATTTGCGGTTCACCAAAATCCGCTGTTCAACAGCGGGCTGTTCTGCAGCCACCATTGCTGATACCCATGCAAATAGAGTCTGGAGTGGACCTCTAGCAAACTCTAACAGACCTGCAGCTGAGGGTCCTGTCTGTTAGAAGGAAAACTAACAAACAGAAAGGACATCCACACCAAAAACCCATCTGTACATCACCATCATCAAAGACTAAAAGTAGATAAAACCACAAAGATGGGGAAAAAACAGAGCAGAAAAACTGGAAAGTCTAAAAAGCAGAGCACCTCTCCTCCTCCAAAGGAACGCAGTTCCTCACCAGCAATGGAACAAAGCTGGACGGAGAATGGCTTTGACGAGTTGAGAGAAGAAGGCTTCAGATGATCAAACTACTCTGAGCTACAGGAGGAAATTCAAACCAATGGCAAAGAGGTTAAAAACTTTGAAAAAAAATTAGACGAATGGCTAACTAGAAAAACCAATGCACAGAAGTCCTTAAAGGAGCTGATGGAGCTGAAAGCCAAGGCTCGAGAACTACATGAAGAATGCAGAAGCCTCAGGAGCCGATGCGATCAACTGGAAAAACAGGTATCAGTGATGGAAAACGAAATGAATGAAATGAAGCGAGAAGGCAAGTTTAGAGAAAAAAGAATAAAAAGAAATGAACAAAGCCTCCAAGAAATATGGGACTATGTGAAAAGACCAAGTCTACGTCTGATTGGTGTACCTGAAAGTGACGGGGAGAATGGAACCAAATTGGAAAACACTCTGCAGGATATTATCCAGGAGAACATCCCCAATCTAGAAAGGCAGGCCAACATTCAGATTCAGGAAATACAGAGAACACCATAAAGATACTCCTCGAGAAGAGCAACTCCAAGACACATAATCGTCAGATTCACCAAAGTTGAAATGAAGGAAAAAATGTTAAGGGCAGCCAGAGAGAAAGGTCGGGTTACCCACAAAGGGAAGCCCATCAGACTAAAAGCAGATCTCTTGGCAGAAACTCTACTAGCCAGAAGAGAGTGGGGGCCAATATTCAACATTCTTAAAGAAAAGAATTTTCAACCCAGAATTTCATATCCAGCCAAACTAAGCTTCATAAGTGAAGGAGAAATAAAATCCTTTATAGACAAGCAAATGCTGAGAGATTTTCTCATCACCAGGCCTGCCCTAAAACAGCTCCTGAAGGAAGCACTAAACATGGAAAGGAACAACCGGTACCAGCCACTGCAAAAACATGCCAAATTATAAAGACCATCAAGGCTAGGAAGAAACTGCATCAACTAACGAGCAAAATAACCAGCTAACATCATAATGACAGGATCAAATTCACACATAACAATATTAACTTTAAATGTCAATGGGCTAAATGTTCCAATTAAAAGACACAGACTGGCAAATTGGATAAAGAGTCAAGACCCATCAGTGTGCTGTATTCAGGAAACCCATCTCATGTGCAGAGACACACATAGGCTCAAAATAAAGGGGTGGAGGAAGATCTACCAAGCAAATGGAAAACAAAAAAAGGCAGGGGTTGCATTCCTAGTCTCTGATAAAACAGACTTTAAACCAACAAAGAACAAAAGAGACAAAGAAGGCCATTACGTAATGGTAAAGGGATCAATTCAACAAGAAGAGCTAACTATCCTAAATATACATGCACTCAATACAGGAGCACCCAGATTCATAACGCAAGTCCTTAGTGACCTACAAAGAGACTTAGACTCCCACACAATAATAATGGGAGAATTTAACACCCCACTGTCAACATTAGACAGATCAACGAGACAGAAAGTTAACAAGGATACCCAGGAATTGAACTCAGCTCTGCACCAAGCGGACCTAAGAGACATCTACAGAACTCTCCACCCCAAATCAACAGAATATACATTTTTTTCAGCACCACACCACACCTATTCCAAAATTGACCACATACTTGGAAGTAAAGCTCTCCTTAATAAATGTAAAAGAACAGAAATTATGACAAACTGTCTCTCAGACCACAGTGCAATCAAACTAGAACTCAGGATTAAGAAACTCACTCAAAACGGCTCAACTACATGGAAACTGAACAACCTGCTCCTGAATGACTACTGGGTACATAACGAAATGAAGCCAAAAATAAAGATGTTCTTTGAAACCAACGAGAACCAAGACACAACATACCAGAATCTCTGGGATGCATTCAAAGCAGTGTGTAGAGGGAAATTTATAGCACTAAATGCCCACAAGAGAAAGCAGAAAAGATCCAAAATTGACACCCTAACATCACAATTAAAAGAACTCGAAAAGCAAGAGCAAACACATTCAAAAGCTACCAGAAGGCAAGAAATAACTAAAATCAGAGAAGAACTGAAGGAAATAGAGACACAAAATACCCTTCAAAAAATAAATGAATCCAGGAGCTGGTTTTTTGAAAAGATCAACAAAACTGATAGACTGCTAGCAAGACTAATAAAGAAGAAAAGAGAGAAGAATCAAATAGATGTAATAAAAAATGATAAAGGGGATATCACCACCAATGCCACAGAAATACAAACTACCATCAGAGAATACTACAAACACCTCTACACAAATAAACTAGAAAATCTAGAAGAAATGGATAAATTCCTCAACAAATACACTCTCCCAAGACTAAACCAGGAAGAAGTTGAATCTCTGAATAGACCAATAACAGGAGCTGAAATTGAGGCAATAATCAATAACTTACCAACCAAAAAGAGTCCAGGACCAGATGGACTCACAGCCGAATTCTACCAGAGGTACAAGGAGGAGCTGGTACCATTCCTTCTGTAACTATTCCAATCAACAGAAAAAGAGGGAATCCTCCCTAACTCATTTTATGAGGCCAGCATCATCCTGATACCAAAGCCTGGCAGAGACACAACCAAAAAAAGAGAATTATAGACCGATATCCTTGATGAACATTGATACAAAAATCCTCAATAAAATACTGGCAAACCGAATCCAGCAGCACATCAAAAATCTTATCCACCATGATCAAGTGGGCTTCATCCCTGGGATGCAAGGCTAGTGCAACATAAGCAAATCAATAAATGTAATCCAGCATATAAACAGAACCAAAGACAAAAACCACATGATTATCTCAATAGATGCAGAAAAGGCCTTTGACAAAATTCAACAATGCTTCATGCTAAAAACTCAATAAATTAGGTATTGATGGGACGTATCTCAAAATAATAAGAGCTATTTATGACAAACCCACAGCCAATATCATACTGAATGGGCAAAAACTGGAAGCATTCACTTTGAAAACTGGCACAAGACAGGGATGCCCTCTCTCACCACTCCTATGCAACATAGTGTTGGATGTTCTGGCCAGGGCAATTAGGCAGGAGAAGGAAATAAAGGGTATTCAATTAGGAAAAGAGCAAGTCAAATTGTCCCTGTTTGCAGGTGACATGACCGTATATCTAGAAAACCCCATTGTCTCAGCCCAAAATCCCCTTAAGCTGGTAAGCAACTTCAGCAAAGTCTCAGGATACAAAATCAATGTACAAAAATCACAAGCATTCTTATACACCAATAACAGACAAACAGAGAGCCAAATCATGAGTGAACTCCCATTCACAATTGCTTCAAAGAGAATAAAATACTTAGGAATCCAACTTACAAGGGATGTGAAGGACCTCTTCAAGGAGAACTACAAACCACTGCTCAATGAAATAAAAGAGGATACAAACAAATGGAAGAACATTCCATGCTCATGGGTAGGAAGAATCAATATCATGAAAATGGCCATACTGCCCAAGGTAATTTATACATTCAATGCCATCCCCATCAAGCTACCAATGACTTTCTTCACAGAATTGGAAAAAACTACTTTAAAGTTCATGTGGAACCAAAAAAGAGCCCGCATCACCAAGTCAATCCTAAGCCAAAAGAACAAAGCTGGAGGCATCACACTACCTGACTTCAAAATATACTACAAGGCTACAGTAACCAAAACAGCATGGTACTGGTATCAAAACAGAGATATAGATCAATGGAACAGAACAGAGCCCTCAGAAATAATGCCGCATATCTACAACCATCTGATCTTTGACAAACCTGAGAAAAACAAGCAATGAGGAAAGGATTCCCTATTTAATAAATGGTGCTGGGAAAACTGGCTAGCCATATGGAGAAAGCTGAAACTGGATCCCTTCCTCACACCTTATACAAAAATTAATTCAAGATGGATTAAAGACTTACATGTTAGACCTAAAACCATAAAAACCCTAGAAGAAAATCTAGGCATTACCATTCAGGATATAGGCATGGGCAAGTACTTCATGTCTAAAACACCAAAAGCAATGGCAGCAAAAGCCAAAATTGACAAATGGGATCTAATTAAACTAAAGAGCTTCTGCACAGCAAAAGAAACTACCATCAGAGTGAACAGGCAACCTACAAAATGCAGAAAATGTTCACAACCTACTCATTTGACAAAGGGATAATATCCAGAATCTACAATGAACTCCAACAAATTTACAAGAAAAAAACAAACAACCCCATCAAAAAGTGGGTGAAGGATATGAACAGACACTTCTCAAAAGAAGACATTTATGCAGCCAAAAAACACATGAAAAGATGCTCATCATCACTGGCCATCAGAGAAATGCAAATCAAAACCACATTGAGATACCATCTCACACCAGTTAGAATGGCGATCATTAAAAAGTCTGGAAACAACAGGTGCTGGAGAGGATGTGGAGAAATAGGAATACTTCTACACTGTTGGTGGGACTGTAAACTAGTTCAACCATTGTGGAAGTCAGTGTGGCGATTCCTCAGGGATCTAGAACTAGAAATACCATTTGACCCAGCCATCCCATTACTGGGTATACACCCAAAGGACTATAAATCATGCTGCTATAAAGAGACATGCACATGTATGTTTATTGCGGCACTATTCACAATAGCAAAGACTTGGAACCAACCCAAATGTCTAACAACGATAGACTGGATTAAGGAAATGTGGCACATATACACCATGGAATACTATGCAGCCATAAAAAATGAAGAGTTCATGTCCTTTGTAGGGACATGGATGAAACTGGAAACCATCATTCTCAGCAAACTATCGCAAGGACAAAAAAACAAACACTGCATGCTCTCACTCATAGGTGGGAATTGAACAATGAGAACACATGGACACAGGAAGGGGATCATCACACTCTGGGGACTGTTGTGGGGTGGGGGGAGGGGGGAGGGATAGCATTAGGAGATATACCTAATATTAAATGATGAGTTAATGGGTGCAGCACACCAACATGGCACATGTACACATATGTAACAAACCTGCACATTGTGCACATGTACCCTAAAACTTAAAGTATAATAATAATAAAATTTTAAAAAAGAGAGATAGGAAAGGACACAGACACACAGGGAGGAAGGCCATGCGAAGAAGGAAGCAGAGATTGGAGCTGTGCTGCCACAAGCCAAGGAAGGCCAGGAGCCACCAGCAGCGGGAACAGGCAAGGAAGGGTTCTCCCCCAGTGCCGTCACAGAGCGCACGGCCCCACAACACCTTCATTTTGGACTTTTGGCCTCTGGAACTATGAGAGAATACATTTCCTATTTTTTTTTTAAAAAAAAAGAAATTTAAAATAATCTTATTGTTAAATTTAGAATATCAAAAATCATAACATATTTTGATCTGTAATCTCAAAGCTCAAACTCAACGTCCCTTCTTCACCATATTCCTAGTGTTTAATATATGTTAAATTTAAAAAAAAGTATAATGTGGGATGATGTTAACATGATGGTCTCTCCTTTACAAACAGACTTATCATGCTAGTTGAAGATACTATCAAAGTGAAGAAGTTTAAGTATAATTTGGCTGAAAACATTTTTTATTCAAGGAGAGCTAATAATGCTGTATGTCAAACTCACAAGTTTGTGAAAAGGAACTTCTGAGTTGGAAGATGTACTACCAAATATATAGATTAATTCATTCATTACTTCATTCATTCAATAATAAACCACTTCAATCCGAAAATAATTTGGAGCCCAAGAACTGACCTCTTTAAATTCCTTAATCACCCCCTTGCAGGTAAAGGAAGGTCATGAAGGCTGGGGGTAGTTAGAAGATACAGAAAAATGAGATTATCTTTTATTGTTTCTTAGTAGAAACTAGATTTTTGGTTTTCCTTTGTTTTGGACTTTCTCCCATTTCAGTTTTCTTAATTGTCACAGATAGATTGTTTTCTGTTGTTTGAGTTTTAACAGTTGGTGTTCCTGATTTTTGCCCTTGACACATAATACTGGGGAACATGAGTAAACAGTGCAATTTTCTCCAAAGCTGAAAAATTTTTGCAAATTTTTCCCTTTCATATACTGAATTCTACTTGAGATAAGCCTGATTAATCCATCGTAAAATAGCTATAAGTTAAAGCAGGGAATATCAAACTATGGCTCACAGGCCAAATCCAGCTAATAGCTTGTTTCTTTAAAGTTTATTAGAACATGGCCAGGCCCATTCATTTAAATATTATCTATGGCTGCTTTCATATTACAACAGCAGGGTCAACTAATTGCAACAAAGATTGTATGGCCTGCAAAGTTGAACATCTTTACTTTATAACCCTTTACAGAAAAAATTTGCCAATAGCTGAGCTAAAGCATGAACTAACTTTAAATATACATATATGATCATTTTACAGATATATATTGACTTACAACACTTATTTGACCATGGTAATTAATTATATCTTAAATTTTTAAATAAAGTTATTTGTAAGGATTTAAAATATTCTAAGTGGGCTTTTCCTTCACAGGCAGAATTCTATCAAGTCTTCCCTCCCCCAACTTTTCACACCATCTCTAAAGCAGCAGGGAGTGCTGGTTGTTTAAACATCTTAATTATAGTACTAAAGAAAGAAGTCATGATCATTTATCTCCCAGTTGTTCAACAAAATCATTGTCTTTTCAACAAAAATACTAAAGTAATCTCTACAGAGTGATATAAAATAGCTGGTGCATGATATCATCAAATTGAATTATATATTCCATAATTTTAACATAACTCAACTTGAAGTTTGATATGGATACTATGCCTTAAATTTGAAAACCCTAAATCTTATAAGGAAAAGGATAATTCTAATTAATAGAATGTAATTATGAAATTTTCAACAATAATCACAAACTATTCTGGGTAAAAAATATAGCGCTATTCAGTGCTTTCAAAAGGAGAAGTGTCAGATCCTGCTGTTCAGACTATAGCTACTCTGCAGATACTAATTTAATATGGCAAATGAAGAAGTTATTTTTTTAAAAAATGAGGATAATATACTTACCAAGTGATTCAATGAGTCATAGCACCACTTAGTTTAGGTAATTTGCAAAGTGACTATGCCATTTGTTTGCAGGGATTGGGGGAGACTCCCTTTGTTCTGAAATATTTTCTTATGTACCTGTGAACCTTACTGTAGGTACACAGAGGGTAGATGCTGTCCTGAACAAAGTGAGACATCTTGCTGACTTTGGTCAAATATGTTTGCTCAGTTATCCTCGTACATCAATAACTTGTTCTTCTTTGCCTCCTTCAACTGTTTCTTTTCCTTCTCTCTTCTCCTAAATGTAGGCATTCTCCAAAGTGCTTTATTAGCTGTTCTTCATTGTCTAAAAACTTTCTATTTTGATATAAATTTAAACCTAAACAGAAAAGTTGCAAAAATCATACAAGGAATTTCCATATACCCTTAGTCAAGATTCACCAATTATTTGCATTTTGCTCTGTTTATCACTGTCTCTCTCTCTGTGTCTTTGTCTTTCTCTCTCTCTGTCTCTCCCTGCGTCTGTGTGTGTGCATAGTATTATTTTTTGAACCATTTAATAGTAAGTTAAAGACAATGTGCCCCTTTACCCCTATATACTTCAGTGTGTATGTTCTAAGAACTAATTCCTTCTTTTACATAACTACACTATAGTTATCAAAATTAGAACATTCAACATTAATGTAATAATATTTTCTATCCAAAGCTCATATCCAAATTTTATGAGTTGTTCCACTAATGTTCTTTATAGCTATGTTTTTCCAGTGTAGGATCTCAAACTAGATCATGTGTTATATTAACCATTATGCCTCTAATTTTTTTTTATTATTATTATACTTTAAGTTTTAGGGTACATGTGCACAATGTGCAGGTTAGTTACATATGTATACATGTGCCATGCTGGTGTGCTGCACCCATTAACTCATCATTTAGCATTTGGCATATCTCCTAATGCTATCCCTCTCCTTCCCCCATCCCACAACAGTCCCCAGAGTGTGATGTTCCCCTTCCTGTGTCCATGTGTTCTCATTGTTCAATTCCCATCTATGAGTGAGAACATGTGGTGTTTGGTTTTTTGTCCTTGTGATAGT
Organism: Pongo abelii; assembly: GCF_028885655.2. Lineage (NCBI taxonomy): Eukaryota > Metazoa > Chordata > Mammalia > Primates > Hominidae > Pongo > Pongo abelii. The sequence goes on from NC_072008.2 coordinate 20,964,606, forward strand.
TTGCTGAGAATGATGGTTTCCAGTTTCATCCATGTCCCTACAAAGGACATGAACTCTTCATTTTTTATGGCTGCATAGTATTCCATGGTGTATATGTACCACATTTTCTTAATCCAGTCTATCATTATGGACATTTGGGTTGGTTCCAAGTCTTTGCTATTGTGAATAGTGCCGCAATAAACATACATGTGCGTGTGTCTTTATAGCAGCATGATTTATAGTCCTTTGGGTATATACCCAGTAATTGGATGGCTGGGTCAAATGGTATTTCTAGTTCTAGATCCCTGAGGAATCGCCACACTGACTTCCACAATGGTTGAACTAGTTTACAGTCCCACCAACAGTGTAGAAGTATTCCTATTTCTCCACATCCTCTCCAGCACCTGTTGTTTCCGGGCTTTTAAATGATCGCCATTCTAACTGGTGTGAGATGGTATCTCATTGTGGTTTTGATTTGCATTTCTCTCATGGCCAGTGATGATGAGCATTTTTTCATGTGTCTTTTGGCTGCATAAATGTCTTCTTTTGAGAAGTGTTTGTTCATATCCTTTGCCCACTTTTTGATGGGGTTGTTTGTTTTTTTCTTGTAAATTTGTTGGAGTTCATTGTAGATTCTGGATATTAGCCCTTTGTCAGATGAGTAGGTTGAGAAAATTTTCTCCCATTCTGTAGGTTGCCTGTTCACTCTGATGGTAGTTTCTTTTGCTGTGCAGAAGCTCTTTAGTTTAATTAGATCCCATTTGTCAATTTTGGCTTTTGTTGCCATTGCTTTTGGTGTTTTAGACATGAAGTCCTTGCCCATGCCTATGTCCTGAATGGAATTGCCTAGGTTTTCTTCTAGGGTTTTTATGGTTTTAGGTCTAACGTTTAAGTCTTTAATCCATCTTGAATTAATTTTTGTATAAGGTGTAAGGAAGGGATCCAGTTTCAGCTTTCTCCATATGGCTAGCCAGTTTTCCCAGCACCATTTATTAAATAGGGAATCCTTTCCCCATTGCTTGTTTTTCTCAGGTTTGTCAAAGATCAGATAGTTGTAGATATGCGGCGTTATTTCTGAGGGCTCTGTTCTGTTCCATTGATCTATATCTCTGTTTTGGTACCAGTACCATGCTGTTTTGGTTACTGTAGCCTTGTAGTATAGTTTGAAGTCAGGTAACGTGATGCCTCCAGCTTTGTTCTTTTGGCTTAGGATTGACTTGGTGATGCGGGCTCTTTTTTGCTTCCACATGAACTTTAAAGTAGTTTTTCCCAATTCTGTGAAGAAAGTCATTGGTAGCTTGATGGGGATGGCATTGAATGTATAAATTACCTTGGGCAGTATGGCCATTTTCACGATATTGATTCTTCCTACCCATGAGCATGGTATGTTCTTCCATTTGTTTGTATCCTCTTTTATTTCACTGAGCAGTGGTTTGTAGTTCTCCTTGAAGAGGTCCTTCACATCCCTTGTAAGTTGGATTCCTAAGTATTTTATTCTCTTTGAAGCAATTGTGAATGGGAGTTCACTCATGATTTGGCTCTCTGTTTGTCTGTTATTGGTGTATAAGAATGCTTGTGATTTTTGTACATTGATTTTGTATCCTGAGACTTTGCTGAAGTTGCTTATCAGCTTAAGGAGATTTTGGGCTGAGACAATGGGGTTTTCTAGATACACAGTCATGTCATCTGCAAACAGGGACAATTTGACTTGCTCTTTTCCTAATTGAATACCCTTTATTTCCTTCTCCTGCCTAATTGCCCTGGCCAGAACTTCCAATACTATGTTGAATAGGAGTGGTGAGAGAGGGCATCCCTGTCTTGTGTCAGAGCAGAACTGAAGGAAATAGAGACACAAAAAACCCTTCAAAAAATTGATGAATCCAGGAGCTGGTTTTTTGAAAGGATCAACAAAATTGATAGACTGCTAGCAAGACTAATAAAGAAAAAAAGAGAGAAGAATCAAATAGACGCAATAAAAAATGATTAAGGGGATATCACCACCGATCCCACAGAAATACAAACTACCATCAGAGAATACTACAAACACCTCTATGCAAATAAACTAGAAAATCTAGAAGAAATGGATAAATTCCTTGACACACACACTCTCCCAAGACTAAACCAGGAAGAAGTTGAATCTCTGAATAGACCAATAACAGGATCTGAAATTGTGGCAATAATCAACAGCTTACCAACCAAAAAGAGTCCAGGACCAGATGGATTCACAGCAGAATTCTACCAGAGGTACAAGGAGGAACTGATACCATTCCTTCTGAAACTATTCCAATCAACAGAAAAAGAGGGAATCCTCCCTAACTCATTTTATGAGGCCAGCATCATCCTGATACCAAAGCCGGGCAGAGACACAACCAAAAAAAGAGAATTTTAGACCAATATCCTTGATGAACATTGATGCAAAAATCCTCAATAAAATACTGGCAAACCGAATCCAGCAGCACATCAAAAAGCTTATCCACTATGATCAAGTGGGCTTCATCCCTGGGATGCAAGGCTGGTTCAATATATGCAAATCAATAAATGTAATCCAGCATATAAACAGAACCAAAGACAAAAACCACATGATTATCTCAATAGATGCAGAAAAGGCCTTTGACAAAATTCAACAACCCTTCATGCTAAAAACTCTCAATAAATTAGGTATTGATGGGACGTATCTCAAAATAATGAGAGCTATCTATGACAAACCCACAGCCAATATCATACTGAATGGGCAAAAACTGGAAGCATTCCCTCTAATTTCTTTTAACTGGCATAGTTTTTCTGTCTTACTTTGTATTTTTGACCGGGCATTTTGGAAGAGTATAGGAGAGCTATTTTATAGACTGTCCCTCAAGTTGGGTTTGTCTAGTGTTTTCTCAGCAGCCATTCTTTTATTCCTTTCTAAGCAACTTTTCCAGATCTCACCCAATTTCCTAGCTTCAACTTCTTATCTATATCACCAGTTTTCTTGTCTTCCCTTGTCTTAACCAAGGTATATCATTTTTTCTACTTCTGACAATGCAACAAAGCAGCTAACTTGAAAAAAAAATTAATGAAAGCTACCTGAAATAAAACATCTTGACATGTTGGGAGAAAACATTATTTTAAATGCATAGTTGAGTCCACTAGAAAGTAACAAAAACCTCATAGGATAAAAAACTCAGTGATAACCAGAAACTAGAGTGGGAAACTGATGCTGAAGCTGAAGCTCTGGCTACCTGAGAGGCCTTTTGGGACCTGAATTGATAATCCTCAATAATTCTTTTTTAAAGTACACGATAAAGGAAAGAGTGAAATGGAAACAAATATCTACCAGCAAAAGAAGAAGACAAAGAAATTTGTTTACAGTGAAACTGACTTGGGCTCTGGATTTAAAAAAAAATGTCAAAAAACCCTGTTCCTTGAGAATTTGAGAGCATAGATTTGTTTCTTTCAGAATTGGAGTTCCAGTTTATACAAGTTACGTATTTTAGGAAGTGCCAAATACATCTAAGAAGTTTAAGTGATTCTGAGTTTGCCTGGCAGAAGAAAATTTAAACCTTTTCAGAAGGGTCACGCTTCAGTCCTCACAGAATTCTCTTAGATAAAATCCAATAAAATAGAAGCTCACAATCCAAAGTTAGAAAATGCCTAGGGAAAAAAACTGCTATGAGTAAGAATCAGCAGAATTAGAACCTCCAAAAAATCAGATGGAATTACTAGCCATATACCACAAAATAAGTACATTTAAAGTGATTAAAGAATGAGAAAATAGAAGTGATAACATGGCCCAGTATAAAATATTCCCACACAGATTAATAACACCTAAATATTACTTGTAGGAATAAAAAAATATAGTTGCTGAAATAAACAAAATTCAGTGGATGGTTTAAATGGTAGAACAGATTCAGCTGAAGAGAGACAAGGAAGAATTAACGAGGTGTAGCATAGAGGTGTAGACATGGCAAATATAAAAAAGATTGAGAAATAGAGAATAGAATAAGACCTTACATATTTTCAACAATAACAATGGATTAAGATCTGTATGCTGAGAAAAAATAACTGTCAATCTGGAATTGTAACATATGATACATGATTTTTCAAGAAAAAAAAGTGAACTAAATATTTTTTCAGACAAACCTGAGAGCTTACCAATAAAAAACCTTTATTAAAAGAATTTCTAAAGCACATGCTTTAAGAAGGACAATCATCTCAAAGAAAGGACTGAATGCAAAAAGAATATTGAGCAAAGGAATTGGAAGACATATGGGTATGCTGGAAAAAAAATCATTGAATAATGATAGCCTTAAATTGAATACATCCTGACTGGTCCAAGTTGAACACACTGATTTACTTCTACAGCGTCCTGAAACTCCACTAAAACAAATATAAAGAAATTTTTTAAACACTTGAGTTCATAAGGACAATGCAAACAAAGAATAGAGACAGCAATTATGGAAGACAGAAAGAAAGCAGAGGAATGAGTATTAACTTATTTAGTAGACCTGGGAGAGCTGAATCTTGAGCCTTGAGAAATCTGATTTTTATCACAGAACCCTGAATTGGAGGGGTGAGTTCCCTGTGGAAGTAGAGGGGCATGCAGAGTTCATAATTAGAACTACTTTAGGAATTAAAACAAAATAAAACTAAAATACTTTGGAAAATAACATGTAAGAAGATAGGAGTTGAATGGAATTAAAATGATCTACAAAATGAGATATTAAATTTAGTCTTTGTAAACAATGTGTGTTAGAACATTAAGGAATGGAAACAAAAATGATAACTTCTAAGCCAGTGGAAAAGAAAAACTAAATTTATAAAATACACATGTATATAATATATATTTAAAATAGATACAGGTATAGGCATCAATGAAATAGATGTAGATATAATAGGTATAGATACAGATAAGCTCTGCTATCACAAAGTCAGGGGTTGTCCTACAAGATCTGATATTCAAATCATACTCAAATTTCTTATTAACCAGTAAACTCTAAGTTTTCTTTTTCACCTGGGATAAGGGTAGATTCAGTGGATTATTGCCATCATTTTTATAATGATAATAATAGCAACTAGTTGTAATAATAGCAACTAGTTGGAATAGTCTAAATTGCTTCAAAGGAAGAATAATTGGAAGAATTGTATAATAGGAATAATAGTAAAAATACTGCTGAATTAAGCCACAAGCTCAGTCTAGACCCTATTGAGATTAGATTACATTTGGATAAAAAATAGACATCAAATGAACCATGCCCTATATGTTCAGCCTCTTGTTGAAATCAAAGATGTTTGTTGTTGTTTTGTCATTAGATGTTATGGTACAACAAAATCCTATCAAATGGTGAAGTTATTTCTAGGACAACCCATTAAATTATTCATTGTAGTTTTAAGTCAGATTTCAGAATTGTGAAGAAAAGCATTGGAAGGGGATGTTCTATGTGTTTTTAATACTGAATCCATAGAAACCAGAATATTTTATGATAAAACCTACTAGCAAGATAGGAAGCTGCTTGGGAACTTTTCCTTCCTTTTATTTCTTTTGTTTAAATGGATTAAATGCTGAAAACAGAAGGTGAAACAGTAAGTTTAGGAGTACCAAACAAAGATGTATTATTTTCCTAGGATAATGTGAACATAAAAAAAATTGCATCATTTTCCATTTGAAAATAGCCTAAAATATAAAACCAAATTGAACAATAGTTTGTCAGAAGGGGAACAGGTTGCACTTTATGATATTGGTCTCTTTTTCATGAAGATTCTGACTACATGTCACTCTATATGGTTTCCATATGTGGCACGGATCTTATCATATAGCTACTATTCATACAGTTTTACTTACAAGAGTGATTCTCAACCCTGGTTGCACATTGGAATTACTTGGGATGCTTTAGAAAATACTGATGCCTGGGATCCACTCCCACAGATTCTGATGTAATTGGTCTAGAGAGCAATGTGAGCATTGGGCTTTTTAATTTCCAAGTGTTTCTAATATGTAGCCAAGCCTGAGAACCACTGAGGTAGAGGATTCAACTTAGGCTTCTTACAGCTTTCGAACCCCTGGGTTTCCAAGGGCTTCCTAAAATCAAAGGCCATTTCTCTGGTTAAAATTAATAATGTTGAACAAAGGATCTCCTTTTTAAAATTTCTTTTAAAGTTAGTGAAGCCTGTAACTCATCTCTCTCTTAGCCTCTTCTTGTTTCCCACCCACTCTACTTTGCCAACCATTTAAATATTTGCTGTGATCCCAGGCAGCACAAAAGGTGGACACCCAGCCCCACTTCCCTCACCATGACTCATCCTAAAAGCTGTTTGCCGAATGAGGCTCTGGTTTTTGTTTCAGAATTCATGCAAGGGCATCCACAACCCTACACAACAATGCCTGTTCTTGCTCAACTCCCCCTCAGTCCCCGCCCAACCTCCTACTCTCTATTCAAAACCCAGCCAGAAGAAAAACAAGGCATTTGTCCCCAGCAGTTTGCAAACCAGTCATGCTTTTCCAACATACACAGGGTTACCATTCAGCAACCCAGGATTCTTGAAACTAGTTCCCTAGGCATTCATCAAATATACTTGTAGCCCTCCAAAGACATTTGGAATTTTCAGCCTCTGTGATACATAGACTGTGGATGGGATTGGCCTTTCACAATGCTTAATAAAGGAAGGACTTCCAAACCTCCCAAATCTACAGGACAGCAGATAGAGGCCCCTTTTAGAAATATTCATAGGCATTTGCCCTAAACTTTTCAATGGGAGCTCAATTTGGCTGCGTTTTGGGCACAGTTGTATGTTTACTGGTCAGCTACAGGGGAAGGAAGCATGGTAAGGGTTTGGGACAGGGAAGTAGAGCTAGATCTGTCCAGTGGACTGTGGTGAGGACTAAAGAAGAAAGCACACTGACAGGTGAGCTCCAGAACTAGAGGGTGGCTAAGAGACAGTAGATGGTAGTCCCTGCCTGACATGAGAACCATGGAGGAAGGAGAGGAGCTGACAGATTTCTGAGGCACAGTAAAGAGGAATCCAGCATTAATAATCTTCTGAAATCCAAGTGATATGGTTTGGCCGTGTGTTGCCATCCAAATATTATCTCAAATTGTAATTCCCAGGTGTTGAGGGAGGGACCTGGTGGGAGGTGATTGGATCATGGAGGGCAGTTTCCCCCATGCTGCCGTCGTGATAGTGAGGGAGTTCTCACAAGATCTGATGGTTTAAAAAATGGCAGTTTCCCCTCCGCTCTCTTTCTCTCTCTCTCCTGCCACCATGTCAGATGTGCCTTGCTTCCTCTTTGGCTTCCACCATGTAAGTTTCCTGAGGTCTCCCCAGCTATGTGGATCTGTGAGTCAATTAAACCTCTTTTGTTTATAAATTGCACAGTCTCGGGTAGTATCTTTTTTTTATTATTATACTTTAAGTTCTGGGGTACATGTGCACAATGTGCAGGTTTGTTACATATGTATACATGTGCCATGTTGGTGTGCTGCACCCATTAAATCGTCATTTATATTAGGTATATCTCCTAATGCTATCCCTCCCCCCTCCCCCCACCCCACAACAGTCCCCAGAGTGTGATGTTCCCCTTCCTGTGTCCATGTGTTCTCATTGTTCAATTCCCACCTATGAGTGAGAACATGGGGTGTTTGGTTTTTTGTCCTTGTGATAGTTTGCTGAGAATGATGGTTTCCAGCTTCATCCATGTCCCTACAAAGGACATGAACTCATCATTTTTTATGGCTGCATAGTATTCCATGGTGTATATGTGCCACATTTTCTTAATCCAGTCTATCATTGTTGGACATTTGGGTTGGTTCCAAGTCTTTGCTATTGTGAATAGTGCCGCAATAAACATACGTGTGCATGTCTTTATAGCAGCATGATTTATAATCTTTTGGATATATACCCAGTAATGGGATGGCTGGGTCAAATGGTATTTCTAGTTCTAGATCCTGAGGAATCTCCACACTGTCTTCCACAATGGTTGAACTAGTTTACAGTCCCACCAACAGTGTAAAAGTGTTCCTATTTCTCCACATCCTCTCCAGCACCTGCTGTTTCCTGACTTTTTAATGATCGCCATTCTAACTGGTGTGAGATGGTATCTCATTGTGGTTTTGATTTGCATTTCTCTGATGGCCAGTGATGATGAGCATTTTTTCATGTGTCTTTTGGCTGCATAAATGTCTTCTTTTGAGAAGTGTCTGTTCATATCCTTCGCCCACTTGTCATACTGAATGGGTAAAAACTGGAAGCATTGGAAGCATTCCATTTGAAAACTGGCACAAGACAGGGATGCCCTCTCTCACCACTCCTATTCAACATAGTGTTGGAAGCTCTGGCCGGGGCAATCAGGCAGGAGAAAGAAATAAAGGTTATTCAGTTAGGAAAAGAGGAAGTCAGATTGTCCCTGTTTGCAGATGACATGATTGTATATCTAGAAAACCCCATCGTCTTAGCCCAAAATCTCCTTAAGCTGATAAGCAACTTCAGCAAAGTCTCAGGATACAAAATCTATGTGCAAAAATCACAAGCATTCTTATACACCAATAACAGAGAGAGAGCCAAATCATAAGTGAACTCCCATTCACAATTGCTTCAAAGAGAATAGAATACCTAGGAATCCAACTTACAAGGGATGTGAAGGACCTCTTCAAAGAGAACTACAAACCACTGCCCAATGAAATAAAAGAGGATACAAAGAAATGGAAGAACATTCCATGCTCATGGATAGGAAGAATCAATATCGTGAAAATGGCCATACTGCCCAAGGTAATTTATAGATTCAATGCCATCCCCATCAAGCTACCAATGACTTTCTTCAAAGAATTGGAAAAACTACTTTAAAGTTCATGTGGAACCAAAAAAGAGCCCGCATTGCTAAGTCAATCCTAAGCCAAAAGAACAAAGCTGGAGGCATCACGCTACCTGGCTTCAAACTATACTACAAGGCTACAGTAACCAAAACAGCATGGCTCTGGTAGTATCTTTATAGTAGTGTGAAAATGGACTAACACAGACAACTGGTACTGGGAGTGGGGTACTGCTATAAAGATCACCTGAAAATGTGGAAGTCACTTTGGAATTGAGTAACAGGCAGAGGTTGGAACAGTTTGGAGAGCTCAGAAGAAGAAGGAAGATGTGGGAAAGTTTGGAACTTTCTAGAGACTTGTTGAATGGTTTTGACCAAATTGCTGATAGTGATACAGACAATGAAGTCCAGGCAGAGGTGGTCTCAGGTGGAGATGAGGAACTTATTAGGAATTAGAGTAAAAGTCACCCATGCTATGCTTTAGCAAAGAGACTGGCAGCATTTGCTCCTGCCCTAGTGATCTGTGGAACTTTGAACTTGAGAGAGATGATTTAAGGTATCTGGCCGAAGAAATTTCTAAGCAGCAAAGTGTTCACATGTGACCTGGATGATTCTGAAAGCATTCAGTCATATGCATTCACAAAGAGATTATCTGAAACTGGAATTTTTGTTTAAAAGGGAAGCAGAACATAAAAGTTTGGAAAATTTGCAGCCTGACCATAAAGTGGAAAAGAAAACCCCATTTCCTGGGAAGGAATTCAAGCTGGCTACAGAAATTTGCATAAGTAACAAGGAGCTGAAGGTTATAATAATAACCAAAACTATTGGGAAAATCTCTCCAGGGCATGTATGTCAGAGATCTTGGCAGCAGTCCCTCTCATCACAAGCCTGGAGGCCTAGGAGGGAAAAATGTTTTCATGGGTGGGGCCACTGCCCTGTGCAGCCTTGGGACATGGCACCCTTCATCCCAGCAGCACCAGCTCCAGCTGTGGCTAAAAGGGGCAAGGTACACCTCAGGTCATGGCTTTGGAGGGGGCAAGCCCCAAGCCTTGGCAGCTTCCACATGGTGTTGGGCCTGCAGGAACATGGAAGACAAGAGTTGAGCTTTGGGAGCCTCTGCCTAGATTTCAGAGGATGTATGGAAATGCCTGGATGTCCAGGCAGAAGTCTGCTGCAGGAGCAGAGCCCTCATGGAAAACCTCTACTAGGGCCATGCAGAGGAGAAATGTGAGGTAGAAGCCCCCCACAGAGTCCCCACTGCCTATTTGAGCCGTAAGAAGAGAGCCACCATCCTCCAGACCCCTGAATGGTAGATCCACGACAGCTTACAACACAGGAATACAATGCCATGGGGGCTGTACCCTGCAGAACCAGAGGAGTGGAGCTGTCCAAGGCCATGGGAGCCCACCCCTTGCATTAGCATGGCCCAGATGTGAGACATGGAGTCAAAGGAGATTATTTTGGAGCTTTAAGATTTAATAAATGCCCTGCTGGGTTTTGGACTTGCATGGGGCCTGTGGCCCCTTTGTTTTGGCCAATTTCTCCCATTTGGAACGGGAACGTTTACCCCATGCCTGTTCCTCCATTGTATCTTGGAAGCAACTAACTTATTTTTGATTTTACAGGCTCACAGGTGGAAGGGATTTGCCTTGTCTCAGATGAGACCTTGGACTTGGACTTTTGAGTTAATGCTAGAATGAGTTAAGTCTCTGGGGGACTGTTGGGAAGGCATGATTTGTTTTGAAATGTAAAAAGGACATGAGATTGGGAGGGACCAGGGGCAGAATGATATGGTTTGGCTCTGTGTCCCCTGAAATCTCATCCTGAATTGTAATTCCCAGGTGTCAAAGGAGGGACCCAGTGAGAGGTGATTGGATCATGGGGCTGGTTTCCGCCATGCTGCTCTCATGATATTGAGGGAGTTCTCATGAGATCTGATTGTTTAAAAGTGGCAGTTTCCCCTGTGCTCTCTTTCTCTCTCTCTCTCCTGCCACCATGTAAGATGTGCCTTGCTTCCCCTTTGCCTTCTGCCATGATTGTAAGTTTTCTGAGGCCACCCCAGAAATGTGGAACTGTGAGTCAATTAAACCTCTTTTGTTTATAAATTATGCAGTCTCAGGTAGTGTCTTTATAGCAGTGTGAAAATGGACTAATACACTAAGTAGGACAGTAGTTACCACTGGCTCAATCTCTAGGCAGAGAACAAGACCTTCATTCTGCTCTTTGAGAATGGGGTGGGGTATGAGATGGTGGCAGTAGAGTAGGAGAAGAGTATGGTAGGGCCATAAGCCTCAAGAGAATTGGTCAGAGATCCCTTACATGTAATTATTTGCATGTCTTTGATCTCAATTCAAGATTTAGCTGTGAATATTTGAGAAATTACTTAACATTTGGAGTCTCAGCTTTCTCATCTTTAAAATGTGTGAAGTAATACTTGTGCTATGGACTAAATGTTCATGCCCCCTCAAGAACTCATGTCAAACTGTAATCCTCAATGTAATGACATTTGGAGGTTGGGCCTTCAGGAGGCAATTAGGTCATGAGGGTGGAACCCTCATGAATGGGATTAGTGACCTTATAAGAGGAGGCCAGAGCTAATTTGCTCTCTTTTCACCATGTGAGACACAGGAAGAAGTCAGCTGTCTGCAATCCAGAAGAGGTCCTTCACCAGAACTAGACCATGCTGGCACCCTGGTCTTGGACTTCTTACCCAGAATTGTGAGAAATAAATTTCTTTTTCTTTTTCTTCTTCTTTTTTTTTTTTCGAAGTCTCATTCTGTCACCAGGCTGGAGTACAGTGGCACAATCTCGGCTCACTGCAATCTCCATCTCCCAGGTTCAAGCGATTCTCCTGCCTCAGCCTCCTGAGTAGCTAGGACTACAGGCACTCACCACCATGCCTGGCTATTTTTGTATTTTTAGTAGAGACGGGGTTTCACCATGTTAGCCAGGATGGTATCGATCTCCTGACCTTGTGATCTGCCCGCCTCGGCCTCCCAAAGTGCTGGCATTACAAGCATGAGCTACTGCGCCTGGCCGAGAAATAAATTTTCTATTGTTTATGTTACCCAGTCTATGGTATTCTGTTATAGTGGCCTGAAGTAAGACAACTTGCCTCTCAAGAGTGCGATAAAGATTAAATGACATCAGTGTAAAGCAATTAAATAGCATCTTGGTAGAGTTTATGCATACATGACTTCAATTCTCCCTTTCTCTGTATCCATGCCACATTGCAATGTGACTTTGTAGTTTCTTATATCAAAAGGTGAAGTTTCTCTCTTTAACCTTTGAGCCTGGACTTGTCTTTTTACTTGCTTTGGACGATGGAATGCAACAGAAGTGTTCTGCACGTATGCTTTAAGAGGCCTTGCACATCTCCTTTTGCTCTCTTACAGCACTGCTGCTGCCATGTAAACAAGCTCAGGCTAGCCTGCTGGTAGATAACAAGCATATGGCTCTGTTGCCCCAAACATCTGATAGGACAGCCAGCCAATCCCCCAGAGCATAACCAATTAGCTGACTGAAAGTTGATTGTAGAGCCAGCTAAGACCAGAAATGTCCAGTTAAGCTCAGTGTCTGTTGCCAACTCAAATTTTGAGATAAATTAAAAATTGTTGTTTTAAGCCACTGGGGTAATTTTTATGCTGAAAAAGCTGATACAGTCCCTGGCACAGAGTTAGCACCCAATGATGATAGCTGCTGTGATTAATAATAGTATTAACTGAGTGCCAGGTGAAATACCTGGAGCCAAATGAGCCTCACAGTTGTATACTGCCTGGTATAAACAGTAGTACCTGTACAATGTTTGTAAGTTTTTAAAGTCAATTACAATATTTTAAAATTGGGAGAGTTTACATAAAATCAGCTAACCCAGCTTTCCTTCTCCAGGCAACAATTGCAAGATCTGAGTAGTTGCTGCCCTTGAAATGGGGAAATTTCTCCCTAGATGTTCAGTTTCCCCCACTTTCTGTGGTTTCTGAAACACATTTATTCACTCAAAAGTATTGATTCTGTTTCTTATATGTAGCAGGCATTGTTCCAGGGTCTGAAGATACAGTGACAAAAAAAGAAAACAAACTTTCTACTTTCCTATGGAGTTTGCAAGTGTGTGACAGCTGTGGACTGAGGGGGGTTGCACAGAGGCTGGGAAATAGGCCATATCCTTGCACAAATTTTTTATTTAGCTATAGGAAGCCAACAATAATATCATTTTTAAATTATTTATAAAAACAGGACACTTAAAGAAGAAAGACGAAGAAAAACATTTGCTGAACCATAGATGGGTTGTTGAGAAGTATATTATGGCCTCATCTAAGCTTAGAGCAGGGTTTCTCAGCTAAGGCTATTGATATTTCAGACTAGATAATTATTTGTTATGGGGGCTGTCCTGTGCATTGTAGAATATTTAGCAGCATCCTTGACCTCCACCTACTAGATGCCAGTAGCACCTCTCAGTTGTGACAACCAAAACTGTCTCTAGACATTGGCAACTGTCCCTTATGGGGCAAAATTGTCCCTGTTTGAGAACTAATGACATAGAGTGAAGGAGAAATACAATGGGCAAAAGCTGTCAACTGCACTGGTTGGAATAAAGCTAGCTTCTGTAACAAAGGAACCCTCAACCCTTAATATGGAAATTATTTCTTGCTCATGGAATAGTCCAACATGGTGCTCCTGGCTAGCCAGTAGTCTACACTGCTTCTGAAGTTCCTATATTCATTTGCATGAAGCCAGGAAACGAGGAAAGAACATGGAGGATAGCACAGTGGGGTTTTTTAAATGGGCAATGCAAGAGGTTGTGTATGTCAATTCTGCTCATACTACCCTGGCTAAAACTCAGTCACGTGGTCTTATCAGGGGTTGGGAAAAGTTAGTTCTAGTTAAGTGTTCAGGAAGAAGAGAAAAGAGGTTTGGTGAACAGCTTTCAATTTTCTACATCATTCTTACACTAAACTATATTGGTTACCACAGAGGACATTTCTATATGAATTATGAATATAAATCAATGAACCTTGATCACCACAGAGGACATTTGTATAGGAGTTATAAATATAAATCTATAAACCTTGAGCCTTTCATTGCATTCTTCATTTTAAGGGAATTTACTTGACCTTCATACTAACAGCTCAGTGCTAAAAGAAGTTGTTAGAAGTCAGACAAGACCAATTTAAAAGCCAAAATCAAAACAGTGTATTTATATATACAAATGTCAGAAGCAGACATAAAGACTTTGTTTTTGAAAGTAGCAATAGAGAATTAGAGAAACCCCTTATGGGCCATGGAAAGGCCATTTACTTATTTATGGGGGAACAAAAGAATGTTATTTTGGGCCCAAAAAACAGTGGGATTTCCATCCACTACCTTTGGGTAAAATGCCTATACAATGGTAGCATAACTGCACATTTATGCTATGACATTTCCACATATGAGAAATTTTTTTTCTTTAATCTAAGTATCACTAGGAAAAATTACTGTCGTGTGAGTAAATTAAAATTAGAAAAGTTTTTAGTATACTTTTTATCTCTTCCCTGTATCTCACAGGTGTAAGGCATATAGAAAAATTGAGGAGCATTGTTGCGCTATCTAGAACCTTTTAGTACTGTGCAGAAACAGTACTGTATGAAACAAATATGCAATGTGAGATGTGAGTACCTGTCCTTTTGCTGTGTTTGGTATGGAATCTGTCTCATTTTTTCTAGCATCTCATTCTCATTATTGTTATTTATATTCAGTACAGAAATGATTTTTCATATGAAGTTTCTCTTCTGCTCTTCATTCTGAGTAGTGGAGGATGGGAGTAATAAGGAATATGCTAACTCATTTTAGAATCTCTTTAATTTTGTAATTCACCACCCCCACCAAGTCAGAACTAGATTTTTAACAGCTGCTGTGAAATAATTTTAATATCCACAAACTGAGGCTCAGTGCCTCAAAAAAAATCAACTTCTTAAAAATCTCCTTTTCCTGGTTGAGTTGAAGATCTCTACTTCATGTTGTTTTAATGTCGATGTGCAATCATCTCCTCTAATTTTGTCACACAGTGTGCTCTACAGGAAGCCCCCATTGCAGGAGATTTATGGGACTCCTGGCGAGGGATTCAATCAGAAATTGAGAATGTAAATGAGCGGTGGGATTGGAGTTCTCTACCTTTACTTGTTTATTAGAGTTTGCTTGAAAAATATCTTACTTCAAACTAACATGTTAAACAAGAAAAAAACAGAATCTATGATTTCTTGGCCTTTATTATTAAAAATAATTTGTAGTGCACTAAACTTTCTTCTTTGAAATAATCCCTTCCCAATTCTAAAGTAGTTTTATAAGTGCAGATGCCCAGGATAACAAATTAACAGAGATTTTGTTTCTTGTTATATCGCAGGAGCATCTTCTCTCCGCTTTATGCACCTCTAAAGAATGGCTCATGCAGGGTCTAAAATAAAGAACTATGATGCAATATTTTAACAATAAAACTGTTAAGGATAATGCTATCTATCTTTCACTACACTCCTACTACAATATACATTTTACTAGGAATATTACATCTAGTGTAATACAACTTTCTGAGTTTGTTGCTACTGTGCATATTTTATAGAGGAGGAAACTAAGGCTCAGAGAAATTAAGAAGCTTGGCCAGAATCACACAGTGGTAATTTAGTGGCATAATATTTGAATCTAAGTTGATATCCTGCTATGATCTATTTAGTTTTTAGTTGTCCACTAATGTTGGAGCTCCTTTCCTTCTACATGTGAGACTATTTGGAAGTAGGTCATTGAGAAAAAATTATAATGTCAATGGGTAGTGCTGAAATCCACCAGCAGACTTTTCCTTAGGCTAGAGTTATCTTTAAAGGCAGTTGATGTTCCTTTGGAGTTCCACAACTCTGTCACTCCAAAATAGCCACTTCCTTGTTTGGATGTCTCTCTGTCTGAAAAAGTAGAGGTCAATTCCCATGCTAGGTTGAAATTTTGGAGAATGCCCTGAGGAGCTCCTCTACTCAATGCTTTTAGCCTTAGCTTGCTACTCTTTTTGTTTAAAACAGCTCTCAATACTACTCACCATCCTCATCTCTCTCCAGTAGTATTAAATTTAATTACAGTTGGCCTTCCCTATGGGAGGGCTCTACATCCATTGATTCAACCAATTGAGGATCAAAAATAACTGAAAAAAATTTTGTCTGTACTGAATATGTACAGACTATTCTGACATTATTCTATAACAATATGATATAACAACTATTTACATAGCATTTACAGTGTATTAAGCATTATAAGTAATCTAGAGATGATTTAAAGTACACTGGAAGATGTGTATAGGTTATACATAGATATTATGCCATTTTATGTAAAGGACTTAAACATCTACAAATTTTGGTATCCACAGGAGGTCTTGGAACTAATCCGCCTTAGCTAGCAAGGGATGACTGTATTTAAAATTATTTGTTAGATGTTTGAAACTTCTATTTTATTTATTATTAACTAAGTAAACAAAAATTAATATTTGCTTATGTACATTCAAAAATAAAGCTTTGATTTATTTTACTAGCATGTTTAATTTTATACTGCCAGAAATATCTCACATTGACACTGCTCTCAACATAACATTTTTTTTCTTTTAAATAATTTTAATTTTTTCTAATTTCCAACTTTTATTTTAAGTTCAGGGGTATATGTGCAGAATGTGCAGGTTTGTTATATAGGTAAATGTGTGCCATTGTGGTTTACGGCACAGATCATCCCATCACCCAGGTATTAAGTCCAGCATCCATCAGCTATTCTTTCTGATTCTCTCCCTCCTCCCACCCCCTGCTTTCTAACAGGCCCCCGTGTGTGTTGTTCTTCCCTACCCCCATGTGTGATGGCTAATATTGAGTGTCAACTTGATTGGACTGAAGAATGCCAAGTATTGTTCCTGGGTGTGTCTGTGAGGGTATTGCCAGTGGAGATTAACATTTGAGTCAGTGGACTGGGAGAGTCAGACTCACCCTCAATCTGCGTGGGCACCATCTAATCAGCTGCCATTGTAGCTAGAATAAAAGCAGGTCGAGGAACGTGGAAGGAATAGACTGGCTAAGTCTTCCCGCCTTCATCTTTCTCCCCTTGCTGGATGCTTTCTGCCCTCAAACATTGAACTCCAAGTTCTTCAGCTTTTGGACTCTTGGATTTACCAAGTGGTTTGCTAGGGGCTCTTGGGCCTTCAGCCACAGACTGAAGGCTGTACTTTCGGCTTCCCTACTTTTGAGGTTTTGGGACTCAGGCTGGCTTCCTTGCTCCTCAGCTTGCAGAGGGCCTATTGTGGGACTTCATCTTGTGATAGTGTGAGTCAATCCTCCTAATAAACTCCCCTTCATATATTCATCAATCCTATTAGTTATTTCCTTTTAGAGAACCCTGACTAATACAGATTTTCATATTGGGAGTGCTTCTAGAAGAACAGACTTTTAAGGATGGAGTTCTTTCATTGGTTTTGGGGTTTCTGGAGTTGGCTGTTTAACCTGATTAGACCCCAAAATGCTAAGGACTCTACTTCTAGTAGTATGAAGAACACTGATAGTCCTTGGCATGAACTGTTCAGAGAGCTATGCAAAATAAATGCATTTGATACTCCTGATTCACCGATCATGAGAGGCAAGGAGTTTAGTGACTCTATACACAATATCTTTGACCTTATGTGGAGAACCAAGAAATATAATGAAGTTGGTTGGTTGCTTCTAAGTTCACTGGACAAAGTAATGAAAGAAAACCATGAACTCAGGGATTCTAACTCTCGGCTCCAGAAGCACATACTGAGCCTTAAATCTTCTAAGATTGCCCTGAGTGAGAGTCTTACTTAGCTCCTGTAAAGAAAGAGCTGAAATTGTGAAAAATCAGACACATGCTCTTATCATGCGACTGGCTGACCTTCAATGAAAGGTACACACACAGCTTTGCAAGGTGTTTACTATTAAAGTGAAGGCATTCATTGGAAAAGAATGAGACCCTGCAACTTGGAATGGGGATGCGTGGGAGGGCCTTGATGAAGCCGGGAACACTGAGCTTGAAAACTCTGATGAGCCATTTTTGCCAGAGGAAACAGCTTCCCCATCCCCAGTGGTGGCAACATCCCCTCCCAGACCCACACTGCCATCAGCCTTTCCACTTCTGTCTCAGGACATTAACTCTGCACTGCCTGAGGCAACAGTGATGGCCTCCCCTGAGGCAGTTGCCAAGCAAGACAATGTTGATTCTTCCCAAGACCCACCCCCGACACCCCATTTGCTTCTAGACCTATAGCTAGACTAAAGCCCTGGCAGGTCCCTAGAGGTGAGTTTCAGAGGGTGACCCACAAGGAGGTGTGCTACATTCCAAAAGAATGGCTTGAGTTTTTAAATTTATTTAAGTAGAAATCTGGAGAACAGACATGGGAATTGATATTAAGGGTGTGGGATAATGGTGGAAGGAACATAAAGTTGGATCAGACTGAATTTATTGATTTGGGCCCATGAGGCAGGGATTCTGCATTTAATATTGTAGCTTGGGGAGTTACAAAAGGTTCTAATAGTTTATTTGCTTGGTTAGCTGAAACATGGATCAAAAGATGGCCTTCTGTGACTGAGCTGGAAATGCCTGATCTCCCTTGGTTTAATATAGAGGAAGGGATCCAGAGGCTTAGGGAGATGGGAATGCTAGAGTGGATGAGTCACTTTAGACCTACTCATCCCAGTGGTGGGGGAGGGTCCAGAAGACATACCCTTCACCATTACTTTGTGAAATAGATTTGTGAGGGCAGCACATGTGTCCTCGAAGAGCTCTGTGATTGCTCTTCTCTGTATGCCAGCTCTTACAGTAGTAATTGCAGTCACGCAATTACAAAATTTAAATTCATTGGGAATAATTGGATCCCAAGGTGGCAGGGTCCAAGTGGTAGCACTCAACTGTTAAAGGGAAAGTGGGCATAGTTATCATAACGGACAGCAGAGGCAAAGCAGCAATCAGAATAGTCTGACCCGAATAGAGCTCTGGCATTGGATAATTAGTCATAGTGTTCCTAGAAGTGAAATTAATAGGAAGGCTACTGCATTCTTACTTAATTTATATAAGCAGAAAATTTCCAGGTCGAGTGGACAAAAGACTAATTTGGATTATAAAAACAGACAATCACAGCCCTTCAATCAATTTTCAGACTTGAACCAGTTTACAGACCCAGAACCCCTTGAATGAAGGGGAGGCTGGGTCCCCTTAAGGAAGAACCCCTCTACACTACCAATTTATGCTGTTAATCTTTCTCCTATCCTTCTCCAAGGAGACCTCCAGCCTTTTACCAAGGTAACTCTGCACTGGGGAAAGGGGAAAGATCAGACCTTTCAGAAATGGCTGGCAGAATCCCCACGTTGGCTCCCTGACTGGTAGGCTGAGAGCTATTGTGGTGGGAAAGGCCCAGTGGAAACCATTAGAGCTGCCTCTAGCTAGAAAAACAGTAAATCAAAAACAATATTGCATCCCTGGAGAGATTGCAGAGATTAGTGCCAAAATCAAGGACTTGAAAGATGCAGGGGTGGTGATTCCCACTGCATCCCCATTTAACTCTCCTATTTGGCCTGTGCAGGAGACAATTGGATCTTGGAGAATGACAGTGGATTATTGTAAGCTTAACCAAGTGGTGACTCCAATTGCAGCTGCTGTACCAGATGTGGTTTCATTGCCTGAACAAAGTAACACAGCTCCTGGTACCTGGTATGCAGTCATTGATTTGACAAATGCCTTTTTCTCCATTCCTGTCCATAAACCCCACCAGAAGCAAATCGTTTTCAGCTGGCAAGTCCAGCAATATACCTTCACTGTCCTACCTCAGGGGCATATCAATCTCTGGTTTTGTGCCATGATGTTGTTCGCAGAGATCTTGGTCACTTTTTCCTTCCACAAGTTATCACACTGGTCCATTACACTGATGACATTATGCTGATTGGATCTAGTGAGTGAGAAGTAGCAAACACATCGGACTTATTGGTAAGACATTTGCGTGCCAGAAGATGGGAAATAAATTCAGCCAAAATTCAGGGACCTTCTATCTCAGTAAAATTTCTATGGGTTCAGTGGTGTGGGACCTGTTGATACATTCCTTCTAAGGCAAAAGATAAGTTGCTGCATTTGGCCCCTCCTATAACCAAGAAGAAGGCACAACACCTAGTGGGCCTATTTGGATTTTGGAGGCAACATCTTCCTCATTTGGGTGTGTTACTCTGGCCCATTTATCAAGTGACCCAAAGCTTCGCCACTTGGGCCATATGACCCAGCAGATCCAATGGTGCTTGAGGTGTCAGTGGCAGATAGGGATGCTGTTTGGAGCCTTTGGCAGGACCCCACAGGTGAATCACAGCGGAGGTCTTCAGGATTTTGGAGCAAGGCCCTGCCATCTTCTGCAGATAACTACTCTCCTTTTGAGAGACAGCTCTTGGCCTGTTACTGGGGTTTGGTAGAAACTAAATGTTTGACTATGGGTCATCAAGTAACCATGCGACCTGAACTGCCTATCATGAACTGGGTGCTTTCTGACCCATCTAGCCATAAAGTGGGGTGTGCACAGCAGCATTCCATCATTGAATGATAGTGGTATATACATGATTGGGCTTGAGCAGGTCCTGAGGACACAAGTAAGTTACATGAGGAAGTGGCTCAAATGCCCATGTTCCCCACTCCTGCCACCCTGCCTTCTCTCCCTCAGCCTGCACTGATGGCCTCATGGGGAGTTCCTTATGATAAATTGAGAGGAAGAGAAGACAAGGGCCTGGTTTACAGATGGCTCTGCGTGGTATGTAGGCACCAACTGAAAGTGGACAGCTGCAGCACTACAGCCCTCTATTAGTCTGTTCTCATGCTGCTAATAAAGACATACCTGAGGCTGGGTAATTTCTAACGAAAAAGAGGTTTAATAGATTCAGTTCCACATGGCTGGGGAGGTCTCACAATCATGGTGGAAGGCAAAGGAGAAGCAAAAACTCATCTTACATGGCAGAAGGCAAGAGAGCTTGTGCAGAGGAACTCCCATGCATAAAACCATCAGATCTCATGAGACTTATTCACTACCAGGAGAACAGTATGAGCCCTCACCAGGCACCAAAACTGCTGTCTCATTGATCTTGGACCTCCCGGCCCCCAGAAATACGAGAAATAATTTTTAAAAAAATAGAAACCACCCAGGCTATGATACTGTGTTATAGAAGCCTAACAGGACAAAGACAGATGTATACCAGGGAATGGACTAGCCTCACTCACACTGATACAAGTAGAAAAGCATCTAAAGAAAAAACAAATCTTTTGATGACATAAGATGACGTGAAGTGGATTTAAATAAGCAGATTTTATTATTTGATTTTAACATTATATTTCATAGGCACATATTTTGTTTTTCTTTTGGTTATGGTTTTACTGGTATGAAGAATGAGCTAATAGAATGTTTTTTCAACTTAAATGATTCCAGGAAAAAGGTTCTCCCCAACAGTAACACTCAATAATGATGTCTCTGTCTTTAGGGGAATTCTAGCATCAGAGTGATTTAAATTTGGTTAGCTTTGGACATACAAACTGAGATCTCCTGCAAGATTCCCAATCAGAACAGAGATTGCATATATAAAACATATTAAAGATTTTAACATTCAGATGGTTATATGTTTGTATTTCAAAGGGCGAAAGCAGTCAATTCAATTAAATACTTTGTATGATAGCAAAAGTAATATATTATTGTAAAACTATGGATACTACAGATAATCTTAAATAAGACAAAAATTAAATGATACCAAAACTCAGAGATAATCACTTTTAATAATCTTACATGTAAATAAAAGCATATTTTACATAAAATTATGTGCCTATTTATTTTTGATTAATATTGTCATAATATTTTTCCTCTGTTACTCAATTCCTCATGATCAGCATTTGTGTCTGCCTTAAAACGGTGCTGAGAAAGAATTTATTATAACTTGCTTAACAATTCCTACATTATAGGATATTTGAATAGTTTCTACTTTTTTATTACTGTAAATGTTATAAATACAGCTTTGTGGATAAATTTTTTCCATAACTTCTTTATGATAGACTTCCCTAAATAAAGTAGAAATATTCTGAGATCCCTTATTAAATATGAAAAAACATATTTTAAAATTTACCTTGATTTTTATAATTTCTGGTGCTCTTTTTAAATATAGATTCAACTTTTCATCTGTTATCTAAAAAACTTACTTTAATATTTCTTATAGTACAGGTCTGTTACCAGTGAATCATCTCAGCTTTTATTGTCCAAAAAAGTTCTAATTTTAATTTTATTTCTTAAGAAAAATTTTCTTTGGCAATAGAGTTTTGAATTGACAATTTTTTTCATCTTTCAGTATTTTAAAGTCATCCCATTAACTTCTGTCTTTTGTAATTTTAGATGAATTATATTGTATAATCCTTTTTTTTTTTTTTTTGAGACGAGGTCTCGCTCTGTCGCCCAGGCTGGAGTGCAGTGGCACGATCTCGGCTCACTGCAGGCTCCGCCTCCAGGGTTCATGTAATTCTCCTGCCTCAGCCTCCCGAGCAGCTGGGACTACAGGCGCCCGCCACCATGCTCGGCTAATTTTTTGTATTTTTAGTAGAGACGGGGTTTCACTGTGTTAGCTAGGATGGTCTCGATCTTCTGACCTCGTGATCTGCCTGCCTCGGCCTCCCAAAGTGCTGGGATTACAGGCGTGAGCCACTGTGCCAGGCGGTATAATCCTTTTCTTTGTTCATCTGTATATACTATATGTTTTTTCCCTGGCTTCTTTCAAAATTTTCTTTTGAGGGGAGGGGCCAAGATGGCTGAGTAGAAACAGCTCTGTTCTGCAGCTCCCATTGAGACGAATGCAAAAGGCGAGTGATTTCTGCATTTCCAACTGAGGTAGCCAGTTCATCTCATTAGGACTGACTAGGCGGTTCGTGTGACCCACAAAGAGCAAGGAAAAGCAGGTGGAATAACGGTTCACCTGGGAGGAAACTCCCTCCCACAGCCAAGGAAGGCAGTGAGGGAATGTGCTACCCGTCTGGGGTAGTAGGCTTTTCCTACGGATTTTTGCAATCCACGGATCGGGAGATTCCCTCGTAAGCCTATACCACCAGTGCCTTGGGTCTCAAGCACAAAACTGGGCAGACCCATGGCGGCTGCTTCAGTCGGCAGCCGTTCAGGGAAGCACTGAGCAGCAGGAGTTTTTACATACTCTGGTTGCTCTCGGAACTCCTGTGAGGGAGGAGAACCTTCCACTCCTTTTGAAAAGGGGCTGAAACCAGGGAGCCAAACAACCTTGCTCAGTGGGTTCCACTCCCATGGAACCCTGCAAACTAAGACCTACTGGCTTGGAATCCCTGCTGGCCAGTCACAGCAGCTTGGAGTCGGCCTAAGATGACGGAGTTCCTGTGGGGAGGGGCAACTGCCATCACTGTGGCTCTAATCAGCAGTTTTCCCCTGCCAGTGCTAGGAAGGCTGGGCAGTTTGGACTGGGTGGTACTCCCCACAGTGCAGCACAGTGGCTGTCGCAGATCGTAGCCAGACTGATTATTTAGGTGGGACTTGGATCCATTCCTCGTCACTGGGCAGGGCCTCCCTGCAGGAATTCCAGCATTCCAGTGAGGAGCTTATAGACAGAACTCTCATCTCCCTAGGACAGAGCCCTGTGGGGAGGGGTGCCTGCAGTCTCAGGTTCAGTGGACTTAATCTTTCCTGCCTGCTGGCTCTGAAGAATTTGGGTGATCTGGACAAGGGGGATTCACCCAGCACAGTGTACCAGCTATGCTAAGGGATAGCCAGCCTGCTTCCTTAAGCAGGTCCCTGATCCCAGGCCTGCTGACTGGGTGAGACCTCCCAACAGGGGTCACCAGGCACCTTATACAGGAGAGTTCTGGCTGGCATCAGGTTGGTGCCCCTCTGTGAAAAAGCTTCTGGAGGAAGGAGCAGGCAGCAATCTTCACTGGTGATACCCAGGCAAACAGGGTTTGGAGTGGACCCCCAGCAAACTGCAGTAGACCTGCAGAAGGGGGGCCTGACTGTTAGAAGAAAAACAAACAGAAAGCAGCAACAACAACATCAACAAAAAAGACTCCACAAAAACCCTATCCATAAGTCAACAGCCTCAAAGATAAAAGGTAGATAAATCCACAAAGATGACGAAAAAACCAATGCAAAAATGATGAAAATTCCAAAAGCCAGAATGCTTCTCCTCCAAATGATCACAATACTTCTCCAGCAAAGGGACAGAACAGGGCTGAAGCTGAGACAGATGAACTGACAGAAGTAGGCTTCAGAAAGTGGGTAATAACAAACTTCACTGAGCTAAAGAATTATGTTCTAACCCAATGCAAAGTAGCTAAAAACATGGTAAAAGATTACAGGAGCTGTTAACTAAAATAACCAGTTTAGAGAGGAACATAAATGACCTGACAGAGTTGAAAAACACAGCACAAGAACTTCATGATACAAACACAAGTATTAATAGCTGAATCGACTGAGCGAAAGAGAAAATATCAGAGCTTAAAGACTATCTTGCTGAAATAAGGCAGGCAACAAGATTAGAGAAAAAAGAGTGAAAAGGAATGAGAAAAACCTCCTAGAACTATGGGACTATGTAAAACGACCAAACCTACAATGGATTAGAGTACCTGAAAGAGACAGGGAGAATGGAATCAAGTTGGAAAACACACTGCAGGATATCATCCAGGAGAACTTCCCCAACCTAGCTAGACAGGCCAACATTGAAATTCAGGAAACCCAGAGAACCCTAATAAGGTACTCCACAAGAAGATCTACCCCAAAACACATAATCATCAGATTTGCCATGGTCAAAATGACAGAAAAAAATATTAAGGGCAGGCACAGAGAAAGGCCAGATCACCTACAAAAGTAATCCCATCAGATTAAAAGCACACCTCTCAGTGGAAACCCTACAAGGCAGAAAAGATTGGGGGCCAATATTCAACATTCTTAAAGAAAAGAATTTCCAACCCAGAATTTCATATCTGGCCAAACTAAGCTTCATAAGTGAAGGAGAAATAAAGTTCTTTTCAGACAAGCAAATGCTGAGGGACTTCACCACCAGGTCTGCCTTACAAGAGCTTCTGAAGTAAGCACTAAACATGGAAAGGAAGAACCATTACCAGCCACTACAAAAACACACTGAAGTACACAGAACCAACAACACTATGAAGCAACTACATTAACAAGTCTGAAAAATTAACCAGCCAGCATCATGATGACAGGATCAAATTCACACATAACAATATTAATCTTAATGGGCTAAATGCCCCCAATTAAAAGACACAAAATGGCAAGCTGGATAAAAAGACAAGACCCATCAGTATGCCGTATTCAAGAGACTCATCTCACGTGCAAAGATTCACATAGGCTCAAAAGAAAGAGATGGAGGAAAATTTACCAAGAAAATGGAAAGCTGAAAAAAGCAGGAGTTGCAATCCTAGTTTCTGAAAAAGTAGACCTTAAAACAACAAAAGTCAAAAAAGACAAAGAAGGGCATTACATAACAGTAAAAGTTTCAATTCAACAAGAAGAGCTAACTATCCTAAATATATATGTACTCAATACAGGAGCACCCAGATTCATAAAACAAGTTCTTAAAGACCTGCAAAGAGACTTAGAACTCCACACAATAATAGTGGAAGACATTAATACCCCACTGCCAGTATTAGACAGATCATCAAGACAAAAAATTAGCAAACATATTCAGGACTTGAAGTCAGCTCTGGACCAAATAGACCTAATAGGTATCTACAAAACTCTCCACCCCAAAACAACAGAATGTCTATTTTTCTCGGTGTCACATGGCACTTACTCTAAAATTAACCACATAATTGGACATAAAACATACCTCAGCAAATGCAGAACTGAAATCATAACAAATGGTCTCTCAGACCACACTGCAATCAAGTTAGAACTCAAGATTAAGAAACCCACTCAAAGCCACATAACTACCTGGAAATTGAACAACCTGTTCCTGAATGTCTTCTGGGTAAATAATGCAATGAAGGCAGAAATTAAGAAGTTCTTTGAAACCAATGAGAACAAAGATACAATGTACCAGAATCCCTAAGATGCAGCTAAAGCAGTGGTAAGAGGAAAATTTATATCACTAAATGCCCATATCAAAAAGCTAGAAAGATCACAAATTGACACCCTAACATCACAACTAAAAGAACTAAAGAACCAAGAACAAACAAATCCCAGAGCTAGAAGAAGACAAGAAATAACCAAGCTCAGAGTGGAACTGAAGGAGATAGAGACAAAAAACTCTTTAAAAAATCAACGAATCCAGGAGCTGTTTTTTTGAAAAAAATTAACAAAATAGATTGCTAGCTAGACTAAAGAAGGAAAGAGAAAATATTCAAATAAACACAATCAGAAATGATAAAAGGAATACCACCACTGACCCTACAGATATGCAAACAACCATCAGAGAATACTATAAACACCCTATGCAAAAAACTGGAAAATCTAGAAGAAATGAATAAATTCTTGAACACATACACGCTCCCAAGACTGAACCAGGAGGAAGTTGAATCCCTGAATAGACCAATAACAATTTCTGAAACTGAGGCAGTAATAAATAGCCTACCGACCAAAAAAAAAAAAAAAAAAAAGCCCAGGTCCAGATGGATTTACAGGTGAATTCTACCAGAGGCACAAAGAGGAGCTGGTACCATTTCTTCTGAAACTATTTCAGGCAATTGTAAAGGAGGAAGTCCTCCCTAACTCATTTTATGAGGCCAGCATCATCCTGATACCAAAACCTTGCAGAGATACAACAAGAAAAGAAAACCTCAGGCCAATATTCCTGATGAACATCGATGTGAAAATTCTCAATAAAATACTGGCAAACTGAATTCAGCAGCACATCAAAAGCTTCTCCACCATGATCAGGTTGGCTTCATCCCTGGGATGCAAGGCTGGTTCAACATACACAAATCAATAAAGGTAATTCATCATATAAACAGAACTAAAGACAAAAACCACATGATTATCTCAATAGATGCAGAAAAGGCCTTCAATAAAATTCAACATACCTTCTTGAGGGGAGGGGGGAGGGATAACATTCGGAGATATACCTAATGCTAAATGGGGAGTTAATGGGTGCAGCACACCAGCATGGCACATGTATACATATGTAACTAACCTGTACATTGTGCACATGTACCCTAAAACTTAAAGTATAATAATTAAAAAAAATGTACTGGTAATTAGAAAAGAACAACTTTCTCAGAATAAAATTAATTATGCCAAAACAAAAACTTTCAATAAACTAGGTATTCATGGAACATATCTAAAATAATAAGAGCCATTTATGACAAACCCACAGCCAATATCATACTGAATGGGCAAAAGCTGGAGGCATTCCCCTTGAAAGCCAGCACAAGACAAGGATGCCCTCTCTCACCACTCTTATTCAACATAGTATTGGAAGTTCTAGCCAAAGCAATTAGGCAAGGGAAAAAAGAATAAATGGTATTCAAATAGGAAGAGAGGAAGTCAAATTGTCTTTGTTTGCAGATGACATGATTCTGTATCTGGAAAATGCCATGAACTCAGCCTCAAATCTTCTTAAGATGATAAGCAACTTCAGCAAAGTCTCAGGACACAAAACCAATGTGCAGAAATCACAGGCATTCCTACACCAACAACAGACAGTCAAATCATGAATGAACTCTCATTCACAATGGCCACAAAGAGAATAAAATACCTAGGAATATAACTAACAAGGGAAGTGAAGGACCTCTTCAAGGAGAACTACAAACCAGTGCTCAAGGAAATCAGAGAGGACACAAGCAGATGGAAAAACATTCCATGCTCATGGATAGGAAGAATCAATATTGTGAAAATGGCCATACTGCCCAAAGCAATTTATAGATTCAATGCTATTCACATTAACCTACCATTGACATTCTTCACAGAATTAGAAAAAATCTATTTTAAAATTCATATGAAACAAAAAAAAGAGCTTTATAGCTAGGACAATCCTAAGCAAAAAGAACAAAGCTGGAACCATCACACTACCCAACTTCAAAATATACTACAAGGCTACAGTAACCAAAAAAGCATGGTACTGATACAAAAACAGGCACATAGACCAACAGAACAAAATAGAGAAGTCAGAAATAAAACTGCACATCTACAACCGGACTTAAAAACAAGCAATGAGGAAAGGATTCCCTATTTAACAAATGGTTCTGGGAGAACTGGGTAGCCATATGTAGAAAAGTGAAGCTGGACCCCTTCCTTACACCTTATACAAAAATTAACTTACGATGGATTAAAGACTTAAAAGTAAAACCCCAAACTATAAACACCCTAGAAGAAAACCTAGGCAATACCATTCAGGACATAGGCGTGGGCAAAGATTGTATGATGAAATCGTCAAAAGCAATGGCAACAAAAGCAAAAATTGACAAATGGGATCTAATTAAACTAAAGAGCTGCTACACATTAAAAGAAGTTATCATCAGAGCAAACAGATCACCTACGGAATGGGAGAAAAACTTTGCAATATATCCATCTGAGAAAGGTCTAATTTTCAGAATCTACAAGGAACTTAAGCAAATTTCCAAGAAAAGAACAAATGAATCCATTAAAAAGTGGGCAAAAGACATGAACAGACACTTCTCAAAAAAAGACATATATGTGGTCAACAAACATATGAAAAAATCTCAACATTCACTGATCATTAGAGAGATGCAAATCAAAACCACAATGAGATACCATCTCATGCCAGTCAGAATGGGGATTATTAAAAAGTCAAGAAACAACAGATGCTGGTGAGGTTGTGGAGAAACAGGAATGCTTTTACACTGTTGAAGGGAATGTAAATTAGTTCAAGCATTGTGGAAGACAGTGTGGTGATTCCTCAAAAGTTTAGAACCAGAAATACCCAACAACCTCATTACTGGGTATATACCCAAAGGAATATAAAGCATTCTACTATAAAGATACATGCATACATATGTTTATTGCAGCACCATTCACTATAGCAAAGACATGTAATCAACCCAAATGCCCATCGATGATAGACTGGATAAAGAAAATGTGGTACATATACACTACGAAATACTATGCAGCCATAAAAAGGAACAAGGTCATGTCTTTGCAGGGACATGGATGAAGCTGGAAGCTATTATCCTCAGCAAACTAATGCAGAAACAGAAAAACACCGTATGTTCTCACTTATAAGTGGGAGCTGAACAAGGAGGACACATAGACACAGGGAGGGGAACAACACACACTGGGGCCTATCGGGGGAGAGTGGGGGGGTAGAGCATTAGGGAAAAGAGATAATGCATTCTTGGCTTAATACCTAGGTGATGGGTTGATCTGTGCAGCAAATCACCATGGCACACGTTTACCTATGTAACAAGCCTGCACATCCTGCACATGTACCTCAGAACTTAAAAAAATAAAATAATTGTTTTAAAACTTTCTTTTTATCTTTGGTTTTCATCAGGTTGACTATGGTGTATCTAGGTGTGATTTTGTTGACATTTATTTTTCTTTGGGTTCTCTGAGATTCTTGGATAAGTAGTTTAATATAGTTCATTATTTAATAAAACTATCAGGGCTTATATCTTCACATATCTGTTGGATAAGTAGTTTAATATAGTTCATTATTTAATAAAACTATCAGGGCTTATATCTTCACATATCTGTTTAACACTATTCCATCTTCTTTCTTTCCCTCCCCTTCCCTCTTTTGTCCTCTCCTTTCCTCCCTTCTCTTTCTGGGACTAGAGGTTAGAGCATTTGATACTGTTCCACAGTTTTGGAATGACCTTTCATATTTTTTCATGTTTTTATCTCTGTCTTTCAGTTTAGATAATTTATATTAACCTATCTTCCAGTTAACTGAGTTTGTCCTCAAAAGTGCTTAGTTTACTGATGGGTCCATTGAAGAAATTCTTGGGTACCAGAAACAAAAATAAAAAGATTGTTCATCATGACCAAGTGGGATTTATCCCTGGGATGCATATGCAAATCAATCACTGTGAAATGGCATATCAACAGAATGAAGGCTAAAAACCATATGATCATTTCAATTGATGCCAAAAAAGCATTTGATAAAATTCAACATCCTTTCATGATACAAACTAAAAAAACTGGGTATAGAAGGAACATATCTCAGCATAATAAAAGCCAGTTATCACAGATCCACAGCTAGCATCGTACTGAATGGGGAAAAACTGAAAGGCTCTCCTTTAAGATCTGGAATAAGATAAGGTGCTCACTTTCATCACTGTTATTCAACATAGTACTGGAAGTCCTAGCTAGAGCAATCAGACAAGAGAAATAAATAAAGTACATCCAAATTGGAAAAGAATAACTCAAATTATCCTTGTTTGCAGAGGATATATTCTTATATTTGGATAAACCTAAAGGCTCTACAAAAAAACTATTAGAACTGATAAATTCAGTACAGTTGCAGGATACAAAATCAACATACAAAAATGGGCAGCATTTCTATATGCCATCAGCAAACAAACTGAAAAAGAAATCATGAAAGTAATCCCATATATCATAGCCACAGATAAAATAAAATACCTAGGACTAAACTTAACAGAAGAAGTAAAAGATCTCTACAATGAAAACTATAATACATTGAAAAGGACACTAAACATTGAAAGATATTCCATATTCATGGATTGCAAGAATCTATACTGTTAAAATATCTATACTACCCAAAGTAATCTACAGATCCTATGCAAGCCCTGTCAAAATACCAATGTCATTCTTCAGAGAAATTTTCTAAAATTATATTCCTAAAATTTATATGGAACCACAAAATACCCAGAATAGCCAAAGCTATCCTGAGCAAAAAGAACAGAAGTAGAGGAATCACAATACTTGACTTCAAATTATACTACAACGCTAACCAAACAACAAGCAAAACCAAACATAACCAAAACAGCGTGGCACTGGCATAAAAACAGGCACATAGACTGATGTGACAGGATAGAGAACCCAGAAAGAAATGCGTACATATACAGTGCACTCATTTTCAAAAAGGTGCCAAGAACATGTATTAGGAGAAGGACAATCTCCTCAATAAATGGTGCTGGATGTCCATATGCAGAAGAATAAAACTAGACCCGTATGTCTTGTCATACACAAAAATCAAAACAAAATGGACTAAAGATTTAAATTTAAGGCTGCAAACTATGAGACTACGGAAGGAAAACATTGGGGAAACACTCCAGGATATTGGTCTGGGCAATAATTTCCTGAGTAGTATCCCAAAAGAACAGGCAACCAAAGCCAAAATGGATCAATTTGGTCACATTAAGTTAAAATCTTCTTCATGATCAAGGAAACAATCAACGAAGTGATGAGACAACCCACAGAATGGGAGAAAATATTTGCAAACTACCCATCTGCAAGAGATTAGTAACCAGAATATATAAGGAGCTTGAACAACTATAGGAAAAATATCTGATTTTAAAATGAGCAACAAATCTGAATAGACATTTCACAAAAGAAGACATAAAATGGCAAACAGGTATATGAAAAGGTGCTCAACATCATTGATCATCAAAGAAATGCAAATCAAAACTACAATGAGATGTCATCTCACCCCAGTTAGAATGGCTTTTATCCAAAAAAGAGGCAATAATGAATGCTGGTGAGTATGCAGAGAAAAGACAACCCTCATACACTGTTGGAGGGGATGTAAATTAATACAGCCACTATGGAGAAAAGTGTAGAAGTTCCTCAGAATACTAAAAATAGAACTATCATATGATCCAGCACTCCCACTGCTAGGTGTATATCCATATGGAAGGAAATCAGTATACAGAAGAGATAACTGCACTTTCGTGTATATTGCAACACTATTCACAATAGTCAAGATTTGGAAACAAAGTATGTGTCCATCAACAGATGAATAGATAAAGAAAATGTGATACATATATACAATGGAGTACAATTTAGCCATGAAAAGAATCAGATCCTGTCATTTGCAACAATATGGATGGAAGTGGAGGATATTATGTTAAGTAGAATAAGCCAGGCACAAAAAGACAAACTTTGCATGTTCTTACTCATTTTGGGGAGCTAAAAATGAAAACAACTGAACTCAGGAAGATAGAGAGTAGAATGATGGCTACCAGAGGTGGGAAGGGTATGAGGGGTGAGGTGGGGAGAAGTGGTGACCGTTAATGGTTACAAAATTATGGTTAGATAGAAGGAGTAAGAGCTAGTATTTGATAACACAACAGACTGACTACAGTCAACAGTAATTTATTGCACATTTTAATGTAACTAAAAAAGTATAATTGGACTGTTTGTAACACAAAGAAGGGATAAATATTTTAGATGATGGATACCCCATTTATCCTGATGTGATTATTACACATGATATGCCTGTATGAAAATATCTCATGTATGCCACATATATACCTACTATGCACCCACAATATTTAAAAATAAAAAATACATCCTGAATTCCAAAAAATTAACCAATGTCATAGAGCTTTCCTTCTACGTTTTCTTCTAGTAATTTTACAGTTTCAGGTTTTATGTTTCAGTTTTTAATCCATTTTGAGTTGATTTTTGTATATGGTATGAATTGAGGATCTAATTCTATTCTTTTGCATGTGGATATTCAGTTTTCCCAGCACCATTTATTTTCCCATTGTGCTTTCTAGGCATCTTTGTTCAAAATCAATTGACCATAAATGTGTAGATTTGTTTCAGGCTCTCTTTTCTGTTCCATTGGTCTATGTGTCTGTTTCTATGCCAGCATCATACTGTTTCAATTATTACAGTTTTGTAGTAGATTTCAGATCAAGTAGTGTGATGTCTCCAGGTTTGTTCATTTTGCTCAAGATTGCTTTCTTTATTTGAGGTCTTTTGTGGTTCTATGTAAATTTTAACATTGTTTTTCTATTTCTGTGAAAAATGTCATTGGAATTTTGACAGGGATGGTGTTGAATCTGCAGATCCCTTTGGGTAGTAGGGACATTTTAACAATATTAACCATATGGATTGCCCTGGAGCCTAGGTCCCTAAAGGCTAGCCTAGAAGATGAGCGTGCAAGTAGCGGCTTGGAGATTAGGTCCATGTGGGCTAACCTGAGTCCTGGGGTTTTGGGGCCATCCTGGAACCTGGGTCCATAGTGACAGTCATGATGCCTGTCTCCATGGGGGCCCACCCAGCACTGAGGTCTACTGGGATAGTACTGAGCAGATCTATACCCTTGGTCTGCTGGTCTGGTCTGGAGGATGGGCTCACTGGGATTGACTTGGCACTGGGAAGGCCTTGAGACTGTGCCCACAGGGCCTGGCCTGGTGTTGGGTAAATTTGGAGCCTATATCCACAAAATCCTGCCTGGAGACTGTCCATAGGTGCTGGCCTCATGACTTAGGCTGTGGAGATCAACCTGGTGCTGAGAACGGCCTGAAACCTGAGGAAATGGGGGCCGACTCAATGCTGGGAGTGGTTTAGAACTCAGGGTTGCCATGGCAGACTGGCCTGTGACAGGTCTGAAGCCTGAGTCCACTTGGCAGACTTGGAGCCTGGGGCTGTTTGTTCCAACCTGGTACTGGGGCATGCCCAGAGACTCAGTGGAGGAGCCTAGAGTCTGGGGCTATGGGGACCTGCCTGGCATTGGGTTTTAGTGAGTCTGGTGTTGCAGTTTGTAACAAATCCAGTGCTCATTTCCTTCTCCCAAGCAAAGCTATCTCCTTCCATACTATGTTGACTGAGTTTTGGGGGAGAGATGACATGGGTAGTATAAAACTGTCCTTCCTATGCTCTTCAATGTGTCTTTTCTTATTTCTGTTTTGTACCTGGTGCTATGATCTCTCACCTGGTTTTCTCAGCTCTTGTGAAGATATTTTTGTGTGTGGACAGTTGTTCAAATTGATGTTTCTGTGGTGGGCTGAGTGCCGGAAAGTCCTACTCTGCCATCTTGCTGACTTATGCCTCCTAGGAGTTTTTTTTTTTTGTTTTTTTTTTTTTTTTTTTTTTTTTAACTATAGTACATTTTTGAGTCAGAGTTTCTTAACCATAGTTTCATATCCTCCACAGGTTTTTCAAGTGGCACAAATTAATTTTGCCAAAAGGAATATACATCTTCTCTTAAAGGAGCATATTTTAACCAAATTAATTCTATAAATAGCAGGTCAATTTTAAGACTTCTTTATATAGATGACATTTTTCCCCAAAACCACATGAAGAGTTTTGCGTTTCCACTCTCCTCAGTTACCTATGACTACGTAACAAACTTCTTCATAACTTAGTGGTTTAGAATGACAACAATTCATTATGATGATTATGTGTATTGATTGTGCAGTTCTTTTGCTCTTTGTAGTGTTAGCTAGGCTCAGTTATGTGACTGCATTCAGTTAGTGCCTGATCTAATATATAAGGTTCATGAAGACTTCTTTCTCATGTCTAGGCCTTGATGTTGCTTGTCACCTGGGGGGCATCAATTTTACTCCATGTGGGATCTCACTCCACATGGCAGCTCATTCTCTAGGGCCTTGCCACATGTCTTTTGTCTCCAGCATGACAGCTGAGAGTCTCTTACAGCATGGCAACTGGGTTCCAAAGGAATAAAACAAACTACCACTGAAGTCCCAGGCCCAGATCTGGCACAGTGGAACTTCTGCTATATTATATTGGTCAAAGAAAGTCACAAACTAGCCTTGCTTCAAGAGAAGGGAAGCTAGACTCTAACATTTTATGAGAGTAACAGTATGCAAGTACAGAGAAAAGAATAATTTTCATGAACATAGTTGGAGACTATCTAACACAATTCACCCACTAGCCACAACAACTCACATCCCTTCCATATGCAAAGTGCATTCAAGGTCATTTTCAACAATATCATACCACTGTAGCATTAGCTCAAAGTCGAGGGTCTCATCATCTAAAATTAGTTCAGATGAGGATGAGGATCCTTAGGTGCAGTTTGTTGATTGCAGCTAATGCTTAGGTATAGTTTCTCTCAAACAAGAAAACTGCAAATTAAAAATGCACGTTATCTGTCCCCCAATATACAAAGGTGAGATAAGAATAGGAAAATTACAACAGACACATCCATCCAAAGGAGGGGATGGAAGGCACACAGTGGTCACTGGCCCATAGCAATTCTGAAATCCACCCAGCTACATTATGTCAGGATGCTATACTCTGGTAAACCTTATAGATTTTCTACTAATCAAATTATAATCTACTCCATTAAACGAAAGCTTCACCTATAATTATTTTCTTAACAGGCTTTCTCTAAATTGGGCCATGAGTCGAAGTGCTGTGGAACAATGGCTTTATGAATTTTTAAAGCCCCTTTGTCCAGCTGAAAGAGGATTTTTGAGGAACTGCACTAAATCATTCAGCCTCACTTTTGATTTGATCTTGATCCTGAGGCCACAGTTTACTGGTAGTATCCTGAATTTAATGTTTTCCCCAAGTTTCCTTCAAACTAAAGCCTCTTAGCAATTGAAGAGACTCTCTTAAACTCTATATTTTCTCCAAATCCTTATCAAAAACTTAAACAGTTTTTTCATTAGCCTATCTTTCTTTTGCAATACATTATACAGGGCTAAGAGAAGTCAACTGGCATCTTCAACATTCTTTCTGAAAATTTAGCCAAATACATAAGTTCACTGGATTCCTTGCTGCAGGCAAGAGTATTGCCAAATATTCTAACAGTGCATAACTGATTCTCCCTTTGCCAGTCTCCAACAGCATTTTCCTTACTGCTCTTCCACTCTCTACCCTCTGCCCAGTCTCAAAGCTAATGTCACATGTCTAAGTTTTTTTTTTTTTTGGCAAGACCCCAGACTAGATACAAATGTCTATCCTGTTACTTATTGATAGGTAACAAACCACCCTTAAACTTAGTGTATGAAACAACTGCTATTTACTGTTTCTTATGATTCTGCAGGTTGGTTGGTGATACTTATGTTACATTAATGTCAGCTGGAATCACTCATGTTGTTGCATGGGCTGGGCTGGAAGGCACAAGATGGCTGCTCTTGCATTTCTGAGGTCTCAGTATTGACTGTCATTGAGGATTCAATTCTACCCAATATGTCTTCTCTCTATGTGGCAGCTTATCCTCCTCATTCTCTAGGGCCTTTCTACATATCCTCTTTCTCCAGCAGGCTAGCCTAGACTTTCTTATAGCATGACATCCGGGTTTCAAGAAAGCAAAGGTGAAATCTGTCCCTGAAGGTGTAGGCCTGGAACTGGGAAAGTCACTGGCTAGCCTACATTCAAGGGAGAGGGAAATAGACTACTTTTTAATGGGAGAAGTGGGAGCAGCATGCATATGCATACGAATATTGAGGAATAATTGGCAATTGTTGGTAACCATATTTGGGGACTGTCTAGTACACATTCTTTAGCATGTAGCCAACAAAGAAGGATTTCAAATTTTCAAATTTCAAGTTCAACCTTTCAAAACGTCTGAACGTATAACCTAATGTTTTGCTTCCAGGTAGAAAGGGATCTGTTACATGCACATAAATGCCTTTAGGTAAATCTTACAATGTGCCTAAAATTATTCCTTGAGATTGAAGTTTTAAATACACAAAGCAAGGAGGTATGAAAGTTTGCATTTGACCTGGGAATGCAGTCAAAGTCTGGTTTTCAACTTGTGCTTTGGCTGCAGCCTTTGGAAGGCTAAATAGCCTCTTTCCTACTTTAACATCACATGAAAGATTGTGCAATTTCCTAGGTTGCCATTATATATACTTAGTGTAATAACAATGGTAATACAAATAATAGTACAATAACAGTAAGATAGATTATTGGGATTTATAGTTAATTTCTTGATATTCACTTTCAAATATAGATAAGCATTTTGAGTGTAACATGAAGTTAAAATCTTGTGTGCTTTATTTGTTGAAATTCTAACAGTCAATTGTAATATAAATGTGTATTTTTATTGCAGAAGTAAAATCCTATAATAATTAATGACGGCTGTGAAAGCCATTAATTTTTATGTATAGAACCGTTATTAAGAATTTTCAGGGTTAAATGAATAAGGAAAAAGGTTGACAGTTATTATAAATATTATGAAAATGCATGAGGAAAATAACATTAGAAAGAACACATTTTCTTTTTTGTCTAATAATTATTTATACAATTTGAATAATAATTAAAGACTGAAAAAAGAGATTCGATTACATATTAATTCGAATTTAGCAGAACTGTTTGGTATATGAACAATTATAACACCAAATAAAATAAACCTTTAAAAACTTAAAGTTTAAGAATTTAAAATATTGCTATTTACTTCCATTTAGGCAAAACATTTTTAAAATCACATTTAAAATGTGATAATTCATCACATTTTGGGAGTATGATTTAAAAGGTAAATGTCAATTTTGCCACCTCAAACTATCATAAGCAGAAAAAAAACTAAATGATAAACTATAAATTAACTTAACAAATAACTTTTCATCCTGATATAATAAAGGATGTAAAGAATACAAAGAATAAATGTTACAGAAAAATGAGATACCTTTATCTCATTTTGTTCCTGCCATCAAACTTCAAAATAAGAGACTTTAAAATCATACATTTGGGAAGACAATTCCTTATAGATTGAAGTTTTCAGAGCCTAAAACTTTAAAACAAAAATCCTATTTAAATTATCTCTATAGAGAGCCAATCTTTTTAGGGATTTAAGAGAAAGGATTCTTGAGTTCCCTCAATTTTAACATTTCTAAAATCCTAGGTATAAAGTTTCATCTAGAATATATTACTGAAAAAAAAATTCTGAATTATATTCTGCTATCCACAAAAAGTCTAGAGATATTACTGAATATATGACCTCTGTATCTTGTAAATTCGACAACTGATAATTCAGAAATTAGCAGAAGTTTCTTTAAAGTTTAACTACTTGGTGGATCAATATGAATTTAATTGTTTTTCTGCTTTACTTGCTTACCAAGGGATTTCTAGGCTTTACATAACCATTAACATACCACAGCTCATTGATATACTATAAAATGGAAAATTATTGAATAAAATTATAGTTGTTTATATTGAAAGTTATACTGGGATCCACAATCATATAATGTCTTGTCCACTCTTTTTGGTTGTGCATTCAGAAAAAAAATTATAGTACAGCGGAAAGGTAGTGAGACACTTTCTTCATTCTTCAGC
Source organism: Pongo abelii (assembly GCF_028885655.2). Lineage (NCBI taxonomy): Eukaryota > Metazoa > Chordata > Mammalia > Primates > Hominidae > Pongo > Pongo abelii. The sequence continues at coordinate 21,002,516 of NC_072008.2, forward strand.
AAGAAACAGACTTCATGTCATACAAGAGATTTTGGAATGTTATTTTATATACAGATGCAAGCTATTTTAGAACTGCCTTACCATGTGTCTTACAAGATGTCCAAGCATGATGGAAGAAGCACTGCTACACACTTAAAAAGGCAGCTTAAATACAAGAAAACTTTTATACTATATTTTGTAGATAATAATAGCATTGTAGAACTTAATAACAACTGATGATTGCATGTAGAGAAAGTCGTAAAGTTGCTTGAACGTGTTGAAAAAATAACATTGTGCCTGGAGAATGAAAGTGTTTCTTATATGATAGCTGATGGAAATACACTTCTATCATTCCTTTCCAGTCAAAATGCTAAGAGTGTTATCCAGACGATGAAAGCTGAAATGCAGATGGAAATTCAGGGAAGATTTTATCTTGAAAGCCAATAACTTAGTTTCAAAGCTAATTATTTTTCCCTGTTCCAGACTGAAGATTTAGAAATAACATTTTTTCAAGTTCTTGTTTTAAGTAGCAAATGCATGAAAAGTATTAGAAATAAACAATATAATGGGAAATCAATTGTATTTTTGCTTCTGAAAATGTTCAGAAAGCTTCTTCTTTGAGCAGTGTATAACATTTCCATTTGTGGAATTGCTATAATGCATTTGCATTATCACCATCAGCCAACCATCAAGACTAGGAGTTAAAAAGGAGATAAGTCTTTACCTTAGCAATTCACTATTAAAGAGGAAGGAAAACATAATAATTTGGTGGCAACATCACCATCAGTATCTTACACTGACAAAGCTATCTAAAAATTTTTCTGTTTCTCTACCAACTTCAGTAAAAAGCGGGAGACTATTTAGTATAATGGGAACAAACCAGTGCTAAGCAAATTATTGTTATTGCACTATATTAGCATATAAATATTGATATTATCATTATTACTATTGATCAATAATTATATTGTTAATGAGTATATTATCATTGTCATTGCACTATACTGAACATTTAAAATCTAACTACTCAATTTTTATTGATAAAATTATAAATTTCCCCAAAAGGTAATATGATGATAGTGAGATATTCAGCTTTATATAAATGTTGATTTTAAAAGTTGACCATTTAATATTTTGCAAGATGTGTATTTGGGACATCTCTAGCAAAAAGCTAATCATGAAGATATGATGGGGCATGGAGCAGAGAACTTAAGTTACTCAGGCAGAGAATGATAAGTCAGGAACCCAAAAAACACTGAAAATAAGGGGGTAAACCAGAGTAAGATAGCAGCAAGGTCACTATATATATATATATGTATTACATGATGTTGAGTACCTGAACCATGCCAATAATTTTCCTAATCAACAGTCCTGTGGGCCTGAGTGGTTTCAGAGCCTGAATAGAATCCAACAAGTATTTCAGAGACAGTATCAGTTATCTATTTTTGCACAATAAACCATCCCAAAACGTAGTGACTTAAAGCAAAAATTACTTAATAGGTGAAACTCAAGATTCTGTGGGTCAACAGTTCAGCCTAGGTCAGCTGGGCATCTCTGCTTTTGAAGGTCAGTTGGCTGGCTATTGGTTCAGGCATGTCAGCTCTCCCCTCTATGTGGTCTTTCATCCTCCAGTAGTGAGCTTGTGCTTGTTCATGTATTAGCTAATAGGAGTCCAAGAAACAGTGGAAATATACAAAATCTCGAAACTGTCTCACTCTCATTTTCACCAAGTTCTACCAGCCCAGGAAAGTTCCAAAGCCAGACCAGAGCAAACGGTGGAGAATTAGATTTCTCCACTCAGTGATAGGAGCTACAAAGTCACATTAAAAAGGACCTGGACACAGGGAGGGGTAAAGCATCGTAGTCATTTTTGTATTTAATCTACCACAAGTTCAATGGCTCCAAATGTGGGGACTAGAGGGATTTGGGATCAGAGATGGCCAGGTAGTTCTGTGTAAGATAGCAATATTTAAATAGATTTCTTCACATGGTAGTTGGAATTCATTTTGGGCCAAAAAATACTTTCAAATCATTATTTAGTTGATGCCTTTAATTATGAAATCATCTTACTCATGTTTTGAAACTCCTCTCTGGTAATTAGTTTATTTCAACATCACAAGTGCTATACTGAGCATATGTTATTATACTTATTTTCCCTTTTAGGAACAGAAACAGAGCAGTGGTCCTCAAAGTTTGCATTAGAATCACTTTGAGGTTTGATATTACAGGCGGCTCGCACCTATAATCCTAGCAGTTTGGGAGGCTGAGGCAGGCGGATCACCTGAGGTCAGGAGTTTGAGACCAACCTGGCCAACATGGGAAATCTCGTCTCTACTAAAAATACAAAAATTAGCCAGGCGTGGTGGTGGGTGCCTGTAATCCCAGCTACTCGAGAGGCTGAGACAGAATTGCTTGAACCCAGGAGGTGGAGGTTGAAGTGAGCAGAGATCGTGCCACTGTACTTCAGCCTGGGTGACAGAGCTAGATTCCGTCTCACAAAAAAAAAAAAAAAAAAAAAAAAAAAGAATCACTTTGAGAGGCTGTTAAAAATAGCAGTAACTGGGTTATACCCCCGACCGGTTGTATTAAGATTTTGAATTGTGAGCAATAGACATTGACCTTTGATAATTTAAGCAAATAGCAAGAGTATTGGCAAGTCAATAGTCATTCACAGAATCACCAGGAAGACAAGAATGGGGCACAGAAAATGAGCATTGGTGAGGGAGGCTAAGGAAGTGTCTGGTGAGGACAATACTATGGCCACCGCCAAACGCTGTACTCAGTAGCCAGCACCACCGCTACTAGAAATTTCAAACACTGGGCAGTACCACTGACCCCTCCCTATTGCCACAGCTGTTCTGGAGACTGACTGCTGTTGCCATTGCCAGACAATGCCAAAAAATTTAGTTTTCCATTACATTGGCTTCTTTGTGTCACTTGCTCCAGATTCAACATCTCAAGTAGGAGCATCTGATTGGTAGAGTCCTAACTGCAAAGGAAACTTGGAAAATGAGCATATTCCCTTTTCAGCTTATGTGCTGGAAGTAAGCTTTTCTAGCATTTAAGAGGGTCTGCTCTGCTCTTTTCTAACACTGTGTGCTAGGGAATGGCTCAAACATAGGAGAATGGTTCAGATCCTGAACAGTAAAAAAATCATCAGTGACTAATGTCCACTCTAATCTTAGTAAAAATCTTGGTTGGAAAATGCAGCACACCTTATGTGTGCTTGCTCTTATTACCTCAGCTCTCACCTTCACACGTCATCAAACGCTATTTTACTGCAAAAACCATGGTTCTACCTAAAACTGTTTGTTCTGACAAAACTGTTCGTTTGGTCATGGAAGTGCTTGGCCTGCCCAACAGCCAGCCAGAAGTGCCATAGAGTTTATGGGCTCAGAAGCAGCCCTTCACCTGAGAATGGATGAGTTGGTAGGTCAATACTGCAACTTCCTCACACCTCAGCTGTGATAATTCTGAGGCATGTTCTTATACTAGCCACTGGAGTCCCCGAGGGAGATTGAGATCCAGTTTCCCACAGTGGTAACTACCCTGATTCAACCCCATAATGGCTTTCTTCCTTTCTCTGTCTTACTTGCACGCTCCTCTACCAATGCTTCCTGAGATGACATCCCAGATATAACACTGGCACTTGAAATTTTGTCTTAGGTTCAGTTTCTGGGGAAATCCAATTTAAATGGTGGATACTTTGGTATTCAAATGATTTAAAAATTGATTTATGTGATCCCAAATGTGTTTACTACCAAAAGTTTGAGGATCGGTTGCAGTGACAAATGGAAAAGATTGCCCAAGATCTCATTAATGGTATGGGTTCTACATACAACCTTAAATCCATGTCTTTTCTTCTGGTTCTTGGGTCAGTTCTCTCCCCCATTAAATTGCACTAATAGCAATAAAGGAAAGACTTCTATTTCCAGATGACTTTATGTGAGGCGAGATTTGTGAAACAGCCAATATAATCATGCCCAGATTTCAAGGAATAGATAATGTCACTAGTGACTTATTCTTTTTAAAAATATAACAATAGTCTTTCCTTTGTCTCCTTCTGTTAATGTTTCTGCCTTTGCAAATTCTTTGCCTATAATTCACTTCCAATATTGTTGTTTTGATTGACAATTTTATTTCCATTTTTGAAAAGTTAAAAGAGACAAATGCAAAATGGAATACCCATAAAAGCATGAGCCTTTATTTTAAAAAACAGAACATTTGCATGATAATATTCAAAAAGAGAAATGCACTTGTTATTGTTGTAACCTACTGCTAACAACTTGTCTTTGTAAATGGTATTATGCAACAATATTTTTGAGGGGTAAACAAAGCCAAAATGAAATACATACTGATGGCCTACAATGATATACAGAGTACTATAATAATAATAAACCTTTAATAAACAAAATTGAAATGAAGTAGAGGTAAATAATTAGAAATCAAATATGAGAAAAAAATAACGAACTTAGGATGTATCCTGAAAGTATCAAGAGAATATGTTTAGGGTTGTTCTTTTTGCACATCAGCTGAATAGGGAAAGTGAACTAAAATCTTCAACAGGAATGAATGACTCAATCGTTTGGCTTAGTTATTTGTATTAGACTATTTTTTTCTTCAGATATTTTAACCAACTGCCCAGGGATTTTCACTCATTTGAATCATGTCCTCAATTGTTTGTCTAAGATTTTTTTTTTTTGCAAATGTTTTATGACACTAGGATATACATTTCCCATCTTTTGTGGGTTTGTAACCAGTGCCAGGACTTACCAATAATTTGATCTTTGGCTATAATCATATAATTTCTCAGAACTTTGGGTTTTGTCTTTAAAATGATCACATATGTGATAGTTTTCATTTCACAAAGAAAATGTGCAAACCAATGAGATAATATCTATGCAAATCCTTCATAATGTACCATATACATATAAGCATTATTGTTTGATTATGGATTAGCATTTTTCCCTGGCTGAAGTATCAAATGCATAGTTAGATTTTAGACTATGGGGTTTGATAGTCCTGGGGAAAATCTTGATTCTTCTAATAGTTGTGTGATCTTAGAAAAATTCTTTAACATCGCTTAGCCTCAGTGTCCTTATCTGGAAAGTGGAGGTGATAATGCTATTCTGGGAACATAGTAAGTGTTCAAATAGCAGAGGATATTAGTGATGATTACGATGACGATGATCTGCCATAATTTGGGACATATTCTGCCTTTAATTTGGGACTTTTTTCTTTATAAGGGATTTTTTCTGCCTTTGTCTACCTTCACTCTTTACTATTTCTCAGATCATTTTTCTTAGGTAATTATATTCAAAATCCTATAACAACATTCAGTGACCAAAGTATCCACCTAAAGACCTTCTATAGACCATTAGCTTAATATATTAGCATTGGCCATCACTTTGTACTTCTACAAGGGTATATAAAATAGTGATGCCCTCTATTCTCAAAGTTCTCAGTTCATTATTATCAGATGCATCAGTCATACTGGCTACAACACTTTTGAGTTTTCGGGTGGCTTATTATAAAAAACTACCCTAAAACTTAGAAATCTACTTCCACTGACGTGGCTCTGCTTCAGTTGTCTGTTATCCTCTCTGTACCAGTGGGTTAATTGGGGGCAGATCATTCTTATAGCAATGATAATGTGCAGGAAATCAAGTGGAAATATGTATGATATCTTAAGGTCTAAGCTCAGATCCATCATGGTTGCCCCCATTACATTGGCCAAAGCAAGTCACATAGTTAAGTCCAGAGTTAAGTGGGAAAAGGAAACATAGTCTATTCCTTTAGTAGGAGCTATATTAAAATCACGTGGCAAAGAAATTGGATACAGTGAAGGATGAAGAATCAGGGCCAGTAATGGAAATCAACCATAGTAATAAAAGACTAAACTAAAATCCTTGAGAAAAGAGTTCAAGCCTTGCACACCAAGGAATCAGTGTTCCTAAACCAATGCAATGTTTTATTGCCTCGTGAAATGATTCATTGGTTCATTCAAAAACATTGCAATAGAGCTAAGAATATGAAGCCTTGATGAAGGATACCTCCCTTCATATAAACAAAATCAGTGAAGAGTTATAGGGATTATAATCATAGCCTATATAGGTTATAGTAGGGCTAAAAAAGAGGAAGTGGTAGGCACATGTAATAGATACCAAATAAGTATTGAATGAATGAAGGAAGGAAGAAATGCCTATTAATGTTGCTAAGTTTTAAGAAAATAGTTGTGGAGATATTAGGCAAGCAGAAATACCCAGGCAATGGAGGAAAGGGTAGTAATAACTATTCATCATCTTTTTACCATTTCATAAGGGACCTGAAATTCCTTTCCATATATGGAAAATCCCTACACATGAAGCCTGCCACTGAGTTTTCCTAACACTATAGAAGCAAATACCAGGTATTTGCTTTCCCAGCCTCCCTTACTGCTGGAGTGTGGTCACGTCCTTTCCAATCAGTTGCACCCTCTCTGGACTCTGCAATTAATAAACAAAGAAGCAAGACCTATAGGAAATTTATCCAGGTGCAGACAATACTACTCTATTTTCCAGGAGTAGCAATGGCCATAACTTCAAGCTATAATATAGTGGCCAGCATTGGTGGTGTTGGCTATGCAATCCATTGTGTCTGTGTATAGTGACAACAATAACTATATCTTCAAGAGGGCAGTTATGAAATGTTATTTTGGTCATTAATCATTACTTCAAACTTGGTTCTCTGGCTCTCCTGGAAAATTATAGTATTGTTTAAATAAGTTCCTTTTCTACCTCAATTAGTCAGAATTTGTTTTTATTCTTGCAGCTAAAACTGACCTATCAGAGGGCTTGACCACAAATTGAGGGAAAAGTCAAAGCCAGTAATCAGGCAAAGTAAGATAATAAATGAAATTAAGCTGAGCTATTAAAATCTCTGGCAAGTGATGAGTGAGCTGGAAGAATCCTAACAACCAATGGCAGAAGTTCTTGTCAGTCCTCAGCTTCTATCACAACCAATAACTTGTATCAGTGTGTGGCAGCCTTGCCTGCACTTTGAATTACCTGAAGACTTTTTAAAAATCTCAAAGCCCAGGTCACACCCCATATCACTTATATTAGAATCTTAGATAAAAGTATTTTTAAAAGCTCTCCAGGTGGGTAAATATTCAGCCAAAATGTAACCAAGGCTGAGATAGGATTTGAGGGAGATAGGATTTGAGGAAGCTAGAACCTTAGATAGAAAATGAAACAGGTACACCTGACTGGAATAAGGAATTAAAAAGAGAAATCAGAACTGAAAATGATACAGAATAAAAACACTGATTTGTATGCACTGGATTACATATATGTGTATTGAATTTAATACAAATTATTGACCTTACCACATCTCATCACTTTTAATTCTACGTTTGTCCAAACCACTTTTCTCTGTAAATCCATCTCCTACCTTAGCTCAGACCCTCATCAAATGTTTCATGGCCTGTTGCTACCACCTCCTTGTTGGCTTTCCTGCCTCAATTCATTCTTACCTCCAACTCATTTAACACAAAGCTACCAGAATAGAACAATCTTTCTAAAAGGCAAATCTGGTTGTATTACTAACATAATTCAATGGATCCCCAAATACTATCATATAAAATCCCAACTTTTTGGCATGGTCTGAAAGCCTTCATCTTCTGTCCCTGCTAAATTTACCAGCCTCATCCTTGCCTCATTTTGAGTCTCCAGCCATTTTCTGAACACTCATCTGTTCCGAAAGGCATCATCACCTTCTACATCTTCATGCCTCTTTGCTGATGCAATTATTCTTTCTTTGAATCAGGTGTAAATGTTTGTAAGACTATGATTTGTATGTTAATAGTTTACTACTTTGATATTTTGATTCATGTAACAGTATTCACTAAAAAGACTGGAAGATTCTAGTATGCAGAGACCCCACTTCCTAATCTATAAAATATTTTCTGATGATTCTGATATAGTCAATAGAATGAATCTGATGGTGAATGAAAATGGTACCATAGATGTTGCATGTTTAAAAAAAGGGGTAAGGATGAGGAAAAATTGCCTATTTTTTTGCATACCAGAGAAAGCATAAATGAGCCTTTCAGCAATAGGGAAAATGAGTTAACTTTTGAAGTTGTAATTATTATACTATTCAGTTATTGCCATAAAATACAGAATGGATGATCTTTTATGTCTCCTGAGATAGATTATTTCACCATTGTGGTTATCCCCCTCTTTTTAAATTTTTAAACACTAAAATAATGCTGTAGCTCAAGTGTTTCATTATGTTAAATCTTAAAAGACCAAGTTTAAATAGTTCATCCAGTGAGTAAGAGATTCATATGAGGAGACCATAATAATTATCTAATTTGGAGTGGTATTTTACAGCTTAAAAGATCAACAGATGTGGCAATTTTTCTTCATTTCAAATGTTTGTCTTTACCTATGCAATCTTCACTGTCACTTCAATTTGCCTTCAAAGGAAATTTTGAATGGTTATATATAGTAATATCAAATTATGTATTAGAATAATTAAAAGAGCTTATGCATGTATGGAATAGAAAATTATCATTCTTCATTATTAAAAGTGTCTAATTTTTAAATATTTGAATGCCATCTTTGTAGAAATTTACTTGCCTAGAACTTTAAGTCCATTGCTGTGATTACCATGTAGGTTAGAATGACAAACGCTGACAAGAAGATGCAGTATCTCAACTGTCTCTGGTTTGCCAACTGTACTGTCTCTACCCTTGGGGTATTACTGTAATTCTGACCTCAGACATTTTTGTTTTGAAGAAAAGGCTTCTCATTTTATAGTGCTATTGTCAGGTGTTAGAAGACCAAGCCATAGGTTCAGTTAAAACTCAGCAAATTAAGCAATTACTAATGCCAGATAAGATTGGGAGGGTGGAGTTTGACAAGGAATTAGTTGTATGTGAAAGGAAATGTAGTCATCACACATTTCTTGGCTCAGGTGTGAATATTCTTTACAATATTATAATAATGTGAAAAATACAGAATATAAATTTAACTGAAAATTGTGATGTAACTATCATGTAAGCAGGAGAGGACACAATGCATAATGTGGAAGAACTAAAACCCTCATGAATTTTACAAGGAAGTCAATACTCGTATGAGATCTCTGTTGCTGCCATAACAAATTTACCACAAACATAGTAGCTTAAAACAACACAAATTTACTGTCTTTCAGTTCTGAGGTCAGAAGTCCAGTATGGGTCTCATGAACTAAAATTTAGGTATTGGATGGCTGCATTTCTTTCTGGAAGCTCTAGGGAAGAATCCATTTTTTATTTATTCTGGTTGTTGGCAGAATTCAGTTTCTTGTGGTTGTAGAACCAAAGTCTCTGTTTTCTTTTTTCTGCTTTTTTTTTTTTTTTTTTTTGAGATAGGATCTTTCTCTGTTGCCCAGGCTGGAGTACAATGGCTCAGTCAAAGCTCACTGCAGCCTTGAACTCCTGGGCTCAAGCAATCTCCCACGTCAGCCTTCCAAGTAGCTAGGACTACAGGTGCACATCACCATGCCTGGCCAATTTTTTATTTTTTGTAGAGATGGGGTCTCACTATGTTGCCCAGGCTGGCCTTGAAATCCTGGACTCAAGTGATCTTTCCACCTTTGCCTCTAAAAGTACTGAGATAACAGGTATGAACCACCATGCCTGGCTGGTTCCTGGTTTTCTTGCTGGCTGTAGGCTGAGGCCTGCTGCAAGCTTCTAGAGGTCATCATATTCCTTGGCTCATGGCTCTCTTTTTCTATATTCAAAGACAGCAATTGTGAGGGTTGCATGGGGGGAGGGAGTCCTTCTTATGTCCTATCTTTCTCATATCCTCTCTGTCTTTTACGATTTTAAGGACTCACATGATTAGATTAAGCCCACCCAGATAATTCAGAATAATCTTCCCATTTCAAGATCTTTAACCTTAATCTGCAAAGTCCTTTTTGCCATTGAAGGTAACAATCACAGGTGCCAGGGAATAGGACATGAACATATTTCTAAATCCATTATTTGCCTACCACAATATCTAATGACTAACAAAGATGCATTTTAAAAATTATATCCATATTATTTCTAAAAAAGAAACAGCCAGAAAAGAGGTTGCTTCTAGAAAATGTCAGTGCCTGTGTGTGTTCATGGGTGGGGGGAGAAAAGTTCAAATAAGGTGGTATTATTTTTTTGTTAGAAGCCTCTAAATACTACTTGACATTTAAAACTATGTGCAAATACTACTTCAATAAAAATGAAATGTAATTATAAAAGAAAGGGAAAGCTTTTCAAGTATTGTTTTTGAAAAAAAAGCAAATAGGGTTTGCAAAGAAGGATAGTGTTTGGGAGGAAATAATGACTCAATTGTATATAATGGCCTAGTTGAAATTCAGAAAAGTGCGATTCTATTTTTTTTTTTTGTTTTTTGCTACAGATTATAGGAAAAAATCTTTCCTAGTTGTCAGATTTTTTTATTGTTAGCATTTTTTAAACTTTTCTTTACATTCAGGGGTACTTGTGCACGATTGTTATATAGGTAAATTACATGCCATGGGAGTTTGGTGTACAGATTATTTCATTACCCAGGAAATAAGCATAGTACCTGATAGGTGGTTTTTTGACCCTCACCCTCCTCCTACTCTCCACCCTCAACTAGGCCCCGGTGTCTGTTGTTTCCTTCCTTGCGTTCATGTATACTCAATGTTTAGATCCCACTTACAAGTGAGAACATGTGGTATTTTCTTTTCTGTTCTTGTGTTAATTTGCTTAGGATAATGGCCTCCATTCATGTTGCTGCAAAGGACATAATCTCATTAATTTTTATGGCTCCATAGCATTCTGTGGTGCATATGTACTACATTTTCTTTATTCATTCTACCATTGATGGGCATCTTCATTGAGTCCATGTCTTTGCTATTGTGAATTGTGCTACAATGAACATACACATGCATGTGTCTTTATGATAGAATCATTTATATTCCTTTGGGTATATGTCCAGTCATGGGATGTACAAATGATAGTTCTGCTTTTAGCTGTTTGAGCAATCGCCACACTGTTTTCCACAATGGTTCAACTAATTTAGACTCCGAACAACAATGTATAAGCATTCCTTTTTCTCTGCAACCTCATCAGCATCTGTTATTTTTTGACTTTTTCATAATAGCCATTCTGACTTGTGTGAGATGGTATCTCATTGTGGTTTTGATTTGCATTTCTCTAATGATCAGTGATGTTGAGCTTTTTTTCATATGCTTGTAGACTGCATGTATGTCTTCTTTTGAAAAGTGTCTGTTCATATTCTTTGCCCACTTTTTAATGGGGTTGTTTGGTTTTTTTTTCTTGTAAATTTGTTTAAGAACTTTATAGACTCTGGACATTAGACTTTTGTCAGATGCATAGTTTGCAAAACTTTTCTCCCATTCTACAGGTTGTCTGTTTACTCTGTTGGTAGTTTCTTTGGCTGTGCAGAAACTCTTTAATGTAATTAGATCTCATTTGTCAATCTTTGCTTTTGTTGCAATTGCTTTTGGCATCTTTGTCATGAAATCTTTGCCTGTTCCTATGTCCAGAATTGTATTGCCTAGGTTGTTTTCCAGGGTTTTTACAGTTCTGGGTTTTACATTTAATCCATTTAGTATTTAATCCATCGTGAGTTAATTTTTGTATATGGCGTAACAAAGGGGTCCAGTTTCAATCTTCTGCATACAGCTAGCCAGTTTTCCCATCACCAATTATTGAATAGGAGGTCCTTTCCCCATTGCTTGTTATTGTCAGCTTTGTTAAAGATCACATAGTTGTAGATGTGAGGCTTTATTTCTGAGTTCTCTCATCAGTTCCATTAGTTTATGTATCTGCTTTTGTACCAGTACTCTGTTGTTTTAGTTACTGTAGCCTTGTAGTATAGTTTGAAGTCAGGTAATGTGATGCCTCCAGCTTTGCTCTTTTTACATAGAATTGCATTGACTATTAGGGCTCTTTTTAGGTTCCAAATTAATTTTAGAATGCTTTAATTATGTGAAAAATGTCATTGGTGGTTTGATAGAAATAGCATTGAATCTATAAATTACTTTGGGAAGTATGGCTATTTTAAACAATATTGACTTTTTCCTATCCATGAGCATGGAATGTTTTTCCATTCATTTGTGTCATCTCTGATTTCTTTCAGCAGTGTTTCATAATTCATTTTGTAGAGATATTTCCCCTCCCTGGTTAGCTGTATTGCTAGGTCTTTTATTCTTTTTCTGGCTACTGTAAATGGAATCGTTTTCTTGACTTGGCCCTAAGCTTGGATAATGTTGGTGTATAAAAATGCTACTGATTTTTGTACATTGATTTTTTTATTCTGAAACTGTACTGAAGTTATCAGATTTAGGAGGTTTTGGCAAAGACTATGGTGTTTTCTAGATATAGAATCATATTAACTGCAAACAGAGACAGTATAACTTCCTTTCTTCATATATGGATATCTTTTTTTTTTCTCTTGCCTGATTGCTCTGGTTAGGACTTCCAGTACTATGTTGAACAGGAGTCCTGTGAGTGGGCATCCTTATCTTGTTCCTGTTCTCAAGGGGAATGCTTCCAGCTTTTGCCCATTCATTATGATGTTGGTTGTGGGTTTGTCATAAGTGGCTCTTATTATTTTGAGGTATGTCCCTTCAATGGTTAGTTTGTTGAGGGTTTTTAATATGAAGAGATGTTGAATTTTATTAAAAGCCTTTTCTGTATCTATTGAGATAATTATGTGGTTTTGTTTTTAGTTCTGTTTATGTGGTGAATCACATTTACCGATTTGTGTATGTTGAACCAACCTTGCATCCCAGGGATGAAGCCTACTTGACTGGGGTGGATTCGCTTTTTGATGTGTTGCTGGATTCTGGTTTCCGATATTTTGTTGAGGATTTTTGCATCAATGTTCGTCAAGGATATTGGCTTGAAGTTTTCTTTTCTTTTTGTGTCTCTGTCATGTTTTGGTATCAGGATGATGCTGGAATCATAGAATGAGTTAGTGAGGAGTTTCTCCTGCTCAATTTTTTGGAATAGCTTCAGGAGAAATGGTTCCAGCTCTTCTTTATGCATCTGGTAGAATTCAGCTATGAATCCATGTAATCCTGAGATTTTTCTGGTTGGTAGGCTTTTTATTACTGATGAAATTTCAGAATTTGTTATTGGTCTGTTCAAGGCTTCGATTTCTTCCTGGTTCAATCTTAGGAAGTTGTGTGTTTCCAGGAATTTATGCATTTCTTCTCAGTTTTCTAGCTTGTGTGCATAGAGGTGTTCATAGTAGTCTCCAGGGCTTTTATCTATTTCTGCAGAGTCAGTGGGAATGTGCCCTTTGTAATTTCTGACTGTGAATGTTCCAATAATCCCTCTTTTTTCTTTATTAGTCTAGATAGCAGTCTATAAATCTTATTTATTCTTTCACAAAACCAACTCCTATAGTCATTGATCTTTTGTATAGTGTTTCACATCTCAATTTCCTTCAGTTCAGCTCTGATTTTGGTTATCTCTTGTCTTCTTCTAACTTTGGGGTTGGTGTGTTCTTGTTTTTCTACTTCCTCTAGGTGTAACGTCAGTTTCCTAATTTGGGTTCTTTCTAACTTTTTAATGTGGGCATTTAGCACTATAAACTTCCCTCTGTACACTGCTTTAGCTGTATCCCAGAGATTCTGATATATTTTGTTTTTGTTCTCATTAGTTTCAAATAATTTATTGATTTCTGCCTTAATTTCATTGTTTACTTAAAAGTTATTTAAGAGCAGGTTGTTTAATTTCCATGTATTTACATGGTTTGGGGGTGATTTTGTTAGTATTGATTTCTATTTTTATTGCACTGTGATGCGAGAGTGTGGTTGGTATGATTTTGGTGTTTTTGAATATGCTGAGAGTTGATTTGTGGCCGATTGTGCAGTTGATTTTAGATTATGTGATGTGTGCAGATGAGAAGAATGTATACTCCGTTGTTTTGGGGTGAGGGGGTCTGTAGATGTCTGTTAGGTCCATTTGGTCAAGAATCAAGTTCAGGTCCTGAATATCGTTGTCAGTTTTCTGCCTTGATGAGGTGTCTTATACTGTGTTGAAGTGTCCCACTATTATTGTGTGGTTATAAGTCTCTTCATAGGTCTCTAATAACTTGCTTGATGAATATGAGTGCTCCTGTGTTGGGTGCATATATACTTAGGAGATTTAAGTCCTCACATTGAATTAAATTCTTTACCATTATGTAATGACTTTCTTTGTGTTCTCAAAATCATTTTGGTTTTGGTTTAAAGTCTATTTTATCTGAAGTTAGAATAGCACCCTCTGCTTTTTTCTGTTTTTTTTTTTTTTTGGTTGTTGTTGTTTGTTTGCTTGGTAGATTTTTCTCTATCCTTTTACTTTGTGGCTATGTGTGTCATTGCATGTGAGATGGGTCTCTTGAAGACAGCATGTATTTGGGTCTTGCTTCTTTATTCAACTTGCCACTCTATGCCTTTTAATTGGTGCATTTAGTCCATTTACATTCAAGGTTAATATTGATATGTGCATATTTGATCCATTCATCATGTTGTTAGCCAGTTATTATGCAGACCTGATTATGTTGTTGCTTTATAGTGTCAAATGTCTATGTATTTGAGTTTGTTTTTGTGGTGGCCAGTAGTGGTCTTTTCTTTCTATACTTAGCAATCCCTTAAGGATCTCTTGTAAGGCAGATCTGGTGGTAATGAATTCGCTTAGTGTTTACTTGTCTGAAAAGGATCTTATTTCTCCTTTGCTTATAAAGCTTAGTTTGGCTGGATATGAAATTATTGGTTGAAATTTCTTTTCTTTGATAATGCTGAATATAGGCCATCAATCTCTTAAGGCTTATAGAGTTTCTGCTGAAAGGTTTGCTGTTAGCCTGGTGGGGTTCCCTTTGTAGGTGACCTGCATTTTCTTTCCAGCTATCTTTAATATATATTTTTTTCATTTCAACCTTGAAGAATCTGATGATTATGTGTCTTGGGGATGGTTGTCTTGTGTAGTATCTTACAGGGGTTCTCTGCATTTCCTGAATTTGAATGTTGGCTTATCTACTAAGGTTGGGGGAATTTTCATGGACTGTATACTCAAATATGTTTTCCAAGTTGCTTGCTTTCACTCCCTCTCTTTCAGTGATGCCAGCGAGTCATAGATTTAGTCTCTTTACATTATCCCATATTTCTTGAGGTTCTGTTCATTCTTTATTTTTTTTTCTTTATTTTTGTCGAGTGAGTTATTTTGGAGAACTAGTCTTTGTGCTCTGAGATTCTTTCCTCCTCTTGGACAATTCTGCTGTTAATACTTGTGATTGTATTATCAAATTATTGAAGTGAGTTTTTCAGCTCTAGTACATCAGTTTGGTTCTTAAAATGGCCATTTTGTCTTTCAGCTCCTGTATCATTTTTGTTGTATTCCTTAGATTCCTTGGATTGGGTTTCAACTTTCTCCTGAGTCTCAATGATCTTTGTTCCTATCCATATTCTGAATTCTATTTCTGTCATTTCAACCATTTCAGCCTGGTTAAAAACCATTGCTGGGGAACTGGTGTGGTTGTTTGGAGGAAGGAAGATACTGGTTTTTGAGTTGCCAGAGATCTTGTGCTAGTTCTTTCTCATTTGTGTGGGTTGATGTTCCCTCAGTCTTTGATATTGCTGTCTTTTGCTTGTATCTTCTTTGATGTCGTTGGGGGTTTGATTTTGGTATGAGGTGAGTTCAGTCAACTGGCTTCATTTCTAGGAGATTTTAGGGGGCCACAGCTCAGCTTAGAACTCCTGGGCTGCATCTGCTAACTCTCAGGGGCTGGTATCGGGTCTCTTAAGGTTAGGAACCTGCTTTACTTTAGGGGCCAAGGTGTTTCTGGTCTACTGGCCACAATATTCCAGTGGGCAGTGCTGGCCAAACTGCTTCACTGGGGCAGTGGCAGTGGTATCTGTGCTTGCTTGCTCATGCCAGCCACTGTGGCAATGTGACAAGGTGCATATGTGTCAGCTGAGGCAGAGTACCAGTGGGAGCAGGGTTGCAGTATTCTTGCTTGTGCCTGCAGTGGTCGGGGAGGGTCTGCTGGCATCTGTGCACACACTGACACTAGCGGTAGTAGCAGGGAATAGTAAGGTTGCTGGCATCCCTGCATGTGTTTTTGCCAGCAATGGCAACTTGGCCAGGTGACTGCATATTAGTGGGAAAATGTAGTGGGGTGCTGTTGTGCCAGCAGCAGTGGCATGGGGGGTACACATGTACACGCAAGCTGGTGGGGGAAGGGAGGTGAAGTCTACCCATGCATGTGCATCAGTAAAGTGGTGGTGGGGTGGTCACAGGCTAGCAAAACAGGATGGGGAGCCTGCGGGGGTTGGGGGGTGGGTTGGTGTGCATTGGCAGGGTCTAGTCTGCTGAAGCTCTCCAATGGCCAGCTGTGGCCTGCTGGCAAAGGAGCTATGATAAAGGCCCCTGGGAAGCAATCTGTTTGGGCATCCAAGGCTGCATTGCAAGCAGGTGTGGCCAGGCTAGGGCCCTGGGAGATGCCAGAAGACAGGGAGGTGCTCAGATCTGACTGGCTCTATTTCACAGGCAAGACCATACTGCTGTGTCCAGGTCTGACAGTTGTTGTAAGGCTGAAGTCTCCTAGAGGAGCATGGTAAGCCTTGAGGGATGGGCATCCCTGGCTGTGCTCCACTGTAGATATTCACACATCAAATCCTCTGGGTTAAGCACAGCCTGTAGTACTGGTACTACCACCTCTCTAAACAGCTCTCCCTGACAGCTCAAGTGTCTGTGGGGGGGATGCAGGGTCTGTTGCTGCCAAGATTCTGGAGATTCGTGGCGAGAGTGGGCCACTCCTCATTGTTCAACTCACCCCTTCTCCAGGATTTGCTGGGGGCCAAGAACAAGTTCCAGTGCTTGTAACCCAATGCAAGGTTCCCAGCTTCCTTCTCCTTCAGCGCAGCATCTGATTCTCCCTCCATCCACTCTCAATGCCATCTCTCTGATGATCTGCTGAGAGTGTGTCAGTCTTCTTGATGTCCTGGTCTCTTGGGAGACGTTTCTCCTGGCTGCATCTATTTGGCTATCTTGACTCCATGTTTCCATGTTTTTAAACTTATTTAGTCACATTTATAAGTAAAATTGGGTGCTTGTGCCTAGATGCTATAACCTAAGGTGGTGGGTTGCAAGGGGGTGCAATTCTTCACTCCCTTGGTGTCCTCACAATGAGATTTTGCAGCTCTTTCTATTAATAGATGGAGTCTGTTTCCCCTCTTTCTGAATCTGAGCCGCCCTTGGGACTTGCTTTGGTGATTATTATGAAGTAAAAATGACATTGTGTCAGTTCTGAGGCAGGGCTACAAATGTTCATGCTTCTGCCCTCCTTCTTGGACTTTAGCCTGTGTCATGAGAACAAGCCTGGGAAACCCTGCTGGAAGATGAAAGACCACATAGAACAGAGACAAGTCATGGCAGCTCAGGCCATCCTAGACCAGACTTCCTCTGACTACCTAGGCAGCTGACCACAGACACTTGAGTAAACCCAGCCAAGTCCAGAAGTATTGCTCAGCTGAGCCCAGCCCAAATTGCCAATTGTGAACTGAATAAATGGATATTGCTCTAAGTCATTTTGTTTTAGGGTGCTTTTTTATACAGCAAAAGCTAACCAATTTGCCAAAATACCACCATACTACAATTACAAGCCATGCATTTATGTGAAAATAAAGAGATTTTAGTTTGAGAATTCAAATTTATGAAGCATAAGTCCCATTTTTCCTCTTGGAATGTTCTGCGTTTAATACTTTATTTGTGGTAGCATTCTATTCTTTTAAGAGTTTCTAGAAAAAGTTTATATTACCTGACTTCCTATTTTGAAAATATATATTCAAGAAATAAAGATTAAGAAAAATAAGATTAAGATTGTCCTAGTGTATACCACAGTATTATGAGGGCAGTAGAATTTTGAGAAATTTGAGAAACGTTTGATTATTTCTGTAGCTACATAAAGTAGCATGTCCTAGCCCAAAGAGAAAAGACTCTCCCTTGTGATATGAGGAAGAGTTAAAAATAGAAAACAGAAGGGTTCTTCTGGGGCTTTTAGTAGTACATTTTGGATAATTAAATTACTACATGCCTAGAACACGATAGGAACAATAAAACAGTCACTTATAATCCTGTTTCCCAGAGGTAGTTAACATTTTAGCACATTTCTTTCCATGTTTTAAATATAATTATGCATGGTTTTTAATCTTTTATAATATTTTATATGCTGTTTTTCTTTTCTTTTAAAATGCATGTTTAAAAGTTTCCCATTAAAATTTTTCTTTAAAATAATTTTTATTGCCCTACAATATTCTATTCTGTGCATACATTACTTTGACTTTAGGTTATATTCCAATAAAATGATGTGTAATTAAATTATCTTTCACAGGAAGTTGATATAAATAATATGGCAAACATTTCTGTGTATAAATCTCTGTATATGCTTGTGTTTCTAGGATTTTCTTAGGACATATGCCCAGGATTAGAATTATCAGGTAAGAGGGCATTAATTTGTAGTGGTGCGATCTCGGCTTACTGCAATCTCCACCTCCCGGGTTCAAGCGATTCTCCTGCCTCAGCCTCCCGAGTAGCTTGGACTACAGGCATGTGCCACCATGCTTTGCTAATTTTTTGTATTTTTTTTAGTAGAGATGGGGTTTCACTGTGTTAGCCAGAATGATTTTGATCTCCTGACCTCATGATCCACCTGCCTCGGCCTCCCAAAGTGCTGGGATTACAGGCATGAGCCACTGTGCCTGGCCCATGGGCATTAATATTTTTAAGGCTCTTGAAATATGTCAAATTGTCCCTAAAAATGATGGCATCAATTTCCATTTCTGACTTCAGTGAATGAGAGAGAGTCTTTCAATGCACCTTCACTAGATGCATTGCCTAGAACACGATAGAGAATAAAACAGTCACTTATAATCCTGTTTCCCAGAGGTAGTTAACATTTTAGCACATTTCTTTCCATGTTTTAAATATAATTATTCATGGATTAAGTATATGCTTATTTTAAAATCTGGGCTATTTTGAAAGACATAAAATAAATCTTACTGTTTTATTTTACTTTTTTACTGACAGTAGTTGACTAATTTTTCAGGTATTTTACCAATTTTCATTTTTATATTGAAAGAACTTTCTGATTACGTCATTTCCTTCATTTATCAAAAGATTTAAATTCCTGTGAGCTTTTTATAGATTAAGAATTTTAATCTTTGTCTCACATTTATTGAATATAATACTCCCAACTTGTTTGATTTCTAATTTTGATAAACCTAAGTCTTACATTGCATTGTATTATATTGAAGATTACACTTGATTATTTTTATTACTTTCTAGTTTAGAAAACTTTTCTTAATCCTTAGATCAGATAACTATTCAGCCATTTTATTCTGTGCTTTTATGTTTTAATTTTTTAATGCTTCTGAATATTTAATCAGAGGGTCAATCATAACTCCCAGTGCTTATGTCTTTAGGAAGAATGAATTACTCCAGGTGAACTGTGGTGGGAGAATCTTTTCTCTTTTCTTAGGGAACACACACTTAGGGATTAAGTTAAAAGATATTTATTTTAACTTTTTGACAGTTGAATTTTTTCTGTCATACTGTTGAACTTCTTTCTAATCCATAGAGGTACAGCACTATCTCCAAGAGAGATGACCTAGATTCATTCTCTGTCTTACAAAAGTTGAGAGGAGTGAGATCTGTTTCCACATCAGTGATTAGTCTGACCATTGTGATGAGAAACTTAGAACACATGTACCTTCAGGAGACTGAATGGACAATATGGCATGGTAGAGGTTGGCCTTGATGATTTTTCTAAAAAATAAAATAACTCTAAAGACTGCATATTTTCTTCCTCTTAGTGTTTCCTGATGGCTTCCTAACATAACAAATGATTTTCTTTTTTTAATATCAGCTAAACTCATCTTTTATTGCAATATGCTTGGATGTCACTATGCTAAAATTTGAACTAGAGTAATATAACTTATTAGTGGTATTGGACGCTTTATAGAAATTATTTATCATGTATTCTCTACCCACTTCTAAACCTAGAGCAATTTACAAAAACTTAGATACCATGAAGTCAACAAATCTATAATTACTAAAGTGTAAGTTCTAAGTAATGGGAGCAAGGGTTGGGATAGAGATGGGAAAGACAAGAGTGGAATAATTAAAACATAAAACAGAGCTAAGAGAGTCTGGGGTATAATGAATCAAATAACTCTAAGCTTCCTGGAAGCCAAAGTAAAAGGGAAACATAAGGGACACAACAAATTAACAGGAGAGACAATCTCCTAGCCCAGATCTCTGAGAGAAACTGAACAATGGGTTGGGAAATTTGAACAATGTAATGAACAGGATCTTCAATACAATTCTGTAACAACTACAGAGACCTTCTTTATATGCCCATTTTTATATTAGTCCTATATAAGTAATTAAGACATAATGTTAATGGTAGTTTTGTGGATGCATTTTTTGAGGAATCAGTTGAGAAGGCAATATTGATCAAAGGGAGGATTTGGAATGAGAATCTAAAGCATAGAAGAAGCTGCAGGTTTCAGGGCTAGTTAGTAGAATTTGAATTTGTGAAATCAGTCTTTTCATTAGCACATTTGTACGTTACCTGAACATCATTGAAACAGAGACAAAGTTAAGTTGAGAAGGAAAGGTGGGGAAAACCAAAGAAGGTTTACATTTTGGATCCAGCGTCCACCATGCTCTTTCACATGATTCAAGAGTCTGTGTTCTTAATGACCACCTTTTCTACTCTTCACACCAGAAAGAGGTAGATTCTTTTTTTCTTGGTAGGGATAAGGATACACTGTTGAATTGAACTGGGGTGAAGAGAAGTGACTTAGGAAAATGATGATCTTTTTTTTTTTCAGAGTTAGTATTTTTTTTTTTTTAAGACGGAGTCTCGCTTTGTCGCCCAGGCTGGAGTGCAGTGGCGTGATCTCGGCTCACTGCAAGCTCCTCCTCCCGGGTTCACGCCATTCTCCTGCCTCAGCCTCCCAAGTAGCTGGGACTACAGGCGCCCGCCACTGTGCCCAGCTAATTTTTTTGTACTTTTAGTAGAGACGGGGTTTCACCGTGGTCTCGA
Organism: Pongo abelii; assembly: GCF_028885655.2. Classification (NCBI taxonomy): domain Eukaryota; kingdom Metazoa; phylum Chordata; class Mammalia; order Primates; family Hominidae; genus Pongo; species Pongo abelii. The sequence continues at coordinate 21,023,605 of NC_072008.2, forward strand.
TCTCCTGACCTCGTGATCCGCCCGCCTTGGCCTCCCAAAGTGCTGGGATTACAGGCGTGAGCCACCGCGCCCGGCCCAGAGTTAGTATTTTTAATTTGAAACCCAATCATCTAATTTCCCTGGATTCCTACCTGAGCCCACTTTTCTCCAGTTTCTTCTTATATTATGACAAGATAGTGTTATCAAAAATACAGAAAATGAGAGAAAATACATATGCATAATTATACGACTTAAATACAACTCTATATTCAATTTGGATAAACTGTTCTCATTTTAATGTATGTGTATGTATATATATGAATATATATAAATTCTTTTTTTAACTTGTGATTATGGAAAATTTCAAGCACGTGGAAAAGTAGACAGAAAGGTATAATGAATCCATCAATTGTCTTCTTGCTGCACCAGTTATTAACATTTTTGCCAACTTCATTTCATCTCTCCCACCTGCCACTTTTTCTCAACATTTTATTATAAAACTTTCTAATATAAAGAAAAGTTGAAAGATTGTAAAGTAACATTCATGTGTCCAAGACTTAGATCCTATAATTAACCTTTTCCTATATTTGTTTTATAACATATCTATCTATCCCTCCATCAATCTCATTTATATTTTCATATATTTCTAAGTAAGTTGCAGACATCAGTTTTTTCCCCCAAACACTTCAGCTAGTGAATTTTAGAGCGCATTTATTTATACTTTCTTATTTTGAGGTAAAAGTTACATGCAGTGAAATTCACAAATCTTTAGTGCACTGTTTGATGAGTTTTGACATATGCATATTTGACCTATGTAGCCTAAACTCCTATTAAACTATAAAATATAGAAAAAAACCATTAACTTAGAAAATCATGCCCCTTCCTAGTCAATTCATGCTTGAACCCCTATTGCAAGGGACAGCCACTTTTCTGGTATTTCTTTTTTTACCTTTAGAAACTGATGTTTCTCTTTTTACCTTTAGAAACCGATGTTTCTCTTTTTACCTTTAGATCAGTTTTATGGACTTTAGAACTTCATATAAACGGATCATGTAGTATATGTTCTTTTGTGTAAGGCTTCTTTCACTCAGATAAATCTCAAAAACATTGTTTTTTTGATATTTATCAATGTTTTTGAGATTTATCTATACTGCATGTATAAGTAATTTGTTTCACTCTTCCACTTTAAAAATTATGAAGTATTTTATAGCAAATGCACCACATCCTTTTGCCCCTCAATACTTTCATTTTGTTTGTATTCTAATTTATACATAAAGGTAGTCTGCCTCTTGTTTCTCTCATCATAATTTTTTCATTTCCTTTCTTTTTTTAAGCCACAGGTCACCCAATGGTTTTGACTGTCTGGATTCCTTATTACTGACACACTTATATCAACAGACACTTTGTGACAGTACCATGAATGAGGGAAATTTAACATTTTCTCATTGCATGAAACATGTTTTTGCTATATTAAACTTTCAATGTTCTTTTTCTAGAGAATCTTTTTCTTCCATAGATGTTTCAAGAAATTTCTGCTCACTTGATTTTCCCACCTCCATCTCTGTCTGCTTCACATCCCAATCACAGCATTACTCCACTCATCACTCTATAACAGTAACTATTTTACATGAATGATCCTATCTTCATGGATCCTTTGTTCTGTCATCCATAAGCGGAGAACAATCACAGTAAATGAAGTAGGGAATAATGGTGAATTAAGAGTGCAATGTTTACTCTACATGAAAGCTCCTTCTTTTCCTGAATATTTTGATATAAATATTTTTAAAGTTGTTTTATACTTTTTGTCAATTTAAAATTATTTTACTCTCAAATTTCCAGAGAAAAGCTTTTGACCTAAACTACCAGCAGTTTAATTGTGGGACTGGGAATGAACAAGGTGAGCCTATGTTCCGCTTCACCATAGACGTCAGGTTAATTAGTAAAAACTCTAGAAGGAGAAATTTGGGGATTTAATTTTTATCACTTACTGGAGGAAAAAACACCAGCTACCAAGACAGTGTTCTCAGTATGTCTGCACCCTGTTATTTCTCCACTTAAAATTTAACATCCAGGATAAAATGCACTCTCTTGGGGGATCACATGTGGTGACAAACACAGTTACTTCCTCTTTTGCAAGAAGCAGAGAAAGGCAAGTGACTTACTTATTTCTAACATATACTGGCACTCAAAATTTTAAGCAAAATATAAAAATTGAGATCTTATTTCAAAGTATTTCTCACGTCATTATATAGTGTATTACATAGTACAAGTAATATATGCTTTAAGGAGAAAATAAGTAGTATATTCTTTGAAAACTATAATAGTTTGAATAAACTTACCATAAAATATGCTAAAATGGATAATATGGAGACATAAAAATGAGCTTTCCAGGATTTGGTAGGGTTTTCCTTCTTCTATTTAAAAATGGTCACAACAGGGTATGTAGTGGCGCAAAATTATTATGATAATGACATTGCACTTTGGCATAAAAAGAAATGTCTGCTACAATAAAATGTCTCCCCTCTTTTACCATGTGTCTGTCCTCTTCTCCCATGATATTTCTGTCATGTACCCTAACAAATACTTGTTGAAACAATAAATATAGAATACTTGCTGAAATGATAAGTATAAATACATAAGCACAAATTATGTGGATTTAATAAAAAGTGGCAATTACCTGGGACTATCATTTAGGAGTTTATGGAATATGTGTAGGTTCATAATCACTTTTAATGTGTTTAATATTCATTCATAAATGAAGTTCAGTGATGTTCGGTGATTTGCTCAAGGTCACAGAGCTGGAAAAATCAGGACTCACGCCTCGGTCATCTGAGTTTATATCTAGTTTTCTCCCTCTTATATCAGGGATTTCCATTAAGGACAGAAGACACATATATACACACAAGTGATTATAACACAAGACCATAAACAATGAATGATGTATATGTTATATAAGATTCTACACATCACATCCGGATGGGAATATCAGGATGCAACCTTAGATGACAGTGTACTGAAACTTTCTTCTTGACAGAGTAGAGATAGGCCAAATTTCTTTTCAATTCCAAAATATGTATGGTTTCTGCATTTGGATTCAAATGAAATGTGCAAGTGCTCCAGGTTTGTGTGTCCTTTGTAAACACAACTTCCTGTTGGATTTTAGTAAGATTCTGAAATGATTTAAATGACTTCCTGAGTATTAAATAGCTCTTGAAGAGTAAGATCTTGATGAATTATGTGTAATCAGAGACACAAATTCAAGACATGAATTTTAAACTTCTCCTCAATTACACGTGCTTAAAAGCAACATAAGGGAAGAAAAGTTTGTAGCAAAAAAATGTGTTAGAATGTTTTCTTTCTTAAATGGTCACAAATTCTATGAAAAGGCAGAGATCTAACAAATAATAATGCCTGTGCGTACACTTTGCCATCAAACTCTCTTTTGTACACTTTTAAAAATACTTTTAAGGCTCTGAGGCAAAAGGTAGTTAGACCAGCTTAGATAGCTTCTATCACCTCTACTCTTTTACTTTCTAGACCCTCAGTGGGGCCACTCAGAACCATGGACAGTTCCCTGTCTGCTCATAGTCTTGGTTTAAAGCCCCCGAACAAGTTTTTCTTTTTTTTTCTTTTTGCAGTATTTAAATTTATTTTTAATCAATAAAATGCAGTTAGTAATAACAATCTGAAAAATTTACCCAATGCAAACCATTGTCTCGAGGACAATTCAGCATTCTCAAGTTTCAGATAAATTTGATAAGATGTGGGTCTGGCTCTTCAGCAGCCTCTGTGGACCTCTGTGAGGCTTCTGAGTGCTGGCAGGCATTATCCTCAAGCCCTTACTCCAAAGTGGGTACACCGGATAAGAAAAAGATCAAATAGGAAAGGGAGAAATATGAACAGTTAAAATGATGTAGGAAAAGTAGTAAGATGAGGAGAAATGTTTAAATTTGAGTGAGAAGAGAGGAGAGAAAACAGAGACTTATATTCTGAGTAGAAGTATGACATGAGAAAAAGCTCCCCTCAGTATGAGTTCTTTGGAGCCTTTGGGAGTGCTCAGGAAATACTTGTTGAAGTACACACCTCAACAGGAGAATTTTGGAATGCTTATTCCATTTATATTAGGAAAAAAAGAGTCCTAAACACCAAGGACCTGGGGAGAAAGCCTATATCAAAAGCAGATTCTCATGGGTTTGAACTTCTGAGCTTTTTTGCTGACCATTTTACGTTCTATTGTTTAAAAAAAAAAAAAAACTCTTCAGTATGCTGGACCCGAAGCCCAGTGCTATGATTTGAATATGTTCCTCAGAGTTCTTATATTGGAACGTCATCTCAAATGCAATAGTGTTGAGAGGTGAGATCTTTAAGAGGTAATTAGATCATGAGGGCTCTGCAGCATGAATTGATTAATGCCATTATCATGGGGATGGGTTCATTATTGTGGGTGTGGTCCTTACAAAGGTTAAGTTTAGCCCCTCTATAACTCTCTCTTGCCCATGTAATGCTTGCCGCTATGTTATTATGCAGCAAGAAGGCCTTCATCAGATGCTGGCTCCGCAATCTGGGACTTCCTACCCCCAGAACTGTGAGAAATAAATGTCTTTTCTTTATAAACTACCTGGTATCTGGTATTCTGTTATAGGAGCACACAACAGACTGAGACAGTCAGACAGAAAGAGTTTTTCTTTGACTAATGGAAACCAAAAACTCATGAATACATATAGAAAAATCTCTTCCACAAAACATATTCCATATCATATAGCTGGATGGAGAAATTTTGCAGTTGATAGAGCCTTGTCTAGTGGAGTGCAGAAACTTATTTAGCTTTGGGCTAGTCTGTAATTCTAACTATGTTGTATGCAAAGTCTATGGCAATCTCCAATACAGTGGAACCAAATAGCTTATGGATCAAATGAGAGTAATTTGACTTGCTGGTTTCTGAATAGGACTTAGAATGGTAGTGGCTTAGTTAGTTCAGGCCACCATAACAAAGTACCGTAGACTGGGTGGCTTAGAAACAATCTGGAGATTGAAAGTCCAAGATCAGAGTGCCAGCATCGTTAGGTTCCAACGAGGGTCCTCTTCTGGGTTGCATTTTGTCAATTTATTATTGTGTCTTCACATGACAGAAAGAGCTAGTTAGCTCTTTGGCCTCTTATAAGAGCACTAATCCCATTCATGAAGTCTCTACCTTCATGGCCTAACAACCTTCCAAAGATTCCACCTTCAAATACTCTTACATTGGGATTAGGTTTCAATATACAAATATTGGGGGGACACATTTTTAGCCCATTGCAGGTTGTAAACTTGGAGTATATGAAAAAGGTGAGCAGGAAGTAGGATAAGAACTCCAAATTTCATATAAGATGGTGAACTAGCATGGGATGCTGGCTACCTGCCCCCATAGCAAACCTAGAGATGCTTCAGAAGAGTTGGAACAGTAGATGGATTCCATGAATTCACATAATATATAGAAAAACCTTTGGAGAAAATAAAAGTAGTTGGGTTTCTGTGTGTGATGAGCAAAAGCAGTAAAGATGGCATCTCCTGTGCCAAGAGAGGATGAGAAATGAGATGGGGAAGGGTTGAGGGAAAGCTTTCTAATTCTGATTTGTATTTCCTCATTTGCCCAGGGATGATCACTATTAGCCCCATCGCTATCCAAGGCTAGGAAAGGCAGCAATGGCAATCACTGCTGAGTAAGATTGGGGAATCCAAGATCCTGATAAAATGAAGAACCAACAGGAATCAGTATGGCTCTGATTGGTTGTTTTCCCCTCTACTCAAAGACTAGACAGTTACCACCAGAGGCTGCTTGTCCCCAAAAAGGTACCTCAGCGGGTAGTAAACACTGAAGTGGGGGTGAAAACAAGAAGTGATTGGATCCATAATACAATACTAGAAGTCTCTGCCTTAAATCATGTTCCTTGATAAACTTCTGAAGGGGCACATGGTCCTGAGACAAAGGCAGACACTGCAATGCAAACCATCTGATCACTCCAAGGGAAAAACGGATGAACTCAAAGGCATTTAATTCACAATTTACTCTAGGAGTGAAGTTGTATCACAATGAGCAATGGCCCCACTCTCAAGGTCAGAGTTATGGAGACAAGGGCAATTAATAGTAGGGAACAACTCTGTCTAGTAGAGAGGTATATTTATTAAAATAGGGATTAGGCAGATGTACCAAAAGTCTAGTTGTTTAAAAAAGACAGAAGTTTAGTTCTTGCCCATCAAAGGTGGTCTATTACTGGTATGACAGGACACCGGGATCAAGAGCCTAGTGTCCTTCCGTCTTGTTCTGCCATCCTCAATATGAAATTTCCATCTCTTTGTTAAAGGCAAAGACACCATCAGATCTGTATTTTAGCCAGTGAGAAAAGCAAAGGGGGAAAAGGAAAGATAGACTTCTTTTCTTTTGAAAGTATGAACTTGGAGCTTGCACAAATCACTTACACTCACACACTATAGGCCAGAATCTAGTCACATGGTCCCACCTAGTTGCGAGTGAGGCTGGGAAATGAGCCTTTGGCTTTGTGCTTAGATAAAAGTTGGGTGTTCTACTACCAAAAAATAAATGAAGGTGAGGAGAATATTAAGGGGCAACTAGCATTCTCTGCTACAAGGGACAATCTCACAAGAGTCACTGATCACAGGTCACAGAACAGTTGGAGATGCTTGGTTCTTGGCTGCCTGTGTGGCCTCAGAATCAATTGGGCACTTTCTCAGTGGTTAATTTATGGCAACAAAGTAAAGAGAAAATATGTGATACTGTATAATGTGTAGAAAAAAATATTGGAATAATAAACTACAACTTGATATCAGTAGTTATCTCTGGGAGTGTGGGAATATGGATTGTGTTGTGTATGTGTGTGGTTGTTTTGTAACTTTTTTAAAATAAGCAAGTACACATTGTATATATAAGCGTATCAAAATGTATACTTTTATGACAACCTAACTCTGATGTTAACCATTTGTCATCTCTTCTTATAGTAGAAAAAAATATAATGAGGTGTCATACTTCAGACTCTGTATTTTCCATGTCTTAATCATCTTTATTAAGTATCAGTCATCTTGTTGTCACTATCATTCTATAGTCATTCTAAAGCCAAGAAAAGAGTAAAACTGATATTATATACTTGCTGATTTTTATAACTGATGGATTTGGTAAGTATGAGGATGTCACTATTTAAGAGCCAATTGCTATACAAATGAATATATTCCTGTTTTCTACATATATGCTATGAAATGGGTATGTTCCTAAGGGAAAACAGCTTTAGGCATCTTGTAAACCCCACTTAAAACCCATACAAATTATGTCTCTAAAGATGAAAGGACCAGAGAGGATTGAGCATCTACTCTGAGTCAGGTGTTCTCACAAACATTTTACTTAATTCTTACAGCAATCTCTGTCAGTTGGCTTCATCCTTCTTCTATACTTGAGAAAAAGGAGCCCCTGAGTGCAAAGAAGTCACAGAACTAGTGTCTAAAATTGTTTGTTTCTAATCCCAAAACACGTGCCCCTTTCACTATAACTTATCACCTCTTATACAAAACAAAGTGTGCTTCTTGTCTTGTTTGGAAAAGTTACACATCATACCAAATTATTCTTACTTTTACATCTGTCCAGCATGAAGTGGGGATGTAGCTGATGTGTTCTCTAGTCCTTACAAATCAACTCCTGTATGTGCTGAAGCACATATTCAAAGCTGAATGGTAATTTAAAGCCCTCAGCATGAACCATTTTTCCTAATTTTTTATTTTATGTATTTAACACCTCTAGATAAAACTTTAATAATTATGCCTTTATTCTGAATTTACATTAAAGAGTACACTTATACATGACAAATTGTTTTTAAATAAATATTTTTAATCATTAAATGTTTTTAATCATCATTTTTATTTTTGTTTGTGGCTTATTTTGGTTCCATTGGGCCTCCTTTAAGGGGAGCACATTTGTATTATTACATTTATTTGGTGGAAAATGAGACACAATTTTTGAGAGGCTGCCCTGTAGTAAGATTTCCACAGAGATTTTATGGAAGAAGTAGGCTGCAAATAAACTGGAATACTTGTAAACCTGAACATTGCAACCTCGAATATAAATTAAGTTTCTACAAAAGATCACTATAATGAGTAATTTAATAATGATAGTTTTGTATTTTAGCTAAAAGTCCAGAAATAGAAAAATAGGAAACATCAGGACCTAAGTAAAGAAATAAATCTAGACTATGTAAAGCTGCTGCCCACACTATACCATTTTCCTCCTGAAATTGCTTTCACATACATAACAACTCATACATCTTTCTTCTTCTCCATGGAAACCTACTTTTCCCTAACAACAATTCTACAAAGCTAATTACTGCCACAAAGATATATGGCACAGAGAACAGTATTGATCTTGACAATCCTGAGAAAATTGAAAATACTTTGTAAAACACTACTGGTTTGGGCCAACTTTGAAATGTTTAAATATGTAAATATGATATCTTAATATGATGCAAATAGGTAAGCACTTCTGAATTGTTTAGCATGTCAAATACTTTGAAATAGCCAGTTGCCCACTCTTTTGAGTTCTAAGACATAACGTGTCCTTTGTGAGACAGAAGGGTTATTCTGCAAACAAGGAATAATTTCTCAATTGTTACAGGTGGACATATGGTTGCATTGATCCGAAAATGCTTAACTGACTTAGACGTCCAGAAAGTGGAAAAATAATTTTTCTGGTCAAAGGTTAATTTGTTGCATTGCAATACTTGGCATCAACAGGTACATTTTTTGGTGCCACAATTGTATATCAAGTCCAGCAGTGGGTGTGCAGTTGATTATATGCCAGTGGCAGGCTGCTGAAATGCTATTTTAGCAAGCCAGCTTGTAGTAATTATAACGACTTGACACCTCTGCCCAAATTTAGTGTCAGGGAAGTTGAAAACTCTTTTCTTAGGAAGAGTATCTGAGGGGTGTGTGTGTGTTGGTGTAGGGGGTGGGGCGAGAGGGGCGTGCGGTGGTGGGCTCTGTTTTCTGAATTGTCTTTTGTGGAATTTAATTTTTAGAACAAAACCCTCATAGTTATTTGAATTGTATCAATTTGATCCAAATGCTTTTAAAGTGGTTATGATCACACAAAAAGTTTCTGGAACTTTTTGTTCCAGAACAAAATCTGGAAAAGATTATATTAGCTTGTGCAGATCTTACACTCTATCACTGTTTCGTGATTTTTTTGGTGGGGAGTGCCATTTTATCTTAATATATTTCCCTCTATCTATAAAATAGTGCCCATCCACTATTTTCAATTCATAAAACTGTATACATTTTGTAAGAGATCACCTTCTCAGTGCAATTTCCATAGTGTAAACCAGAATCTATCTTGATTGATAATATTATTTTTCTTGAACTCCTTTTCTTGTCAGTCCAATTTGTTTGACTGCAAAATTAAGACCATATTGTCTGGCCTTTTTCTCTTCCTAGTCCCCCAGCAGGTACTCTTATACTTTTCCCCCATCTACTTTCTACTTGACACTCAGGACAGTCTGATAAAATTGCAAATCTGACTGTACTCGCTTCCCTTACTTCCCAAGCACTGAAGTCCTCCTCCTCGGACAGAGGCTGGGGAGAAGGATGGCCTTTGTCTAATAGCTAATTGGAAAATTTCAAGAGGTAATTTCAAGCTTTAACCAGGTTTTTGTGTAGCTAGCAGAGTGGTCATTAAGAAGTATATGGCTTAGTAATGGGTCATTTCTTATTCTTGGCAGGCTCAAGGAGGTACAATTTGAGAGAAGGGGATAAAAGAAAGGCACTAACAGTGCTTTGCATAATAATCTGCTGTACTAACTCCACTGTGAGAAAGGTGACCTCGTAAGTTATGGAACCTTAGGGAATTATTGCCTTTTCCTTTTTACTGGGTTTGTTTTTATTGTCTCTGCCAAATAGTGTTTGTCCTCAAAGACCATGAGTAAGTGTATGTGTGTACACATAAGTATGTGTTCCAACACTTAACCATTGGGCAATCAGAAAAATAGACTTAGCTGCAACTTATACTGGTGGCAGAAGCTCTGATTAGAACATAAAAGCAGTGTAAATGCACACCTGGATATTTCGATAGGATGTGGAATGTCAAAGATTACTATGGACTGTCTTGCTAGACCCTAGGTTGAATAATTCAGATTTATGGTAATTGCTAGCAGCAGACAGATATATCCAGGACTAAGAACAAGACTTGTGTGTACTGGAAAGATGTCTTGGAAGGTTAATGAAGATTTGGAAAAACATGGGTGTGGAATTTGGACACCCTCCCCCACATACATACTGAGTCCTTTTCCTTTGAGTTATGGGGAGAAATATATTTGCTATGTTCTTTGAGATTTTTTCTTCCCTTCTCCACTGTAATTCTCAACCATGCACGGAATTCTAATATACCTTCAGCCTTAAAGTGTGGAACTATTGGGATAAATAAACAAAGGAGGAAAATGTGTCCTGTCCCAAATTTTCCCCTCACTGGGGCCATACAAAGGGGAGCTGTAGCCCATTAGGAGACCCTACCCAATGCCCAAGCTACAACTGCAGTGGAATGAGCAGGAGTGAGGCAGCACAGAGAGGTGCGCAGCAATCTACACACTGAAGAAACTTTTGTGTGGACAACTCATGAGCCAAATCAGATAAGCTCTCCCGTCTCCCCAAAATGCTGCAGGAAGTAAACACAGAAGATATGGATTACCACTTGTATTCATCATCTTTCTACTGTCCTGATTAAAATCCTTCAATAGCTTCCTATTGTCCTTACAAAAACAGGCATGTTGGGGCTCAGAGCACAATCCCACAAAATATAGCACCTTGGTAATTAAGAAACTGCAGAAGCAAGAAGGTCACTCTGACCTCCTGCCTTTCTCCTCTGAAGCATGGTCATAAAAGAATTTTCTGATCTACTGCTCCTGAAAGTAGATGATAAGACCCTCAGGTGACAGGTGCCCTGCAAATCAAAACTACAATGAGACATCATCTCACCCCAGTTAAAATGGCTTTGATCCAAAAGACAGGCAGTAAGAAATGCTGGTGAGAGAGGGGGAGGAGCCAAGATGGCCCAATAGGAACAGCTCCAGTCTACAGCTCCCAGCATGAGCGACACAGAAGACGGGTGATTTTCTGCATTTCCATCTGACGTACTGGGTTCATCTCACTAGGGAGTGCCAGACAGTGGGCGCAGGACAGTAGGTACAGCGCACCTTGCACCAGCTGAAGCAGGGTGAGGCATTGCCTCACTGGGGAAGCGCAAGGGATCAGGGAGTTCCCTTTCCTGGTCAAGGAAAGGGGTGACAGACAGCACCTGGAAAATTGGGCCACTCCCACCCGAATACTGCATTTTTCTGATGGGCTTAGGAAACGGTGCACCAGGAGATTATAGCCCGCACCTGGCTCAGAGGGTCCTACGCCCACAGAGTCTCGCTGATTGCTAGCACAGCAGTCTGAGATCAAACAGCAAGGTGGCAGCGAGGCTGGGGTTGGGGCGCCCACCATTGCCTGGGCTTGCTTAGGTAAACAAAGCAGCCGGGAAGCTCAAACTGGGTGGAGCCCACCACAGCTCAAGGAGGCCTGCCTGCCTCTGTAGGCTCCACCTCTGGGGGCAGGGCACAGACAAACAAAAAGACAGCAGTAACTTCTGCAGACTTAAATGTCCCTGTCTGACAGCTTTGAGGAGAGCAGTGGTTCTCCCAGCACGCAGCTGGAGATCTGAGAACGGGCAGACTGCCTCCTCAAGTGGGTCCCTGACCCCTGACCCCTGAGCAGCCTAACTGGGAGGCACCCCCTAGTAGGGGCAGACTGACACCTCACACGGCCGGGTACTCCTCTGAGACAAAACTTCCAGAGGAACGATCAGACAGCAGCATTCGCGGATCATGAAAATCCGTGGTTCTGCAGACACCACTGCTGAAACCAAGGCAAACAGGGTCTGGAGTGGACCTCTAGCAAACTCCAACAGACCTGCAGCTGAGGGTCCTGTCTGTTAGAAGGAAAACTAACAAACAGAAAGGACATCCACACCAAAAACCCATCTGTACATCACCATCATCAAAGACCAAAATTAGATAAAACCATAAAGATGGGGAAAAAACAGAGCAGAAAAACTGGAAACTCTAAAAAGAAGAGCGCCTCTCCTCCTCCAAAAGAATGCAGTTCCTCACCAGCAATGGAACAAAGCTGGACGGAGAATGACTTTGACGAGCTGAGAGAAGAAGGCTTCAGACGATCAAACTACTCCGAGCTACAGGAGGAAATTCAAACCAAAGGCAAAGAAGTTGAAAACTTTGAAAAAACTTTAGACGAATGTATAACTAGAATAACCAATACAGAGAAGTGCTTACAGGAGCTGATGGAGCGGAAAGCCAAGGCTCGAGAACTACGTGAAGAATGCAGAAGCCTCAGGAGCCAATGCGATCAACTGGAAGAAAGGGTATCAGTGATGGAAGATGAAATGAATGAAATGAAGCGAGAAGGGAAGTTTAGAGGAAAAAGAATAAAAAGAAACGAACAAAGCCTCCAAGAAATATGGGACTATGTGAAAAGACCAAATCTACATCTCATTGGTGTACCTGAAAGTGACGGGGAGAATGGAACCAAGTTGGAAAACACTCTGCAGGATATTATGCAGGAGAACTTCCCCAATCTAGCAAGGCAGGCCAACATTCAGATTCAGGAAATACAGAGAACACCACAAAGATACTCCTCGAGAAGAGTAACTCCAAGACACATAATTGTCAGATTCACCAAAGCTGAAATGAAGGAAAAAATGTTAAGGGCAGCCAGAGAGAAAGGTCGGGTTACCCAGAAAGGGAAGACCATCAGACCAACAGCTGATCTCTCGGCAGAAACCCTACAAGCCATAAGAGAGTGGGGGCCAATATTCAACATTCTTAAATAAAAGAATTTTCAACCCAGAATTTCATATCCAGCCAAACTAAGCTTCATAAGTGAAGGAGAAATAAAATACTTTACAGACAAGCAAATGCTGAGAGATTTTGTCACCACCAGGCCTGCCCTACAAGAGCTCCTGAAGGAAGCACTAAACATGGAAAGGCACAACCGGTACCAGCCGCTGCAAAATCATGCCAAAATGTAAAGACCATTGAGACTAGGAAGAAACTGCATCAACTAACGAGCAAAATAACCAGCTAACATCATAATGACAGGATCAAATTCACACATAACAATATTAACTTTAAATGTAAATGGACTAAACACTCCAATTAAAAGACATAGACTGGCAAATTGGATAAAGAGTCAAGACCCATCAGTGTGCTGTATTCAGGAAACCCATCTCACATGCAGAGACACACATAGGCTCAAAATAAAGGGATGGAGGAAGATCTACCAAGCAAATGGAAAACAGAAAAAGGCAGGGGTTGCAATCCTAGTCTCTGATAAAAAAGACTTTAAACCAACAAAGATCAAAAGAGACAAAGAAGGTCATTACGTAATGGTAAAGGGATCAATTCAACAAGAAGAGCTAACTATCCTAAATATATATGCACCCAATACAGGAGCACCCAGATTCATAAAGCAAGTCCTGAGTGACCTACAAAGAGACTTAGACTCCCACACAATAATAGTGGGAGACTTTAACACCCCACTGTCAACATTAGACAGATCAACGAGACAGAAAGTTAACAAGGATACCCAGGAATTGAACTCAGCTCTGCACCATGCGGACCTAATAGACATCTACAGAACTCTCCACCCCAAATCAACAGAATATACATTTTTTTCAGCACCACACCACACCTATTCCAAAATTGACCACATAGTTGGAAGTAAAGCTCTCCTCAGCAAATGTAAAAGAACAGAAATTATAACAAACTGTCTCTCAGACCACAGTGCAATCAAACTAGAACTCAGGATTAAGAAACTCACTCAAAACCACTCAACTACATGGAAACTGAACAATCCACTCCTAAATGACTACTGGGTACATAACGAAATGAAGCCAGAAATAAAGATGTTCTTTGAAACCAACAAGAACCAAGACACAACATACCAGAATCTCTGGGACACATTCAAAGCAGTGTGTAGAGGGAAATTTATAGCACTAAATGCCCACAAGAGAAAGCAGGAAAGATCCAAAATTGACACCCTAACATCACAATTAAAAGAACTAGAAAAGCAAGAGCAAACACATTCAAAAGCTACCAGAAGGCAAGAAATAACTAAAATCAGAGCAGCATTGAAGGAAATAGAGACAAAAAAACCCTTCAAAAAATTAATGAATCCAGGAGCTGGTTTTTTGAAAGGATCAACAAAATTGATAGACTGCTAGCAAGACTAATAAAGAAAAAAAGAGAGAAGAATCAAATAGACGCAATAAAAAATGATAAAGAGGATATCACCACCGATGCCACAGAAATACAAACTACCATCAGAGAATACTACAAACACCTCTACACAAATAAACTAGAAAATCTAGAAGAAATGGATAAATTCCTTGACACATACACTCTCCCAAGACCAAACCAGGAAGAAGATGAATCTCTGAATAGACCAATAACAGGATCTGAAATTGTGGCAATAATCAACAGCTTACCAACCAAAAAGAGTCCAGGACCAGATGGATTCACAGCCGAATTCTACCAGAGGTACAAGGAGGAACTGGTACCATTCCTTCTGAAACTATTCCAATCAATAGAAAAAGAGGGAATCCTCCCTAACTCATTTTATGAGGCCAGCATCATCCTGATACCAAAGCCTGGCAGAGACACAACCAAAAAAGAGAATTTTAGACCAATATCCTTGATGAACATTGATGCAAAAATCCTCAATAAAATACTGGCAAACCGACCCAGCAGCACATCAAAAAGCTTATCCACTATGATCAAGTGGGCTTCATCCCTGGGATGCAAGGCTGGTTCAACATATGCAAATCAATAAATGTAATCCAGCATATAAACAGAACCAAAGACAAAACCCACATGATTATCTCAATAGATGCAGAAAAGGCCTTTGACAAAATTCAACAACCCTTCATGCTAAAAACTCTCAATAAATTAGGTATTGATGGGATGTGTCTCAAAATAATAAGAGCTATCTATGACAAACCCACAGCCAATATCATACTGAATGGGCAAAAACTGGAAGCATTCCCTTTGAAAACTGGCACAAGACAGGGATGCCCTCTCTCACCACTCCTATTCAACATAGTGTTGGAAGTTCTGGCCAGGGCAATTAGGCAGGAGAAGGAAATAAAGAGTATTCAATTAGGAAAAGAGGAAGTCAAATTGTCCCTGTTTGCAGATGACATGATTGTATATCTAGAAAACCCCATTGTCTCAGCCCAAAATCTCCTTAAGCTGATAAGCAACTTCAGCAAAGTCTCAGGATACAAAATCAATGTACAAAGATCACAAGCATTCTTATACACCAATAACAGACAAACAGAGAGCCAAATCATGAGTGAACTCCCATTCACAATTACTTCAAAGAGAATAAAATACTTAGGAATCCAACTTACAAGGGACGTGAAGGACCTCTTCAAGGAGAACTACAAACCACTGCTCAGTGAAATAAAAGAGGATACAAACAAATGGAAGAACATTCCATGCTCATGGGTAGGAAGAATCAATATCGTGAAAATGGTCATACTGCCCAAGGTAATTTATAGATTCAATGCCATCCCCATCAAGCTACCAATGACTTTCTTCACAGAATCGGAAAAAACTACTTTCAAGTTCATATGGAACCAAAAAAGAGCCCGCATCGCCAAGTCAATCCTAAGCCAAAAGAACAAAGCTGGAGACATCAAGCTACCTGACTTCAAACTACACTACAAGGCTACAGTAACCAAAACAGCATGGTACTGGTACCAAAACAGAGATATAGATCAATGGAACAGAACAGAGCCCTCAGAAATAATGTCGCATATCTACAACTATCTGATCTTTGACAAACCTGAGAAAAACAAGCAATGGGGAAAGGATTCCCTATTTAATAAATGGTGCTGGGAAAACTGGCTAGCCATATGGAGAAAGCTGAAACTGGATCCCTTCCTTACACCTTATACAAAAATTAATTCAAGATGGATTAAAGACTTAAACGTTAGACCTAAAACCACAAAAACCCTAGAAGAAGACCTAGGCATTACCATTCAGGACATAGGCATGGGCAAGGACTTCATGTCTAAAACACCAAAAGCAATGGCAACAAAAGCCAAAATTGACAAATGGGATCTAATTAAACTAAAGAGCTTCTGCACAGCAAAAGAAACTACCATGAGTGTGAACAGGCAATCTACAAAATGGGAGAAAATTTTCGCAACCTACTCATCTGACAAAGGGCTAATATCCAGAATCTACAATGAACTCCAACAAATTTACAAGAAAAAAGCAAACAACCCCATCAAAAAGTGGGTAAAGGTTACAGTTTTATGATACATTAATAATTGTTGAGTACAGTGGCTTGGTTCTGAAGTTCAAGCATTAAATGTCTCATATAATCCAGGTATCTGGCTTATGTGCAAGTATGAACACAGGCAATGAATGTCGAGCTGCTCCACAAGTTCTCCTTTACCTGCCCTTCCCAGTTGGATAAATTTTGCTGTTGCTTTGAAGGAATCAGGCTGAACTGAGTTGAATACATTTGGACCTGAAGCAGCCCACAAAGTCTGGAGAAGTTGAGGCTAGAGAATCCCAGCTCCTTAGATACTCTGTGTTTTAGGGCTTACTCTTAGGATCCTAACTGGAAGCAACTCCTAATTCGGCCCTAAAGAGGATCTAAGTTATTAAAGAGGAACCTCTTGGTTATATTCTGACCTGGGTCAATGGGATTCTCTAGGTCTATGCCAGTCACGTATTGAACTAGCATGCTGATTCACTCTGCACTGCTCTTTCCCTTGTTAAAAGTCAGATTAAAGAATTAATCTCAAGAATTGTATTCAGACCAGTGTATACGACTTGAAAGTAGTGAACCCCACTCATTACTTCTTGTCTCCAGTCTTGTGTATTGACTGTCCTCCCTGGTCCCCCATTAGAATATAAGATCCAAGAAGGTAGGGATTTTTGTTTGTTTCATTCACCAGCATATCCCCAGTTCATGGAACAGTAGCTGACACATAGTGGGTGTTCAATAAATATTTGTCAATAATTTAATGACTCATATAGCTAGCATTCTGTTTGGGAAAGGCAACACCATGAGATGCTAGAGCTAAAAAATAAAAAAAATAAAAAAAAAAGAAGACCTTAGAAAACATTTGGTGAAACAGTGGCAGTTTACTTTGCCAAGAAGTTGGTCAACACTGTCTCCCAGAGTGAGTTCAATCTATATCATGGTTCTGCTGTCCACATGGTACTAAATGAGGCCTCACTCATGTATTTCTCCAGCCCATGACCATCTGTCAAGCACAAGGCCAATACACAGAGATGTTATTCACATTCCTAGCTAGATATCTCATATGCACTTAAATACAACACGCCAACTGGTCTCATTAGCTGATGCTTTTGAGGATATTAATGAGAAAAACTGATTTATGGCATAATTGATCAACTATATATCAAATCAACTTTTTCACTTTGGCTGCCAGGATAGCACCTGCTCAAGCCCAAATGGTTGGCCTATTTTTGTCTTACTCTATTCCAGCCCATATTTCCTAATCTAATTTATGTTTCCCCTGGTCTTAGTGCTTTATTTATTTAACTATTTTTCTTGTGTACTTTCTGCAAGTCATTTCATGTTTTTTGTGGAATTAAGCACAGTAGGAATAAAAGGAAGCAATTATGATCTTTTTCTGCAAACTTCCTTCCCTCCTTCTATCCTCTATTCTGTTTTTTCTGGCCCTCCCCTTTCCGGCATCTACAAGTAAGAACTTCCCTACTGGTTTCCCTAACTCTCTTGAGTCTTGCCCACACCTAGTTTATATTCCATAAAGTTGCCAAAAAACACTTTCTAAAATACATCCTTGGTAATGTTCTTTGCCTGTTATAACCTCTTCATTGATGACCCTCCACTCCCTAGGAATGAAATTCAGACTTCATTGTACGGAAATGAAGGCTAAACTCTGAAGATATGCCTCTTCATGCGTCTCCTCCCACATCCTTCAGTTGGACTAGATCAAATCTCTTGCACCTGCCTGGAGTGCTCTATGCTCTTCTGCATCCACATGTATTCACATGAGCTGTCCTCTCTCTGTGGAAACTTTGCTTTGACTCATCAAGTTCTACAGCTTTCAGGACTCAGTTCACGTGTAACTAATGTCTCCTGGAAAGTGTTCCCTAAACCCCACTTGATCCTATTTCTTATAGAACACCTGTGCCATCTATTTTCCTTTCCTATAGTCCTTATACCACAGTTGTACAATTATTTGTGTTCAGCTTTTTCTAATTTTCTGTGAGTTCCCCAACCATACTGTATTATCTTCACAGTTTTTCCCAGAGACCTTTGAGGATTGCTTGGCACGTAGGAGATAATTGATATTAATGCTAAGCACAATGGCCAATATTTTTACAAGGTACTGTGTACTAAACACTGTTCTCCTATAATAACACTAGGAGATAGATATTATTGTTAAACACATGTTGTAGATAAGGAAACTGAGGCAAAGATATATTAAGTAACTTACCCAAGGTAACCTGGTAAGTTCTGAGGCCAGGATCCAAACAATAAAATATGGCTCCAGAGCCACTTTTCTTAAAAACAAGGAGATTCCCTTACAGTAAATGATTCTAAATAAAGAAAATAGTCTTCAGAGAAATTAAGGTGTATGTCCAAGGCCAATAATGAATCACTAGTAAATATTCTAAGATAAACATAGATTAATTTTAAAAATCAGTGATGTTGATGGATGATGGTTGTGATTGTGGTCTCCAAGTTGTGATTCCTCCAGGGTAATGAGTAGTTCTGATTGTTAGGTTATTAATAGACTTCTTAAGGCTGTCCATTCAAAGTGAAATAAATATTAAATTCTTAATAGAATTTAAGTTTAGGTTTCAATGGAACCCATAAAGGACATCCCCAAGAGAAAATGTTTCCTTCTGGTTCCAGTTCTGCACCTGAGTTGTGGCAAGTGTGGTGATATGGTTTGGCTGTGTCCCCACCCAGATCTCATCTTGAACTGTAACTCCCACAATTCCCATGTGTTGTGGGAGGAACCCAGTGGGAGGTGATTGAATTATGGGGGCAGGCCTTTCCTGTGCTGTTCTCATGATAGTGAATGAGTCTCAAGAGATCTGATGGCTTTAAAAATGGGAGTTTCCCTGCATAAGCTCTCTCTTTGCCTGCTGCCATCCATGTAAGACATAACTTACTCCTCCTTGCCTTCTACTATGGTTGTGAGGCCTCCCCAGCCATGTGGAACTATGAGTCCATTAAACCTCTTTTGTTTGTAAATTGCCTAGTCTCTGGTATGTCTTTATCAGCAGCGTGAAAATGGACTAATACATGTGATTATGAACATCACTTAACCTTTAGCCTCTTGGGAACATTATAAATGATTTGTAGTTGTCTTGGTCCTCTGAGAAACAGATGCCAAGATGAGATTAAATTTGTCAGAAACTTAGTAGGAGACTTGCTTGTGAGAGAAAACTGGGAGGCAGCTAGAAGAGGCTGGAAGAGCCATCAGACTGCAATGCAGGTCTAAACCCAAATGAAGAACATAGGGAAGGAAGGAAGCTTGAGTGGAAGTATCTTAATCTGTAATGCAGTTCTAAGATAGACTGGCAATACTGTAGGGGAATCCTTGTGCTTGTCACCCATCAGAGGAATCCTCTCAGGAATATACTCACTTTGGTACCCTTGCTGTCCTTAGTCATTAGCTGTGAGTAGCCCCACCAAGCTGTCATTACCTGAGAAGAGTTGCTTTGGAGCAAAAGGCAGATGGATTACAGAATATGACAACTGGGACTGCCAGTCCACTGAAATCCTCAGAGTAGAAGATCTAAGATGCATTCTCTTGGCCACCACACATTTTACTAGCCTACTGTCTTTGAAATCAGTGAAAGTTGTTACTATTAAGTTTTGCTCTTGAGTCACAAAAGTGACTTACAAGCTGTGTTCTTCCAAGCATAGTGGGATATTTTTTTATTTTGGTGAAAGACAATATTATAAGATTCTTTTTATTCAGAACACATTAAAATCAAAGGAACTGACTTGACAAAGGACAAAAGAACTACTATATTAAAATTTAACTGTATACCTTTGGGTAAATTAGTTAATATATCTATTGTTGGATTTCAATTTAAGTGCAGTTAACAAATGAGCATTTCCCTTTAACAGTTCCTGAAGTGAAGAAGATAGGTAAGAGAATGGGTGGGGGACATTGGGAAGCAAGTGTTTTCATAAACACCACAGAAAACGTCAGCACTCTACTTCTAAACCAGACCACCTTCTGAGACTTGACTTCATCTACCACTCTCTGATTGCATATTCTATATCTCCACTCTCTTATTGTGCATGTTTTAAATTTGGCAAACCTTTTAAGAAATATAGATAAGTAAATCAAGCAATATTAAAACTATGAAATATTATGACCTCAAGATAATCACTGTTAACATTTTGGTGTCAACTTCCTAACATTTTCCAATGAAAATATATGCATTTTCAAATTAGAATAACACTATAATTACTATTAATATTTTGCAATATACATTTTCACTTCTATATTATGAATATTTAGTAAATATTAGATATTTGTCATCAGTTTTTATGACTGCACGGTATTCATACTTTTTATGTATGTACTACAATGTATTGAAACAATTTCCTATTGTAAGCCATTCAGACACAATAGTTTCTGGTTCTTCACTATTTATAAACAATTCAGTCATACATATCTTATGAATGTGTTTTTTCTAACTTGTCTGATTTGTTTCTGAAGATCAGTTTCTCAACATAGAATTGCTGGATCAAAAAATATGAAATTATTTCAGGAAACACAATAGGATACAAAGCACACTGAGGTTATGCCATGAGTGGTGGTCAATATTGGCAAGAAAAGGGTTAGTTTGATCTGTGGATTTCCCATTTTTTTGAGGAATCTAAAGGATTTAGTGCTGCCTCATTTTATGTCAAAAAATTGATCCCTCCTTCCCTTCTAGTGGCACCGGGGGAGGATTCTCCGAACCTTGAGAAGATGTGCATTTTCTTCAGGGTAGAGCTAGAATGCTTGGGAAGAACAGAGGTAGAAAGACTAAAGTGATCACAGGAAAAAGAAAAAAAAAGGTTGGGGGAAACAGAGTAAGAGAAAATGAGGTCTCCAAAGTGCCATCTCAGGCAGATTCTGTATACACTGAGAGATAATCCAGAATAAGTGAATGTTTTATACCTCTTGGACTCTGATCACATGTGACCATGTAATAGTTAAATATTTTTTCTTACTGATAATTGCTCCTGAATAAGATGCCAGGTATAATAATCATAACAAAAGTATGGCAATTATGAAATACACTGGCTATTTGTTCACTGATATTCACATTCTCTTCCTCCTTGTCACTTGACTAGACATTTCCTAGGGTCCCTTGTAATTGAATTATGGTCAATGGAATGTAAACAGATGTACTTCACATCTGTTTGATATGGGAATAAATCTTCCTATTATTTTCCATGTTATCTTCCTTTCTTTGTCTGGTGATGGAGCCACATGATGGAAGAAGCCTTAGTTCCTAAATGACTACATGAAACAGGACCCCTGGGTGACCTGCCCTGGACCATGACGTGAACAATGAATAAACTTTTATTGAGGCAAGTCGCTGATTTGGGGGTTGTTTTAGGAGTCAGGCAATACTGGCACACTTATATTTTAAATAACTCAAATTATCCCAAATGGTTGAGTGTTTCATTTAATTCTTATTAGATGTTTGCCCTTACAGTGTTTCCTTGTATGACAGAAAGAGAAATAATTCCTGGTGGGACAATCCCTTAGTCTATCTTAGGGGCTACAGAATGGCAATGTACTGAAGCTGGAAATGGCTTTAGCCACTGTTCTGTCAGATATTTTCTAAACTCTAGGCTTTGACTAGGTAGACTAGAAATGTTTGGCAATTTCTCTCATTCACTAGGTATTTCCTGTTCAGCTGTTCACACTTGGACTCAGAATATTTAGAAATATAATTTAGGGATTGATGTTGACAATTCTCCCCCAATCTTCTTTATTAGTCTCTCAAAATGAGGTTCAGTAACAAGACAGGGCAACATAATGTAATGGAAAGAATAGATAATTAATATTTGGGTTCTTGATTGCATTTGTTCCTTTGACTTTTTTCTCTTTTTGCCTTGGACAAACCACCTAACATCTAAGACTCAGCTCTTTCAGTCTATAAAATAGGGATAATAATATCTGCAGTACTTTCTCAAAGTGTAGTTGTGAGAATAAAAAGAGATCATAAATGTCAGACTGTGTAAATATCTTTAAAGGACCACACAAATTCATGGCATTATAGCAAAAATAAATTATTATTACTATTATTATTATTGATTTTCTCCTTGGTGTAACTCTTAATGTTATGTGGATCTATGATGGGCTTGGGTGGAGGAAGATAATTAATGGGAAACAAGAAATAAAATGAGGCTGATCACAATGGTTTTCATCCTTGGCTGGCCATAGGAATCACCTATGATGCCTTATAAAATTCATGTACCTCAAAATTTTAGCTCAAGAGGACTAGAATGGGCTTAGATGATTATGTTGTGCAGCCAGAATGGAGGGTCACTGGTGTATAATCCAGCACAGTGGCTTCCTACTTGTATTAGACTTAACCAGAAATTTTGAAAAAATAGATTGGCCTGCAGTCCCTCTACCATCCCCACTCCAGATATCCCAATTTAGTCAGTGTAAATGGGGTTCAGGAATTTGCCTTGTGACTTGTCTCCCCATGTGTTCTGATGCAACTCAGTACATGGTCAGGGTGACTATATAATTTTTATAGTCCAAATTAGAACACTTTTGACTCATGTGTTAGTCTGAATCCTCTGAGAAGCAGATGGCCAAATGGAGTTAGACATATGAGAAATGTATTAGGGGAAATGCCTATGAAAGAAAATAGGGAGAGGGCCAAAAGAGACTGGAAGTGCTGTCAGACTTCGATGCAGGTCTGACCCCAAGTGAAGGAAAAAAGGAAGGGAAAAAAGGATGGATAGAAGCACAGTGTAATTCTAAGAAAGTTCAGCAAGATAGTAGGGGAGTCCTCAAGCCAAAGCTCGGCGTTAGAGAAATTCTGCATCACCCAGAAATGGGCAGGTGTCCTGCCATGGGGGAAGTGGAATCAACGCAAGCATGGAGTAGATTGTAGAGCATAGTACCTGAGACGATCAATTACATCCCCTGCAGTTGAAGATCATAGAGGTATATTTTCACAGCCACCATGAACAAATATGGGGGCATCTTTAGTAATTTCACTCAGACAGCAGGTGTAAATGAGAGTGGTTCTGTTCAAAGCAGGACACAAGGATACTTTCTCCATGGTCTGCACTTGGGAAACACAATGGTTAAGAGCTTTGTAATCAGTGGATATGATATGGAAACAGTTTTCAAGCTAGCCTACCTAATTTAACTGTAACTAGTTCCTTGGGGGAACCTAATTAACCTTACTAAACTTCAGTTTACTCATTAGCAAAATGAGAATACAACTAATTGCAACAACTGCATTGTCAGCTTGTTGTGTGGAGAAAAAGAAATTATATACATGAATCAATTAACACATAAGGTGCTCAATCAATGACACTATTAGTATTTTTTAGTTTATCTGGAGAGATAATATATACCCCTCAAATATTGTCCATGCCAGCTCCAAGTTCCACCATGCAACCCATCCCGTGAGGTCTCAGCATTGTAGAATTACATTGGACAGTAACAGGCAAACCACTTAGAAAACACTTGCTGATGGAGTCGAAATTTGAACAATTATCAGAGAAGCTTTACTTTCTTAGAGATGCCATTGTGTAAGGAGCCTGATCAGCTTTTTTGCAAGCCTAGCATTTATAATTTCTCCACAGTTCGTCAGAATTATTTTCTAGTCTGATACAAGAGCCACTAACTCATTTTTAAATTAGGGCTTTTTCCTCCCTTTCCTATGTTTGACTACAAGAGACAGTACTTTTTGACTCTTCAGAGTATGGAGAATAGCTTTAGATAGTAAGTATTTTTAAATTGTAATAACAACAATACATTAGAAAATTAATGGAATTCGTTTTAAGTCTGTACATTAAAGATAGAGGTTATAAACTAGTCAGATATGTGTGGGAGGATTTTTTTCTAATACGTACCAATTCAGAGAGAACACTTAAAACACTTATCGCTAATAATTTACAAAAGGTTTTTTTTGCTCTAATGTTACAGTTAAGCCCACTCTGAAAACAGTATCCACCACGCTACTAAACATGGCAGGTTTTTACAATCTTAATTAGCTAGAGAACGCCCTTTTTGAACTGAGGTTAATTCCAGCTATTAATTTACCCCCTGGAGAACAAATCTGCCAAACATGCTTATTACCTGTTCCTATGAACAAGCAGTTTATCCACTAGCATCCTCAACACTCTGCCAGCCTTTGGCCTCCTCTCTCCCAGTGATCCAGATGTGTCTGACGGTGGAGAAGGTTTTTTGCTAAGCAAGGTTTCTTTATTACTCTTTGATTTTTAAAAAATAAACAGGTTTATGAAAATATAATTCTAAATCCACATGTTTTAACTATTTAAAGTATGCACTAAATGGCTTTTAGTGTACTCATGTTGAGCATGAAAATGTTGAGCACCTTTTCATATGCCTGTTGGCCATTTGTATGTCTTCTTCTGAGAAACATCTACTCAAATCTTTTGCCCATTTTTGATTAGATTATTTTTTTCTATAGAGTTGTTTGAGTTCCTTATATATTATGGTTATTAATCCCAAGTCATATAGGTAGTTTGCAAATATTTACTCTCATTCTTTGGGTTGTATCTTCACTTTGTTGACTGTACCCTTTGCTGTGCAGAAGCTTGTTAACTTGATGTGATCCCATTACTCTATTTTTGCTTTGGTTGCCTGTGCTTGCATGATGTTACTCAAGAAATGTTTGCCCAGACTAATATCCTGGAGTTTCCCCAATGTTTTCTTGTAGTAGTTTCACAGTTTGAGGTCTTAGGTTTAAGTCTTTAATCCATTTATTTGATTTTTGTATATGGTGAGAGATGGAAGGCTAGGTTCATTCTTCTGCATATGGACATCCAGTTTTCCCAGCACCATTTATTGAAAAGACTGTATTTTCCCCAGTGTATGTTCTTGGCACCTTTGTCAAAAATGAGTTCACTATAGGTGTGTGCATTTGTTTCTGGGTTCTCTTTTCTGTTCCATTGCTCTAAATGTCTGATTTTATGCCAGTACCATACTGTTTTGGTTACTATAGCTCTGTAGGATAATTTGAAGTCAAGTAATGTGATTCCTCCAGTTTTGTTCGTTTTACTTAGGATAGCATTGACTATTCTGGGCCTTTTGTGGTACCATATAAACTTTAGGATAGTTTTTTTTCTATTTCTGTGAAGAATGTAACTGGTATGTTGATAGGAATTGGATTAATCTGTAGATTGGTTTGTGTACTATGGACATTTTAACATTAGTGATTTTTTTAATCCATGAATATGAAATATCTTTCCATTTTTGGTGTCCTCTTCAATTTCTTTCATCAGTGTTTTATAGTTTTTATTACAGAGATTTTTCACTTCTTTGGTTAATTTCTAGGTATTTAATTTAATGTGTGGCTCTTGTATTAATTTTAAATTTCTTTTCCACATTGTTCACTGTTGGCATGTAGAAATACTACTGATTTTTGTATGTTGATTTTGTAACCCACAACATTACTGAATTAGTTTAATAGTTTTTTTTATGGAGTCTTTAGGTTTTCCAATATATAAGATCATATCATCTGCAAACAAGGATAATTTGACTTCTTCCTTTCCAATTTGGAAGCCCTTTATATCTTTCTTTTGTCTGATTGCTCCAGCTAGGACTTCCAGTACTATATAGAGTAACAGTGGTAATAGTGGGCATCCTTGTCGTGTTCCAGATCTTAGAGGAAAGGTTTTCAGTTTTTCCCCATTTAGGATGATACTGAGTCTGTCGTAAATGGTTTTTATTATGTTGAGGTATGTTCTTTCTATACCCAGTTTTTTAGGGTTTTTATCTGAAGGGATATTGAATTTTATTAAATGCTTTTTCAGCATCAATTGAAATGATCATATAGTTTTTATCCTTCACTCTGTTGATATGATGCATCACATTGATTGATTTGCATATGTTGAACCATCCTTGCCTCCCAGGGATAAAACCCACTTGGTCATGATGGATGATCTTTCTAATGTATTGTTGAATTTGGTTTGGTAGTATTTTGTTGAGAATTTTTGTATCAATATTCATTAGAGATATTGGCCTGTAGTTTTCTTTTTTGATGTGTTTTGGTCTGGTTTTGGTATCAGGGTAATACTGGCCTTGTAGAATGAGTTTGGAAGTATTCATGCCTTCTTTATTTTTCCAAATAGGTTGAGTAGAATTGATATTAGTTCTTCTTTAAATGTTTGATAGAATTAAGCAGTAAAGCCATTGGTCCCAGGCTTTTCGTTAGTAGGATAATTTTTATTACAGCTTTGACCTTGTTACTTGTTATTGGTCTGTTCAGGTTTTGAATTTCTTCATTGTTCAGTCTTGGTAGGTTGTATGTGTTTAGGAATTTGTTCATTTCTTCTTGGTTTTCCAAATTTATTGGCATATAGTTGCTCATAGTGGCCACTAGTGATCCTTTGAATTTCTGCAGTATCAGTTGTAATGTCTCTGGTTTCACTTCTGATTTTATTTACTTGCATCTTCTCTCTTTTTTTCTTAGGCTAAATGTTTATCAATTTTGTTTAAGTTTTCGAAAAGCCAACTTTTTGTTTCATTTATCTTTTGTATTGTTTTCTTCATTTAAATTTCATCTTCTCTGATCTTTATTATTTCTTTTCTTCTACCAATTTTGAATTTGGTTTTCTCTTGCTTTTCTTGTTCTTTAAGATGCATCATTAGATTGTTCATTTGAAGTTTTTCCTCTTTTTTTGATGTACAGTTTCCAAATTTTCTCTTTTTTTATTGTCTAATTGTATTCCATTGTGGTCAGAGAAGATGCTTGATATTATTTCCGTTTTTTGAATGTTTTTAGACTTGTTTTGTGACCTAACATATGGTCTATCCTTGAGAATGATCCATGTGCTGAGGAAAAGAATTTGTATTCTGCAGCCATTGGATAAAATGTTCTATAGGTTTGTATTAGAACCAGTTAGTCTCTAGTGCAGATTAAGTGTGATGTTTCTTTGTTGCTTTTCTGTCTGGAAGATCTGTCCAATGCTGAAAATGGGGTGTTGAAGTCTCCAGCTATTATCGTATTTGGGTCTATCTCTTTAGATCTAATACTATTTCCTTTATATAGCTGGGTGTTCCAATGTTTCTTCTTGTTTGTTTTAAATTATTTCAATCTCTTTGTTAAAGTTATCTGGTAGAATTTTGAATTCCCTCTCTGTCATGTTGAATTTCTTTGAGTTTCATCAAAACTGCTATTTTGAATTTTCTGTCTGAAGGTGGCATGTCTCTGTTTCTCCAGGATTGGTCTCTGGTGCCTTATTTACTTCATTTGGTGATGCCATGTTTTCCTGAATGGTGTTGATGCTAGTAGATGTTCTTTAGTGTCTGGACATTGAAGATTTAGGTATTTATTGTAGTCTTCATAGTCTGGGCTTGTTTGTAGGCATCCTTTTTGGGAGGGCTTTCCAGATATTTGAAAGGACTTGAGTGTTGTGATCCAAGCTGTATCTGCTTTAGGGAGTAACCCAAGCCTAGTAATGCTGTGGTTCTTGCATACTTGTAGAGGTACTATCTTGATGATCTTGGACAAAATCCAGGATATCTCTCTGGATTACCAGGCAGAGACTCTTATTCTCTTCCCTTAGTTTCTCGCAAAGAAACAGAGGCTCTCTCTCTGTTCTGAGCCACCTGACGATGGAAGTTGAGTGACATAAGCACTCCTGTGGCCACCACCACTATGACTGCACTGGATCATACCTGAAGCCAGTACAACACCGAATCTCTCATGAGGGCTGTTTTACCCACCCCCTGGATACTGCCTAATTTCACTCTAGGTTCTGGGGCTCTAGAATCAACCAGTGGCAATATCAGCCAGGCCTGTGCCCTTCCTTTCAGGGTGGCGAGGTCCCCTAGACCCCAGGTGTGTCCAGAGGTGTTGTCTGGGGGGTCAGGGACTAGAGTCAAAAACCTTAAAAGTCTACCTGTTGTTCTATTGTACTACAGCTGAGCTTAGTCAAACCACAAGACACAGTTTTTCCCACTTTCCCCTCCCCTTTCCAAAGGCAAAGGAACCTTACCCCATAGTCACCACCATCTCAGGCCATGAGGAGTATTGCCAGAATACTGCTGATGTTCCGTTAAGGCCCAAGGGTTCTTAAATCATCTTTGATGAATGCTGCCTGGCCTGGAACTCACTTTGCAGGGAAGTGGGCTCCCCTCTTGCCAAGGGCAGGTCCAGAAATGCCATCCAAGAGTCAAGTCCTAGAGTTAAGGACCCCAAGAGCCCGCTTGGTGCTCCAACCTCCCATGGCCATGCTGGTAGCTAAGGTGCAAGACAAAGTCCCTTTGACTTTTCCTTCTACTTTTCTCAAGCAGAAGGAGTTTTTCCCCATAGCCACCACAGCTGGTAATGTGTTGAGCCTCACCTGAAGCCAGCAAGTCTCAGAGGCTCACCCAAGGCCCTCAACCTGGGTATTGCAAGTGATGAATGGTGCCAGGACTTGGTCTTTTCCTTCAAGGCAGCAGGTTCCCTTCTGGCCCAGGGTGTGTCTAGAAGTGTCTAGGGCCTGGAATTGGGGCCTCATGACTCTGACTGGTGCCCTATCCTGATGTGGCTGAGCTGGTATCCAAGATGCAAGGCAAAGTCTCTCTCTTTCAAAGTCCCTCTCCTCTCCTCAAGTAGAAGGAAGGAGTCTCTTCTGGAGTCATTAGCTGTGTAGCCTGGAGTTAGGGAATGGGTGATGCCAGCACTCCCTTAGCTGCCCTGGCTGATGTCTCAGTATGGCACCTGCCCCCTCAGTCCACTGTCTCTGGGCCTAGTTCAGCACTAGGACTCACCTAAGGGTTGCAATCCTTGTGGCCTAGACTACCTTTCAAGTTTACTTGGAGACAGACAGCACTGTAGCCCTAGGCGATGAGGTTTGCAAGAACTCTAGTTTGGACTGCTGGGCTTGGTGATTCCACTCTGGCTAGGGCCTGTTTAAATGCTCCCTCCGTGGGCGGGTGTAAGCTGAGTTTGGTCCAGTTTTCTTTTCTGCCCTACCAGGACAGCACTGAGTTCAATGCCTCACAATTGTTGTGTTCTTTTTCCCTCAGAGCTCAGAGATGCTCTCTGCAGCAGGCCACACTGCTGGGGGTAAGGGAGGGGTGGCGTCTGCCATTCAGAACTATTTTTTCTATCTCTTCAGTGCTTCTTTCAGTGATATGAAGTTAAAACTAGGTATTATAAGTGCTCACCTGATTTTTGGTTCCATGAAGATTTTTTTTTTTTTCCTGTGTAGATAGTTGTTAACTTGGTGTCCTTGAGGAGGGGACAATTGGTAGAGCCTTCTGTTCTGCCACCTTACTCTGCCTTTCTCCTGGAATTGTTTTCTTATAAAGAGTTGTAAAGAGTTGTTTTTAATTGAAAGTTTCACAGAACGCCATTTTTTTTTAACTTTGAGTTGGGACTTCAAAAATCATGAGTGATCACAAACACACACACAATTTCAAATCTAGGTTATTCATTGCAGAGGGCTGCTCAGGGAGGGAAATATCTTGTCACATCTAAAAGAGTTGGCATACTCCCGGTTGCTAAGAGTGTCACTACCAATTACTTTGCTTGTAAGGCGACTTCTCTACAGATTCAGGAAGCAGGTGAGGTCTGTGATGGGCTCCTCAACTCCTCTTTCCTTAGAGCCTCATCTAAAGCTTCCCAGAGTTCTCTTAAGGCATCCCTACTTTTCTGACTTTCCTTGGTTACCATGTGGCCACCATGTGGTCTCCTACCCGAGCTTGACTTTGCTGATCAGTATCCTGAATGTCTCATTCTCAGCTACCCAACCTCCCACCTCAAATTTTCTGTGTGATGACATTTTTCTTAGCACAGAAGTCAGCATACAGTGGCAGACTATGGTAAAAAGATGGTAGGGGCAGGAGATGTGACCACAAAAGCAACATAGGCTCCAGAGACGTGGGGGAACTTCAGTGAGAGGTACATTGATACAGGCAGAGGCAAGATTCAGAAATAAGGTCAAGGGAAAATGGTCACGAACAAGGATGAAAGCAACAGTAATTCACAGAGCAGGCTTAAATGTCATCATGGTTTGGGATCATGGTAGGATCAATAGACAAGATAGTCAGAGGATTGAACAAAAAGCAGAAGTCAGCAATGAAGCCAAGCCTCAGACAGAGCAATAGAAATGACATTAATTCAGGTCTCAGTCACTTCCTTCAGTTACCATCAGCTCAGCACCTTCCCTTTGAGGTGGCCCCCCAAGTTCTTAAAGGATCCAGGGTTTTAGTATCAGTCAGAGTTCAATCAGAAAAGCAGAATCATTGGGAGATATTTCTCCCTATCTCTATCTCTATCACTATCTCTTTCCCTATTACTATCTCTGACTCTAGCTATATCTATGTATTTACAACTATAGATAGCTCTACTAAGGAATTTATTATTGGAATTTGACCTTCTGCAATTTGTGGAAGTAGATTAAACAGCCCATATGAGGCTGTTGCTGATGAATCTAATGCTGGGGCCCAAATTCTCAGGACTTGCAGCCAGGAAGGGAAGACAAACATAAAGCAGAGGAAACAAAGATAAACTGGAACTTGCAAAGCTGAGCTGGAACACATGAAGATGAACTAGAACCATGTTGGTCTCTCATCATAAACTTTATGCCTCCATCTTTGATGATGAAGCTTTCCTGCAGAAGTTAGCACCTTTCATCTCAGAGATAAACACCTAATTGTTGGGGGAGT
Organism: Pongo abelii; assembly: GCF_028885655.2. Lineage (NCBI taxonomy): Eukaryota > Metazoa > Chordata > Mammalia > Primates > Hominidae > Pongo > Pongo abelii. The sequence continues at coordinate 21,054,587 of NC_072008.2, forward strand.
TGGAGAAGCTGTAAGAGGCAGGAGATTGAGCAGTTATGGCCCAGATGCTGCCTCACACTAGGGTGAGGCAGCAGATGGGAGTGAACCTGTGTGAGCTGAAATAGCACCTTATGCCCTATACTGATAATTCAAGAGTAAGAAGAAGACGGTTCTGCTTCATTTATATCATCATCTCTTGCATCATATGCAAAATATCTCTTGTGGCCCACACTAACCCAGAACTACACAGGGAAGGAAACTCGGAGAAATATTGTACTAGCTTTGCTAAGTTGACACAGAACAAATCTACAATGCTTGTCAGCACAGATCATGTTTCTCACTGAAAAATTCCTTATTTTTCCAGGAGCATTTGTTGTCACATCTTCAGAAAAGAACCCCCACTCTGTAGGGTTCACGTTCCCAGTAGACGGGTAGGACCTACCTCAAGGCTTTCTGGGGCAAGAATTGTGATAGCTGGGATCTTAACTGGAGCCCTGAGGAGCATTTTCCACTTAATCAGCTTAAGGAATAAGATTAAAAGGATGGGATTTCTCAGTCCAATGACATAAAATAGTTCCATAACTCATAAGGCTAGCCCTTTGTATTCTCATGGAGTATAGTACAGACTCACACACATTTTAACCACAAGCTGTACTCCTGTGAGATTTGCTCTTAAGTAAAGATGAATGAAGCAGACGAGGAGGGAGAGGGTTGCTTGGTATATCTAACTGGCTTGCCTTAATGGCTGTGACCATAGCTCTCTAAAAAGAACTAACAGTGAAGAGTAAACAGACATGGAGTGCAGGGACTACTTATCCCTTCCTTAAGGCAAATAAATTCCCTTCCTTCAGGTACTGATTTAGGATAACTTTTACAATGTAAAAATGAATGCACCCAGCATTATCCGTTTAATTTTCTTGCTTGTTTTGTTTGTGATCATTGTTAATTAATGGAGGTAAAGACACCACAAAAAGAAAAACAAAACAAAAAATAACTGGCTCTGGATGGCTATATAAGAATAATTTTGAGTTTAAAGGGATTCCAAGAATAAAAACAATTACAGGTCAGCCTTGCAAATTGTCAGCTGCCCTAGGACAAACATGATTTATGTGTGCAGTAAAGGATTCAGCTTGTTTCTTGATCTGCCCTAGGATTCCATTTTTCTTCTACTAACTATGACGTCCCTCCTCCATACACATAAACCCATCCCTGTCACCAGCAGCTTTGAAAAAGAAAAGCAGTTTTGCAATGTTTGGATCCTGGTAAATTTCATATGCTTATTTTCAACAAATGGCCTGGATAAGAGTTTCCAATAAACTACAAACCAAGCTTATTTTGCTTTATTCATGGAGCAAAAATCTTTTCTAACACACAAATGAACAAGATCATGATTTATGTATCAAGAATTAAAAATATATTCTTCATCAAAATCTATAACTTATATCTTTCTCTGGAGTAAGCAGTTATGGTAACTAAATACCTGAATATTTTTTCACTTCTTTGCTACATGATTCCCCTTGTTAGGAACCCCTTTGGAACCAAAATGCCCTATATTCTTAATGACTTGTGGAGCCAGATTTATCTTTCTACTTTCATTCCTGTTGAAATCCCATTAGAAAAGATGGCCTATTGTTACATTTTCATTGCAAATTGCACACCTGATATTTTAGGACATTTAATAATTAAGTGAGCAGCAGCATGACTCCTGAGTAACTGCAAAATGATTTGACAGCAATTGAAAAAGTGTATTAGCCTATACTTTAGATCCAACAGCTTCTTATCTAAGAGGAAAAGATGCCAGCACCCTTTCAGAGAATTAGATGGAGGAGGACACATTGACACTAATATGGATTGGAGAAAACCAGGCAATATGAGCATGGGCAATCTCTAAAGTTTTTCTTGTAATTGGGAAGTGGGAATACTTTACACAGTGATGAGGATGTTTGTCCTGTTTTTGTGATGTGTGTCATGCATTATTATCCTAGCTCAAAGAATATATATATATCCATATATCCAGTATTAGGAGGCAGGATTGTTTGTTTGTTTTATTTTATTTTTTCATGTTGTTTTGCAAATACAATCTCTGGTGAGGAATAGAGAGTTCTTAACTTTAGGAAATACACAATCTAAATACTGAACTAATAGAAAGTCAAGGATGGTTAGAATTAGCAACCAGGACACTAGCCTTTCCAAGCTGATGCTAAATCCATACTGACTTTCCCCTAATAGTCTCTTCAGGACTATTTATTTTCACCCATCATTGGAAAACATACTTCTGACTTTATTTTCTTTAGGTCTCAAATAAGAGATCCTTGGCTTGCTTGTGAGATTTTGTCTAAAAGAGCAAACATTGACCTTGTCTACATTTCAGTTATTAGAAGTATTAACCATAATAGTTGTAACCTTTTCAACTATAAATATGACATACATAAGGACAAAACTCAGTTGAAATTCAAAACAATGAATAGATTATCTTTCTCGCCTACAGAGAAATGAACACCTTTATACTATACATGTGTATCGTGTATAGGAGTCAGATTTTAGCTAATTCAACAAGGAGGGCTTGATCAAATCTCCCCCAAGGACCATTGTTATTTTAATTTTGAAGAATTCAGAAATTTAACTTCTCAATTTCAAGATTCTACTAGAATCAGGAATACAATTAGTCTGATAATCACATTGCTCTAGAATAACATTCTTAACATCTGTCCATATAAATGTCACTTACCATTAAGATGAACAGTGACTGGTTTTGAATTTTGTTTTGCCCACAAATCATTGTTAAACCTGAAGTTTCTTTACCTTTGGCTTATAGAGTGAGGATTCCTTAAAGAAATTTAAGGAATTGTTATGGAGACTACAGGGCAACACTCCTTTTCTTTCATGATATCCAAAGGAAGAGAACTCTACTAAAAAGAGGTCTGGGCACAAAACTGAGTATGAGACTCAGAGGTTTTCCAACTTAGTTGTGCTACTAACTAGGCTTAACCCTGGATAATACAAATTATGTCTATGTGTATGAGTTTTCTCATCAGGAAAGTGAGGTATGATCTTTGTTTTCCCTACTTCTCTGTGTTTTGATGGCCTAAAGAGGAATGAAAAAGTACTTTGCCAGCTGCAGAACATCATGTGAAGCTACAATTTTATAATATGAGGCTTCCTGTGAGTGACAAGGCCATTGGAAGTCAGGAATACCTAATGGTAAACAAATCTCTGACCATGCTTTTCTCTAAATCAATTGTTCCCAACCCTAGCTGCATATGGGACAGCTCTAAAATATTAATGCCTGGATCACACCACCAGTGACTCTGATGTCATTAGTCTGGGGTGTGGCCTAGGCATAAGGATTTCTAAAATCTTGCCAGGTGATTCTAACCTGCTGTCAAGGTCAAGAAACACTGCAAAGTATTGTAGAGTAATGACTTTTGGATGCCTGACTCTTCCTCATACCTTATGCTACTTGTCTGGCTTAAATGCTGGCCTGTAGAAACATCCTCCCAAAGCTTCACTGAATCCAGCTGTAGAAAGTAGAACACTGGGATAGGATCAGAAAACCTGCATGTGAGTCCTTGATGTGTCACCTTAGAGCTGTGTGACTTTGGGCAATTCATGACTATGCCAATGATAATAACAATATGACAGCTAGCATTTATTGTACATCAATTAATGACTAATAATTAGAAATGGTTAACATGTCCAGTCTCCAATAACAACCCAAAGTGGACATTATTATCCCATTTTACAGCAGAGAAAACAGAGGCCTCATCATATTGAATGACTTACCCATGTTTTTCCTTATTTGCAAAATGGGTATAATAATAACCTGTCATATATAATAATGAGATGAAAAAATGTACAGGAAAGTTATCTGTAAACTAAGGCATTGTACATAAATTTAGCAAATATATAGCCACGTGGATAAAGCTTGAGATTTTGCTCCAAACAGTCTTGAGTTTCTTTCCCAGTTCTGTCTACATAATTGCAGGACAATCTTAAGAAGTTTATTTAGCATCATTTTACTGTGTTTTTAAAACCACATAATGGGAGATATTATTATCTTCTTTTGTAGGATTATTGTGGATTACAGATAATGTACCTAAAAAGCAAAGCATAGTGCCTGGCACTATAGCTCAATAAAAGCAGCTATTGTCATTTTCAATTGTTGGTGTCTCTATAGATCAGGTAGTTCCTGCTTCCAAATTAATACCTATTGAAATCTTTTTGTGTCTTTGTTGTTAAAGTATTATTATTGTTGGAATTCTATTTTCATCCTGGATTTTGAATCATTAGGGTTGGGTTTTGGGCTTTGTATAAAGTACACTTAAAGACCTTTTGGTCTATCTCTATATTTAAACAGAGCCTACTGTTTGGACAATCTCTTTTGAGTAACAGTGGACAAATGGCATATCTCCACTTTCATTGTAGCAGGACCTGGAAAGTCAGTTCACCTTGGCCACCATAATCATCATAATCCTGGTCAGAATATTCACTAGGAGCTTCAATATTTACAGACTCTGAAGGAATTCGCAGACACTGTGTCTCAGCTCCATTTTGCATAGGAGAATACAACTATACCTAACAGTCATTACAGGGAAATTTGAGCCCTTTCCCTGTTCAGTCTCACAGTTACCTACATACCCAATCCACTTACCACAGGTCACTGAAGTTTTCTTTCAAAGATGCAAATTTAATGATCATTTTTGTTTGATTCTTCCTTGCTTTCAGGACAAAGTCTAAACTTTGCCTGGAATGTCTTTTTTTCTTTGTCTTGGCAAGTAACCATATACTTCCCCTCTCAGCACCAGTGCAGACTTCACCTGCTCTGTGAGGTCTCCTCCGACTCTCCGAGGCTGGACTGCATGCCTCCATGACACCAGCACCAACCTCTAAACAAGCATATTGCCTTGGAATTGTAGGTTTACAATTCTAGAATGTGAGCCCCAATGCTATGCCTTACTTATCTTTAAACTCTTACTCTGAGAACAGTGCCTGTTCCATAACAGGGGTTCAATGAATGTTTAGTAAATGAAGTAAATGAAGAAAATAAAATATCTAACCTTGTAAAAATTGTATACAAAGTTAGAGTAAATAGACTTTGAGTTAAGGCTTGAGGACCTTTCCTATATATGAATTGAATAAACTTAGTGTATCAACTTGAAGACCTTTATTTAGAGTATTTGATACTTTTTGATTACTTTCTGAATATTAACTATGCTGTGGGTAGTTGATATTATTTGATAAGTGACTTTTCAATATGGATATTGTAATATGCTCAAGATTCAGCATACGATATGTATTATAAAAAATAAAAACATAGTTATTACCTTGATATCTATTGGTAAATATCCTTGACAGGAGTAAGGAGCCTCCCTCCTCCTACTCACTCAGCAACTAGCTTGGACAGGTCAATTAACTTTTCCGGGCTTCAGTTGCCTACAAATGAGAGGTTTGAAAGAAACGATGTCTAAATTTTCTGCCAGCTCAAACATGCTATAATCATGTAAAACCATGCTCTGAAAAAAAGGTTGATGTGTTTTGCATTGCAGAGCTTTTTCTAACTTGGATATTTGATTTTGACTCTATAATAAACTGAAGGTTCCTTAAAAGAAAGATCATGAATACAGGGAGGAAGGTTCTGGTAAAGATTATCTTACAAGAGGAAAGAAATAGAGTCAGGGTGGAAAGTGAGATTTGTGACCCAGCCTCTCTTTTCTCCCTCTATCTTCACAGTGTCCTATTTATTTTTTAGGGCAAGAGATGAAAGTAGGTTGGACTTGGAGGGGGATGGGCAAAGGGGCATCCTGCAGCTGCAGTTTCCTTTCATGTCCCCCTTAAACCCAGTGACAGGATAGAGGAAAAGCTAATTGAGGTGAGATGACTTCCCATGTGCCTGAGGGTCCTAAGCCCTTTCATCTCCCGTTTCCCTCTGAACATTTAAAACCTGCATAATGACAAACACCAAGACTACAATTCTGACAGGGCTAGGCTGAGCATTTTGTGCTCAAAAAACGTTCTTTCTAAACTCTGGGGCCTGGGGGATTTGTGAGGGGAGATTGAGGACTTCATTGCCTCTCTCTCTTCCAGATGAAAAAGCAGCGGCTTGTGGAATTTATTTGTTGGTGGTTTGACAGACATGAAGGTGGAAGTACCTGTGATCGAGTAAGCAAATGAGAGGCTGATTTCTCCTGAAAGAGATGGGAATTGCACTCTCTAAGGAATGCAGTACGATGTGGGAGTGCCTGAGCTAGTCCTCAGAAGGCTCTAATGGGATTCTCTTCTTCACTTTTTTTAAGCCCCGAGGCTCTGTCATACAAGGCTATATTCTGCTGACTGTGCTGACGAGGTGGAGGTGGTTAACAAGTGCTCTGTTAGTTCTTAGCAGGCAGGAGTTTTCAGTTGCTTCAGCACTTACTCACCTTTTAGCTTCTCTCCAGTATGTTTGGATTCTTGGTTGTGCTTTGTTTTGTTTTGTTTTGTTTCTGATAGTTTATGTGGTAGATGGATGGAATGATTTTTGAAAACGACCTTGTGGGCTTCCAGTTTCCCCATCACATTGGGGAGTTTGTCAAGAAAAGGAGCCATTCGCTCTATCAAATAAGTGGCTATGGTCATTTGTAATGGTCTTCACTGCAAATGATTACCCTTAATCTCTTCACCCCAGACTGGATGGGCACCATATGTTTGCAAGGTACTTACTTTTTGAACCTGGATTTTCTTGTACTTGGAAATGTGGTATCTTTGGACAAATGCTGTAGTAAGTAGCAGAGCCAATGGGCACCTTCTCACCCTTCAGAGCACCAGTTTTCTCTGGGGGCTCCCAGAACAGGTAGGTTATCTTCCAAATGCTTTTTACATTCACATGACCACATTCCCCCTAACTTTTACATTTTATTTTATTTATTTGTGTTTTGAATTAGTGCTAAATTTACATGGCACAAAATGGAAAAGGTACAAGAGTATTTTGTGAAAAGTCTTCCTCTTATTCCTGTCCCTCAGCCTACCTGTCCTCTCCTTCAGAGGTAACTTACCAATGTTACTGTTCTCTTTCTGAATCCTTCCAAAGATATTCCATACTTATACAAGCAACTATGTACACAGGATATTTTTACTCCTTTACAAACCCCACATGGTAGCAGACCATACACAGCTGGACCCCTTGCTTGATTCACTTATATGTTTCAGAGCTTTTTCCATCATCAATCCATATGCACATACCTTATTCTTTTTTTATAGCTGCACAGTATTTTGGGCCTTGGATTTACCATAGTATATTTAACCAATTATGAGGTCATCCATAACTTAGAAATATGTGCACAGAAGACATTGTTGCAAGGAGCAGCATCACTGCACAGTTTCCTCTTATCTTGTTCCAGCAAGCTATATGTTATTTGTGCCTCTTCCCAGGGGCACTAAGTTTGGTGCTAAACCTCCCCATAGCTTGAAGCCTGCACACACATGCACACAAACACACACACACACCACCTCTCCGCCACCAGACCCCTGATGCCTGGGAACCATTTTTCTTTTCTTCAGTGAGAAGGCTAGATTTCTAACCTCTTGACCTATATTATTTTATTAGTAGCACTACTTTTATATAGTTCTGGCATTATGCTCTGAACATGGGAAAAATTTGTTCCAGCATTGCTAGGCCATTTAAGACTGTGACATGTCACTGGAGTATCATGGTAAGTAATTGCCATGTTACCCTATTTCCTATCATGCATGTATGTCATCAAGCAGCCCTACTGTACTCAGACATTACAGGTCACAGAGAAATCACTACAGCATCCTGGGTTAAGAATATAAATTTTAGTTCTAGGAGTTGGATAATTGTAATATATTTTGTATTTAACAGTGGCTATTGGTTTCTTAACATAGCTCAGCATATATAGATACTGAGTCTCCCAGGGCAGGAACCATCATCCGTCTTACTCATCTTGTTTGCTTTAATGCTTAACACAGTGCCTGGCATCTGAAAAGCATTCACTATAGACTGAAAGATTTGAGTATTTGGAAGAAATATTAGAAAGATAAATCATTTTGAATTTTACGTAAGATCCTTATATATGTTAGGGTTTGATTAGAGAAGCAAAACTATAAGCAATTATGTAAAGGATTTATTACAAGAATTTGACTTACATAATTAAGGAAGCTTGATTTTTGTATGATGGTTGCTTCTGCACCTGGTGCTGGGTCTGATGTCAGCAGGACAGGTAACTGGGAAGGAAAGATGGACAAAAAGTAAGAGAAAGTAGGGACGGACTAGAACCCATTCGAGGACAAGCCAGGATGTGTGCCAGTCTCAAACTTCTCTCAAGCCTCCAACTTCAATGATGCAGTGACACGAAGGAGAATTCAGTGCCCTTCCTCATAATGCTGAACATGGATTTGATGCAGGAGTCAGAGAAGTTAAGGGAAAGACACACTTGTAGCTGGAGGAAAGATAGATCTGACTTTTGCCCCAGAAGCTGCATAAAGTAGTCCAGGATTTGGAGAAGCTCTAGAAGATCTGGCAGGAGCTGGAGGAGCTCTGGGACCAGCTGCTGCCCTACACCAACAGGGCGAGCCAGCAGATCAGTGACAATGTGTGGGAATTGTAACAGCACCCTGTGTCCTGCACTGTCCTTTCAAGTGTAAAAAAGAAGATGGACACTGCTTTACCTCCACTGTGCAAATCTTACCCAAAATGTCTCTTGTAACCTATGTGAACTAAAAAGTATGAGACAAGGGAATTCTGGGAAACATAGTTCCAGGTTACCTAAGTTGACACGGAATAAATCCACCATCAACAGGGTTTGCTTTCTTTTGATATCACCCCAAATCGGGTTATCTAAAAGGAAGCATTCACAGACTAACCTCCCAATTTAATCCTCAATATCTATAGAAAGGCAAAGAAGAATACTATATCTTTCTATTGCTCCCCCAAAATAGTATTTTTACCCTCGTGGGAAACCTATGGTTTTACTGGGAATATTACAAACACCTTCCCTGAAAGAATCTACTTTACAAAGGCAAAATTATTCGCCTCCAGATATCATAGAGCTTAGTTCAAACAGGAAAAAAAAAGTCTTGTTTTTCCAGTAGCTGTTTCTTCTGAGTTCAGTATTTTTTCCCAGCCCACTCAAAGTTAAAAAAAAATGTTGTGCATACAAGTTATTTTTTCTTCTTCTTGAATTTACTTTCATTTTACTCTTAAATTTGCTAAAAGCAGTAAAACAACCTGATAGTAGATCTCAGAGAATCTAGTAATGCTTAGACCAGCCTGACCAACATCGTGAAACCCTGTCTCTACTAAAAACACAAAAATTAGCTGGGCATGGTGGCATGCACCTGTAATCCCAACTACTCAGGAGACTGAGGCAGGAGAATCGCTTGAACCTGGGAGGCGAAGGTTGCAGTGAGCCGAGATAGCGCTACTGCACTCTAGCCTGGGCAACAGAGCAAGACTCCGTCTCAAAAAAATAAATAAATAAAATTAAATTAAAAGGAGGTATTTTCAGCCTATTCCAAAGTTGCTCAGTTCTATTCAGACACTGTGGTAGGGTGCACAATTGGTACTAATTTTTACTTCTTTTTGTATTTCCACCTTTGTTGTGGGACTTGTGACTTTGCAGGTCTTCTCTTTACAGGGACCAAGTCTATTTCCTCACCGTTGACTTTGGGCTCGGCTGTTTGACTTGATTTGGCCAATAGCATATTGGCGGAAACAAGAGTAGCCAGTTCTGAGCCTAGGCCCTAAGGGCCCTTGTGTGTTTTGCCTGCCCTCTTGTACTTCTGCCATCCTGTAAGAAAGGCTTCTCCTGGGTAGTGCGACCCCTCAGCCAAAACCACAGAGGAGGCAAACATAGAACAGATCTGTTCCAAATGATCTGAAGATCTGTGAGAACAAATGTCTGTTGTTTAAAGCCAAACGATTTTGGGCGTGGTTTGTTATGTAGCATTTTTGTGGAAATACCTGCTTGAGTTTTCTTTTGCTATGTAACACCACCCTCAAAAAAAAAAAAAAATACTTAGTGGCTTGCAGCAACAATCATTTATTTGCTCACAGATCTGGGATTTGGGCAGAGCTCAGCAGGGAGGCTCCTCCCTCTTCCACATGGGGCAGCTTGAAGGAATGTGGAAGACTCAACTTCCAAGAAGGCTCACTTGTGACTGGCAAGTTGGTGTTGGCTTCCAGCTTGAGCTCACTGGGGGCCTCTCTACATGTACCTCTCCTTGGCTTTCCCACACATGGTGGCTGGGTTCCAAGAATGAGCATGTTAAGAGATAGAAAGTAGAAACTGCCAATTTCTTAAGTCTTGGACCCAGAAACTGGTTCAGCCTCACTTCTGCCATATTTTATCAGTCCAGAATTCTCAGAGCCCATAGTCAAGGGCAGAGGATATAGAACTTGCTTTGTGAGAAATGTCAAAGAATTTGGGGGCCAGGTTCTAAAACTGCTACAATATTTAACCAATATAGACACCTTGAAGCTTAAACTCTTCAACCAGAAAGGGAAAATAAATCTCTGGGGGTAAGAAACAAAAAGGGAGGAGTAAGAAACACAGAAAACACACGTGAGAAGTATCACCCATTTCACACTCGTCTTCTTAGATGTTTCTAAGTTTCTACTCTAGGAACAAAGCAAAAGAAGAGACCAATATTTGTGTGGCCCAGTTGGCAATTAGAAGCATTTTTTTAAGACTTTCAACTTGAGAATTTTGAGTAGGAAGTTGACAAAATAAAATCTGGGTCACTGTGATGTCATGGATAGAAAAATCATTTTATTCAGGTGATCTGGCTCTGCCCCCATTCTGTACTACCTTGCTATGACCTCTGCCACTGGCATGTTATTTAACCTCTCTGGGTCTCAGGTCTTTCATCTGTAAATGGAGTGAACAGGGTGGTATCTGAGGTTTCTTCCTGTTCTGACACTCTATAAATCATTGTCATTTTCTTTATGACTCTGACATCTAAATGATGGCCTGGACTTTCTATATTTAACTCTCCAGAATCTATTTTTTGCTGCATGCCCTTGATAATGAATGGGATTCCTTAGTAAAACTAAACCTTAAGGTCTGAGCAATAATGAGCTTCAGAATAATAATTGCCAGGCTGAGTGGGACAGCCACACTAGCAGCTGAGCACTCACTTCTTGTAATTAGAATGAAATGAAAACACCTTTTTTTCCTCCACTTTAGAATGGAAAGGAAGACTAATATTTTCAAAGGGAAGTTTACCAAAAGCTAAGAAAACAAGACAGAAATAATTGCCCCAAAATAAGTAGTATAAAATTTTCATATCTAAAATACAGGAAATAAAAGCAATAAAGAGTTTTTCTGTGCTGAAATCTCCTTATGCTAAATAGCTATCTCCTGTCCCTCTGGTGCTGTGGATTAGAAGTGATAAAACGTGGGTTCAAATCCCAGCTCTGCTATTTAAAACTTTTACCTGGGCTAAGTTCCCCAAGCATATTGAACCTTAATTTCTTCATCTCTAAAATGAGAATAATCATATCTATTGCTGACAGTTGTTGATAGGATTAAATTAGATAATATAGGCAAAATAACAGGCTCATAGAAGGTTGGCTTAGCTTGGGGTCTCTGAAAAGCAGACCCCAAAACAAGGATTCCAGTGTACATGGTTTTCGAGGAGGTTCAGGGAACACATCCAGGGAAGTAGGGAAGTGAGGGAAGAAAAGGCAGCCAGTAAGGGGCATGATTATTAAGACTGCTGCCAGAGTGACTGAAGCTTAATCCTCTGGGAAAACTCTAAGAACTGGGAAAAAATACATGCTTCAGATAACTCCACTCAGTAATAAACAAGGCTTGGGTATTTATACACTGACTTCTGTCAGTCATTGATTGAGGGCTACTTTTGAGGTTGAGAATTCCCCAGCACTTATGGCCTGCTGTGGGAGAGTACCGGTGGTCCTCTGGCAAAATCCCTCGGGCATGAAGACAAGAATACTGGCAGGTGGAAGTTGTTCAGAGCATATTAATATGTAAGGTCTCAGAAGCATAGACAGTGCACGGATATTATCTGTTGTAAAAGTACTTACCAAATCTTCATTCCTAATACAGATTGGTGGCACCAAGCTGGATTTCCTTTTCTCCAGAATCTTAATTGTGCTTTCTGATCAGAGAGACATTCCTGTTTCACTATTTAAAAGACAACAGTGAGGGCCGGGTGCGGTGGCTCACGCCTGTAATCCCAGCACTTTGGGAGGCCGGAGGCCAAGGCAGGCGGATCACGAGGTCAGAAGATCGAGACCATTTTGGCTAACACGGTGAAACCCCGTCTCTACTAAAAATACAAAAAATTAGCCGGGCGCGGTTGTGGGCGCCTGTAATCCCAACTACTCAGGAGGCTGAGGCAGGAGAATGGCGTGAACCCAGGAGGCGGAGCTTGCAGTCAGCCGAAATAGAGCCACTGCAGTCTGGCCTGGGCGAAAGAGCGAAACTCCGTCTCAAAAAAAAAAAAAAAAAAAAAAAAGACAACAGTGACTAACATTAATTCATCGCACTTGGGTGAAGAAGCTGTCATCATAGACCCCTTTCCTCTCTGCCCTGCTACCCCAGTCTCAGGGCCATGAGCCAGACACAGCTGAACTTCCATCTGAAGACTGACACCTATAACTCTGCACAGAGCACTACAAGGGAGAGTCCTGATGAATGTCATTAACTTGGCCCAGAAGTTTTATTTTCAGTGTTAAGGACTATGAAATCTACCACGCCTCTCATACTGTCACCTTAGAACCCAAAGGCAAATCTCTCTGGACCCTCTTTCTCATCTGTACTCCTTTACACATACTGTCTTGCACTTCCTCTCCTGCACTGGTTGCAACTCCTCCTTCCAAACCACTTAGCTGTGCCCTTTGGAGGTGCCCAGTAGCCTCTGAATTGTCACCAGATACTTCCTTTACCTCCTTGCTTTATAAGAAACTTTATTTTCCTTGCCCTGTAGTTGGGAACACTGCAGAATGCCATTTCTGAATATTTTCATTAGAATCCTCTAAGCCTGAGCTGCGTTATTGAACTTATTATAAAACCATGCAGATTGGTGCCACTATAAATTCTTGGTCATCAATGTTAAAATATGAAATAGACTCTTGGCTCAGCTCTCCTGGCTTGCTGGATTTTCCTGGTTTGTGGCAACTAGTTCCTATATTATCCATTCTCCTCATATTCTTGACCTTCTCCTGGGTCCTTGTTCTCAGCAAATGATTTTATTTCCTTTTTCACAAATAAATTAGAGGCCATTGGTCAAGACTTCCATATATGTCCTGTCATCAAATCAATCCTCGTCCTTTCCTTTTTCCCTAATGTTGTGTGGCAGGAGGCTAATCCCTTTGTGCTCCTGTTGTCTGGATCCATCCCTTCTTCTCAAGAATCTTAACTTGGCCCTCTGTCTCCAACTTTGAAGCTCCCCATTACCAATTAGCATTTTAGCATGCCCAAACCCAATTCAACCAAATAAGACTAAATAAATATTAAAAAAAACTCACTTAATCCACTGTCCAGTAAAAAAAGTTGGACTTCTCAAAGAGAGGTCTGGCCTTCATCCCTGACTCTTGAGAGGTAACTTCTAAACCCTTGGAATTTCTGGAATGATAGGAATGCCTCTGTTGTTCAAGGCAGGCCCTATGAGCATTTGATATTTACTCAAAATTCTGAACACACTGGGCTGGGGCTGTGTCCCCAGAGCTGGGCATAGCCCATGCTGCAGATCTCATAGGCTGGAGTCAGGTGCCTGAGGTCTCCCAGTCTGGTGTTGCACACTGGTGGCTCTATAGTTTGAAGGTCCTTGGGCAGCCCTGCCCCCATGGCTCCACTAAGCGTTTCCCTAGTGGAGGCTCTCTGCAGTGGCTCCAGTTCCACAGTTCTGCTGGTCATTGACCAAGTGGGGGCTTTATTCAACACCTTTACCCCTATGATAGCTCTCAGTCCAGGCCTCTGATGGCTCTCTGAGGCATCCTGTGAAATCTTGGTGGAGGAAGCATTGCCTCCACAGCTCATGCACTCTGTGCACCTGAAGAATTAGTACCATGTGGACACTGCCAAGACTCACCGCTTGCACCCTCTAGAGAGTGCCCCACCTGGGCCCACCTGAGCCCACCTGAGCCACAGCTATGGTGGCCAAGAAGTGCTACACCAGAATTCAGGGATCGCAGATTTGAGGTAGCCCTGGGCAGCAAGCCCCAAGGTCCTGCAGGTGCCCTGGGCACCTCTCTCAAAGCCATTCTGCCCTTAAACTCCCGGAATTCTGGACCTGTGATTGGCATGATGCCATCCTTGAAGATCTCTGGAATTCCTCTGGGGTCTCTCCCATTGTCTTAATGAATAGCACCTGGCTTCCTTCTAGCCATACTAATCTCCCGATGAGACAGTCTCTTGGCCACATGCTTGATTTTCTCTCCTAAATATCTTTTTTTATTCTTTATATGACCAGGCTAACAATTTCCCAAATATTTATGTTCTGCTTCCCTTTTGATTATAAATTCCATCTTTAAATTGTCTCTCTCATCTTAAATTTTACTATAAGCAGTTAAGAGAAGTCATGCAGTACCCTGAGCACTTGGTTGCCTAGAGATTTCTTCCACCAAATATCCTAGTTGATTGCTCTTAAGTTCTGCCTTCCACAAAGTTATATTACATGGACACAGCTCAGTCAAGTTATTTGTCACTTTATAACAAGGATGAACCTTCCTCCAGTTTCCAAACCTTGTTTCTCATTTCTGTCTGAGACCTCACCACTGTCCATATTTCTACCAACATTCTTTTCATGGACACTAAAGTAATCTCTAAAAATACTGAGGCTTTTTCTAGTGCTCTCCTCTTTTTAGTCTCACTAGAATCACCCTTAATCATCCACTCACAGCAATACAAACTTTTTCCAACATTCACTTCAAAACTGTTCCATCCTCTACCCATTACTCAGTTCCAAAGATTCTTCTGCATTTTTAGGTATTTTTTATAGCAACACCCCACTCATCTGGTACCAATTTGTCTTAGTCCATTTGTGATACTATAATTCTGTGTTACAGAATACCATAAACTGGGCAATTTATAAAGAACATGAATTTATTTCTCACAGTTCTGGAGGCTGGGAAGTCTAAAATCAAGGTACTGGCAGGTTCAGTTATCTGGTGAGGGCTACTCTCTGCTGCCAATAATGTGTCTTGTTGCTGCATCTTCTGGAGGGTAGGGATGCTGTGTCCTCACATGGCCAAAGATGGAAGTACATGCATACCAAATGCTGTGTGGAACTTCTTTTGTAAGGGTCTTAATCCTATTCATGAGGGAGGAGCCCTTATGGCCTAATCGCCTCTTAATACTATCACATTGACAAAACCTGAATTTTGGAGGAAACACATTTAAATCATAGCAGACCCTAACTCCTTGCAGTTGGGTCTGAAATCTTGGGCAGACTTGGAAGACTGAAGGGGTGTATCTTCAGTGTCACCGTCTGAACTCAGGGTACCCACATTTCTTTCCCAGCTACTACTGATATGTCTTTCCCTCTTCTTGGCTAAAATTTTTGAGAGACATCTACAAAACCTTTCTTCATTGCCTTTCCTATTCATTCCTAAACCCACTGAAATTGAGTATCTGCCCATACTACTCCAGTGATATTCCCCATAGCTAACCAATGCTCACCTTGTCACTAAAACCAATGAACAGTGACATTCTCAGCTAATTTGTCAGAAATATTCACCACTCCATCCTTGAACCACTCTTATCTTTTGGTTTCTGTAATACCACATCTCCTGTTTCCTTCCTACCTCTGGTCACTACTTCTCAGCTTTCTTTATAAGTACCTCTTCCTTTATCTGCCCCATATGTTTTTATCTTTCCCAGTGACTCTGGGTGATTGCATGCATATTCCCAGTTCTATAGCTTAGCCTTACATTTTCTCCTTAGCTTCACTCAAATTCCCAATTCTATACCTTAGCCTTACACTTTCTCCTTAGCTTCACTCAAATATCAACATGACTACTTGAATTTAAGTTAGACTACAAGCTCCATGAGTCTTGGAATTTGTTTGCTGCTATATTCCCAGGACATAGCCCAGTGCCTGGCATAGCAGGTGCTCTGTAAATATTTATTGAGTGGGTGAATAAATGAATTAGCATATTATGTTTCATAGGCATCTCAAGCTCAATGTGTCCATAAATGAACTTGTTAATATACCTCTTAATATTAACTTGTTACTATACTTCCCCTGGAGTTCCTTGTCTCAATAAATGGTGCCACCATCCTCTCAGTTGCCCAAGCTAGAAAACTTGAGAGTTATTCTTGACTTCTTTCTCTCCCTCTCCTCTATACCCGATCCAACATCAAGACTTGTCAATTCTTACTTCCTAAAAAAATCTCTCAATTTCATCTATTTCTTTCCATTGCATAGGCAATGCATTAGTCCAGTCACTATTAGCCATTACTAGGACTACTCTATCAGCTTCCACATTGTTCTCCCTGCCTTATCCCTTGCCTCCCTACCCATTATTCACAGTACAGCCAAAGTGATGCTTCCAAATACAAAGCTTATCATGTCACACACGAACCTTTACAAACTTTCTTCTACCCTTGAAATGACGCTTAGACTCATAATGTGGCTTACAAGACCCACCCTGATCTGGTCTCAGCTACCACTTTGTCCTCATTTTTAATCTTTTCTCTTACCTGCCTCTCTCAATTTATGTCCTAGTCCTACTGAATTTTCATTTCAGTTACTCAAACCCATCATACTCTCTCCACCTCTCACTCCAGGTCTTTGCATATATTATTTTCTCTTTCTCTCTGGAACACTCTGCACTGTGTAGTAATGAACAACTTTATCTTCCTCATTCCACTAACAAACTTAGTTCTGCATCCAAGTTTCCCTCTTCCCATCCAGTTATAGGCAAAGAGTCTCCCCTTTCTATACAAAGTCAGCATCTCTACATTTAATCTCAATCATACTTTCTTCTATTTACTCCAATATCTTGTTCCATCAACTTTCTCTTCTGTCCTATACCTTCAAGTTCTCCCTCTTTGGTGGTCCTTTTTCTCCTGCTTGTAAAGAATCTCGAGTTCCTCCAAATTTAAAAAGAAAAAAAAAAGTTATGTTGACTCTAGATCACCTCTCTGGCAACTGTATTAATTCTCTCTGTTCCTCTGAGCCGAGCTTCTTAAGAGATAACTATAGTACACTTATATTCCCTGTCTATATTTCCTCACCTTCAACTCACTCTTCAACTTACTGCTCCTTTGCTACTCCTCTGAAAGGATTTATGCAAAATCCACCAGTGACATCCATGTTGCCAAATCAAATAGACATTTCCCTATTGTGTCCCTGGAATCTTTCTTCTGCAGTTAACCTGTTGAGCTCTGATTTCTGGCAACTTTTATTAACTTGACTTTTATGCAGTTGTTTTCTTTCCATCAGCCCCCACATTCAAGTAATTATCAACTTCTGCCAAACTGATATTCAACATAATTTTTGAGCCTTTCCTTTTCCCTCCATACCTCCATACTTCCACTGCCTTGATTTAAGCTTTTACTATTTCTCAGTTGGATATTACAAAGGTCTCCTAACAGGTCTTCTTGCTTCTAGTCTTGCCACATTAAAAATGTATTTATTCTTCCACCACAATCAGAAATGTTATCTATTGGCCGGGTGGTGGCTCGTGCCTGTAATCCCACCACTTTGGGAGGCTGAGGTTGGTGGATTACTTGAGGTCAGGAGTTCTTGACCAGTCTGGCCAACATGGTGAAACCCCCATCTCTACTAAAAATACAAAATTTAGCCAGGCGTGGTAGCTTGTGCCTGTAATCCCAGCTACTTGGGAGCCTGAGGCAGGAGAATCGCTTGAATCCAGGAGATGGAGGTTGCAGTGAGCTGAGATCGTGTCACTGCACTCCATCCTGGGCGACAGAGTGAGATTCCATCTCAAAAAAAAAAAAAGAGAGAGAGAGAGAAATGTTATATATCATGACATCTGGCTTCATCACTCTCTTTCTTTAAAACCTCAAATATCTCTTCACTGCCTATATAATAAAGTTCAGGCTTCTTAGTGTGGCATACAAAGTCCCCTATGACCTAGCCTCTGCCTATCCTATAAGTGTCGAGCATCTTTTATTTCATACTATATCCTTAAATAAAACCAAATAGCTTGTAGACACATACACACAATACATACAATCTATGCTTTTCACCAATACTTTGATAATGCTGATTCCCCTGTCTACAATATTTTCCCCATCTTTCTTTGCTTCAGGGTCTCTCCTCTCCCATACTACCTTAAAAATGCCCCAGATATTATTATTTACCATTATATTGAAATTCCCTATTTAAATACCTTTCTACCACTAGAATGTAAGCTCTTTAAAAACAGGGATTTCATCCTCAGCAGCTAGTACAGTGCTTGAAGTGAACTGAGGCTCCAACTTCATAAGGAGGTCATTATTGAATAGCCAGTTCTCTGATAGCCATTTAGTTATTTCTAATCAGTGACTCTTGTAGTTGGGAGGAACCTTCTGGGTCATTCAGCCTTCCCTCACAGCCAAGATAACTCACAATTAAATATGGTAGACCATTCCAACCAACAGTTCTTATTTCAATACACATGGTGCCTTCCAATGACAGTAGAAA
The DNA here is from genome assembly GCF_028885655.2 of Pongo abelii. NCBI lineage: Eukaryota > Metazoa > Chordata > Mammalia > Primates > Hominidae > Pongo > Pongo abelii. The sequence continues at coordinate 21,073,178 of NC_072008.2, forward strand.
TTAATATCATCAGTTTCTTAGGAAGCAATTTAGTGACATGTACTAATATTTACATGAGTTTATATTTGTATTGTATTTTTACATTTTTATTCCTTAAATGTTTATGTTTTTATTCTTAGCAATGTCTGTCTCAGAAATCTCTTGTCAGAAAACTATCCAAAAATATGGGGAAAAATTATTACATAGTAATGGTCATCAGAAAAATACTCATATAATAAGGAAAATTAGAAATAGACAACAGCAGGGGAGTTATTAAGTAAATTATGATGCATTCATAAAATAGAAATTGAAGAGTGGAGCAAGATGGCCAAATAGAAGGTTCTACCAAGTGTCGCCCATGCAAGAACACCAAATTTAACAACTATCTACATGAAAAAGTACCTTCATAAGAACCAAAAATCAGGTGAGCACTCACAGTGCCTAGATTTAACTTTATATCACTGAAAGAGGCACTGAAGAGGATAGGAAAGACAGCCTTGAATCACTGATTTCACCTGTCCCCCATCCCCTGGCCCCATCCCCTGGCAGTAGCTGTGTGGCATGGAGAAAGAATATTTGCGCTTGGGAGAAGCAGAGGGCAGTAATTGTAAGACTTTGCATTGAACTCAGTGCTACCCTGTCACAACTAAAAGTAAAACCATGCTAAACTCAGATGATGCCTGCCCATGGAGGGAGCATATAGACTAGCCCAAACTAGAGTGGAATCACACATCCCAGCAGTCAGAACTTGAGTTCCAGCAAGACTTCCCACTATGGGACGAAGTGTTCTTAAATGTGAAAGGCAGTCTAGGCCACAAGGACTGCAACTCCTAGGTGAGTCTGAGTGCTGAGCTGAGCTCGGAACCACTGGAATTGAGGGGCATATAACCTACTGAGACACCAGCTGGGGAGGATAAGGGAGTGCATGTACCACCCCTCCCCAACCCCAGGCTGCATAGCTTGTGACTCAGAAAGAAACCCCTTCCTTCCACTTGATGAGAGGAGAGAGAAGAGAGGATTTTGTCTTGTATCTTGAATGCCAGCTCAGCCACAGTAGGATAGAGCATTAGTAAAAGACATGAGGTCCCCATTCCAGGTCCCAGCTCCTGGACAACATTCCCAGACACATCCTGGGCCAGAAGGGAACCCACTATCTTGAAAGGAAGGACCCAGTTGTGGCAGGACCAATCATCTGCTGACTAAAGAGATGTCTGGCCTTGAATAACCACCAGCAATACCCAGGTAGTACGCCATGAGCCTTGGGTGAGACTCTGCGATGTGCTGAGTTCAGGTGAGACCCAGCACATTCCCAGGTGTGGTGGCTATGGTGAGATACTCCTTCTGCATGAGAAAAGCAGAGGGAAAAGTAACGGAAACATTTCTTGCACCTTAGGTACCAACTTGACTTACAGTGAGGTAGAGTACTGAGCAAGATCTTGGGGTTCCCAATTCTAGGCCTTGGCACCTGAACAGAATTTCTGGACCTGCCCTGGGCCAGAGGGTAGCCCACTGCCCTGAAGGGTGAGGCCCGGGCCTGGCAGCATTCACCACAAACTGATTGAAGAGCCCTTGGGCCTCAAGTTAACATCAGCAGTAGCCTGGCAGTACTTCCTGTGGGCCTGTGGTGCTGGTGGTGGTGGTGGTGGCCATGGGTTGAGATTCCTCTGTTTGTAAAAAGGGGAGAGAATAGTTGGAAGGACTGTGTCTCATGGTTTGAGTGCCATGTCAGCCACAGTAGAATAGAACACCAGGTAGATTTCTAAGGTTTTTTATTCCAGCTCCACCCAGGGCCTGAGGGAACTTGCTGCCTGAAAGGGAAGGACACAATTATGGCTGGCTTCACAATCTACTAATAGTAGATTCTTAAGGGCCTTGAGTGAATATAGGTGATAGGCAGGTAGTGGTTGAAGCAGGCCTTGGGTGGGACCTAATGCTGTGGTGCCTTCAGGTCTAACCCAGTGCAGTCCCAGTCTTGTTGTTATCTCCCCCTCCTTCCAGCTCCAGGCAGCTTAGCACAGAGAGAGACTCTGTATGTTTGGAAGAAAGTAAGGGAAGGGAACAAGAGTCTCTCCCTGGTAATCCAGGTAAATCTTCTGGATCTTATCCAAGACCATCAAGGTGGTCCCTCTATGAGTCTGCAAGAAGCACAGTATTACTGGACTAGTGGTGCTCCTTAATGCAGATACAGCTTAGATCACAATACCAAAGTCCTTTTGAATATCTGGAAAGCCTTCCCAAGAAGGATGGGTACAAATAAGCCCAGACTGCAAAGAATAAAATAAATACCTAACTCTTCAATTCACAGACATCGAAGAACATCCATATCCATCAAGGTCATTCAGGAAAACATGACATCACTAAATGAACTAAATAGAGCACCAGGGACCAATCCTGGAGAAACAGAGATATATGACCTTTCAGACAAAGAATTCAAAATACCTGTTTTGATGAAACTCAAAGAAATCCAAGACAATGCAAAGAAGGAATTCAGAATTCAGATAAATTTAACAAAGAGTTTGAAATAATTAAAAAGAATCAAACAGAAATTTCAGAGTAGAAAAATGCAATAATGAAGAATGCATCAAAGTCTTCTATCAGATAAATTTAACAAAGAGTTTGAAAGAATTAAGAAGAATCAAACAGAAATTTCAGAGTAGAAAAATGCAATAATGAAGAATGCATCAGAGTCTTCTAATAGCAGAATTCATCAAGCAGAAGAAAGAAATAGCATGAAGATAGGCCATTTGAAAATATACAGTCAGAGGAGGCAAAAGTAAAAAGAATTAAAAAAAAGGCTTGCCAACAAAGTCTAGCAAATAGTCTCAAAAGGGCAAATCTAAGAGTTATTGGCCTTAAAGAGGAGGTAGAGAAAGATATAGGAGTAGAAAGTTTATTCAAAGTAATAATGAGAACTTTCCAAACCTAGGAAACATATTGATATCCAAGTACAGGAAGGTTATAGAACAGCAAGCAGATTTAACCCAAAGAAGACTACCTCAAGGCATTTAATAATCAAACTTTCAAAGGTCAAGGATAAAGAAAGGATCCTAAAAGCAGTAAGAGAAAAGAAACAAATAACATACAAAGAGTTCCACTACCTCTGGCAGCAGACTCTTCAGCAGAATCCTTACCAACCAGGGGAGAGTGGTACGGAATATTTAAAGTGCTGAAGGGAAAAAAAGCCTATTACCCTATAATAGTATATCCAGTGAACATATCCTTCAAACATAAAGGAGAAATAGAGACTTCCCCAGACAACTAAAAGCAAAAGGGAGTACTTCAATCAGAAAGAAAAGTATGTTAATGAGCAATAAGAATTCATCTGAAGGTATACAACCCACTGGTAATACTAAGTACACAGAAAAACACAGAATATTATGGCATTGTAACTGTGGTGTGTAAACTACTCTTATCTTAAGTAGAAACACTGAAAGATGAACCAATCAAAAATAACTACAATAAATATTTAAGACATAGACAGTACAATAAGATGTAAAGAGAAACAACAAAATACTAAAAAGCAGAGGGAGAAAGTTAGAGTGTGGAGTTTTCATTGGTTTTCTTTTTGCTTATTTGTTTATGCAGTGTTATTATTAGCTTAAAATAATGGATGATAAGATAGTATTTGCAAGCTTCATGGTAACCACAAATCAAAAAACACAGAACAGATACACAGGAAACAAAAAGGAAGTAATTAAATCATACCACCAGAGAAAGTTACCTTCAATAAAATGAAGACAGAAAGGAAGGAAAGAAGGAAGAGAAGAGCACAAAACAACCAGAATACAAATAACAAAATGGCAGGAGTAAGTCCTTACTTATCAGCAATAACATTGAACATAAATAGACAAAACTCTCCAATTAAAAGACAGAGTGGCTGACCCAATGATCTATTGCCTACAAGAAAACCACTTCACCTAGAAAGACACAGACTGAAAATAAAGAGATAGAAAAAGATATTCCATGCCAATGGAAATTAAATAAAAGCGAAGAAGAGTTTGGAAGTTCCTTAAAAAACTAAAAATAGAGCTACCATATTATCCATCAATCTCACTGCTGGATATATACCCAAAAGAAAGGAAATCAGTATATCAAAGAGATATCTGCACTCCCATGTTTATTGAGGCACTATTCACAATAGCCAAGATTTGGAAGCAATCTAAGTGTGCATCAACAGATGAATGGATAAATAAAATGTACGTATACACAATGGGTACTATTCAGCCATAAAATAGAATGAGATCCTGTCATCTGCAAAAACTTGGATGGAACTGGAGGTCATAATGTTAAGTGAAATAAGCCAAGCACAGAAAGACAAATTTCACATGTTCTCTCTTATATGTGGGAGCTAAAAATTAAAGTGACCTCATGGAGATAGAGAGTAGAATGATGATTCCCAAAGGCTGGGAAGGGTAGTGGAAGGGGAGTGTGGATAGTTCATGTGTACAAAAAAGTAGATAGAATGAATAAGACCTACTATTTACAACCACAAGAGGGTAACTATAATCAATAATAATTCAGTTGTACATTTAAAAATAACCAAAAGACTATGTAATTTAATTGAGGTGATGGATACCCATTTACCCTGATGTGATTATTATGCATTGCATGCCTGTGTCAAAATATCTCATGCTCATGTAACCCAGAAATATATATATATATATATACACATCTATAAAACACATATATATACACACACACATCTACTATGTACTAACAAAAATTAAAAACAAAAAAGTTTAAAAAGTATAATAGAAGTTAAATTTTGTCATTTTAAATGAAAAGTCACAATACAAAATCATCTATTCTATATAATGTTAATTATACAAAAAATGTTTAGAAAAAAAATCACTGAGAAGAAATGGTTGTTGATTATGGATGCTGTATATTCTCATTTTACTTTCTAAATTTTTCTAGTAAGCATGGATGATTTTTATAATAAGAAAAATTATGGTTTTTGTTTTGCTTTGTTATTTGTTTTAAGTTCTGTTATTATTGTTGTTTTAAGGAACTATTACCCTTGTCTTAAGGAGTAAAAAAAAAAGATAAACTCAGTTTTTACTAAAAGTTGAGACTAGGCTACAAATATAGATGAAACTAGTGAGGCCTCTACCAGGACACGTAGATGTAGAAAATACTCAGAAGAGCAGGAACTGGTTTATTTAATAACCTCATTCTCCTCACGTGCTTCCAGCACCTCACCTGTGTTTCCATGATTTCTCTCTTAAGCATAGCCCAGCACACCCAATATAGTCCATCTCTTAAGCCCAGTGCAGTTTGTGTGTTCCATTCCTTATTCCCTTTTTGCCCATGCCTTTGTCACTCTTGTCTCACAGCAATTCAGAGTACCCCAGCTCTATGCCTTCTTCCTCAAACTTTATTTTACAAATGGGAACACTGAGGTACTTGGAATTCAAGTGACACTGTCAAGGTTTCACAATGAATTAGTAACACACCTAGGAATAGAACTCAGGCCTTATGGCTCCCATGACCACATATTCTAGTGTTCTCCAACTCAGTTTGCTAAAGGGACAGCTTCTTTCTTAAGCTTTTCAGAATAAGAGCCCTTAATTCAAAGCAAGTTTTTTTTAAAAAAAGAAGAAGAACGGTAGAATCTCCAGGAACCAATGAAAACAGAAACTTGTTTAGGGACTTTGAGAACTACTTGCACCCTGAAGTTATTCCCAGAGGACAGGTTGGAGAAACAAACAAGAGTCAATTACTATTTTGACTCCAATTATGTGGTTAAAAAAATAATAATAATAGAAACCATTCCCGCCTTTCATCCCTTGAATACTGTTGACTAAGGGAGGAGCTGATTAGAGCTGTTAGTCTGAAATGCTGAGCAGCTCTGGGCAAGAACCGTGCATTCCAAGCTGACGCTGTCCCTCCAGGAAAAACAGGGTGAAAACAGTCATTGATCACACATTCCATACTCTTTGCTTCCTCCTGACAAACAGAGTATGTTTACTAAGATTGCTATAAAAGGTATTTATCTAATTAGAGACTGTTTCCCCCTTTTATTAGTAAGCAATTAGAGCACACTTTAGTACATTAAGGAGGTTTTGTGAATCCAACTGCAAGCATATAAATTCTGTTATTGTGTAATTGTATATTGGGCATAAAACCACAGATTTTCTTCTACTTTGGCTTGACCATTTTTTAAAAGAAATCTAGGGTTTTCAAAGCTAATGCTTATGTAGTGAGTGTTTTTTAAAAACCTAGGGTAATACATATAATTTAGCCATTCTTTGGTTTTAAATCCAAACCAGAAAATGACACAAATTCCATACAAACATATATCAACTATTTATTCTGTCCTTCTTCATCTCAAAGCCTGGAGATAATTCTTTTGTTAAGTACAATGGTAGCATAGTATCACTCTTTAGCATAGAAACCATAAAGTTTATCTAGCCAAATAATTCCACAAACCCCTGATTTAAACCTCTGTAGCTCATGTGCATATGACTGAATTCATCTTAATTACATTATGGCCAGGCGTGGTGGCTCACCCCTGTAATCCCACCACTTTGGGAGGCCGAGGTGGACAGATCACCAGGTCAGGAGTTCGAGACCAGCCTAACCAACATGGAGAAACCCCATTGCTACTAAAAAAAATACAAAAAATTAGCCGGGCATGGTGGCACATGCCTGTAATCCCAGCTACTCGAGAGGCTGAGGCAGGAGAATCACTTGAACTCGAGAGGCAGAGGTTGTGGTGAGCCAAGATCATGCCATTGCACTGCAGCCTGGGCAACAAGAGTGAAATTCATTCCCAAAATAAATAAATAAATAAATAAATAAATAACGCTATGTTTGCAAGACAGGAGTGGGGAAGAAATGGAAAGATCATATCACTTTGACTATCAGCTTATTAGGTTAAATATATCAGGTTAGGTAGAGCCATATGACATTACTAATATTTGACAATTTCTTACTTACAAACACGGTAATTTCCTACGGTTCAATTTCTGTATATGTTGCACCAAGTTTTCACAAGGACATCATAAATACCAAAATAAAAACCATTGACTCACACTCTTAATAAACAACTTTTTCACTTATAAAAGTATCCAAAGACTTTGTAAATTACATTGGTAACATATTTTACTACTAGATGCCCTTGAGATCTTAGGCAAAACACTAGGCTTTTGGGACTCTGCTTCCTTCTCTGACAGATGAGAGGGTTGAACTAGAACTAAAAAAAAAAAAATTAAATTTCCATAAAAGGCATCACTAATCACAACTAGGACACAGTGTAGATAACAATGCTATTATGTTAAGGAAGCTGAGATCTATGTCATTATGGAAATATTTCATAGTATTGCATTTTTATATGCTCTAAGAAACCTTTAAATGCGCTGAATTAGACAATGAAGAACTGATTTACTAATTGACTGTATGATAATAAAAATTAATAATACTAATGAGAACAACTAACATTTATTGACTACAAAATATGAGTTACACACAAATATGATCTGGCTCTGTGTCCCCACCCAAATCTTATCTCGAATTGTAATCCCCCATAACAGGGGAGCGACCAAGTGAAAGGTGATTGGATCATGGGTCCGTTTTCCCCATGCTGTTCCTGTGACAGTGAACTCTCACAAGATCTGGTTGTTTGATAAGTGTGGGACTCTTCAGCCTTTGAGCACTCTTCTCTCTCCTGCCGCCTTGTGAAGAAGGTGCCTGCTTCCCCTTTTGCCATGATGGTAAGTTTCCTGAGGCCTATTCATCCATGCAGAACTGTGAGTCAATTAAACCTCTTTCCTTTATGAATTACCCAGTCTTGGGTAGTATGTTTATAGCAGTGTGAGAATGGACTAATACAACACTTAAGCACCTATTACATATTATCTCATTTGATTCTTATACCATACACACGAGCAGCGATGTGCTGGTAAATGCTTGACAAACAACTATCTCAGAGGACAAACAGCCCAGATTTGTAGTGTTTGCTGATTTCTACAGTGTAAATATTTTCACCTTGGCTGAATTCCAGCTACCATCCTGACTTCACAAACACAGCAGGGCTAGGAAGAGACACCTGGTAGCATACTATTATATAGTATTTCCACCATACAAGTACAGTAGACATAAGTAACTTCAAGAACACAGATAATAATAAAATTTAGTAAAATAATTAGAAAGTGATGGGTTCTGAGTATTATTTTTGTTTTAACATAAAAGCATAATTTATATAATTTAATTTATAATAAAGGCTGTGTATAAAAACTAGTTCACAAAATTTTTGAACATTTAAGAGTTCTTATGAATCGAGGGCACCACTATATGGGAGGTTGACTTTACTAACCAGTTTCATTGAAAATAGGGAATAGTGGTTGGGCGCAGTGGCACATGCCTGTAATCCCAGAATTTTGGGAGGCCAAGGTGGGTGAATCACTAGAGGTCAGGAGTTCGAGACCAGCCTGACCAACATGGTGAAACCCCATCTCTACTAAAAATACAAAAAAAAAAAATTAGCCAGGCGTGGTGGCACACGCCTGTAGCTACTTGGGAGGCTGAGGCAGGAGAATCGCTTGAACCCAGGAGGCAGAGGTTGCAGTGAGCCAAGATCGCACCACTGCACTCCAACTTGGGCAACAAGAGCAAAACTCCTTTTTATTTTCAGCTCCCCTGACCTGAAGGCCTGAGACTGGGCTTGGCTATCTAAGACCCCTCACTATCCACCTTGGCAGTGTATTGGTCCACAGGAGACAATAGTCCTTCCCTACCTTACAATGGAAACGCCATTGTAATTCATAGTAAGGAGTTAATAAAGACTTAACAGGTCTTTCTCCCAGAAGTATTTACATTTCAAAAACTACCTCTGAGCCTTCCTTGTCTCCCTTGCACCCCTCCTCACTGTTTGCTGCCCAGTAAAATGAGGCATTTGAACAGTCATGTATCAGATGGGGACATGCTCTTGGAAATGCATTGTCAGGTGATTTTGTTATTGTGCAAACATCATAGAGTGTACTTATACAAACCTAGATGATACACCCTACTACACACCTAAGCTATATGGTATAGCCCATTGCTACTAGGCTACAAACCTGTACAACATGTTACTATTTACACCAGCATCACCACAAACACGTGAGTAATGTGTTGCACTGAGATATTACAAAGTCTAGTATGTCACTTAGGCACTAGGAATTTTCAGCTCCATTATAATCTTATGAGATCAACATTGATTGAAACATTCTTATGCGGTGCATGACTGTAAATGATTTCTAAGTCCACTCCAAGCACTGAAGTTGTCTGACCTGCGGATTCTGAAAAATGCTAATGCCTTAGGTCAAAAAAAAGCTTGCCTGGGCCTGGGAGTTATGCTGAGGCAAGAGATACCTTCTGGCAGTGAAAGTGTCTTCTTACCTCCATTCACATTTTTCCTCAAACTACAGTTGTATTTATTCTCTTTTCCTCTATGTTCATTTATAATCCCACTGATACTACTCTCACAGTTTGGGTTGTTAAAACTGGGATCCTGAAAACACCTGACAGAATATGTAAAAGATGGTGTTTGTCTCTGTGTCCATCAACACACCGAAAATAAACCATGATTTTCAACAATGTGATTCTTTAGAAACCCTCAGCACAGAGTTCTTTCAGAGCAACACTGAAAACTTAAGTATTTCCCCAGGATAACAACAATAGCTGCAATTTATTAAGCAACTCTTATATGACAGGCATGCCTACTTGACTTTTTACAATAGTCCCTCCAACCCTTATCTGCAGGAGATATGTTACAAGGCCCCCAGTGGATGCTTGAAACTTCAGATAGTATCAAACCCTACATAGACTATGTTTTTTCCTATACATACATACTTATGATAAAGTTTAACTTAAAAATTAGACACAGTGAGAGATAAACAACAACAACTAATAATAAAATAGAACAATTATAACAGTATTCCAGCATAACTGCTCTTGTGCTTTGGTGCCATTATTAAGTAAAATAAAGGATACAAGAACACAAGCGCTTTTATGCCACAACAGTCTGATAACTGAGATGGCTACTAAATCCCTGGATGATTCACATCCTGTGCCAGTTGGAGCTGAGCAGCATAAAATTTCATCACACTACTTAGAATAGCTCACAATGTAAAACTTATACATTGTTTACTTCTGGAATTTTCCATTTAATATTTTCATACCATGGTTGACTGTGGGTAATTGAAACCGCAAAAGTGAAACCATGGATAAGGGTGGGACTACTGTATAAGTCTTATCTAATTTATCCTAATTCGAATGCCATCTCCATTCTACAAATGTCAAATGAGCTCAGAAAGTCCTGATAATTTGCACTGATTCTTATGGCTAATACTTTGGATCCAGGATTAGAATAAGACTTCATCAATTGCTACAGTACATCTATTCAGCACTCTGCCATTAATTTTTAAATTATATTCCAAGGAATCCTAAATGTCCTTTCAAGATATTCAAGGCTGTTAAGAGGATTGAGGGTGGGTGGGGGAAGAGAGGAGGGGGAAAGACCGCAAGGTAGCCTCAGTCCCTGTTCATGTCTTGTCTGTCGTGCTCACCTGCCAAATGTAAGCCCAGCATACACTCTTTTAGCTATTTTATGTACTGCATTAGGATTCCACATACTATTTCTCAGCTTAAAAAAAAAAAGGTTCAAAAACCATTGAACATACAGTGTGCTTTCTCCAATGTCCTACTGAAACCATCCCAGCTTTTGTCTATTTATAACTAATTGACATTTACATATGTTAATTGATCCTACCACTGAAGAATGATTAATAAAAAACAAATCATTGTACATCTTTACCTACATCATCCTTAGTTACAGACTTGGAAATGCTCTGGTGGAAATTGATTATTCAGAGGCATGTGAGGCCGATCCATCAGAAAAGGAAAGAAGGTGCCTGGGATATTGCCGCTTGCTTTCTCTCAAAAAATAAATTAGGTTTAGACAAGATGATCATTTGATGTGTGATGGCCCTTGGATGAACAAAATATATTCATTTAACTTCCTTCCAAAAAGATCATTTTCTCAATCAGAGGTAATAGGATTGACTTTCAAAGTAGGGCTTGTTTACTCTTTTTCTCATTTATTAACCAACTACAGGATTTATGGCCTCATATTTTTTCTATTAGGTATAACTGCCTGAAAGCCTAAACAGAGATAAGTTTCAGTTTGTTTTTTTACTTCCTACAGTATTCTTTTTAAAAAAGTGAAGATACTCCTCCAAAGATTTCTTACTTTGCTTATGGCATTCTTTGAGTTTCACCTGTGTGGGGTGGGATGGGTCGGTATGCACATGCATATTCACATATAGGCCAAGAGGTGCCTGCGTATAATAGGATCTCCATGTATTTTGCACCAACATTTTGGAACAATGAACATTATGATGGCTTCAGGACATGCTACCCCAAAATGTTACCTTGGCATATCGAATGTTTAAGCTAAAGAAATTTGAGAAAACCACAGAAGCAGGAAGGTCTCTCTGACCTTTCCCCTTTCTTCCCCCACTGAAGCAAGTCATAAAACCTAGGAAGGATTTTCAGACCTTCCCTGAAGCAAGTCATAAGATCCTCAGGTGAGAGGTGCCTTTCCTATACCATGAAGGAAAGGAGCATTCTTATCTCTGAAGACACAGGCACACAGAGAAGAAAGAATCTGAGCAAACATGTCTTGCTTAGTTTACTACCATTAGATCACACCCCTTTTGTGCTCTCACATTTCTTCATGACTCTTCTCTCTTCATCAAACCTATTATAAAAAAAATTAAAGTTACCTGTTTTTTGGGGTCTTTATTTCCTTATGAAGGCCCCCCTGCTACATAAAACTTATATTAAATATATTTGTATGGCTTTTCTCTTGTTAATCTTTTGTTACAGTGGCCTCAGCAACAAACCTAGGGTGGGTAGAGGAATATTTTTCTTCCCCCTACAAACATTAGTTACTTGGTGCAAGAGGCAGCTGCCCTTGGGTAACCTACTTGTTCAGTCCATTCACCAAACAGCAATCAACAATAATAACCAAATATCTTTTATGCGTAGACAGAGAGGGAAATCAGAGATATTCAGACAGGAGATAAATGACTGCTTGACAAATAAATTGTAAAGCAGATTCCAGCAAAGACTGTAAAATCGGAGTTTTAGAAATGTACAGGCCATTTCTTCTTGGAATTCTGTGCTTGTAACCATAAGATTTGGATCCTACCCTCTAGGACTCTGTGATCCAGAGGGAAGATGAGGCATTTAGCTCATGATGATGATTGAATGTCTCTGTTTGCCAAAAATGACTCTGATTCTTGTATGCAGAAATAAATCTTTATCTAGAGTAGAAAGTTGCCAAGGGTGAGAGGCATGCTGTGACATGCTTGGTCAGAAAATGAAGCTGAAAAAATATACTCTAGGAGAGAGGATATAGTTTTATGTTCCTGGGTGAAATGGCATGTTGTTTATAGTAAAGTGGGTATTTTTTTGGTCATTTCAATAAGTTTTCCAGGGAAAGAGGGAAGGAAATTGATGATGCCCTGGGGAGGTAAGGAAGATTGACTAGGAAAGGGCATCAACCCCTCCAACGCCTGGGAAAATTACAGCAGGGATCTTTCTAAGAGTCAGCCTAGCAATACCACCTGCACCCAAGGAATCTGCAGGCACAGCACCCAGAAGAGAGTGATATCAGAGAACTGACGGGCCATTAAGATAAGAAAGACATTATTTCCTGTGAATTGCACTTTTGCATATGATATGTTTTCTAAGATGTATCAAATCTGACGGCAAATGTGGGGCAGTAGGCCCACTGCTACACTTTCCCATGTGCAGGAGTAGGAGACACTCAATACTAAATGATAAATAATACTCCCCCAAAATAACCAAAATAACCAGAACTTTCTGTCACTTATCTCTTCAATAGAAGGCTTACTAAGTGTTTCAGTCTGTTTTGTGCAGTTATAACGAAATACCCAAGACTGAGTTATTTATAAAAAGCAGATTTATTTCTTACAGTTCTGGAGGCTGGGAAGTCCAGGGTTGAGAGGCCTGCATCTGACAAGGCTCTTCTTGTTGTCAAGAAGAGCATGTTACAAATGTTAGTTACTTGGTGCAAGAGGAAGCTGCCCTTGGGTAACCTACTTGTTCAATCCATTCACCGAATAGCAATCAACAATAATAACCCACGGCAGAAGGGCAAGAGAAGGTGTGTATGAGAGAGCAAGAGAGAGCTGAACTCATTTTTGTAACAACGCACTCTTGTGATAACTAACTCAGTCCTGTGATAATGACATTAACCATTCATGAGGGCAGAACCCTAGTAACCTAATTACCTCTTACAAGGCCCCACCTGCCAACACTGTTGCATTGGGGATTAAGTCTCCAACACAAGAACTTTGGGGGACACATTCAAACCATAGCACTAAGCAATTGAAAAAAACAATAGTTACAAATGCCAATGGTTCAGTAACTTGTTGAAGGTCACACAGCTAGGTGGAGGTGCCACCATTAAATCTACATATTTCTGGATTCAAACCCAACATTCTTTGTACTTTTTCTCACCACCTCTCAAACAGGAAGGTAGGAAGATAGAGCAAAGTTTGTGGTGATGCCCAAATTCATAGTAGAAACAAAATTATGTTATGGGATTTCCTTCCTTTTGCTACTACAAGTGTTTTTTTTAATGTTCTAAGAAGGCATTCATTCACTTAGCCCGGGGACGGAAAAATAAGTCCTGTTCTTTGATCTATGAAAAGTATTAATTTATTACAAAATAAGATCAATAAGCAGAACTTACAATGAATATTTGACTTTTTAGGTAATTATTATTTGCTTAACCCTGGATAGAGAATCAATTTTTCCCCCCAGGGGAAAGTGGAGAAAACCAAATTTAATTAAGAACCAATAGCAACATAATTTAGTGTGGTTTCTGTTACACTATAAAAGACCCAAATTGCCCACTTTTTAATTTAAGTGTAGAGAACAGAATATTTTATTTGTAAGAACAAACAATACTAAATAGTTCCTTGTGAAGGCTGGACGACTATAAGTTATAGTAGGACAAATATTTGAAGGGCAGAGCTATCTATGAGACCCTCTATCTGACAAGCTCTCAGTGGGTTATGCTCTGCCATTAGCTTTGGATTATTTAGCTGCATGAACTTGGGCAAACTATAAAAGTTGGAAACTAAAGAAAACAGAGGCTTTCTACTCTGAGAGCTTCATGTTATAGATGAGGAAATGAAGTCCCACCCATAGTAAACAACTTGCTGACCATCAAATAAATGGTGGAGAACTAGTACTGTCCTGTGCCTCACTCACTTAACTTCTTGGTGCCTCAGCTTCCTACTCTGTAAAAAGAAGAAATTTAAATAGGAAATTCTTGATACCATGGAAGAAACACATGACTTGGAGATTGATATCCTGGGTTTGAGAGCCCTTCTCTAGTACCTGTCCATTGGTCTCAGGACAGTCCTGAGGCCTGAGGTCTTATTAATATCAGATTTCACAATATGATCACCTCTTATTAGTCACAATTTCCACAAATTTTACATTTGTAATTAAAAGTTTTGTTCAAGCCATAACACAGGGTGTTGAGAAAAACTAATAAGGCAAAGAGAAATATTTAGAAAACTGTTAAATGCTTCAGAAGATCAAAGGAATTATGATAATGGTGATGATGATAATGATGATGATTAATTCTCTCTTACTCTCAAATTCTAGTTGGAAAGAAGAGTTTGCATTTGGAAGAAGTGGAAGAGGTTATATTGATAGAATGAGGTTCATATCATAAAAACGTGTAAATGATGAGATGTGAATTTAGATGGTTTTTTGAAAATAAGGGAGCAATTGGCAGGATTGCTAAATAAAATACAGAATACTCAGTTAAATTTGAATTTCAGATAAACAAAAGATAATTTATTAGTACAAATATATTCCAAATATTACTTGGAATGTACTTATAGCAATAAATTATTTGTTGTTTATCTGAAATTCAAATTTACATGGGTATCTTCTATTTTTATTCACTAAATCTAAAACCCTAATAATTAGATAATATCTTAATGTTGTTAATGCTGCTATAACAAAATACCTTAGACTGGGTAATTTATAAACAGCATGCATTTATTGCTCACAGTTCTGGAGGCTGGGAAGTCCAAGATCAAGGGACCAGCAGGTTCAGTGTCTGGTGAGGGTCTTGTTTCTGATTCCAAGATGGCATCTCTTGCTGTGTCTTCACATGGCAAAAGGGGTAAATAGCTGCATTGCACCTCTTTTATAAGAATGCTAATCCTCTGCCTTTATGATTTAATCATCATCTATCACATTGGTTATTAAGTTTTAATATGTGAATTTGGGGAGGACACAACCAGACCGTAGCAGGGGAGTTCTGTGAAGAGTAGCAAGTGATGTTTAAAAGCAATAATTCAGAGCAATTCACCAGTCACTATTCTAGGAGTATTGGGGTAGGGAAGGAGTGGAAGTAAGAAAATTGTCCCAGTTTGGGTTCCCCTAAAAGCAGAGCCTAAGAAAGAATTCAAAGGCGGTAATTTATACAAGACATGAGGCCAGGAAACTTTATAAGCAAAGGAGGAAAGTGAAAGCCATTATGAGGGTGCATTGTGTAGGTCTTTGCTGTAGGCAGTGGGGGCAGGATTCCACTGGTTTTACTAAAAAGCCTACACAATGCCTCCTAGGAGGGGGACTAGGGCTTTTGTTCTTCAGCTCCCAGCCTTCCACTGATTAAGATTTTCCTTTGAGAGGTGAAGGGGATCAAAATATGCCACTTCCAAGTATGCCACTTTGACATAAGAGTTTTTTTTTTTCTTTAGCTGAAGGCAAATATAAAACAGCAGATTCAGAAAAGCACTCTCTACTCCCCCAACCTATTTACCTTAAAGCAGGGAATAAATTTCCCTTTTGAAGGTGTTCCCCCTCCCTTCTCTCCTACCAGGAAGGGCAGAAAGACTGTTAATCACCAAGTCAACTCTAGACTCTAACCAACCCAGAAACAACACCAAGAGGAGAGGAATCTGCATAACAAACCTTACTAAACAATTCTTATCTTCCATTAGTTTCCCCCATGTATTTAACTTCCCAGAATTTACCACGCCTAGATGCATACAATCATTTTCTTTTGTCTTGTCACTGATTCACAAATTTATTCCCCTTTGTTAAAATGGTTTAGAATCCCCTGGGTCTGACTGCCTCTTTGTGGTTTTCACTTCCCTTTCTGTGAGACTCCTATGCCGCGTAAAAATATTAACATCAAAAAAAAATTTGTGGTAGGAAAGTAGATCTTTAGGACTTGAGTGAGGAAAAGTTTGCAAGTCTGGACAGAAGGGAAAAGTGCTCCTGAGAGACTAGCTTTGGGTAGGGGACGTGGAAGAAAAGAATAGCTTTTTTTAAATTTCTTCTACTCTTAAAAAGCTTTTCTCTCTTCATCCAAGCTGACCAGCACAATTGGGATACCCTCGCTGTCCCTCTCCAGCTCTAGCTCTCTCCTTATAAAGCCTCAAGATTATGTCAATTGGTCAGAGCCAGTCAGGGATTTTGTGTGAATGCCAAAGGAACTGCAGGAGCCAGAGAATAATAAAACTGTGTAGAGTCAGCCTGGCTTCCAGCTTGTTCTAACTGGCCCTGAGTCTTTGGAGGCAGCCTGCAGAGGCTGCAAGTGAGATTCCTTAACAGTGTTCTAGAAGCAGCTGATGCAGATAGGGCGGCCAACTAGATGCAGCCAAGAATAACTTCTTCCATTGAGATACAAGACCGTAAAGAAAATTGACACACTCCAAGCAGATCTTAGGAAGGAATGCATTGAGACAGGACAGAAGGTGGATGTGGACCCTGGACTGAAGGGTGAGGAAGCTGAGAACCCTGTATGGGGTTGCTGAGCACCAGGACTCAATCCTGGTCCCAAGCAACTCCTGGGGAAGGAGTGAGTTACATAGACATGGAGTGGCCCACTCTTGCCATGCTCCATCAGAATCCTAGCTGCAGGAGACCCCATGATCCCATGAACATTTGAGTCAGCAGGGAGAGCTGCTTGGAGAGATGTCAGGGACAGGAATCCAGCCTCCACAGAATCCACAGGGTTTGATTTGAGAATGGCTGGAACATATCCAGGGATGCCCATCCCTCAAGTCTTGCCATGATCCTCTAGGTGACTTTGTCCTTTGTTGACTGTCAGACTTTGACAGAACAGGGCTTTCTTGCCCATGAGACAGGGCCAGTCTGATCTGAGCACTGCCCTGTCTGCTGGCCTCTACCAGGGCCCCTGCCTCATTTCACCCACTTGCAGCACAGCTTCAGATGCCAAATTAGAGTGTTTCCCAGAGGCCATTGCCATAGCTCTTTTGCTGACAGACCCTACCTGTCAGAGAGCTTTCGAAGATGACTCCTAACAGTGCACACCTGCCTGAGGCCTCCCTCACCACTTTACTGGCATGCACTCACCTGCAATCTATCCTTACCACTTTGCCAGTGTGTGCACATGTGTGGACTTCACTGTACTGACACCGCTGGTGCATGTGCACATGTGGACCTCACCGCCACTATCTTGCCCCTGCTGGCACACAATACATAAACCCGGCTGCACCACGGTACTGCTGCTGCCTCATGCACATGTGCAAACCATGTTGCCCTGCTGCTGCTGGTGCATATGTGCCCACAGACCCCAACACATTGCTGCCCTGCTGCTGCTGATGCACATGCATTAACACAGACCCTGCTGCCACCACTCTGATGAAGCACTTTTTCTGGTACCTCCCAGTGGAGTGTTGTTGCTAGTGGACCAGGAACACAATGGACCCACCAGTGCAGCAAATGTTTAACCTCAAGAGACCAGAAACAAAGACATGGGCCGCCTGGTCCTAGCCCTCCAGGATTAAAGTATGCAGCCTAAGAGTGCTGATATGAGCCTTAGTCCCTGAAATTATCCAGAAATAAAGCCAGTCAACTGAAGTCAACTTGTATCACAGTCACACCCTGAAGGGCATCAAAGAATATAAAAGCAAAAAGCTCCATCTAAAGAACAACAACTTCAAAGATTAAAGGAACATCAGCCCACACAGATGAGAAAGAAACAGTGCAGGAACTCTGGCATCTCTAAAAGCCAGAGTGTCGTCTTACCTCCAAACAACTGCACTACCTTCCAAGCAATGGTTCTTAACCAGACCAAAGTGTTTAAAATTACAAACATAGAATTCAGAACCTGGATCCAGATCATTGAGATTTAAGAGAAAGTGGAAATCCAATCAAAGAATCAAAGAAATCCAGTAAAGCGATTCAAGAGCTGAAAAATGAAACAGCTATTTTATAAAGAAACAAACTGATCTGACAGAGCTGAAAATCTCACTACAGAAATTTCATAATACAATCAGAAGTATTAACAGCAGAACAGACCAAGCAGAGGAAAGAATCTCAGAGCTCAAAGACTGGTTCCTTGAATCAACTCAGTCAGACAAAAATGAATAAAAAATAATAGAAAACAATGAAAAAAAATCTCTGAGAAATATGGGATTATGTAAAGAGATTAATCTATGACTCACTGGCAACCCTGAAAGAAAGAGAGAGAGAGAGAGAGATAGTGAGCAAGCAATATGAAAAATATATTTGAGGATATTGTTCTTGAAAATTTCTCCAGCCTTGCTAGAAAGGTCAACATTCAAATTCAAGAAATTCAGAGAACCTCTGTGAGACACTACACAAGATTACCATTCCAAAGACACATAGTCATCAGATTCTTTAAGGTTAACATGGCAGAAAAAAATATTAAAGGCACCAAGAATGATTGGGTAGGTCACCTACAAAGGGAATCCCATGAGACTAATAGCAGACCTTTCAGCAGAAACCCTACAAGCCACAAGAAATTGGGGTCCTATATTCGGCATTCTTAAAAAAAAGAAATTCCAACCAATAATTTCATATCCAGTCAAATTAAGCTTCGTAAGCAAAGGATAAATAAAATCCTTTTCAAACAAGCAAATGCTAAGGGAATTCATTTCCATGAGATCTGCCTTAAAATAGGTCTTTAAGAGAGTGCTAAACATGGAGACAAAAGACTGTTACCAGTCACCACAAAAATACACTTAAGTATTATACATAAACCATTGAAGCTATAAAGGAGCAACACAATCAAGTCTGCATAACAACAAGCTAACAACACTATGAAAGGATTAAATTTGCACATATCAATATTAACCTTGAACATAAAAGGGCTAAATGCCCCACTTAAAAAGTGACAAGTTGATATAGAAGCAAGACCCAACTGTATGCTATCTTTAAGAGACTTGTTTGACATGCAATGACACCTATAGGCTTAAAGAAAAGGGATGGAGAAAGATCTATTAAGCAAACTGAAAACAAAAAAGAGCAGGGGGTTCTATTCTTAATTCAGACAAAACAGATTTTAAAGCAACAACAATCAAAAAGGACAAAGAAGGGCATTACATTATGATAAAAAATTCAATTCAACAAGAACACTTAACTATTTTAAATATATACGCATCCAACATTGGGGCACCCAAACTCATTAAAAAAGTTCTTAGAGACCTATGAAGAGACTAAGATAACCACACAGTAATAATGGGATACTTCAGTGTATCACTGATGGTATTGCCCAGATCACTGAGGCAGAAAACTAACAAAGATACTTGGGACCTAAGCTCAACACTTGACAAAATGGACCTAACAGGCATCTACAGGACACTCCATCTAACAACAATAGAATGTACATTCTTCTCATCTGCACATGGAACATATTCTAAAAGAGATTCTCAACAAATTCCAAAAAAAACAAAATTATACCAACCACACTCTTGCACCACAATGCAGTTAAAACAGAATCAATACTAAGAAGATCTCTCAAAACCATATAATTACAAGAAAATTAAACAATCTGCTCCTGAATGACTTTTGGGTAAATAATGAAATTAAGGGAGAAATCAAGAAATTCTTTCAAACTAATGAGAACAAAGATACAATATGCCAGAATCTCTGGGCCACAGCTAAAGGAGTGTTAAGAGGAAAGTTTATACTGCTAAATGCTCACATCAAAATTTAGAAGGATCTCAAATTAATAACCTCACATCACATCTAGAGGAACTAGAAAAACAAGAGCACACCAACTCCAAAGCTAGCAGATTAAAAGAAATAACCAAAACCAGAGCAGAACTGAACAAAACTGAGATGTGAAAAACCATATGAAAGATCAACAAAATAAAAAGTTGTTTCTTTAAAATAATAAATAACATTGATAGACTGTTATCTAGACTAATAAAGAAAAAAGAAGATTCAAATAAATACAATCAGAAACGACAAAAGGGACATTACCACCAACTCCATAGAAATTAAAAAAAAAAAAAAAACCCAGAGACCACTACAAACACCTCTACCTCTATGCACACAAACAAGAAAACCCAGAAGAAATGGATGAATTCCTGGAAACATACAACCTCCCAAGACTGAATGAGGAAGAAAGTGAAACCCTAAACAGACCAATAACAAGTTCTGAAGTAGAATCAGCAATAAAAAACTTACCAACCAGAAAAAGTCCTGGACCACATGGATTCACAGCTGAATTCTATGAGATGCGTAAATAAGAGTTGGTATGAATCCTACTGAAGCTATTCCAAAACATCAAGGAGGAGGGACTCCTCGCTAACTCATTTTATGAGGCCAGCATCATTCCAATAACAAAACCTGGCAGAGACACAATCAAAAAAGAAAGCTTCAGGGTAATATCCCTAACGAATGTAGATAAAAAAGTCCTTAAAAATATTAACAAACTGAATCCAGCAGCACATCAAAAAAGCTAGTCCACCATGATCAAGTAGACTTTATTCCTGGGATGCAAAGTTGGTTCAACATATGCAAATCAATAATGTGATTCATCAAATAAATAGAACTAAACATAGAAGCCACATGATCATCTCAACAGATGCAGAAAAGGCTTTCAATAAGATTCAACGTCCAAAACCATCAATAGACTAGACATCAGTGGAACACAGCTCAAATTAATATAAGCCATCTATGACAAACTCACAGCCATCATACTGAACAGGTATATAAAAGCTGGAAACATTCCCCTTGAGAACCGGAACAAGACAAGGATGCCTACTGTCACCACTCCTATTGAACATAGTTCTGAAAGTCCTAGCCAGAGCAAGCAAGCAAGAAAAATAAAAAAAAAAAAGTATATCCAAATAGGAAGAGAGGAAGTCAAGCTATCTCTCTTCACAGACAATTTGATTCTGTATGTAGAAAACCCCATTGTCTCTGCCCAAAAGCTCCTAGATCTGATAAACAACTTCAGCAAAGTTTCAGGACACAAAAACCAATGTACAAAAATCAGTAGCATTTCTATACACCAATAATGTCCAAGCTGAGGGCCAAATCAAGAAAGCAATCCCATTCACAATAGCCACAAAAAGAACCAAATACCTAGGAATACAGCTAATCAGGGAAGTGAAAGATCTCAATAACGAGAACTACAAAACACTGCTGAAAGAAATTAGAGACAACACAAATGAATGGAAAAAACATTTCATGCTCATGGATAGGAAGAATCAATATTGTTAAAATGGCAATACTGCCCAAAGCAATTTAGAGATTTATTGTTAATCATATCAAACTACCAATGTCGTTTTTCACAGAGTTAGAAAAAGCTATTCTAAATTTCATATGGAATAAAAAATGAGCCCTAATGTCCAAAGCAATCCTAAGCAGAAACAACAAAGCTGGAGGCATTACACTACCCAACTTCAAACTATACTACAAGGCCTCGGTAACCAGAACAGCATGGTACTGGTACAAAAACAGACACATAGACCAATGGAACAGAATAGAGAACCCAGAAATAAAGCCGCACACCTACAACATTCCAATATTCAGCAAAGTCGACAATATCAAGTAATGGAGAAAATACTCCCTATTCAATAAATAGCACTAGGATAGCTGGCTAGCCATATGCAGAAGATTGAAACTGGACCCTTTCTTTTCATATATATAAAAATCAACTCATGATGAATTAAAACTTAAATGTACAACCTAAAACCATAAAAATCACAGAAGAAAATCTAGGAAATGCTATTTTTGACATAGGCCCCAGCAAAGATTTCATGATGAAGGCTCCAAAAGCAATTGCAACAAAAACAAAAATTCACAAGTGGGACTTAATTAAACTAAAGAGCTTCTGCACAGCAAAGCAACTATCAACAGAATAAGCAGACAACATACAGAACGGGAGAAAATATTTGCAAACTATGCATCTGAAAAAGGTCTAATATCCAGAATCTATAAGGAACTGAAACAAATCAACAAGCCCAAAACAAACAACCATTAAAAAATGGGCAAAGGACATGAACAGATGCTTTTCAAAAGAAGACATACACATAGCCAATAAGCATATGAAAAATGCTTAACATCACTAATCATTAGAGAAAGGCAAGTCAAAATCACAATGAGATACCATCTTACACCAGTCAGAATGGCTATTACTAAAAAGTCAAAAATTAACAAATGCTGGCAATGTTGCAGAGAAAAGGGAACCCTGATACACTGCTGGTTGCAATGCAAATTAGTTCAGCCACTGTGCAAAGTAGTCTGGAGAGTTTTTGAAGAACTTAGAATTACTGGCCGGGCATAGGCGTGGTGGCTCACGCCTGTAATCCCAGCCCTTTGGGAAGCCGAGGTGGGCAGATCACTTGAGATCAGGAGTTCGAGACCAGCCTGGCCAACATGGCGAAACCCTGTCTCTACTGAAAATACAAAAATTAGCCAGGTGTGGCAGTTCATGCCTGTAATCCCAGCTACTTGGGAGGCTCAGGCAGGAGAATCGCTTGAGTCTGGGAGGCAGAGGTTGCAATGAGCCGAGATCATGCCACTGCACTCCAGCCTGGGGGACAGAACGAGACCTGTCTCAAAAAAAAATAAAATAAAA
Source organism: Pongo abelii (assembly GCF_028885655.2). Classification (NCBI taxonomy): domain Eukaryota; kingdom Metazoa; phylum Chordata; class Mammalia; order Primates; family Hominidae; genus Pongo; species Pongo abelii. Next base: position 21,096,069 of record NC_072008.2, read on the forward strand.
TAAAACAAAATAAAATAAAATAAAATAGGACTACCATTTGACCCAGGAATCCCACTACTGGGTACATACCCAAAGGAGTATAAATCATCCTACCATAAAGACACATGCATGTGTATGTTCATTGCAGCATTATTCACAATAGCAAAGACATGGCATCAACCTAGATGTCCACCAACAGTGGACTGGATAAAGAAAATGTGGTACTTATATACCATAGATTATGATGCAGCCATAAAAATGAATGAGATTATGTCTTTTGCAGCAGTATGGATGAAGCTATGGGCCATTATCCTAAGCAAATTAATTCAAGAATAGAAAACCAAATACTGCATGTTTTCACTTATAAGTGGGAGCTAAACATTGATTACTCATGGACACAATGAAGGGAACAATATACACTTGGGCTTACCTGAAGGTGGAAGGTGTGTGGAGGGTGAGGATTGAAAAACTACCTGTAAAGTACTATGCTCACTACTTGGGTGATGAAATAATTTCTGTACCAATTATACACATTTTACCCATGGTAATACACATTTTACCCATGTAACACACCTATACATGTATCCCCTGAATCTCAAATAAAAGTTGGAAAAAATACATAAAATTTTTGTGTCTTTTTTCCTGTTAGTCTGTCTTTTGTCAGTTTATTTTGCAGTGCCCTTTGTACTGAACATAAGAGGGTAAAGGGAATGATTTTTTCTTCCTATATAGACTTGTTAATAACCCCACACATCTGGGCTTGAGATGTGCAGTTTTCTCAAGTACTCCCTTGAGACGAGCAATTTTAAAAAACTTCAGAGAAAGCCCAGAGGTGGGAAAGCTTGGAGCAGCTCAAAGTACCTGAAGTGGGATGCTGTTGGCAGTAGTCTGATTTGGATGAAATGTGATGTGGGACACCAAAAACATCTACAGAGACTACAAAGAGGCCACTGATGCAATGCAGAAGTGACAAAGTATTGGACTAGGATTAGTCATTGTTCCAAAATCACTTATTAAGCATCCACCGTATAGTAAGTATGTTCTAAACATTGGGAATCCAAAGAAGAATGATGTAGTTCCTGCTTTCAATGAACTTTCAGTCTAGTACAGGAAAAACATTGAAAAGCGTTGAAAATGCATATAGTAATTAGAATGTAGTATGCTAATTATGATCACAGAAGTATATTTAAAATATTATCAAAATAAGAGGAAGTACTGAGAAAGAGCAAAACAAGAGTAAAGAGATTTTAAAGATTAAGCAGTCAAATTAGGTAAATGACTAACTCTCCCCTGTCTTTAATATCTGGCATTGAAATGTGAATTCAAGATTTTGAATGATGGTGACTGATAAATATTTGACCCAAGAGAATTATAAAGTTGGGAAAATGAGTTTGTTTTATGGAGAATGATAATGAATTATTTCTATACCACATGAAGTTGAAAGAACAAATATGTCTGGGAGGTTCCTGAAGATACAGGGCTGATGATTGGTTTAAAGGCTAGAGCTAGAAATCACCTGAGAATTCTGTAGGCTTGGAGGAGAGCAGAAACCATGACAGGTCATGCTCAATAAGTGAAACACTGATGAGATAATCAAGTTGGTGCTGAGAATGGTGCCTCAGACAGCACCCGTGGTTAAAAGATTAAGCAGAGAAACAGATGACAGAGGAACTCAGACAAAAGACTGAGTAGTGTATAAGAAGGTAAGGGAGGAGTTATAAGAGGGCACTGGTTGGCAAGGAAGTCAAGGAAGGTTAGCTAGTCATTCAGTAAACACCAAACAAATTTGATTGTCTTAAACCCAAATGAACAATAGCTTAGTTGTAATATATAGATATTTATAGACAATTCAATTAGTAGCCTTTGACCTCTAAGCAAAATGAAGTTAAATTAAGGCAAGTATAGCAAAAATACATGACTGCTATCACTAGCATAAGCCAGACCTTACCAAAAGTTAAGCACCTCTTGTGAGTCTTAGCTCTTGTGAGACATATATTTTTTCTGGGTCTGGGGTAGGTGTCTGTTCTTTGAATAGTTCCTGTAATCATGTGTGGTAGACACACTCATGCACCATCCAGATACCTCTTTGGTGAAGAACTTCTTGCACAAGTTGCTGAGAATACTATTGGTGCAGATAATTTTCAAATATCATTGCAAAGATTGTGTTAGTTGCCTGAGGTCATATCCTTCCCAAGCGGATGCATTCCAATGACTAATGGAGATGAGGGTAAAAAGGCCTGATTATCTTGGCCCATCTTGGATCTTTCCATGAAGTAGCCCATGTGTCATTGCTTACCTCGCAGCCTCATTTCTTCTGCCTAGTTCTGCTTTCTTCTCCTCCCTTCCATAAGACACTCCTTAAGAATCATCCTGTGAACTAAACTCCGTCTCAGCATTTGCTTCCCAGGAAAATCACCCTGTGACATCATGGAACCTACATGCAATCAGTTAAGTGACATCATGCTAATCAGTTAAGTGTCTTCAAGTAACAGAAAACTCCATATCAACTGGGTTAAACAATAAAAAAAATTGTAATCTCTTATTACCTGAAGTCTTGAGGTAGGATTGTTCCAGGGTTTGTTAACCCAGTGACTGGTTAAAACCATTAAGTCCCCAAGTCTTTGTTGTGCTGTCCTCAGCATGGTGGATTTGTGATTCAGCTTAGCACTCCTCATGGTCACAAGATAGCATCACAGATAGCTGTGAAAATCTCCTGAAAAAGAAAAGGACTGATATTTCCCATGTGAACCTTTGTGAAGAGCAAAACATCCTTTCTCAGAAGCTGTTTTGCTAACTTCCCCTTAGTCACTGGACGTAACTGGGGCTTACATTTTCCTCCAAACTAATCACTGGAAAGGGAATGAGATGACAGAGATTTGCAGAGACCAATCAGAATTTGCTCCTGAATCTTTTGAGGAATGGATGGATGTACCCCTGAAAAAAATCAGGCTAACTCCATTTCCATAATGCTACAATGTGTTTATTTAGAATTTTCCTTCTAAGTAACTCACTTTACATAACTTAAAATCTGGGTTAGGTAGCTGGAGGGAACTGTTATTTTTATATAAAGCACCTGGATGGGCCTTCTGTGAATCTTCCTGCAAGGACAATGAAATTAATTTTTTTTTGGCAGAGGATGAGATGTGTGTTGTTCTTTCCTAACCATCAGTGAGCTGACTATGTATTGGGTATACATGCATTTTCACCAGAGCTTGAGTACAGAGGAAAGTGGCAGCACCTGATATCATGCATCAATTTTAGTGAATTTGGAAGGAAGAGTTAAGAAGCACATTTTCAAATAATCCAGTCACAAAAGGACAAATACTATATGATTTAACTTATATGAGGCATCTAGATGTATTAGTCCATTTTCATGCTGCTATAAAGAACTACCCGAAGCTGGGTAATTTATAAAAAAAGGAGTTTGACTCACAGTTCTGCAGGACTGGGTGGCCTCAGGAAACTTACAATCATGGTGGAAGGGGAAGCAAACATGTCCTTCTTCACGTGGCGGCAGGAAGGAGAAGTGCTGAGCAAAGGGGGAAAAGCATCTTATAAAACCATCAGATATTGTGAGAACTCACTCACTATCACAGGAACAGCATGTGGGTAACTGCCCCCATGATTCAATTTTCTCCCACTCAGTCCCTCCCACAACCCATGAGGATTATGGGAACTACAATTCAAGATGACAGTTGGGTGGAGACACAGCCAAATCATATCATTCCACCCCTGGCCCCTCCCAAATCTCATGTGCTCATATTTCAAAAGACAATTATGCCCTTCCAACAGTCCTCCAAAGTCTTAACTCCTTCCAGTATTAACCCAAAAGTCCAAGTCTAAAGTCTTATCTGAGACAAGGCAATTCCCTTCCACCTATGAGCCTGTAAAATCAAAAGCAAGTTAGTTACTTCCTAGATACAATGGGGGTACAGCCATTGCATAAATATGCCCATTCCAAATGGGAGAAATTGGCCAGAACAAAGGGGCTACAGGCCCCATGCAAGTCTGAAATCCAATAGGGCAGTGATTAAAACTTAAAGTTCCAAAATGATCTCCTTTGACTCCATGCCTCACATCCAGGTCATGCTGATGCAAGAGGTGGGCTCCCACAGTCTTGTGCAGCTCTGCCCCTGTGGCTTTGCAGGGTACAGCCCCACTCCTAGCTGCTTTCATGGCTGGTGTTGAGTGTCTGTGGCTTTTCCAGGTGCATAGTGCAAGCTGTCAGTGGATTTACCATTCTGGGGTCTGGAGGATGATGGCCCTCTTCTCACAGCTCCACTAGGCAATGCCCCTGTGGGGACTCTGTGTGGGGGTTCCAATCCCACATTTCCCTTCTGCACTGCCCTAGCAGAGGTTCTCCATGAGGGCTCTGCCCCTGCAGCAGACTTCTGCCTGGACATTGAGGTGTTTCCATACATCCTCCGAAATCTAGGCAGAGGTTCCTAACCGCAACTTTTGACTTCTGTGCACCCACAGACTCAACACCACATGTAAGACACCAAGGCTTGGGGCTTTCACACTCTGAAACAATGGCCCAAGTTGTAAGTTGGCCCCTTTTAGCCATGGCTGGGATGCAGGGCACCAAGTCCTGAGACTGCACAAAGTAACAAGGTCCTGGGCCTGGCCCATGAAACCATTTTTTCCTCTTAGGCTTCCAGGTCTGTGATCGGAGAGGTTGCCCACGAAAGTCCCTAACATGCCCTGGAGACATTTTTGCCTTTGTCTTGGTGACTAACATTTGGCTCCTTGTTACTTACGCAAATTTCTGCAGCGGGCTTGAATTTCCCTCCAGAAAATGGGTTTTTCTTTTCTATCACATCATTAAGCTGCAAATTTTCCAAACTTTTATGCTCTGCTTTCTCTTGAATGCTTTGCTGCTTAGAAATTTCTTCCGCCAGATATCCTAAATCATCTCTCTCAAGTTCAAAGTTCTACAGATCCCTAGGGAAAGGGCAAAATGCCACAGTCTCTTTGTTAAAGCATAACAAGAGTGACCTTTCCTCCAGTTCCCAAGAAGTTCTTCATCTCCATCTGAGATCACCTCAGCCTGGACTCCGTTGTCCATATCACTATCAGCATTTTGGTCAAAGCCATTCAACAAGTCTCTAGGAAGATCCAAAATTTTCCACATTTTCCTGTCTTCTTCTGAGCCCTCCAAACTATTCCAACCTCTGCCTGTTACCCAGTTCCAAAGTCGCTTCCACATTTTCAGGTAACTTTACAGCAGCATCCCATGCTCCATGGTACCAATTTACTATATTAGTCCACTTTCATGCTGCTATAAAGAACTTCCCAAGACTGAGTAATTTATAAAGGAATGAGGCTTAATTGACTCACAGTTCCACAGGGCTGGGGAGGCCTCAGGAAACTTACAGTCATGGTGGAAGGGGAAGCAAACACATCTTTCTTCACATGGTGGCAGAAAGAGAAGTGACAAGCAAAGGGGGAAAAGCACCTTATAAATCTATCAGATGTTGTGAGAATTCACCCACTATCATGAGAACTGCATGAGGATAACCAGCCCCAAGATTAAATTATCTCTCACTGGGTCCCCTCCATGACACATGGGGATTATTAGAACTACAATTCAAGGTGAGATTTTGGTGGGGGCACAGCCAAACCATATCACTAGAATAGTCAAATTCATAAAGAAGAAAGTAGTATGGTGGTTTGCAGAAGCTGGGGAAGGAGGGGGAATTAGGAAATTATTGTTTAATAGGTACAGAATTTCAGTTTTGAAAGATTAAAAAAGTTCTGAAGCTGAATGGTGGTGATAGTTGCAGTGATTATTCTTAATGCCACTGAACTGTATGCTTAAAAATGGTTAAAATGCTAACTTTTATGTAATGTACATTTTACCACAATTAAAAGATATAAGTATATTTTCAGAGAACACACCTGCAGGAAGAAGACTCAACAAATGAGGTTTAAAAAAATTTGTTCATTAGAAAATTTTAATCACCCACTGGAACTGCTTCAGCTTATAAAAATCTACTGCAAGTGTATTTCATTGTGTTCTATTTGTAAAATGGCTTTGATTATTTTAAATGATTGTGGCTCTTAGCTCATCATGTAGCAAAATTAATTCTAAACAGTGGTTTGAGTTTAAATGGTTAATTATTCCATAATAAAATTATATTATTTTAATAGTAAAAACCCCAATCATCCTACTGCAGAAGGTGAGTGGCTGCTTTTCTCATTTATGTCCACACTGATGTCATTTTTTTTAATTAAAATAATAATTAACTGTGTTGGGGAAAAATGATCAAAATTGGATGAATATATTAATGTATTTTAATAGCTTGACTGGGAGTTTCATAAATCTCATTCCTAACCAAAGTATGTCACTATAAATAAGTTTCAACTTACTCCTGCTCAGAAGAGAATACTCTGCTAAAATATTTTTAGCTACTTAAAGCCCAAACTGGATGTCCATCTCTTGATGTAGAGCAAATGTTTACACTATGGAGAAGCTGTATTAGGTAACTTCTAAGGGCTTTTCAACTCCACGGCTCTGTAATATGCTCAATCTTTGACAATGACTCTCATTAGCACTGAATAGAAAGAGATATGCATCTTAAGAAAATTTTAATATCATTGTGGTTCATACTAATGAAAGTTTTTCTCACATACTCTATAAAGTCAGAGGCCCCTATTGTAGGCCAAATAACCCCACTAAAGTGAACTGTCCTATTTATTTCCATTATCCCAATTAAACTCATAAAATCAAATAGTATGACAGATGCTGCTCAGTCAGTATTTTGGAAATGTAAGAATCAAATAAATAAGTGATTGGGAACTGTCTTAAGCAATTTCTATAACAATAAAGAGAAATACATTCAGACTACTGAAACATGATCAGTGTAGCAGGTTCTGTCAGTGCCTATCCACATCTTTTTGGTATTCAGTGTTTCTGTTTAATGGTGTCTTACTTAAAGCGCATGGAACTTTCTGCTTGAGAATTTCATCTGGCCTCAGGACAATGCCCAGCTCATATAAGGGTCAGGCTGGAAGTGCCAAGGAGTTAACTTTCCTGGAAACAGTCCTCCACCGATGATAATTGGATATGGTGGGTAAATATCTCGGCTTTCTATCTCCTTGGGTGGATGACCCTAAGTCAACGTTTACCCTGTCTCCAAAAGAATCCCCAGTATGATTTAGCGCTAGAGCAGTGATATGCTCATTAACACACTTGTATTGGCTTCCCTCCTTTCTTTGTCTCAGTGCTCCACTCCTCTACCAGTGCTTTCTGGGATCATCTCCCAAGTAAACTAATAGTACTCAATCCCTTGTCTTAAGGTCTGCTTCTGGGGGAAACAGAACAAGGGTAACCTGTAAGGGAGAAATAGTCTCATAGAAATCCAATAACTGGCACACTGGAATGAAACTCAGTCTCATGGCAAATGAGTCTGGCAATGGGATTTCATGAGTATTTGCTATAAGGTTCCACTGTTACATAAAACATGTTGATTTTTTCTTCTCCTCTCTCCTCCATACTAATTCCTCACCTTATATTCTGCAGATCTTTTCTCAAGTTTGGAGCCCCTACTTATTCATAAATTTGAATTGCTAATAATGTTGACTAACTCATGGCTTAACATGACCCTCCCACTCCTCTCTACTTCATGAACTTTCAGTTTTTGCCTTCACTGTTAATCATAGAAGTCTAATTTCATTTTCCAGTTCAAATGGTGGAGAGTAAAAATCTAATATATCCAAACTTTGAGCAGAGTTAATTACAATAGATTAGTAATGCATAGTTAGACATCATCTAATCCAGGGCACATATGAGAGTGAAAGAGGCACTATTAATAAACTAGGACTATTTGTATAAACCAGGACTATTTGGAGTGTGAAAAAAAAATATCTTGGGCACCCAAACTCACTAAGGAAAACTCAAGCTGCAAGCTGCTTAGGGAAAACCTGCCTCCCATTCTATTCAAAGTCACCCCTCTGCTCACTGAGATAGATGCATATCTGACTTGCCTCCTTTGGAAAGGCTAATCAGAAACTCAAGAGAATGTATCACCTATCTGTGACCTGGAAGCCTTCTCCCTGCTTCCAGTCTTCCTGCCTTTGCTTCAAGTTGTCCCGCCTTTCTAGACAGAGCCAATGTACTTCTTACATATATTGACTGATGTCTCATGTCTCTCTAAAATGTATAAAACTAAGCTGTGCCCCAACCATCTTGGGCACATGCCGTCAGGACTTCCTGAAGCTGTGTCATGGGCACATTCTCAACCTTGGCAAAATAAACTTTCTAAATTAACTGAGACCTGTCCCAAATTTTCGGGGTTCACATTTTGATAACCATGGAGAGATTCTGAATGGAGATGCCCCTGACTTTTGGCAAATCTCCTATTAGTGCTTGGTACTGGCATGAGCTAACTTTATGGCTCAAACCAATAGGACAATTTGCTGAGGTCTGGGAGTACCCCCTCCAGAGAATCCCTCATCTCCCAAAATGTGGTTGAGATATAAAGTTTATTTCACTGTACAACTCCTCTTTTTTGGATTTTTACTTGCTTCCATCTGAAGGAAGGTAAGTTTTTTCCTGCTTCCATGACAATGGAAGGCAGGTAAGGTGAGTTTTTTTTCTGCTGTTTTTTTTTTTTTTTTTTTTCTAGGATGCTAGAGAGCAGTCTACAGCCTGAGACCCATCACTAGGTAAGAATCTGGTTTGGGATTTTGTCTTGCAAATTTCTTTTAAATGACTAAAGTTAGCATTTAACAACTAGCTGGTGCTAATTTCTCCTTATACTTAGAGCACTCAGAAATCCTATAACTTGTGTGATCATTGTTAGTTTAGCAGCATTTTGTCCTAGCTGAAATACAGTAATCAGAATATATATATATATATATATATATATATATATATATTTTTTTTTTTTTTAAGGAGCTCAGTGTTAGCTGAGTTAGGCCAAAGTCAGCTTAATTAAAAGGCTAACATCCAAGATGTGTGTGTGTATCTGTGCATGTGTGCATGACTGTATTTGAAAGGCCTTCATGTTTTAGGGTTTTTTTTCTCCCAAGACCTTGTCTTTGTTTTTGAGAAGAAGTTTTTGTTTGTTTGTTTGTTTTTGTTTTTGTTTTCTTCTCAGTTGACTGAATTCTGTTTTCATCTTTTTTTTTTTTTTGACGAAAACAGTTATTGCAACAGAGGCTACTCTTGGGTTTTTGAGAAAGAGCGTAGTTTAATTTTGTGTTCAATTTGGCTCAAAGAAAAATAAAAGTGTCACCCTTTAGCACCACCAGACTTTTACTCTCTGTACCTTATGATGTAAATTTTGCTATTTGATTTTCACCTGACTTGTTTCCTTTAATGTGCAAATTCAAGGCTGTTTAGCTGATAACTGCCTAGGATTGTGAAGCAGGTTATCAAGAATTTGAAAGCCTAGATAGAAAAAAAAAGGGAAGGGCTCTTTATAAATCTATAAAATGCACCTCCATTGGCATGCCTAATACATCTTTATATGTGTTTATGTGTTGTGTACAAAATGTTTCACTACTAAAAATACATAACAGAACTCTAGTTAATTAGCTTAAAGAAAGATATAAGCACTTAAATCAGATACCAAAAAAGAAATGACTAATCAAATGCTTTTTCAAATTTATGTCACTTGAGGAAAATCTTTAATAAATAAACTAGTTTTAAAATTATTGGTAAAGTAATATTAGAAATGTCTTAAGAATTGCCAGCATACATTTTTTGTTTTGCATTTATTAATAAAGCAATTTCATACTTATCCCTACCAAATACTATAGGGGGTCAAAACTTGGTACAGGGGTTACGAAACTATAAAACCAGTCCAAAACAGAATGATTTTTGCCTGTGTAATTTTTAATAAATAAGACATTGATATGGGTTTAATGAAAATAGCTGCATCTTGAATTTAGTAAGATTGCCATAACTTCTAATCCTGTGGCTTTAGGCAGTCTAGTCCACAGGCAATAAGGAGGTTTGTTTTTGGGAAAGGACTGTTAACATTTTTGTTTCAAAGCTAAGCTACAAACTAAGTTCCTCCCAGAGTTAGTTTGGCCTATGCCCAGGAATGAACAAAGACAGCTTGGAGGTTAAGAGCAAGATGGAGTCCATTAAGTCAAATCTTATTTCACTGTCTCAGTTATAATTTTGCAATGGTGGCTTCATAACTTTAAATTCATCACTATCACAGTTTTCATAAATAATCTAGGTAAACAATTAAGAAAATAATTAGGTTAATGTAATGGGATAAATACTTGTAGAAAAGCTGGTCGTAATATAGAATATGAAGTTAAATTAAATAATAGATATTTCATTATTTGAGTATTTTCCAATAAATATATATTGTAAAAAAAATTCTTGCAAAAAAAAGCATGTCCTTTTAAAAAAAAGGTGAAAAGTTTTTGTCTAATTCAAAGCTTATTTAAAGGTTTTGTATAAAACAAGGTAAAAGGAACCAGAAAATAAAAAGAGATGTAAAGAAAGTTGCAAAGAGGTGTGTGTGTGTGTGTGTGTGCGTGTGTGTGTGTGTGTGTGGCAAGAAAGCTTAAAGAGAAATAATTTTATATGAGAAAGAATCTTATGTGACAAATTTTAGTCCTAAAATAAAATGACTGGTTATTTAAGAAGGAGGGATGTTCAGGACAAACCAGAAAGTCCAAATATTATTATTAAGTTTTGGTTTGCTTAGGAAAAGAAAACTGAGATAAATTTTTTTTTTAAATTAAGGTTGTTCCATCCATGTATGTTCCTGTATATGCTTTTAAAGTCCTTGTGACATTGAGTTACAAGGCTTTGACTCCTGGATCTAAAAAGGACACCAAGTCCTACTAAATCTTAAACACTGACAGCAAGTACAGCCTCATCTTTAGGCCCCATAGAAGATGCCAATAAAAATAAACTGCATTTCTGAGACACAGGGCAAAAGATAAAAGCTATTTCAACTTCTCAAGGCCCAGGGACTGTTGTGGAAGAGGTGGGTGTGTAAGATTGTAAGGGCCAATTTTGAAAGATAAAATACGTTCAGTTTCTCTATAAATCAATCATTAATGCCAAAGGCACACTGATGCAAGACCAGCATATGGGCACCTGTGTCACATTAACAAGGTTTTGTTGAAGCACTAGCCAACTCCTTAATAAAGGTTAGAAAAGGCTTATGGAAGCTGTATTTTATCATCAAGATTAAAATTTTATAGATTGTTTATAAAATTTTGAAAAACAAATTTAATTGGCTTCATGCTGTTCTTATTAGGGCTTATTGTTTGGAAAATTAAGTCTCCTCTGTCAAAGAATAACGTTTGTCACTTCTTTTTGAAATCCTTGAATTATCACTTTGGTTAAATAAATGACTTTACAATTACTTGTAATCCTATTTTGTAATATCAAGTGTTTTAAACCTTTTATATTTGACAAACTTTTCAAATTCAAATTATAAACTATGTATTTTTTAACCTAACTAATCCTTTAAGATATTAGTTCCCCTAAAGCACAAAAATGACATAATTTGGCTTATTTGGTATAAAAATTATATAGGAAGCATTGTCAAATATGAAATGATGTTTGGTTTTCTTCAGGCTGTATTTATAAATATGTTATTTGTATTTGTTCCAAAATTATGAGAAACTCCTGTAATTCTGATGTAATTTAGTGTACATTATTTGTAATAATCATAACTGTCATGTTAAAATTATTGTGTGCCACAGAGGTAACACATTTCCTTGTCAATCGTGTGTTTTAACCATGGCTGCCTTTAAACTTTTTTTCATCCATGGACAATTATGTCTTCTTTTGGTCCTCTTTAGAAGGCGGCTTTATAATCAGCTATAAAACTCCAACAGTTGCTCTTGAATGCAGGTTTCTGATAACTTTGGAGATAACTTTGGAGACTGTGACATCAGAATAGAGGAAAAACTTTCAGGATTCATGGAGAGCTAAAATGCTCATGAGTATCAAGGTGAACAGGAGTTAACTGCATAGACTGAAACAATCTTTTTGACTTTTTACTTAATATGTTTGCTGATCCTTTGTTTTGTTTTTCAGAGTCTTAAAACTTTTCTTTTGAGCTATTGACAGCTTTTAACAATTTAGCATATTCCTATGAACAAAATTTGGAGCATTTTTGTTTTTCTACCTGATTTCTTCAGAATTGGAAACTATTCATGAGTATTCTTAACTTATGGCACTACAGTTATTTGCATAAGTGCCATAAGAATCTGTTTTCATTTGTAACAGGACACAATTGGAGAAATTGGTTATTTTACCAAAGCTTCGACTGGAATGGTGTGCTTTCCTTTAAGGAATCAAATTTGACTTATGGAGCCAATAAAGCCCTTGGAAAAAATGGCTTCATATTCTGTGTAGACAGTCCCTGTACAGGGTTTCTGACCTGTAGTAAGTAAAAAATGTCACTTTCTGACAGGTGCAGAAGCCCCAGGTTTATCCTTGAACCTCAAGAGGTGAGAAAATTCACCCAGCTCACAGATATAGGACGGCACTAATCCATGGCTGGGCTCGGCTTTAAAAAAGTCTTATCTGGGATTCCTTCTATGGAACAAAGTTCCATCAAAGCCAATTTAAAGCCTATGTAAAAAATAATTATTCTTGCTGCACTGTATACAAACAATTAGGCCAAGTATAATAAAGCAAACTCATCCTACCATGATTTGTCTTTAACAAAAATAGAAAAATGGAGAAAGAAAAATTGTTTCAAAAATATTGTACACCTGTTGTTAGATTCCAGTCTTGCCTAATGATTTTAAATTTTCATTATTTCTACGGTTTGGGCTGAATTCTAATTTTTTGTTGGCTACAAGTCTTCAAAATGATGTTTTCAATTTTTGTCTTTTTTTCCTTCTTTTTTTCCCATCTTTCCTAATTTGGAGTCACTGAAAACTAAGCAGTGCTTTCTTAAAATCCTGTGAACAGAATCCAGACAATTTAAACTTCAGAAGAAAATAACAGCAACCTGTTTACATACATCAGCCACTTTTGTACCTGCCTAATATTGTATGGATTTCAGAGTAATGTTTCCTAGATCAATTTTTCCAGGATTGTTCCTCTGTTTGTTGTTGTTTTTCTTCCTTCCTCTTCCCTATTTTCTCTTCACAGGACATGAGACTTCACGACCTGCTAAAAATGAGCTTTTGGGACCTACCCATCTAGAAATAAAGCATCATAGCCAGGAAAGATCAGACGAAACCTGAGAGCAGACTCATTTTCTTGTAAAATGCTTTCTCCAAAAGATTTTTAAAAAGAAAAGGGGGAAATTTTAAAGGAAAATATCTTGGGACCCCAAAATCACCAAGGAAAACTCAAGCTGCAAACTGTGTAGGGAAAATTTGCCTCCCATTCTATTCAAACTCACCCTCTCTGCTCACTGAGATAGGTGCATACCTGATTTGCCTCCTTTGGAAAGGCTAATCAGAAATTCAAAACCTGGAAGCTCCCTCCCTGCTTAGAGTCTTCCTGCCTTTGCCTCAAGTTGTCCCACCTTCCCAGACCGAACCAACATACTTCTTACATATATTGATTGATGTCTCATGTCTCCCTAAAATGTATAAAACTAAGCTGTGCCCCAACCACCTTGGGCACATGTCATCAGGACTTCCTGAGGCTGTGTCATGAGCACACCCTCAATCTTGGCAAAATAAACTTTCTAAATTAACTGGAACCTGTCTCAAATTTTTGGGGGTTCACAGGAGCAAATTTGAATTTATGGCCACCTTGGCTTTTGGGCGGTAATCAATGGCTTCCCCTAAGATCAATTGCTCATTGATTTTCAATTTTACCGTGACCTTCCTGCGTGTGCATGGGCCAGGGGGATGGGAGTGGCTGGCACTTGATTTTCCATTAAAGAGGCCACTGATTTTCTTTAAAAAAAGGAAAATATGGTTCTTGTTCAGTTATAAAATATTCATACTATAGGACAATAAGGAGCCTTATGGATCACCAGTGATCCTCAGACCAATCTCAGAAAACAACCAAAAAAATTCACTCTTTGGTGCATTGTCACAACACATTTTAAGGCTGAAGATAACTCAGTAATGAATTCAACTATGATCTATTTTGTATTGATGCAAAGTCATTTGGTAAAACAACATTCTCCAACATAATGGTTCAAATAAGTACTGATGAAGTTGCAGCATGGAAAGCCTATTGTATTCAGGCATTGTTAGGATTGTCTAAAATAAACAATCTTGGGATCCGTAGATGTCTCAGATTTGCATTATTGTTTGAGGTGTAATTGAAATTAAAACATTCATAAGAGTATTTATGTCTGTCTCAGATTCAGAGAATGAGTGGGAAGGAAAGTCCCTGATTTTACCAAATGAGTAAATAGCTTCTTGTAGTGTCTCTTATCTCTGAAAATTAAAGAAAAGTTTGTTCAATTATCATTCTGCATCATTGTATTAAAAAATATTTATCATAATTATTCACAATAGCAAAGACTTGGAACCAACCCAAATGTCCAACAATGATAGACTGGATTAAGAAAATGTGGCACATATACACCATGGAATACTATGCAGCTATAAAAAATGATGAGTTCATGTCCTTTGTAGGGACATGGATGAAATTGGAAATCATCATTCTCAGTAAACTATTGCAAGGACAAAAAACCAAACACCGCATGTTCTCACTCATAGATGGGAATTGAACAATGAGAACATATGGACACAGGAAGGGGAACATCACACTCTGGGGACTGTTGTGGGGTGGGGGGAGGGGGGAGGGATAGCATTGGGAGATATACCTAATGCTAGATGACGAGTTAATGGGTGCAGCGCACCAGCATGGCACATGTATACATATGTAACTAACCTGCACATTGTGCACATGTACCCTAAAACTTAAAGCATAGTAATAATAAATAAAAAAAATTTATCTTTCTAGATTCATCTTATAAATATAGTTTTGAAAATTATTTCAGTAAGATTGCAGAGAAGGCTTAATTTTTTCTATAGAGTTTCAGATAGACAAGGTAACTAAGCTCTTTTTCGACAATGAAAACAAAACATATAAGCTTTCAGTAACTGGGTATGTTGAGCAGTGACTGGATAAAGTAGCAGTCATGAGTTCTAAGTTCTAATTTCAACTCAGCTACTATTGTCTCTAAATCTGTTTGTACATCTAAGAAGCAAGCGGATTGAGTTTGTCTAGACTTTCAAATTTGGCTCTGCTGAATCTATGGAGCTCCATGTTTTCCTCAAAAGTCGCATTTAGGCAGGAGAGAAAGGAGAAAAGATTTCCTTTCATGTCTTAAGCAGTCAAAAATTTCAAGTTTCCAACACATTTTAACCAAATGATGGGTCTGATGTCCTTCATGCCCATGACTTTAGTAACCCTCTATATGCAGATAACTTCTAAATGTGTATCTCCATATCACATGACTCTTGTGAGCATCCAATTGTCTACATCCAATTGCCTACTCAATATCTCCAACGGAATGTTCCAAAACCCTATCAAACTCAACATGCCCAAGACCAAATTCTTGATCTTCCACAACCAAATGGCCTCTTGCTGTGTTCTTTTTCACAGTAAGTAGTATCAGCATCCTTTCAGTTGTGCAATCCTTAAAACTAGGCATTATCCTAGACACCTTCTACTTCCTTACTTCTATTTGTCCTCACTCTCACATCCTGTGAATTTGACTCTCTAATATTCCTTGAGTAATTTCACATCTCTCCATTAATCCTGTGACAAAACTAGTCCAAGCTGATATCATCTCTTGCCTGGATTATAAGACTTTTCAAACTGGTCTGTCTGCTTCTTCTCTGAATCTCTGCCCCCTTTCAATCAATTCTCCATATTTAAAGCAGATTAACCTTTTAAAGTCAATTCTGACCTTGTTACTTTCTTTATTAAAGTATTCCAGTTGATCGCGATCATCTTTGGGAAAAGACCAAACTCCTTTACGTAGCTTACAAAGCTATATATATAAATATATATATATATATGAATATATATATGAATATATATGAATATATATATGAATATATATGGATATATATGAATATATATGAACATATATATGAATATATATAAATATATATGAATATATATAAATACATATGAATATATATGAATATATATATGAATATATATGAATATATATATGAATATATAAATATATATGAATATATATAAATATATATGAATATATATGAATATATATAAATGTATAAATATATAAATATATAAATATATACGAATATATATAAATATATATAAATATATATGAATCTATACATATATAAATATATATAAAATATATATAAATATATAAAAAATATATGAATATATAAAAAATATATAAATATATAAAAAATATATATATAAATATATAAATACATATATAAATATATATGAATATATAAATAAATATAAATATATATGAATATATATATAAATATATGAATATATATAAATATATATAAATATATGAATATATAAATATATAATATATAAATATATATAAATGTATATAAATATATAAATACATATATAAATGTATATAAATATATAAATACATATATAAATGTATATAAATATATAAATATATATAAATGTATGTAAATATATAAATATATGAATATATAAATATATATAAATATATGAATATATAAATATGTATAAATATATAAATATATAAATATGTATAAATATATAAATATATAACTATATAAAATATATAAATATAAATATATATAAATATATAAATATATAAATATACAAATATATATAAATATATAAATATATAAACATATAAATATATGTAAATATATAAAGATATATAAATATATAAATATATAAAGATATAAATACATAAATATATATAAATATATACAAATATATACAAATATATATAAATATATACAAATAAATACAAATATGTATAAATATATGTAAATAAATCTAAATATATATAAATATATATAAATATATATAGATATATAAATATATAAATAAATATAAATATATTTATAAATATATAAAAATATATATGAAGATATATAAATATATAAATATATAAAAAAGATATATAAATATATATAAACATATAAAAATATATATAAAGATATATAAATATATAAATATATAAAAATATATATAAAGATATATAAATATATAAATATATAAAAAATATATAAAGATATATAAATATATATAAATGTAAAGATATATAAAGATACATAAATGTATATATAAATATATAAAAAGATATATAAATATATATAAATATATACAAATATATATAAATATATACAAATATATATATAAATATATATACAAATATATATACAAATATATATATTTGTATATATATAGTTTTTTTTCCTGTCTCCTTCTCTAGATTCATTTCATCTCACATTGTCTTCTTTGTGCTGTAGCCACCTGCATCTTCCTTTCAGGCTCTTGTATAAGCCATGGTCTCTTCTGCCACAGGATCTTTGCATGTGTTATCTTCATTTAAAATGCTCTTACTGCTCCATTCCATTCTCCAAATATCCCACCTGGTTAATTCCTACTCTTCCTGTAGACAATTGTTCAGGAGTTAATACTTCAGGAAAACATTGCAAAATTCTCATTCTGGGTCACATCTTTTGTTCTTTGATACTTTTATAACCACATTCCTTTTCTTCATCACATTTAATCCACTCATTTATGTGACTGTTTTATAATATATGAATTCTCCAGTAGCTCTAAGCTCTGTGAGAATGAAGCTATAGCAGATTGCATTTTCCAAAGATGGTTGCAATAATAATATCTCCTATTTAAACATAGTTTTCTGTGATGTTATCTTGTGACTTTCCCCATCAAGAGGTGGAGTTTGATTCCTCTCCTTTGAATTGGGACTGACTTACCAATGCTTTGGCTAATGGAATGTGTCACAGGTGACATTATGTGACTACTATGGCTAAGTCATAAAAGTCAATGCAACTTCTTTTTTTTTTCAACCAGAACACTTGCATTTTGAGCCCTAAATCACCGTGTAAGAAGTTGGAGTACTCTGAGGCTCCTGTACTATGAAGAAACCAAGCCACATGGAGGTGCTCCAGTTGGCAGTCTTAGTCTTCATAGCATCCCAGCAAGGGCCAGACATGTGGGTTAAAAAGCCTTTGATAATTTCAATCACCAGCCATCACTTAACTAATATCTCTTCAAGTTTATTATAATTATTGTTGTATCTCTACTTACTAATCAATTTCTTTCTCTGTCTATCCATTTTTTTAAATCATCATCAAGGATTTAGTGGTTTTTAAATGATGGTGGCAAGATCACTATCCTCATGTGTTAACTTAGACTGTTAAGAATTTGACTTCAAGAGTTGACTATATCAACAAAATTAACTTATAGAAACTGGGAAATCATTACTGTCAATCTACTTAAGGCAAAGTCGTGAAGATGCAGAAGAGAGCATCAGAGAAAAAGTAGAAAAGTATTTTGCCATATGGACAGATAAACTTTTAAGCTGCTAGAAGGTGACACATTTGAGAAATTAATAGTGACCCTCCTTATTTATTTTTATATTTTTTAAAAAGTAAAATCTGTCAGTTATGTCTTTTCTGATTAAATGGTAATATTGTGTGAGAAGGAAGTGAAGCCAAAGGAAACTCAGAGGCCAAAAAGTGACAAACCAAGAGTGGTTCATCCAAAATAAGTCCAGTTTACAGAAAGAAAAGAGAAAACAGTGAGCTATATCAGCCCTCTGAGAAGTTCTTTGGAGGAAACAAGCCTAACACTAAACAAAGATCTTGGTGAAAATAATCAGCTGACTAGGTAGCACCAACCTGCAAGAAAGATACAAAAAATGTCTTCGTGTTTCTGGGTGTCATGCAATATAATTTTGGAGCTACAAATGCAGAACCTATTTATGAATGGCCATTATCTACAAAATTAAGGGCAGTTATAGAAACTAATGTCCTGTTTCTGCTTTTTACTGCAGGTCTTTTTTTTTCCATACTGTACCTCCCTTTCTTAGCCGAGACATGAGAGTAATCTTGTAATTCAGCAGCCACATTCAGCATTTATGACATAATTGTGTTTGTATGCGAGTTTCATATACACACACACATACAAACACACCCCACACATATTTCCACCATCTTCATTTTGGCAAAATAATCTCAAATACATAAATTCACAAATGCACAGATACCACTAGGAAAACTCACAGTAGGATTTGCAAAATATAAAAAGGATATAAGCATCAGCTTTATTTTCAAAGTTTGGTGTGTGTGTGTGTGTGTGTGTGTGTGTGTGTGTGTGTGTGTGTGTAGGCTGCAATGCCAGTTATTGCCTCTCAATCTGAAATGCTGTGAGACATCTCCTTTAGGAACTATATTCATGTTGTCCTGAAAGATAAAATAGTTACAAAATGTTCCCCAAATAATAAGACACATTGATCCAGTGGCTGTAATTGTTTGAAATGTAAGAGTTAAATATTTAGACATCCCCAAAGTAGGCTTCCTTGAGCATTTGTGAAAATAACATCCTTTATATCAGGAATGGGGCGTTTCTACTCATCATCGGGCCTCAGAAACCATCAATTCTGAGTCATGATAAATGACTTCACTTTTACTGCAAAATGACTCATAAACAACTTAGAGCTCAAGAGATTGTTTTGCAAGCTATTTTAAATTTATCTGGCTATCTTCCTTATTTAAAGATCAATATCCATATGGACCTTTACATAAATTCTCTTTTAGAACAGGTAATATCAACAAGCAGCCCATGAAATTGGAATGCTTGCAAGGTATTTTGAAATTACTCAGCAGATTTTCTTGTTACTGTGGCCTTGATTTTTTAAATTGTAACTGCCTCTAGATTTGTTATTTCTCTCTTTGACAATCAGACATTCACAGGTATGCTGGGCTAGAGGAATCAATCATAGAAAAAGTCCCAAAGACCATTTTTAGATTACTCCCTAATTTAGTTTAATGGAGGCTGAGAGTATAGTATAGAATTTTATTTTATGTGCTGTAACATTAAATATTTATGTGTGTGCAGGACTCTCCCATGCCTGGTATGAGAACAGAAGTCGGAGTTCCCTATTAATCTACTGTCTTCAATGTTAAGAAGGGAAAAATAAATCTCTGGTTTGCCAAAAGGTGAAGAAACATTTAAAGTCTAAACTCTCATTATCAGATTTACGAATATGAAAAAGACTAAGAAAGTGTTGTAGAGGGTGAGGGTAAATGGACAATTGTCCTTCTAGAGGCCAGTTTAATACAGTAAACCAATTTTAAAAATTTTGTCTTGGGAAATAATCACATAGATATAGTAGGCTCAAGAATATTTATCAAAATATTAAACAATGGAAGAGGAATAGAAACAAACTCAATATTCATCAATAGGGCACCAGTTAAGTAAAATATGATGTTTTATGTCTTAGTTTGGATTTTCCATATCTGTGCTGTCTAAAACGGTAGCCATTTTACTGACCATAACTACATAACTACTGAACACTTGAAATACGGCTACACACCTAATTTCACCCCATATCACTATGCACAACCAATTTCAGAGATGTACTGTGAAAAGAATAAAGACTATTTTATTAATAATTTTTTTAATTCCATGTTGAAATAATAATTTTTATATATTAAGTTAAATAAAATATATTGTTAAAATTAATTTCATCTGTTTCTTTTTACTTTTTGATATGATTACCAAAAAATTTTAAATTGCATATATGGCTTGTGTTTGTGGCTTGCGTTATACTTCTAGAAATAGCACCACTCCAGAAGTAAACCTTGAGACAAGGATTTTTATGCAAGCAATTTATTAAAGAAGTGTTTCTGGAAGAATCTGGCAAAAGATTGGGAAAAGCAGGAAGGGGAATCAGAAGAAACCAAGCAAGTGTATGATTCAGATAAGTTTCAATCTCAGCCTGATCTTGCAGGGAGCTCTGGAGCATGAATTACACCTCAGAGTTTGTCCCACCTTGAGGCAAACTGAGCTGGGCTTTCCTATCCCTACATCAATCAGTCCTTGAAACTCAAGGGTCACCCTGAGGACAGGTAAACACTCAGGAATTTCTGGCTTTCCATTGCCTTGGTGAAGAAGTTCCTATAGACCAAGGACACACTCTAAAGACGGTCACAGGTGGCCGGGCACAGTGGCTCATGCCTGTAATCCCAGCACTTTGGGAGGCCGAGGAAGGTGGATCATGAGGTCAGGAGATCGAGACCATCCTGGCTAACACGGTGAAACCCCGTCTCTACTAAAAATACAAAAAATTAGCCGAGCGTGGTGGCGGGTGCCTGTAGTCCCAGCTACTCCAGAGGCTGAGGCAGGAGAATGGCGTGAACCCAGGAGGCAGAGCTTGCAGTGAGCCGAGATTGCGCCACTGCACTCCAGCCTGGGCAACAGAGCGAGACTCCGTCCCAAAAAAAAAAAAAAAAAAAAAAGAAGGTCACTAGTGCAAGCCATTGGAAGCAAAGCACACAGGAGCTGAGGGGTGGGTAAATATAACAAGTTATAAAGATCTGAGGGAATGAGAGCAACCCACTGACAGTGTCAGCTATACTTTACATAATGGAACGCTATGCAATGATTTTTTAGATTTAGATTTATGGACACAGAACATGTCCATAACATAGAATGATATATAAAAGCATATTAACAAGCATCATATATGATCCTGCTTATATAAAATTACATACATATTTCTATCTTCACAGAAATATGTTTGGAAGGATTATCCACCGAAACATTAAGAGAGTATAAATCTGCATTGTGAGATTTTACTGATTGTAATTTTATTCTTTGTTCTTTTATTTGATTTTTGACAATATATACATTTCATGTATTAGAAAAACAATAAAGCTATTAAATGGACTAATAAAGTGAAGGTAATAAGTAAAACCTAAGATCTGAGATATGAGAACCTGTGAAATTTTACTAAATTCATGAATTAGTCATCCATGACATTTTTAGGATACCTGGAATGCACCTGGTGATGTGAACATGGATGACATTCATCTCATGTATATTCATATGGTCAAATGGCTAGCATCTGTTCTGCCTGGAAATTGTTTGTGCTATGCTGGTCAGTGACTTGATGAAAAGAACTATTAAGACATGAATGTGTATGGTCAAATTGGCCTTAGGTTAATTAAAGGATGAAAGAGGATGCCTGAACCAGAGGACCCAAGGTTCAATACACTCTAAATAAGCAAAACATCCTGAGGGATTGTAGAACTAAATATAAAAGTTTTAAATAAAGATAAGATCAGTAACAGTGCCTTTCCCAGCTGTATTAGAGCCTGAGGCAAAAAAAAAAAATAGTAATACTCCTTTCTTTGATAAAAAATGACTACATTTCCTTCAAGATGGAATTTTGCATCAATTTTTGTTTTTTAAGGTACCACATTAAAATATCTCATTTGATTACTGAGAATTCTGGTATCCCCATAAATTTTGCATCCTAGGTAAGTGCCTCACTCACCTCACTTGTCTCTTCTTAGTCCCACCTTAAGTTGGAAGTGTCTCATGAAACAACCTTAGTCTAACTAATCATTTGATGTACACATAAAACTATCATCTGCATATCACTTTTGAAAGTTGGCTGCCAGAGTGATAAATAGAAAACCTTGCTGTAACTCTTCCTTTCATTACTGGCAATCCAGCACTGTCTTTACCTGAATTATCTGAGGAAGAATAGAGGATGTTGAGACACAAGGATTTTCAGATCTGTTTGAGAACCATTAACAAAGCAGTAAATACTATGTGCTGAAAATGTGCTAATATTTACATGTATTTTAACACAGAGATAACAAAAGTAAAAAAAAAAAAAACACCAAGGGGAAAAATTGTTCATACAGACAAAAAAGTGATCATTAAAGAGAAAACTCATAGGTTGGGAATTACAGAGAAATAACTTCTAGCAAAGGGTCTTCAGTAAAAATTCCAACATTCATTCATGGCTTCATGGGATCTTGCATTAAGACTTAGAGAAAAACATGTGCAGGACTGCATTACAGTGCATTTTCATATTATTTATCACTTTGTTTGGTCTCAGATATTTAGCTTCCCTTAATAAGAGTATTCTGAGAGGATCAATATATTGAAAATTGCTCCCACTCCCTCTTTCACTCTCACAAGTACTTCTTTCATAAAACCTTGCCCTTAAATAGTTCACAAAATGAATGGTAAAAATAGAATAGGTTAAGACTAAAAGTTGTGTCTTTTTTTTTCCCTGAAAGCTTTGTGTAAAATTGTACATGCAGTCTTATATTTATAGTTATCCCAATATATTTATGCCAGTGCATGTTTTATCCTTTCTCTAACTTTACAGAAATGCATATTTTCAAGTTGCATTTCTATTGCAGATCCTAAATCTTAAAAAGAATCCTTGTGCTAAAAAATAGTGATTTGTATTCTTGTTTACAAATAAAATTCAAATGCAGTTGACTAGTCATCTACGAAGCAGTTGAGAATTAATGCTTGAATAATTTTCTTAAATGATGCAATATAGTTTCTCCACAGGGGGCAATATGATATATGAAAAGTTCAGTTACTTTGGGGATATTTGTTTTATATTGTGAAAATCACATCTTGAAGGAAATCCCTCAGAATTAAGTAACACTCAAAACCAAAAATTATTACATGCCTTTTGGCAAGATCAATACAACATAGTGGTGGGAGACACTTGAAAATATGTTTGTGATAAAATGTATAGAGTTACTGACTCTTTTACAGAGCTCACTTTGAAATGGGTTGAAATGAAAAAGAACATACAGTGCAGAAAATGAGCTCTCTAGCAGATGCTGTTGGTGATAGACCATATCCCCTTGGCACATGCTGTTCCAGAGCATGTGAAGGGTGTTCAGGGCTAATCCAATGACAAATAGGAGGTGGAGAATAAACTCCTCAGCTTCCTTGCCCTTTGAGAGTGGGGTAAGGAGTAGACAGCTTGGAAGATTGTTTTACATTGTCTCCCAGAGTTTCTCAGTGGAATTGAACCTCAGTAGCTGATAGTGACAATTTGTTTGATAAAGTACTCCGCATTCATTTCCTTCTTTTCCTTGTTTCCATTCCTACTCTCCTACTAAGTCTTCCTGCAATCACTTCCCAGACAAACTACTTGCACTTGAGCCATTGATGCAGAGCCTTCTGGAAGGGTCACAAAACAAAGTAATCTCCTTGGAGTAAGTCAATGAAGAAATGAATCTAGTAATGAATTCACATTGATCTCTCTGTCAATTCCCAAATCACTGAGTTTGGTGCAGCTCTCCTAGAACCTTTAGATGCTTTAAACTCTGCGGTCTTTTACAAAAATGAAACAAAATAAAATGAAAAATATCTCATTTTATATACTTCCTTCCTCTCCTCTCAAAGTACATAATTCTTGAAAGCAAGCTCTCATGCCTGAGAGTGTACAATCTTGATGTAGAATATTAGGCACAAAATAAAAAATGAAAAATTTTGAACTAATGTTCTCAAAGCCTCTACATAATGACAGCTTTTATGGCCTAGTGTTGACAAATGAAAAGGATACCCTGCAGGCCAACTGTGTACATTCACAAAAAAACTATTGAAACAGCTTGGGGAATTTTTTTTTCAAATGAAACAGGTCCACTTGAACATGTCTTGCTCAAAAGTCATTTGTAACCCTTGGCATTTCATCTGGACTTCTATATGCTTGCCAGTGGGGCCACATTAATATTTGAACATCATACTAGCAAAACAGATTCACCAAGGCAGTGGAAGGACAAGGTATAAGGACTGTCTTCAGCTCTATCTGAATAAATGAGCAGAATAATGCTGAAGAGCCTGGATATAACTGTGTCCCTTAAAAATATACAGCACAGAAAAAAATGAGATTTGTTGCCATAAAGAGCAGTAATCTTTGTACATTTAAAATTCAAACCTTCAATTCCCATGTTTGTATCTAAATGTCCCACCCTTTGTCATTGCTTTGTAGCATTTACCACTGGAAAATGCAGTGTATTATTCAGATGTCAGTACAGGTGTTACTTAATGCACACCTGAAAATCTCAGACATTCCGAACATGAAAATTCATAGCTGTATTCATGATAAGCAAAAAACTGTGAGCAATGATATGATATTATATTTGAAAAAAATCTGAAGACTCCACCAAAAAAAAAAACTACTAGAACTGATAAATTTAGTAAAGTTTAAGGATACAAAATCAAGATGCAAAAATCAGTAACATTTTCATATGCCAACAGTGAAAAATCTGAAAAAGAAATAAAAAAGTAATCCCACTTACAATAGCCACAAATAAAATGAAATACCTAGGAATTAACTTAACCAAAGAAATGAAAGACCTCTACAATGAAAACTATAAAACACCGAAGAAAAAGAAATGAAGAGGACAAAAAATGGAAATATATTCCTTGTTCATGGACTGGACAAATCAACATTGTTAAAATGTCTATACTACCAAAATAAATCTGCAGATTCCATACAATCCCTATCAAAATGCCTATGACATTCTTCACATAAATAGACAAAAAAACTCGAATTTATATGGAATCACAAAAGACACAGAATAGCCAAAGCTATCTTGAGCAAAAAGAACAAAACTGGAGGAATCACATTACCTGACTTCAAGTTATACTACAAAGCTATAGTAACCAGAACAGTATGGCACTGGCATAAAAACAGACACTCAGACAAATGAAGCAGAATAAAGAATTCAGAAACAAATCTGCACACCTACAGTGAACTCATTTTCAACAATTATGCCAAGAACATACACTGGGGAAAAGACAGTCTTTTAAATAAATGGTGCTGGGAAAACTGGATATCCATATGCAGAAGAATGAAACTAGACCCCTACCTCTTGCCATATACAAAAATCAAATCAAAATGGACTAAAGACTTAAACCTAAGGCCTCAGACTATGAAACTACTACAAGAAATATTGAGGAAACTCTCCACGACACTGTTCTGGGCAAAAATTTCTTCCGTAATACCCTGCAAACACAGACAACCAAAACGAAAATGGACAAATGAGATCACATCAAGATAACAAGCTTCTGTACAGCAAAGGAAACAATCAGTAAAGTGAAGAGATAACCCATAGAATGGGAGAAAATATTTGCAAACTACCAATCTGACAAGGGATTAATAACCAGAATACATGAGGAGCTCAAACAATTCATAGGGAAAAATCTAATAATCCAATCAAGAAATGGGCAAAAGATTTGAATAGACATTTCTCAAAAGAAGTCATACATGGCTGGGCATGGTGGCTCACACCTGTAATCCCAGCAATTTGGGAGGCTGAGGCAGGTGGATCACCTAAGATCAGGAGATTGAGACCAGCCTGGCCAACATGGCGAAACCCTGTCTGTACTAAAAATACAAAAATTAGCTGGGTGTGGTGGCAGGCACCTATAATCCTAGCTACTCAGGAGGCTGAGGTAGGAGAATCGCTTGAAGCCAGGGGGCAGAGGTTGCATTGAGCCGAGATCATGCCACTTCATTCTAGCTTGGGTGAAAGAGGACATACAAATGGCAAACAGGTATATGAAAAGGTGTACAATATCAGAGAAATGCAAATCAAAACTACCTGAGATATGAGATATCATCTCACCCAAATTAAAATGGCTTTTATTTAAAAGTTTGCCAGTAACAAACGTTGGTGAGGATGTGGAGAAAAAGGAGCCTTTGTACACTGCTGGTGGGAGTATAAATTAGTACAACCATTATGGAGAACAATTTGTAGGTTCTTCAAAAAAAAAAAAAAAACTGAAAATAGAGCTACCATCTGATCCAACAATCCCACTGCTGGGTACATACCCAAAAGAAACAAAATCAGTATATTGAAGAGATATCTGCATCCCTATGTTTGTTGAAGCACTGTTCACAATAGCCAAGATTAGGAAGCAACCTATTTGTCCATTAACAGATGAATGCATAAAGAAAAGGTGGTACTTATACACAATGGAGTACTATTCAGTCATGAAAAAGAATGAAATGCTGTTATTTGCAATAACATAGAAGGAAATGGAGGTTATTATATTAAGTGAAAATAAGCCAGGCACAGAAAGACAAACATCATCTGTTCTCACTTATTTGTCGGATCTAAAAATCAAAACAAGTGAACTCATTGAGATAGAGAGTAGAAGGATGGTTACAGAAGCTGGGAAGGGTAGTAGGGGGCTGGGAGGAAGGTGACAATGGTTAATGGGTACAAAAACAATACAAAGAATGAATAACACCTAGTATTTGCTAGCAAAGCAGCAGAACTATAGTAAATAAAAATTTACTTGTACATATTAAGATAACTAAAAGGGTATAATTGAATTGTTTGTAACACAAAGGATAAGTGCTTGAGGGGATGAATACCCAGTTTTCCATGATATAATTATTACCATATTATGCCTTTATTAAAAAATCTCATGCACCACTTAAATATATACACCTACTATGTACTCACAAAAATTAAAAATTTTAAAAATTAAAAAACTGCAAGCAACCCAAAGGTCCATTAAGAATTAAATGGATAAGCAAATCAAGGTACATACAAGCAATGAGATACATTACAACTATACAAAGGATCAACACGAATGAATCTCAAAAATATATGAAGTGAAAGAAGCCAGACACAAAAAGCTATATACTATATGTGCCATTTATATGAAATTCCAGAAAGGGGGAATCTAATCAATAATAGAATGCAGATCAGTGGCTGCCGAAAGCCAGGGGAAGATTGACTGCAAAGGAGGCTTGAAGGAACGTTTCGTGGTAATGAAAATGTTCTACATTTTGATTGTGATGGTTCCCACATATGTTTAAAAATATATCAAAACTCATTGAACTGTACACTTAAATTGGCACATTTTATTATAAGTAAATTAATCTCCAATAAAGTTCATTTGAAATAAAACTTATTTGTATCTTCTACCAAAACTTTATTTAACTAACAAACCAATTGCTATCACTTAGTAAGCAGGGCACTGAGCAAAATAAACTTAGGACAGTTATATTTTGTCAAGGGTTCAGACAGACTTGAGTATCATCTTTCATTGTAGGCATCTAGGGGAGCCCAGGACTCTAGAAACCTGATACTTGAAAAAATATATCTAAAAGAAACAGTAGAAGGGGAGGAGAAGAAAAGAGTAACAAAAACAAAAGGAAACAAAAGCACATTTGACCACCTTCAGAATTTTGCCTGCTGACAAACAATACTATTTCTGCATCATCACTCTGCTTGCCCATGCCCAGGAATACCATGTTTATGTGTGGGTGTGGTGGGGGTGAGGAAGAGCAAGGGTATCAAAACATGGGCATGCATCTATTGGTGGTGTCTTAAGATGAAAAATTTAAAGATACATTTTGGAGCAAAGATTATCTCAAACTTTAGTGAACATTAAAATCACTTGCACAGTTAGTCAACATGCAGATCCCTGGGCCCCACCACAGAGATTCAGTGGGTCTGGAGTAGAGCTGAGATTTTGCATTTCTAGCAAGATTCTGGGTGATACTGACGCTGATGCTGCTGGCCAAGAGACCACACTTTGTGTAGACCTGATCTTTAACCCTAATGCTATGCTGAAGCAGGGATGAATGCTCATATTTAATTATTGCTGAAAATTGTGCTGTTGTCATGGCCAAAGCATGTTGGCTCAGAACTTTTTCAGAAGAGAGAATTTATTCAAGAGAGCTCTGATTTTGTTCCTTGCTCCAAATTTGGTCGGTATTTAATGAGTACTCCTTGGAATTTGTTGATAAGAGGAGGTGAGCGAGCTTAAGAAAATAGATCCTAGTTGCTTACCATTTGTTTCTCAGAAAATCCCAAGTGTCATCTGTACGTGTGAGCAGGGCTCCCTGGTCCTGCCATCAAAATGTGAGAGGTGATTGCCTGAACCCCTTCAGTTGGAAGTGAATGCTTTTGTGATCCCCAGAATATGCAATTAATGGTTTCATTCTACCGACATTTTTAATGTCAACATTACCAACAGCAGATGGGAGATGTCTGCATTGGGTGTCTGTTTCCAATTAAGATCTTTAATTTATGATAAATGAATACATTTCAATCATGTCTGCCTTGCATTCAGTGTATGCTTGGTTGATCAACAATAAAAGCTGCCAGGAATGTTTTGGCACACAAAGAGAGACTGAGTCAGCTCATAGGTATAAGGCTCACTGTTTTAATGGTTCCTTAAATTACTTACATCAGAAAAACTAAAAAGAAGGTAACAAATGAGCTTAGTGGTTTTGTTTAATATATGTAAGTGAAAATTTGGAAAATTAAAGAGGAGAAAGAAATACCTGTAGACATCCCCACCCTAAAACAAACCCTGTTAGCATTTAGGTATCTTATTCTGGTCTTTGGACTATGCATAAAATCATTTAGATAAGTATAATTACATATTGATTCTTGAGTTTTTCACCTAACATATCCTATGCTTTATTTTCCCAGTTTTTCACAATCTGTTTCAGCTATCTATTGCTTCATAACAAATCACCCCAAAACTTAGTGGCTGAAACAAGAAGATTAATTTGGCTTAAGAATCTGCAATTTTGGCAATGCTTGGCAGAGACAGCTGGACTCTGCTACTCTCAGTACTAACTGGGGCATTTCAAAGGCTGGGGGCTGAATCAACTGATGGCTTGCTCATGCACATGTATCTTGGTTGATGCTGGCTTGGCTGGGGCCTTAGTTTGGCTTGTCAGCAGAAACACCACATGTGACCATTCCATGTTGCTTAAACTTCCTGAAAATATGGTAGCTATATTCCAAGGGTGGGCTTCCCATGAGAGTAAGCCAGATAGAAGCTGTATTGGCTTTTATGATCTAGCTTTGTAAGTCACACAGCATGACTTCCACTACTTTTTATTTATTTTTTTATTATAAATGAGTCACTAAGGCCAGCCTGTATTCAAGGGAAGGGAAATTAGACTGCACTTTTTTATGGCAGGAGCTTCAAAAATTTTGTTGATATGTTTTATAAAATGTGGCATAAAATGCTATCAAGTGAATATAGCAATCTTAACTATTTCACCTACAGTTACATTTGAGTTGCTACTGTTCTCAGACTGTGATTAACATCTTTATTTAGCAGGTTTTCTAGAAATAATTATTCCTTGCATTCCACCAACTAGTTTGCAAAAGAGGATTTTTGTTACACATATAGGCACTTAGTAAAGGTAATCTGATTTTTAAAGGACTAACATAACCAGACCTTAATTGTAATAAGATCTTTCTAAGAGCTAAGGCTGCCTTAATAGATGACAACCTTAGAAAGAGATGGGGGAAGCAGATAGATGCTCTTATCTTACAACATCCAAGAAATCCAAATGCATCCAAAAGTGTAAAATTTGCACTATGAGTCACAACATTTTCCAATTCAAGATGGACTGTCAGAAACAGTGTTTCAAGGTTATTTGGCATTAGTGGGTGTAGAAGCTGGAAAGTTGATATGCCCCATAAAATGCAGGGGGGACAAATGCTGGTGATAAATATGTTTGGGGTCTCCCCTAGGGCATATGGGGTCATGAGTAAATATTTTTGTTGGGCTTCTGTCTATAGAAACAGTTTGGTTAAAAATATATGACAAAATTCATAGACCCATCTAATTTAATGATGAATACTCAGAATTATGGGTACAGAAGAGGCACTTACATATTTGTTTATTGTCCAATCACAGTATATAAAAATTCTTTGTGTTACCTAGGCAGCATCTTTTCCCATTCAAATGCAAGAACCATCTGTTCATGTATTTTGTGGTCAAATTGCCGTTCCTGGATAATTTCATATCTCCCACTAGAAGGAAAAGGTAACAACACTATTTTACACACAACACTATGACTTTTCACTCTTTGTATTGAAATAAAATAGATCTTTTATATCTGTAGTTCTCTATTATCTTTTATTTAATGGAGGTTATATCACTACTCATGATTCTGTATATCCATTGTGCTGCCCATGAATATTGGCTTCCAGTGACTGTCTTAAACGTTGTTACTGTGCTTTATTGATGATGATTATTCATGTAAATCTTACCCAGTATATGCAGGAAAACGTGAACAGTAATTCATTTTCTGGTCATGATAAACTTACATTTGAGGATTTTATAGAGTAAATGTAGAAAAAATACATATCCAACCATGTCTTTTCTCATACTATTTACTCCACAATCACTACACTTCTAGAATATGACTGTACCCCTTCGTACAACACATCACCACAAATGGGAAGGATGGGCAAAGTACACTTGGGCAGAGTGAGAAAAGCAGAAGGAATATCTATTTTTAGTCTGGTCCAGTAGTGTCACTCACAGAGGAGACAGCCCCAGCCAGTTTCAGTGATCAGAAGGATTCTTAGAAATTTTCAAGGAAGGCATTCTAAAGCACTGGACTTTCTGTGTAGCCTTAAGCTGGGGGCTTGGGGCAGAGGCTCAGTTTGCCTACGTTTAAAGGCAGTATTGAACACAACCACAGATGATGGAAGAAAGTTAATTCTTGCAGATAAATGCTTTTAGGGGAGAGCATAATAACAAGTGATACATTATAGTATAGAAGGGTGGCCAGGTTCAGGGAGGTCAGCAAAGTGATAGACAATGCTCTGGCAGCAAAAAATAAAAATCCTCATGATGGCTCACATGGAAGTGGACTCCATGAAGAGACTGAGACTAGAAAAGAGTTACTGAACTTTAGTTAAGTAGTTTTAAAACGGTGTTCCAAGCTCCAGGCTCTGTGGTGTTTTCTTGAAAGTTGACTTTCAAGTCTCATCTTTCTTGATCCATTAATAGAGTTTGACACAGTTTATCATTATTTCTACCAAAATACTTCCTTTACTTCCAGTGCATTAAACTCACTTAGTTTTCCATTTAACTCTCTGGCTGGTATTTCTGTCTCCCATGCTGATTTTCCTTCACCTCATGGACTGCTAAATATCAGAGTGTCCACATCTTAGTCCTTGGGCTTCATCTCTTCTCTATTTACCCTCACTTCCTTGATGTTCTCATCTAGTTTCATGGCTTTAAATACAATTTATATGCCCTTGACTCCCATATTCATATTTTCATCTCAAATGTCTTCTGTGAACTTCAGAATCATATATACTACTAGGCACTTGATATCTCGACATGGATGTCTAAGAGACATCTCAAAACAAATGTCCAATTCTAAACTCCTGATATACAATCTCCCCCAACTTGATGAGTCCATAGCATTCTCCATCTTATTTGATGCCCACACTATCCCTCCACTTGCTGAGAACAAAAAACTTGGAATAATTCTTCACTTTTATGTTTCTCTAATAGCTAGTGGTGTCCTGGAGCCAGCTCAAATGGGCACATAAGAGCCAATGGTGCACATGTCTTCCCAACTCTGTGTTCAGTAATGTTATATTGGTAGCTTGAAATCAGCCATTATAGGAATATCTACTTCATGAAAATCAACACAGTTTACATATCAGGCCTCCCTTCCCCTTTCTCATGCCAATCTGGTTGTTTAGCATTTATCAGCACATGGCTGCATAGACATGACATCCCCAATCCATCAGCAAATTTTATTGGTTCTGCCTTCAAAATATACCCAGATCCAACGATTTCCTACTACCTCCATAGATACTACTCCTGGCTGTCTGAGTCACATAAATTCTCACGTGGGTTTAATGTGTAACATCCTGACGGGTCTCTCTGATTCTGCTCTTGCATCCTAATAGTATATTTCCCAAATTGTAGCCAGAGTGATTTTGTTAAGATGAGTCAAATCATATCACTGTTCTAGTCAAAATCTCCAGTTGTTTCCCATCTACTCAAGAGTAAAAGTCAAAGTCCTTATGATATCCACAAGGCTCTCCATGATCTGATCTTCTGTTGTCTCTCTAACCTAATTCTCTCCTGCTCTTTTTCTTATCTATTCAACTTCAGTTATACTGGCCTCCTGGCTGCTTCTCAACAGCACCAGGCATACCTCATGCCTCAGGATATTTGCACTTGCCTCGAACCCATCCCCAAACCCTATATTCTTTCTCCAGATATATCCCTCAGCTCCTTCAGTCACTAATAAAATGTCATGTTATTGTAGCCTTTCCTGAAACCCTATGTGAAGTTTCAATCCATACCTTCTTCACACACGCACGCACATACACACACACACACACAGAGTACTTCCTTTCTCCTTTCCTTGTGTTATTTTTCACTTAGAAGTCATAACCATCTAACAAATTAAATATTTTATTTATTTTTCTTATTTATTTTCTATTTCCTCTATTAGAATGGAAGCACCACTAGAGCAGGGATTTATGTCTATTTCATTCCCCAACATATCTCCAGCACCTACAAGAGTTCCTGACACATAGTATGCAAGTTCTCAACATAAATTGTTCAAATTAATGTATGAATAGCACATATGGGTAAAGGATGAGGTCGAGTGGGCAGTGTTCTGTGATTTACAGGCCCACTGAACATTTAACTCAATTTTTTAGATATTGTGTTGTAATATGTTTTACATATTGTATTGTGCATATGTAAAACACTTGTGAAGAAGTATTATTGCACAAACAATAATAACAGTTATAGTGATAAGGTTTAAAATACACTGTTCTCGTCTAATACTCCCATTTTATCTATTGCAGAAGCTGAAAATGACAGAGATGAAGGGGCTTGCCTAAGGTCTCACAATCATACCCGTAATTCCCAAGTCTAAGTGGGGTAAAGGGAGGAGATAGCATAAAGCTGTGAATTTGGGTATCACTAGAGACTCTGCCATCACCACTGGAGTGGAGTAAAAAAGAAGTTGTGGAATGAGCTTTTCAAGAAGAATGTCAATACGATTTACAAATTCTAGTAATAATAATTACATGATTAGGACCATGGAAGTGCATCTATGGCTCATTGCTAATTAGATGAAGAAATCAGACTCTTCTAATTAAGAATACAAAGTGGCAATATGTGAGGAAAACCTAACTTTACAATAAAGTCAAAGTTTAAATATAAATTATACTAAGATGAAGTATGATTTAGTACAAATAAGTAAGATACGACAAAGCTACACCTTCAGTAATCTGATAATTTAGGAATGAGGAAAGGGCCAACTGAGTCTCTGAATTCTTATATAATCATTTTGGGGTTACAACAAATTATAGTTCCAGCCATTTATGTAGGATGTGCTTGTTTATACCTGAAAGTTATTTGTCATTTTGTGGTGCATTTTGCTTATAAATCAGTTCTTCCCCAGAAATATCTTTGAAAAGATCACCTCAAAAGTAGGTTTTGGTGCAAATAGTTCTTAAAAAATGAATAGTTATTGCTTGGTTTGGTTTCATTTGGTATCATCCTGATGCTTTCTGCTAGTAGTATTTGTTTTTATTTTTAATAAGACAGCTGGCTTTTTGCTTCCTGTAGACTTATCTTTATGCCTATGAACATGCACTAGGGATTTTAAAAATCTAATAATAATCCAACTTCTTCCCATTGTTCACAATTTTTATCATTACTTTAAAAAATCACCTTAGAAAAGATATTGCTTATTTAATTTATTTATTTTTACTACAGTTTATTTACTTCTGATAATGTTCAATTAAAATTAAAGTTAATTTCTGTGTTAAATATTAGCAGGGGTTGTTTCTGGATGGTAGAATTGGGAGTGTTCATTAAAATTATCCCCAACCCCAGGCAGCACAGCTCACAGTTCCTTCCTACACTTCTAGAGAGGAGAGAGAAGAGTAGAGAGAACTTTATCTTACAACTTGGATACTAGCTCAGCCACAATAACAGGGTACCAGGGAGAGTCATAAGGCCCCCATTCCAGGCCCTAGCTCACAGATGATATTTCTAGACACAACCTGGGCAAGAAGGGAACCTGCTACCTTGAAGGGAAGAACTCAGTCCCGGTAGGATGCATTACCTGCTGAATAAAGAGCCTTTGGGCTATGAAAAATGGGGTGCAATCCCCAGGCAGTACTTGCCATGGGCCTTGGGTGAAACTCAGAACCATGCTGACTCTCAGGTGAATGCAGCACACTCCCAGCTGTCTTGGCTATGGGGAGAGACACCTTCTGCTTGATAAAAGGAGAAGAAAGAGTAGGGGAACTTGTCTTCCAGCTTAAGTACAAGCTTGGCCACAGTGGGATGGAATACCAAGTGGGCTCTTGGGCTTCCTGATTTTAGGCCTTTGTTCTTACACAGCATTTCTGGACCTTCCCTGGGACAGAGGGATGCCCACCACCATGAAGGGAGAGTCCCAGGCCTGCCAGCATTCACCACAAGGTCACTGAAGAGCCCTTGAGCTTTGAGTGAACACTGACAATAGCCAGGCAGTACTCTTCATGGCCCTGGAGCAATGGTGGCAACAGAGAGAGACTCCTCTACCTGTGGAAAGGAGAGGGAAGAGTGGGAAGAACTTTGTTTTGTGGCTTAGGTGCCAGCTCAGCCTCAGTAGAATGGAACACTTGGTTGATTCCTAAGGTTTCTGACTCTAGACCCTGGCTTCTAGACAGCATCTCTGGACCCACCCAGGGCAAAAGGTAACTGGCTGCTCAAAGGGGAAGAACACAAAGCCTGGCTGGTTTTGCTACCTGCTGAGTGTAGAGCCCTAGGACCATGAGAGAACATAGGTGGTAGCCAGGCAGTGGTTACCACAATGTATGAGCAAGACCTAATATGGTGCTGGCTTCAGGTCTGACCCAGAGCAGGCCCAGTGGTGATGGCCACAGGGTGCTTGTGTCACTTCTCCCTGAGCTACAGGCAGTTCAGCACAGAGAGAGAGAAAGAGAGAGAGAGAGAGAGAGACTCTGTTTGGGACAAAGTAAGTGATGAGAACAAGAGTCTCTGGTGATTCAGAAATTCTTCCAGATCTTATCCATTATCACCAACGCAGTACCTCTATGAGTCTGTAAGAGTGACAGCATTGCTGGGCTTGGGGTGTCCCCTAATGCAGATATGGCTGCAGAGACCAAAAACTTAGATCACAACACCCAAGTCCCTTCAAATACCTGGAAAGCCTTCCCATGAAGGACGGGTACAAACAAGGCCAGACTGCAAAGACTAAAATAAATACTTAACTCTTCAATGCCCAGACACCAACAAACATTCACAAGCATCAAGACCATCCAGAAAAGCATGACCTCACCAAATAAACTTAATAAGGCATCAGGGATCAATCCTGGAGAGACACAGATACATGACCTTTCAGACAGAGAATTGAAAATAGCACTATTTTTGCACTATTCCTAATAGCAAAGACATGGAATCAACCCAAATGCCCATCAATGATAGACTGGATAAAGAAAATATGGTATATATACACCATGGAATACTATGCAGCCATAAAAAGGAATAAGATCATGTCCTTTGCAGGGACATGGATGGAACTGGAAGCCATTATATTCAGCAAACTAATGCAGGAACAGAAAACCAAACACTGCCTGTTCTTACTTATAGGCAAGAGCTCAACAATGAAAACACATGGACACAGGGAGTGGAACAACACACACAGGGGCCTGTTGGGGGGTGGGGTGTGAGGAGGGAGAGCATTAGGAAAAATAGCTGATGCACGCTGGGTTTAATACCTCGATGATGGGTTGATAGGTGCAGCAAACCACCACAGCACACGTTTACCTATATAACAAACCTGCACATCCTGCACATGTACCCTGGAACTTAAAATAAAAATAAAAATTAAAAAACAAGAAAATAGCTGTTTTAAGGAAAACAAAGAAATTCAAAATAACACAGAAAAGAAATACAGAATCCTATCAGATAAATTTAACAAATAGAAAGACTCAAACAAGACGACAGGGAAGAATGAAAGAAGGAAGAGAAGACCACAAAACAACCAGAAAACAATAATAAAAAGGCAGGAGTAAGCCCTTACTTATCAATAATAACATTGAATGTAAATGGACTAAACCACCCAATCAAATTACGTATACTGGCTGAATGGATTTTTAAAAAGACCCAAAGATCTGTTCCCTACAAGAAATATACCTCTCCTATAAAGACACACGTAAACAGAAAATAAAAGGATGGAAAAATATATTCCATGCCAATGGAAACCAAAAAAGATCAGGAATACCTATACTTATGTCAGACAAAATAGATTTCAAGACAAAAACTATAATAAGAGACAAAGAAGGTTACTATATAATGATAAAGGGGTCGATTCAGCAAGAGAATATAGTAATTGTAAATATAGATTCGCCCAATACTGGTTCACCCAGATATAAAAGCAAATAAATATTATTAGAGCAAAAGAGAGAGCCAAATAACAATACAATAATAGCTGGAGACTTCAACACTCCACTTTCAGCATTGGACAGATCATTCAGACAGAAAATTAACAAGGAAATATCAGACTAAATCTGCACTATAGAAAAAAATGAACCTAATAGCTATTTAGATAACATTTCATTCCATGGCTATAGATATAAATTCTTCTGAGCACAGGGATCATTCTCAAAAATAGAACACATATTAGGCAGTAAAACAAGTATTAAAATATTTAAAACTTTGAGATTATACCAAGTATCTTCTCTGACTACAATGGAATAAAACTAGGAATCAGTAATAAGAGGAATTTCGAAAACTATAAAAACACATGGAAATTAAACAATGTGTTTTTGACTTACCAGTGTGTCAATAAAGAAATTTAGAATAAAATTTAGAAACTTCTTCAAACAAATGACAATGAAAACACAATATATCAAAAGCTGTGAGATACAGCAAAAGCAGTACTAACAGGAAATACTATAGCTATAAGTGCCTATATCAAAAAGTAAAAATACTTCAAATAGCCAACATAACAATAATTATTAAAAAAAACAAGAGCAAAACAATCCAAAATTAGTAGAAGAAAAGAAATAATGAAGATCAGAGCAGAAATAAATGAAATGGGAGCAAAGAAAACAATACATAAGGTCAACGATACATAAAATTGGGTTTTTGAAAAGGTAAATAAAATTGACAAACATTTAGTCAGACTCAGAAAAAAAAAGAGAATACCCAATAAATAAAATTAGAGATGAAAAAAAAAGATATTACAATTGATAATACAGAAATGCAAAGAATGACCCTTTCATCTCTGATTTTATTTATTTGAGTATTGTCTCATTTTCTCTTAGGAAGTCTGGCTAAAGGATTGTCAATTATTTTTGTCTTTTCAAAAAAACAACTTTCCATTTTGTTGATCTTTTATATTATTTTCTTAATTTCAAATTTATCTATATCTGCACTGATTGTTATTCTTTCTTTTCTTCTACTAATTTTGGCTTTGGTTTGCTTTTGCTTTTCTACCTCTTTAAGAAGCATCATTGAGTTATTTATTTGAAGTTTTTTCTTTTTGATGTAGGCACTTATAGCTATAAACTTCCCTCTTAGTACTGCTTTTGCTGTATCCTGCAGGTTTTGGTATGTTGTGTTTCCATTATCATTTGTCCAAGAATTTTTTCATTTTCCTTCTTAATTTATTCATTGATCCACAGGTCATTCAGGAGCATATTGTTCAATTTCCATGTATTTGCATAGTTTCAATAATTCCTCTTGTTATTGATCACTAGTTTTATTCCACTGCGGTCAGAGAGAATGCTTGATATTATTTCAATTTTTTGACTGTTTTAAGACTTGTTTTGTGACCTGATTTATGGTCTCTCATTGAGAATGATCCATGTGCTGAGGAAAAGAATGTGTATTCTGCAGCTGTTGGATGAAATGTACTCTAAATATCTATTAGATCCACTTGGTCTATAGTGCAGGTTAAAAGTCTGATGTTTCTTGGTTTATTTTCTGTCTGGAAGATCTGTCCAGTTATGAAAGTGGGGCATTGAAGTATCCAGCTATGATTGTATTGGGGTCTATCTCTCTCTTTAGCTCTAATAATATTTGCTTTATATATCTGAGTGGACCAGTATCGGGTAAATCTATATTTAAAATTACTATATCCTCTTGCTGAATTTACCCCTTTATCATTATATAGTAACTTTCTTTGTCTCTTCTTATAGTTTTTGTCTTGAAATCTATCTTGTCTTATATAAGTATAGGTATTCCTGATCTTTTTTGGTTTCCATTGACATGGAATATCTTTTACCATCCCTTTATGTTCAGTCCATGTGTGTCTTTACAGGTGAGGTATATTTCTTGTACGTAACAGATCTTTGGGTCTTTAAAAATCCATTCAGCCAGTCCATGTCTTTTGATTGGAGAGTTTAGTACATTTACATTCAATGTTATTGATAAATAAGGACTTCCTCCTGCCTTTTTGTTATTTGTTTTCTGGTTGTCTTGTGGTCTTCTCTCTTTTCTTTCTTTCCTTCTTGTCCTTCTTTTGTGAAGGTGATTTTCTTTGGTGATTTAGTTTCTTAGTTTTTTTTTTTTGTCTCCATTGTATGTATTTTGGTTTTATGTTACCATAAGGCTCACAAATAGAATCAAGCTGATAACAATGTATAAACAAACAGATAAGCAAAAAGAAAGGTAATAAAAACTACTTCTTAACTTCAGCCTCTGTTTTTTAA
Organism: Pongo abelii; assembly: GCF_028885655.2. NCBI lineage: Eukaryota > Metazoa > Chordata > Mammalia > Primates > Hominidae > Pongo > Pongo abelii. The sequence continues at coordinate 21,135,477 of NC_072008.2, forward strand.
CTTTTTTGTTTCTATTTATATCTTATTGTATTGTATATGTCTTGAAAGCTGTCGTAGTTACTATTTCTGATTAGTTCATTGTTTAGTCTTTCTACTTAGAATAAGTAAAGTTAACACAACACAGTTATAATGTTATAATATTCTGTGTTTTTCTGTGTGCTTACTATTACCAGTGAGTTGTGTACCTTCAGGTGACCACTTATTACTTATTAACATCCTTTTCTTTCTAATTGAAGTACTCCCTCTAGCATTTCTTGTAGGATAGATCTGGTGTTGATGAAATCCCTTAGCTTTTGTTTGGGAAAGTCTTAATTTCTCCTTCATGCTTGAAGAATATTTTGCCAGATATATACTATTCTAGGGTAAAAGTTTTTGTTTTTTTTTTTCCCTCCAGTACCTTAATTATGTCATGCCCCTCTCTGTTGGCCTATTTCCATTATGTTATGTCCCTCTTTACTGGCCTGTTTCCACTGAAAAGTCTGCTGCCATATATATTCTAATTCCACTGAATATTATTAATTTCTTTTTTCTTGCTGCTTTTAGGATTCTTTCTTTATCCTTAATCTTTGGGAGTTTGATTATTAAATGCCTTGAGGTAGTCTTCTTTGGGTTAAATCTGCTTGCTGTTCTATAACTCTTTTGTACTTGGATATTGCTATACCTCCTAGGTTTGGAAAGTTCTCATTATTATCCCTTTGAATAAACTTTCTACCCCTATCTCTTTCTCTACCTCTTCTTTAAGGGCAATAACTCTTAGATTTGCCCTTTTGAAGCTATTTTCTAGCTCCTGTAGGTGTACCTCACTGTTTTTTATTCTTTTTTTTTTTTGACTCCTCTGACTGTATTTTCAAATAGCCTGCCTTCAAGATCACTATTTGCTTTTCTGCTTAATCAATTCTGCTATTAAAAGACTCTGATGCATTCTTCAGTATGCCAATTGCATTTATCAACTCCAGAATTTCTCCCTTTAAATTATTTCAATCTCTTTGCTAAATTCATCTGATAGAATTCCGAATTCCTTCTCATGTTATTTTGAATCTCTTTGAGTTTCCTCAACACTGCTATTTTGAATTCTTTGTCTGAAAGGTCACCTATCTCCTTTTCTCCAGGATTGGTCCCTAGTGCCTTATTTAGTTCATTTGGTAAGGTCATGTTTTCCTGGAATGTCTTGATACTTGTAGATGTTTGTCTGTTTCTAGGTATTGAAGAGTTAGGTATTTATTTAAGTCTTCACTGTCTTGGCTTGTTTGTACCCATCCTTCTTGGGAAGCTTTTCAGATTTTTGAAAGGACTTGGGAGTTGTGATCTAAGCTGTATCTGCTTTAGGGGACACCCAAAGCCCAGTAATAATATGGTTTTTGCAGACTCATACAGGTACTACTTTGATGGTCTTAGACAAGATGTGGGAGAATTTTCTGGATTACCAGGCAGAGACTCTTGTTCTCTTGCCTTACTTTTTCCCAAATTAATGGAATTTCTCTCTCTGTTCTGAGTCACCAGAACCTGGGGGTGAAGTAACACAAGTACCCTGTGGCCACCACAACTATGACTGCACTGGGTCAGACCTGAAGCCAGCACAGCACTGGGTCTGGCCCCAGGCTTGCTGTAACAACTCCCTGGCTATTTCCTATGTTCACTGGGGCTCAACAATAAGTCGGTGGCAAAGCCAGTCTTCCTCTCAGCATGGTGAATCCTCTGAGTTCCTGGGTGGGTCCAAGGGTGCCTTCTGGGAGCCAGGGAGTAGGGTCAAAAACCTTAGAAGTCTATCTGGTGTTCTGTTTTACGCTGGCACTCAGATAACAAAATGCAGTCCCTCCTACTCTTACTTCCCCTTTCCAAAGGCAGAGGAGCCTGACCCCATAGCCCTGCAAGCACAGTGAGTATTGCCAGACTACTGCTGATGTTCCCTTAAGGCCCAAGGTCCCTTAAGTCAGTTTGTGGTGAATGCTGCCTGGCCTGGGACTCACCCTTCAGGGCAGTGGGCTCCCCTGTGGCCCAAGGCAGGTCAAGAAATGCTGTCCAAGAGCCAAATTCTGGAATCAGATACCCCAAGAGCTTGCTTTGTGCTCTACTCCCCTGTGGCCGAGCTGGTACCTAAGGTGCAAGACAAAGTTCCCTTTACTTTTCCCTCTGCTTTTCTCAAGTAGGAGTCTCAACCCATAGTCACCATAGCTGGTAATGTGCTGAGTCTCAAGTGAAGCTAGCAAGTCTCAAAGGCTCACCCAAGGCCCTCAGCATAGCACCTGGGTATAACTGCTGGTTATTCAGAGCCTAAGGGTTCTTCAGTTATCAAGTGATGAATCCTACGAGAACTGGGATTTTCGCTTCAAGGAAGCAGGTTCTCTTTTGGCCCACAGCACGTCTAGAAATGTATGGGAGTGAGGACCTGGAAAGAGGGCCTCACAACTCTGATGAGTGCCCTATCCTACTGTGGCTGAGCTGGTATCCAAGATACAAGACAGTGTCCTCCCCACTCTTCTCTCTCCTTTCCTTAACTGGAAGGAAGAGGTCTCTTTTGGAGCCATGAACTGTGCAGCCTGGGGCTAGGGAAGGAATATTCCAGCACTCTCTTAGCCACCCCAGCTGGTGTCTCAGTAGGTTATGTGTTGTCCACAGATTCCTGGTTCTGGGCCCAGGTGAGTACTAGGACTGTCACCTAAAATGCTGTCCTTGTGGCCTAGACTGTCTTTCAAGTTCATTTAGCTCCCCATAGCGATTTAGCTTTAGGTTTGCTGGAACTCGAGTTCTGACCACTAGGATCAATGATTCCCCTCTGGCTAGGGCTGATTTAAATGCTCTCTCCATGGTTGGACCTCAGCTGAGTTTGGTACAGTTTTCCTGTCTGCTATAACAAGACAGCATTGAGTCTAATGTCTCACAATTGCTGACTCTCCCTCCTCCCAAGGCACAGAAATGCCCACCACATCATGCTGTGGCTGTTGGGGGGTGGGAGAGTTGTGGGGATGGGATGGGGGAGGAAGGGTGGCATCAACAATTCAAGACTGTTTTTTCTACTTCTTCAGTGCCTCTTTCAGAGATAAGAAGTTAAAACTGGGAACTGTGAGTGCTCACCTGATTTTTGGTTCCTATGAAGGTGATTTTCTTGTGTAGATAGTTATTACATTGGTGTCCTTGTTGGGGGGATGGCTGGTGGAGCCTTCTATTCTGCTGTCTTGCTCCACCTTCCCTTTCTCCTCTTAATATTATCACATAAGTACTTTTTAACTCTATCATAATCTCTTAATGGGCATAATTTCAGTGGATAATTGAACCATCCTTCTAGTGTTGGATACATAGGTTTTCTAGTTTTTTACCATTATGAATAATGTTACAATAAATGTATATGAACATAAACATTTTCTCTAGTTCAGGTTATTTTTTTTAGCTTCTATTTCTTCACATGATATTATGTCAATGCATAAACATTTTTAAGTTGACAGGTGTAATATATTGCTGTAATTTTTCTTGTATTTTGACAAGGGAGGGCACTTTTTTCACCTGAAACCAAGCTTTATCTAAATCCCATTTTAAATGGTCCTCCTGAACTGAGAAAAAAGTGTTTTATATCAACTACATTGGAAAATCTGGTGTGAAATGTAGTAAATTGCCCTCATCCAAGGGAATCACTATATAGTTAAAACAAAACAAAACAAAATAAAACAAAACAATGTGCAACTATTGTAGAGCTCACAGAATACATACCTGAGAAGCTCTTTGAAGTAATCCAGAGCCTGAAACATGTAAAATATTATCGGGATGTGTTATTTTTATGGTGGCTGTTACTGAGGAAACAGAGGCAATGCCTTGTGAAATTTGGGTTTACTAGGACAGAGAAAGGTTGTGTAGTGCCATTTCTGTTTCCTGGTCCCCAGGACAACCAAAATTCATAGCTAGACTCACATCACCAGCCAGGGTAGGATCAGCCCTGACCCCAGCTTTGGGTTCTGTCCTGTTCTGCTAAAATGTCTAAATACAGGTGATTCCAAAGTACCTCAGCAGCTTGACTCAGTCTAGCTGAGTCAAAGACAGCCTAGCCAGTTGTCTTTAATGATCTTAGGGGCCTGGAGAAGCAGACAAGAAGCGCTACTTAAAAACAGAAACACAGAAGGATAAACAGACCAGGCTGAAGGACACTTGGCAGATTCAAATAGGAACAAGTAATCTGCATTAAAAATATTCACCTCTCTTAAAACTAATAAAGGAATTTAGCAAGGTTGAGGCATGCAAAACAATGTAGAAAAATCACTTACATTTCTGTACACTAACAACAAATAATCCCTTCCAAAAATTAAAAAATCCCATTTACAATAGCATTAGAAAAATAAAATACTTGGGCACAAAATTAACCAAGGAGATATAAGACTTGTACACTGAAAAACCTTGCTGAAAGAAATTAAAGAAGAGAAAAAGAAATGACAAGACATCTCATGTTTCACGGATTGGAAGACTTAATATTGTTAAGATGCCTATACTACTTCTCTTAGTCCATTTGGCTACTATAACAAAATACCTTACACTGGGTAAATTACAAACAACAAAAATTTAGTGCTCACAGTTTTAGAGGCTGGGAACCAAGATCAAGGTGCCAGCAGATTTGGTGTCTGGTGAGGGCCCACTACTCAGAAATGGCACCTTGTTGCTGTGTCCTTGCATGGTGGAAGGGACAAGAGAGCTCCCTCAAGCCTTGTTTATGAGGGTCCATGAGGAAGGAGCCCTTGTGACTCCATAACTTCCCAAAGCCCTTACCTCTTAATATTATCACATTGGGTACTGTATTAGCCCATTTTCATGTTGCTGATAAAGACATATCTAAGACTTGGCAATTTACAAAAGAAAGAGGTTTAATGGACTTACAGTTCCACATGGTTGGGGAGGCCTCATGATCATGGTGGAAGGCAAGGAGGAGCAAGTCACATCTTACCTGGATGGCAGAGGGCAAAAAGAGAGAACTTCTGCAGGGGACCTCCTCTTTTTAAAACCATAAGATCTCATAAGACTTATTCATAATCACAAGAACAGCAGGAGAAAGACCTGCCCTCATGATTCAATTACCTCCCACCAGGTCCCTCCCACAATATGTTGGAATTCAACATGAGATTTTGGCAGGGACACAGCCAAACCATATCATTCCATCCCTGGCCCCTCCCAAATCTCATGTCTTCACATTTCAAAACCAATCATGTCTTCCCAACAATCCTCCAATGTCTAAACTTATTTCAGCATTAACTCAAGAGTCCACCGTCCAAAGTCTAATCTGAGACAAAGCAAGTCCCTTCTGCCTATGACCCTGTAAAATCAAAGCAAGTTACTTCCTAGATACAATAGGGGTACAGTCATTGGGTAAATACAGCCATTCCAAATGGGAGAAATTGGATAAAATAAAGGGGCTACAGGCCCCATGCAAGTCTGAAATCCAGCAGGGCAGTCAAATGTTAAATGTCCAAAATGATCTCCTTTGACTTCATGTCTCATATCTAGGTCATGCTGATGCAAAAGGTGTGTTCCTATGGTCTTGGGCAGCTCCATCCCTGTGGCTTTGCAGGGTACAGCCTCCCTGCTGGCTGCTTTCACAGGCTGGCATTGAGTATCTATGACTTTTCCATGTGCACAGCGCAAGCTGTCAGTGGATCTACCATTCTAGGTTCTGAAGGACAGAGGCCTTCTTCTCACAATTCCACTAGGTGGTGCCCCAGTAGGGACTCTGTGTAAGAGCTCACACCCAACATTTCCCTTCTGCATTGTCCTAGCAGAGGTTCTCCATGAGAGCCCCATCCCTGCAGCAAACTTCTGCCTGGACATCCAGGTGTTTCCATATATCCCCTGAAATCTAGGCAGAGGTTCCCAAACCTCAATTCTTGCCTTCTGCGCACCTGCAGGCTCAACACCACTTGGAAGCTGCCAAGGCTTGGGGCTTGCACCCTCTGAAACCATGGCCAAAGCTGTACCTTGGCCCCTCTTAGTCAAGGCTGGAGCATCTGGGACACGAGTCACCAAGTCCCTAGACTGAACACAGCATGGGGACCCTGGACCTGGCCCATGAAACCATGTTTCCCTCCTAGGCCTCTGGGACTGTGATGGGAGCAGCTGCTGTGAAAACCTCTGACACACCCTGGAGACATTTTCTTATTGTCTTGGGGATTAACATTTGGATCCTCATTACTTTTGCAAATTTCTGCAGCTGGTTTGAATTTCTCCTCAGAAAATGGGATTTTCTTTTTGATCACATTGTCAGGCTGCAAATTTTCCAAACTTTTATGTTCTGCTTCCCTTATAAAACTGAATGCCTTTAACAGCACTCAAGTCACCTCTTGAATGCTTTGCTGCTTACAAATTTCTTCTGCCAGATACCTTAAATCATGTCTCTCAATTTCAAAGTTCCACAAATCTCTAGGGCAGGAGCAAAATGCTGCCAGTCTCTTTGCTAAAACATAACAAGTGTCACTTTTGCTCCAGCTCCCAACAAGTTCCTCATTTCCATCTGAGACCACATCAGCCTGTACTTTATTGTCCATATCGCTATCAGCATTTTGGGCAAAGCTATTCAACAAGTCTCTAGGAATTTCCAAACTTTCCCACATTTTCCTGTCTTCTTCTGAGCCCTCCAAACTGTTCCAACATCTGCCTGTTACCTAGTTCCAAAGTTGCTTCCACATTTTCAAGTATCTTTTCAGCAGCACTCAACTCTTGGTACCAATTTACTATATTAGTCCATTTTCATGCTGCTCATAAGGACATACCCATGACTGGGCAATTTACAAAAGAAAGAGGTTTAATGGACTTACAGTTCTACATGGTTGGGGAGGCCTCATAATCATGGCAGAAGGCAAGGAGGGACAAGACACATCTTACATGGATGGCAGGAGGCAAAAAGAGCAGACTTGTGCAGGGTAACTCCTCTTTTGAAAACCATCAGATCTCATGAGATTTATTCACTATCATGAGAATGGCACAGGAAAGACCTGCCCCCATGATTCAATTACCTCCCACCAGGTCCCTCCTGCAACACGTGGGAATTCAAGATAAGATTTGGGTGGGGACGCAGCCAAACTATATCAGGTACTAAGTCCTAACATACAAATTTGGTGGGGGGGCACCAACATTAAGACAACAGCATTACCCAAAGCAATCTCTTGATTCAATGCTATCCCTATCAAAATCCAAATGGCATTTTTGCAGAAATAAATATAACCATCCTAAAGTTCACATGAAACCACAATGGACCCTGAATACCTAAAACAATCTTCAGCAAGATGAACAAAGCTGGAGCCCTCACACTTGCTGAGTTCAAAACACATTACAAAGCTGCACTAGTCAAAACAAAACAGTACTTAGATAAAGAAAAACATATAAAACAATGGAACAGAATAGAATACCCAGAAATAAACCCATGCATACACAGCCAACTAATTTTTAGCAAGGGTGCCAAACTACATAATGGGGAAAGGATAGTCTTTTCATTAAATGATGCCAGGAAAACTGAATATCTACATACAGAAGAACGAAACTGGACCCTTATCTATACAAGAATCAACTCCAAATGGATAAAGAGCTAAACATAATACCTGAAGCTGTAAAACTATTAGAAGAAAACATAAGGGAAAATCTTCATAACATTGGTCTTGGCAATAATTTATTGGATATGACAACAAAAGCACAGGCATCAAAAGCAAAAATAGGCAGGTGGGACTACATTAAACTAAAGACTGTGCACAGCAAAGGAAAAAATCAGCAGAGTAAAAATACAACCTACAGAATGGGAGAGAATATTTGCAAACCATCTTTTTGATAAGGGGTTAATATCCAAAATACACAAGTCCTATGACTCAATAATAACAAAATAATAATCCAATTAAACAATAGGCAAAGGACTTGATTAGATATTTCTCCACAGAATACATACAAATAGCTGATAGGTATATAATCTGTTCTATAACTCAATAGCAATAAAAAAAATTAAGCAATAGGCAAATGACTTGATTAGGCATTTCTCAAAAGAAGACACAGAAATGGCCAGCACGAAAATATGAAATTATTTTCAGCATCACTAATTATCAAAGAAATGTAATTCAAAACCACAATGAGATATTACATCATACCTTTTAGGATGGCCATTATTAAAAAAAAATTTTTAAGCCCTGAAAATAATAAGTTTCGGTTAAAATGTGAAGAAATTGGAACCCTTGTGCACTATGGTGGGAATGTAAAATAGTGCATCCATTATGGAAAACACTATGGAGTTTCCTCAAAATGTTAAAAATAGAACTACTATATGATTCAGCAATCCCACTCTTGGGTTTTTAACCAAAACAATTGAAAATAGGATCTTGAGGAGATATTTATACTCACATGTTCATTGCAGCATTATTCACAATAGTCAAGAGGTGGAAGCAACATAAATGTCCATCAGTGAATGAATGAAGAAAATATGGTATGTACATATAATTGAATATTATTCAGCCTTAAAAAGAAGGAAGTCCTATCATGTTCTACATCGTGGATGAATCTTGAGGAGATTATGCAAAGTGAAATTAGTTAGTCACAGAAGGACAAATGCTGCATGATTCAAGTTACATGAGGTATTTAAAGTAGATAAACTCATAGAAGCAGAAAGTAAAATAGTGACTGTCAGGAGCTGTTGGGGGAGATGGGGAATTATTGTCAATGGGTAGAGTTTAGTCACACAAGATGAAAAAGTTCTAGAGATCTACGGTACAGCAATATGCATGTAGTTAACAGTACTGTGCTGTACACTTAAAAATTTAAGAGGATAGATCTCATATTATGTGATTTTTGCCACAATAAAAAATACCTCTCAACACTGTAGTACCAAGTTAACAAAATTGTTTATAGAAGAATTTCATACAGATATATTGGCTTACCATCTTTATTGATGTAAATAAAAAGGGGATAATACAATACGATATTGTTCTCCCACCACAGAATAAAGCCAGCTCACACTGATTGAACGTCTACTGCTATCTTGTTTATAAGTTGTCTTATTTAGTTCTCTAAAGGAATCCTGCAAAATCAATATTATTCATGCATTTATTGATTCATTTAACATACGCTTTTTGAGTCTTTGCTATTTACCTGTCACTGTTTAAGGCACTGGAAATACAGCAGTGTACAAGACAAACAACTTGACTTCATGAAGCTTACATTCTGGTGAAGGAGACAGAAAGTAAATAGCTACACAATTTGTATAAATAGATTTAAAAGTATGATATAATATAAAGTAATATAATGTAATGTGATACAACATAATGTTAAATGATTGAAAGTGTTATGACAAATTATAAAACAGGGTGATAAAATAGAATCAAGAGCTATTTTTGAGAGAAAGGTCAGGGAAGGCTACTCTGAGGAGATAGCATTTGCATAGATCTCAATTAAGTAAAAGAAGAAGCTGTAAAATATCTGAGGAAAGAGCATTTCTGGCAGAGAGAACAGCAAAGCAAATGCCAAGAAGTAGGGGCATATTTGATATACTTAAATAATGGTGAGGACGCCAGTGTGGCTGAAGTCCAGAAGGGGAAAGAAAACATCAGAGAAGCAGAGGCTTCATTTTTCATCTAGCCCAGTGGCCAAGCTAGTGCTGCAGCAGGTTGGCCAACTCCAAAACCCATGCCCATTCTATTACACTAAATCATCTGTTCCAAGAAACTATTCAATCTTCATTGAGGATGAAACAAAAACACTGAAAAACATGTTTTTGGAAGTATTTCAGATAGCTGTGTTGGCCTCCCACCCCCATTTTTTCAACCCGCCCAAGGAGAAAAAGGACAAAGACTTGAGGCCTATGTATGACTATTTCCTATTGTTGTGTTATCAATAACAATTTTATTATTATTGTTAAGGGGACTTTATGATTAATAATATAAATGTAGCTTTAATTTACAAATAAAATAATAATAATAATAATAATAATGAAGAACCAATACCCCTTTTGACTTTAAATTTACTTCTTTTTTTTTTTTTTTTTTTTTTTTTTTTTTCTTTTATTTATTTTTTTTTTCTTTTATTTTTTTTTCTTTTATTATTATTATTATTATACTTTAGGTTTTATGGTACATGTGCACAATGTGCAGGTAAGTTACATATGTATACATGTGCCATGCTGGTGCGCTGCACCCACCAACTCGTCATCTAGCATTAGGTATATCTCCCAATGCTATCCCTCCCCCCTCCCCCCACCCCACAACAGTCCCCAGAGTGTGATGTTCCCCTTCCTGTGTCCATGTGTTCTCATTGTTCAATTCCCACCTATGAGTGAGAATATGCGGTGTTTGGTTTTTTGTTCTTGCGATAGTTTACTGAGAATGATGATTTCCAATTTCATCCATGTCCCTACAAAGGACGTGAACTCATCATTTTTTATGGCTGCATAGTATTCCATGGTGTATATGTGCCACATTTTCTTAATCCAGTCTATCATTGTTGGACATTTGGGTTGGTTCCAAGTCTTTGCTATTGTGAATAATGCCGCAATAAACATACGTGTGCATGTGTCTTTATAGCAGCATGATTTATAGTCCTTTGGGTATATACCCAGTAATGGGATGGCTGGGTCGAATGGAATTTCTAGTTCTAGATCCCTGAGGAATCGCCACACTGACTTCCACAAGGGTTGAACTAGTTTACAGTCCCACCAACAGTGTAAAAGTGTTCCTATTTCTCCACATCCTCTCCAGCACCTGTTGTTTCCTGACTTTTTAATGATTGCCATTCTAACTGGTGTGAGATGGTATCTCATTGTGGTTTTGATTTGCATTTCTCTGATAGCCAGTGATGGTGAGCATTTTTTCATGTGTTTTTTGGCTGCATCAATGTCTTCTTTTGAGAAGTGTCTGTTCATGTCCTTTGCCCACTTTTTGATGGGGTTGTTTGTTTTTTTCTTGTAAATTTGTTGGAGTTCATTGTAGATTCTGGATATTAGCCCTTTGTCAGATGAGTAGGTTGCGAAAATTTTCTCCCATTTAGTAGGTTGCCTGTTCACTCTGATGGTAGTTTCTTTTGCTGTGCAGAAGCTCTTGAGTTTAATTAGATCCCATTTGTCAATTTTGGCTTTTGTTGCCATTGCTTTTGGTGTTTTAGACATGAAGTCCTTGCCCATGCCTATGTCCTGAATGGTAATGCCTAGGTTTTCTTCTAGGGTTTTTATGGTTTTAGGTCTAACATTTAAGTCTTTAATCCATCTTGAATTGATTTTTGTATAAGGTGTAAGGAAGGGATCCAGTTTCAGCTTTCTACATATGGCTAGCCAGTTTTCCCAGCACCATTTATTAAATAGGGAATCCTTTCCCCATTTCTTGTTTTTGTCAGGTTTGTCAAAGATCAGATACTTGTAGATATGTGGCATTATTTCTGACGGCTCTGTTCTGTTCCATTGATCTATATCTCTGTTTTGGTACCAGTACCATGCTGTTTTGGTTACTGTAGCCTTGTAGTATAGTTTGAAGTCAGGTAGTGTGATGCCTCCAGCTTTGTTCTTTTGGCTTAGGATTGACTTGGCGATGCGGGCTCTTTTTTGGTTCCATATGAACTTTAAAGTAGTTTTTTCCAATTCTGTGAAGAAAGTCATTGGTAGTTTGATGGGGATGGCATTGAATCTGTAAATTACCTTGGGAAGGATGGCCATTTTCATGATATTGATTCTTCCTACCCATGAGCATGGAATGTTCTTCCATTTGTTTGTATCCTCTTTTATTTCCTTGAGCAGTGGTTTGTAGTTCTCCTTGAAGAGGTCTTTCACATCCCTTGTAAGTTGGATTCCTAGGTATTTTATTCTCTTTGAAGCAATTGTGAATGGGAGTTCACTCATGATTTGGCTCTCTGTTTGTCTGTTATTGATGTATAAGAATGCTTGTGATTTTTGCACATTGATTTTGTATCCTGAGACTTTGCTGAAGTTGCTTATCAGCTTAAGGAGATTTTGGGCTGAGACAATGGGGTTTTCTAGATATACTATCATGTCATCTGCAAACAGGGACAATTTGACTTCCTCTTTTCCTAATTGAATACCCTTGATTTCCTTCTCCTGCCTAATTGCCCTGGCCAGAACTTCCAACACTATGTTGAATAGAAGTGGTGAGAGAGGGCATCCCTGTCTTGTGCCAGTTTTCAAAGGGAATGCTTCCAGTTTTTGCCCATTCAGTATGATATTGGCTGTGGGTTTGTCATAAATAGCTCTTATTATTTTGAGATACGTCCCATCAATTCCTAATTTATTGAGAGTTTTTAGCATGAAGGGTTGTTGAATTTTGTCAAAGGCCTTTTCTGCATCTATTGAGATAATCATGTGGTTTTTGTCTTTCGTTCTGTTTATATGCTGGATTACATTTATTGATTTGCGTATATTGAACCAGCCTTGCATCCCAGGGATGAAGCCCACTTGATCATGGTGGATAAGCTTTTTGATGTGCTGCTGGATTCGATTTGCCAGTATTTTATTGAGGATTTTTGCATCAATGTTCATCAAGGATATTGGTCTAAAATTCTCTTTTTTTGTTGTGTCTCTGCCAGGCTTTGGTATCAGGATGATGCTGGCCTCATAAAATGAGTTAGGGAGGATTCCCTCTTTTTCTATTGATTGGAATAGTTTCAGAAGGAATGGTACCAGCTCCTCCTTGTACCTCTGGTAGAATTCGGCTGTGAATCCATCTGGACCTGGACTTTTTTTGGTTGGTAAGCTATTGATTATTGCCCCAATTTCAGCTCCTGTTATTGGTCTATTCAGAGATTCAACTTCTTCCTGGTTTAGTCTTGGGAGGGTGTATGTGTTGAGGAATTTATCCATTTCTTCTAGATTTTCTAGTTTATTTGCATAGAGGTGTTTGTAATATTCTCTGATGGTAGTTTGTATTTCTGTGGGATCGGTGGTGATATCCCCTTTATCATTTTTTATTGCATCTATTTGATTCTTCTCTCTTTTTTTCTTTATTAATCTTGCTAGCGGTCTATCAATTTTGTTGATCCTTTCAAAAAACCAGCTCCTGGATTCATTTATTTTTTGAAGGGTTTTTTGTGTCTCTATTTCCTTCAGTTCTGCTCTGATTTTAGTTATTTCTTGCCTTCTGCTAGCTTTTGAATGTGTTTGCTCTTGCTTTTCTAGTTCTTTTAATTGTGATGTTAGGGTGTCAATTTTGGATCTTTCCTGCTTTCTCTTGTGGGCATTTAGTGCTATAAATTTCCCTCTACACACTGCTTTGAATGCATCCCAGAGATTCTGGTATGTTGTGTCTTGGTTCTCGTTGGTTTCAAAGAACATCTTTATTTCTGCCTTCATTTCGTTATGTACCCAGTAGTCATTCAGGAGCAGGTTGTTCAGTTTCCACGTAGTTGAGCGGTTTTGAGTGAGATTCTTAATCCTGAGTTCTAGCTTGATTGCACTGTGATCTGAGAGACAGTTTGTTACAATTTCTGTTCTTTTACATTTATTGAGGAGAGCTTTACTTCCAAGTATATGGTCAATTTTGGAATAGGTGTGGTGTGGTGCTGAAAAAAATGTATATTCTGTTGATTTGGGGTGGAGAGTTCTGTAGATGTCTATTAGGTCTGCTTGGTGCAGAGCTGAGTTCAATTCCTGGGTATCCTTGTTGACTTTCTGTCTCGTTGATCTGTCTAATGTTGATAGTGGGGTGTTAAAGTCTCCCATTATTAATGTGTGGGAGTCTAAGTCTCTTTGTAGGTCACTCAGGACTTGCTTTATGAATCTGGGTGCTCCTGTATTGGGTGCATATATATTTAGGATAGTTAGCTCTTCTTGTTGAATTAATCCCTTTACCATTATGTAATGGCCTTCTTTGTCTCTTTTGATCTTTGTTGGTTTAAAGTCTGTTTTATCAGAGACTAGGATTGCAACCCCTGCCTTTTTTTGTTTTCCATTTGCTTGGTAGATCTTCCTCCATCCTTTTATTTTGAGCCTATGTGTGTCTCTGCACGTGAGATGGGTTTCCTGAATACAGCACACTGATGGGTCTTGAGTCTTTATCCAATTTGCCAGTCTGTGTCTTTTAATTGGAGCATTTAGTCCATTTACATTTAAAGTTAATATTATTATGTGTGAATTTGATCCTGTCATTATGATGTTAGCTGGTTATTTTGCTCGTTAGTTGATGCAGTCTCTTCCTAGTCTCGATGGTCTTTACATTTTGGCATGATTTTGCAGTGGCTGCTACCGGTTGTGCCTTTCCATGTTTAGTGCTTCCTTCAGGAGCTCTTTTAGGGCAGGCCTGGTGGTGACAAAATCTCTCAGCATTTGCTTGTCTGTAAAGTATTTTATTTCTCCTTCACTTATTAAGCTTAGTTTGGCAGGATATGAAATTCTGGGTTGAAAATTCTTTTCTTTAAGAATGTTGAATATTGGCCCCCACTCTCTTCTGGCTTGTAGGGTTTCTGCCTAGAGATCCGCTGTTAGTCTGATGGGCTTCCCTTTGTGGGTAACCCGACCTTTCTCTCTGGCTGCCCTTAACATTTTTTCCTTCATTTCAACTTTGGTGAATCTGACAATTATGTGTCTTGGAGTTGCCCTTCTCGAGGAGTATCTTTGTGGTGTTCTCTGTATTTCCTGAATCTGAATGTTGGCCTGCCTTGCTAGATTGGGGAAGCTCTCCCGGATAATATTCTGCTGAGTGTTTTCCAACTTGTTTCCATTCTCCTTGTCACTTTCAGGTACACCAATCAGACGTAGATTTGGTCTTTTCTCATAGTGCCACATTTCTTGGAGGCTTTGCTCATTTCTTTTTATTCTTTTTTCTCTAAACTTCCCTTCTCGCTTCATTTCATTCATTTCATCTTCCATCACTGATACCCTTTCTTCCATTTGATCGCATCAGCTCCTGAGGCTTCTGCATTCTTCACGTAGTTCTCGAGCCTTGGTTTTCAGCTCCATCAGCTCCTTTAAGCACTTCTCTGTATTGGTTATTCTAGTTATACATTCTTCTAAATTTTTTTCAAAGTTTTCAACTTCTTTGCCTTTGGTTTGAATATCCTCCCGTAGCTCAGAGTAATTTGATCGTCTGAAGCCTTCTTCTCTCAGCTCGTCAAAGTCATTCTCTGTCCAGCTTTGATCCGTTGCTGGTGAGGAACTGCGTTCCTTTGGAGGAGGAGAGGTGCTCTGCTTTTTAGAGTTTCCAGTTTTTCTGCTCTGTTTTTTCCCCATCTTTGTGGTTTTATCTACTTTTGGTCTTTGATGATGGTGATATACAGATGGGTTTTTGGTGTGGATGTCCTTTCTGTTAGTTTTCCTTCTAACAGACAGGACCCTCAGCTGCAGGTCTGTTGGAGTACCCGGCCGGCCGTGTGAGGTGTCAGTCTGCCCCTGCTGGGGGGTGCCTCCCAGTTAGGCTGCTTGGGGGTCAGGGGTCAGGGACCCACTTGAGGAGGCAGTCTGCCGGTTCGCAGATCTCCAGCTGCGTGCTGGGAGAACCACCGCTCTCCTCAAAGCTGTCAGACAGGGACATTTAAGTCTGCAGAGGTTACTGCTGTCTTTTTGTTTGTCTGTGCCCTGCCCCGAGAGGTGGAGCCTACAGAGGCAGGCAGGCCTCCTTGAGCTGTGGTGGGCTCCACCCAGTTCAAGCTTCCAGGCTGCTTTGTTTACCTAAGCGAGCCTGAGCAATGGCGGGCGCCCCTCCCCCAGCCTCGCTGCCGCCTTGCTGTTTGATCTCAGACTGCTGTGCTAGCAATCAGCGAGACTCCGTGGGCGTAGGACCCTCTGAGTCAGGTGCGGGCTATACTCTCCTGGTGCACTGTTTCCTAAGCCCGTCGGAAAAGCACAGTATTCGGGTGGGAGTGGCCCGATTTTCCATGTGCCGTCTGTCACCCCTGGAAAGGGAACTCCCTGACCCCTTGTGCTTCCCAAGTGAGGCAATGCCTCACCCTTCTTCGGCTCGCACACGGTGCGCTCACCCACTGACCTGCGCCCACTGTCTGGCACTCCCTAGTGAGATGAACACGGTACCTCAGATGGAAATGCAGAAATCACCCGTCTTCTGCGTCGCTCACGCTGGGAGCTGTAGACGGGAGCTGTTCCTATTCGGCCATCTTGCTGAAAGCTTTTCTTTGGCATCTAAAAGACTGGGAGAAGCACAACTTCAAATTGAGGCTTATAATTAACAGAAGGCACCATAAATTGAAGGAAAAGTGTTGACTATGAATCTCAAAGAAGTAGTATAAAAATCATTTCCTTAAAGATATTAAATATAAGGATCTTCATGAATGCTATTTCTCTAAACAGTGAAGTTTCTCCATCCATTTGTTTTTTATCAGCTTTATTGAGGTATACTTAACAAAGAAAAATTATGTGTATATATATATTTAAGTTGTACACATGATTTTAAATTATTTACTTTTTAAATTGACAAACAAAAATTTTATATATTTATGGTGTACAACATGATGCTTTGATCTATGTACACATTGTGGAATAGCCAAATTAAGATAATTAACATATCCATTACCTCACATATTTATTTGCCGTGAGAACTCTATTATCAATTTTCGAAAATATAATACCTCATTTTTAACTATAGTCATTATGTTGTAGAACAGATCTCTTGAAGTTATTCCTCCTTTCTAATTGAAATTTTGTATCCTGTGACCAATATCTTCCCAACCTCCCCCGCCCCAGCCCTTGGTAACCACCATTCTACTCTTCGCTTCTATGAATTTGACTGTTTTAGATTCCACATATAAATAAGATCATGCAGTATTTGTCTTTCCATGCCTGGCTTATCTCACTTAGCATAATGTCCTCCATGTTCACACATGCTGTCACAAATGACAGGATTTTCTTCTTTATAAATGCTGAATAACATTCCATTGTTTATGTATGCAGCATATTTTCTTTATCCATTCATTCATTGATGAGCACTTAGTTTGAGTCTATATCTTGGCTATTGTCAGTAGTGCTGCAACGAACATGGAGGTGCTAATATATGTCTTTGACATACTGTTTTCTTTGGATAAGTAACCCGTAGTGGGATTGCTGGATCATATGGTGGTTCCATTTTTTGTTTTTAGGAACCACCACACTGTTCTCCATAATGGCAGTGGCTGTAATAATTTACATTCCTAACAACAGTGTGCAAGGGTTTCCTTTTCTCCATATCCTTTCCAGTACTTGTTATCTTTCATCTTCTTGAAAATAGCCATTCTACTAGGTATGAAATGATATCTCATTGTGCTTTTAATTTGTATTCTCCTGATGATTACTGATGTTGAGCACCATGTAGCTTGCACTTTCCTCCTCTTAGACACTTCCCTGAGACCAACATGTAAGAAAAGCAATTTAGCCTACTGAAAGATGAGCACCCATGTGGAGGGTGAGAAGCCAGCACCAACCACCAGACATATGACTGAGGCCATCTCAGACCCTATAGCCAAATGCCATTTCAGGAGTTAGCCCAAGCAAGACCAGCAGGACCACTCAACAGGTTCATGAGAGATAATGGATCAATGTTGTTTTATACCAAAAATTTTAAAAAATATTTTCATTACTTGCCCTCTTCATTTGCTTTTAGGATAAGGTCCATGCTTATTAATCTGGTTTCTAAGATTCATCTCGACATGATTCCTTATAATATGGATCCCAAAATTCTTTACTAGGAGTCTGGATTCTATGTATGATCATTGGAAATGCTTGCTCATTTTCCTTAAGGAAGAACTGGAAAACATGAAAACCTATTTAGGCTGCTGTTATCACTTGTGTAATTACAAAATTTAACAGCTGCCAGTGTGCAAACCAGCTGCCAATGTGCAGAATCTGAAAAAGGGATCCTATCACACACAAAATGTATTTAACTGGAAAATTAGCAAAGAACTGTGGTGGCAGTATTCATAATTATATCCATAGCCAGAATCCATGCCTGCTATAACAAATCACACACACACACACACACACACACACACAGAGAGAGAGAGAGAGAGAGAGAGAGAGAGAGACTTTATTTTTCCACATAGAGAGCTTTCTTTCCCAGTGAATTGATTTTTGTTTAAAGATTTTCTTAGAAAATATCCCTAACCTAACTTCTTGGAAAACAGATCACAGTGTAAAAGTTCTGTAACTGCCATTCTCCACCCTCATAAAACTTTTTAAACATCCTTTTGGACGTTTCCTTGCTGAGCTTTCCTTTTTATACTGTATCAAAGTATGTCCCATCTGAAAAGGAAGAGAAGAGATGCCCTGAAGAACAGCCAAAGGCCTCATGGGGGGTTGAGTAATACTGCCTTCTCCTTTTCCTTCTCACACAGTTAAGTTCATATCCAGATCAGTTAAGTTCATATCCAGATGTATGATAGCTTTATACTACTTATTGCTTTGGGGCTATTGGTGGCAATAGTTTATTGAATGATGGGGGAATTGGAAATAAATACTATAACATGGATTCTCTCAAATTTGCCCCTCTCTCTCTTCTTAGTAATCAGGACCCATCATAAAATTTGGAGATTTTTCAGAAGATGGATTCATATGGAAAAGTCTGAGGAATGAATAAAGTGTTTTATCTTCCCTATGGTGTTTTTGTTTGTTTCCCCAGCTTTATCTCTAGCCACTCTTTTTTCCTGCAATCCTTATTTTAGCTTATCTGAATTTCTAGTCCACCTACTGCATTTCACTCTGTTGCTTCTTATGTGACCTCAAGAGAAGTGTCCTGAATTGGACCAAGACAGCTTGTAGCCATAGACAAAACCTCAACCTTGGTTTAAGTTCATCTTGCCACCTATTACATGCCTGCACCTCAGTTTCTGAACATAATTGGTAATAAGGTATAGTGGGCCCATTTTAAATTTATTACCATGAGCCATATGTGGACCTTCAGTGCTGCTGGACAGTCTTACTACCCTTCCCTAAGGTCAAATAATTCTCCCATTGTCTAAGATTACTATATCATCCAATTGCTTCCTGCCTCAAAATTCCAACACCTTTTCCCTACTCCTCATTTAGCTGATGAGCTGACTTCTTTCACTGAAAAATTGATCAGAAATAGTTCTAACTTCTATATCCTTCACTATCACATCTTCCACCCTCATTGCATCTGCACCCATATACTCTCCCTTCCCTCCAATTATAAAAGACCAACTGTCTGGTTCCTATGTAGGGCCAACTTCCCACTTTGTGTATTATCACTCATACATTTCTCACAACCTCAAGAACAATGCTCTGTAATTATCCCTCTTTTCTCTGCAGCATCAATTTTACTATCATTCTCATCTGCATACAAACATGCTTTAATATCTCCAGTCATGAAAATACTCCTTGTTTCAAAATTCCCACAATCAAAGTCTTTGAAAGTGTTGACTATAAAATCTTCACTTCTTTCCTTCCAACTATACCTTAAATCCACTGTAATGTGGCTTGTGTCATCAGCACTTCACTGAAATCTGCCT
The DNA here is from genome assembly GCF_028885655.2 of Pongo abelii. Taxonomy (NCBI): domain Eukaryota; kingdom Metazoa; phylum Chordata; class Mammalia; order Primates; family Hominidae; genus Pongo; species Pongo abelii. Next base: position 21,154,860 of record NC_072008.2, read on the forward strand.
CATTAAGTCCCCTTCACATTGCCAAATTCAGTGTCAATCCTCAATTTTCATATTCCTGGAGCTCTCTGCATCATTCATTAAAGTTGATCATTCTCTTCATGAAATACTTTTTTCACTTGGCTTGTAGGACTGGTTTTTCTTCTTTGCTGGCTACCCCTTTGGAGTCTCCTTTACTGTTGTTTTGTTGTTGTTGTTCCATATTTCCGTAGGTTGTAATGCCCTAGTATTAATCCTCAGACACCTAAACCTCTCTATCTACACTCTCTCCCTAGATTATTTCATTGCTCTAAATACAATTTATAAACTGATATCTCCCACATGTCTTCAGTTTCAACCTTCCCCTGAACTCCAGTCTCATGTCTGCTACCTGATCTAGGATTTCTTATAGAGATCTCAAGTTTAACATTTCCAAAAATGAACCTTAGATTCCCCTCCTCTCCCACAAAACTGCTCCTTCTTCAGTGTTTCCCATCTCAGTAAATGATGTCACTGCTTATACATTTGCTCAAGTCACAAAAGTTAGTCATCTCTTTCCTTCTCTTACATGCCACATCTAATCCATTAGCAAATATTATAGGTTCTACTCTCATCTCACTACTTCCACCAGCACAGTCCAGGTCTCAGCCACCATGATCTCTCACCTGGACTGTAGACATGAGACTGCAATAACCTCTTACTCTGTTTCCTCCTTTTCACTCTTACCCCTCTATAGTTCATTCTTCTAGAGTTTCCAGGATGACCCTTTTAAAAATATGTCAGTGTATGTCATTTCCACGTTGAATACCTTCCAGTGGTTTCCTATTGCACTTAAAATAGTATCTACACTCTTTCTTGTGGCCTATGAATCCCTTCACTTTATGGTCTCTGGCTATTTATCCTACCTCATTTCCTGCTAGCTCTTTTTTTTTTCGTTAGCTCAAGCCACACACTGGCCTTCTGCTCTTGCTCTAGCACAACAAACATGTTCCAACCTCAGATTTTTTGCACTTGGCAATCTCTCCTTTGTCATGGACTGTCTTCCCCAACATCTTGATAGTGCTCATTTCATTCAGGTCTCTGCTCAAATGTCACCTCCTAGTTGAGGTCTTTCTTGACCACTCTTACATGTCATCAACCACCATTCTATTCTCATGTGCTGATTAATTTCCTTTTCATAACATCACTAACATACTACACATCCATTATCAACTTTGTTTATTTTGTTCACTGCTATATCTCCAGCATCTAGAACAGTGATGTAACCTAGAAGGTACTCAATAAATATTATTGAATTAATAAGTCCATAACTTTCTGAACAACCTTGGGAAAGATGACTGCCTGTTCTTATCTTAATAGATCCTGAACACCCTGTGGAGAAAAGGTGGATAGAAACATCTGTTTTCTTTGAATACTATATCAATCAATCAATCAATCTATCTATCTATCTATCTATCTAATCTATCTATATGTATATATTTACTACATTTATCTCCTTAAGTCATAATGTGAAAAGTCTGGGCAGGAGCAAGACTTCATTTACAAGGATATTTGATTAAAATTTATACACAACCACATCTAGAATGCCGGGGCATTCTAAATTCCTACATTAAGGAGCAATTTCTCTGATTCCCACTTGATACAACTCACTATCTGAATTAGTTTTGTGGATAGTCCTTTAAAACTTAATCTTAGAAGATGCAAGCACAGTTCATCCTTGACCAGCACAGGGAGGGGTCAGGGGCACCAACCCTCTATATAGTCGAAATCTGCACATAATATTTTACTCTTTGAAAATTTAAGTACTAATAGCCCACCATTGATCAGAAGCCTCACTGAAAACATAAAAGTTGATTAACACAAGTTTGCATGTTGTATGTGTTAGATACTGCATTCTTACAATCAAGTAAGCCAAAGAAAATAAAATGTTATGAAGAAAATAATATTTACAATTCAATAAGTAGAAGGAGATCATCATAAAAGTCTTTATCGTCATTGTCTTCATGTTGAATAGGCTGAGAAGTAGGAAGAGGAGGGGTTGATCTTGCTGTCTCGGGGTGGCAGAGGCAAAAGAAAATCTACATATAAGTAGACACTTGCAGTTCAGGTCTATGTTGATCAAGTGTCAACTGTATTTCAAACAGTTCCTGATTTGGATTTTAGAACAGCAGTTTTGTCTTTAAATGAAGGAATGTTTGACCTAATACCTGATAGTAAAGAATTTCTCACCAAAAAGCAAGAGATATTTAAAAATTTTTTTTTATTTTACTTTAAGTTCCCAGACACATGCCATGGTGGTTTGCTGCACACATCAAACCGTCATCTAGGTTTTAAGCCCCGCATGCATTAGGTATTTGTCCTAATGCACTCTCTCCTTGCACTCCACCCCCTGACAGGCCCCAGTGTGTGTTGTTCCTCTCCCTGTATACATGTGTTCTCTTTGTTCAACTCCCACTTATGAGTGAGAAGATATGGTGTTTAGTTTTCTGTTCCTGTGTTAGTTTGCTGAGAATCACAACTTCCAGCTTCATCCATGTCCCTGCAAAGGACATGGTCTCATTCTTTTTTATGGCTGTATAGTATTCTATGGTGCATATGTGCCACATTTTCTTTATCCAATCTATCATTGATGGGCATTTTGGTTGGTTCTAAGTCTTCGCTATTGTGAATAGTGCTGCAATAAACATACACGTGCATGTGTCTGCATAGTAGAATGATTTATAATCCTTTGGGTATGTACCCAGTAATGGGATGGCTGGGTCAAATGGTATTTCTGGTTCTAGATTCTTGAGGAACCGCCACACTGTCTTCCATAATTGTTAAACTAATTTACACTCCCAGCAACAGTGTAAAAGGATTCCTATTTCTCCACATCCTTGCCAGCATCTATTGTTTCTTGACTTTTTAATAATCACCATTCTGACTGGCATGAGATGCTATCTCATTGTAGTTTTGATTTGCATTTCTCTAATTATCAGTGATGATGAGCTTTTTTTCATATATTTGTTGGCCACATAAGTGTCTTCTTTCGAGAAGTGTCAGTTCATATCCTTTGCCCACCTTTTGATGGGGTTGTTTGCTTTTTTCTTGTAAATTTGTTTAACTTCCTTGTAGATTCTGGATATTAGACCTTTGTCAGATGGGTAGATAGCAAAAATTTTCTCCCATTCTATAGGTTGCCTGTTCACTCTGGTGCTTGTTTCTTTTTCTGTGCAGAAGCTCTTTAGTTTAATTAGATCCCATTTGTCAATTTTGGCTTTTGCTGAAATTGCTTTTGGTGTTTTAGTCATGAAGTCTTTGCCCACGCCTATGTCCTGAATGGTATTGCTTAGGTTTTCTTCTAGAGTTTTTATGGTTTTGGGTTTTACATTTAAGTCTTTAATCCATCTTGAGTTAATTTTCGTATAAGGTATAAGGAAGTGGTCCAGTTTCAGTTCTCTGCATATAGTTATCCAGTTTACCCTGCACCATTTATTAAAAAGGGAATCCTTTCCCCACTGCTTGTTTTTGTCAGGTTTGTCAAAGATCAGATGGTTGTAGACATGTGGCGTTATTTATGAGGTCTTTGTTCTGTTCCATTGGTCTATATATCTGTTTTGGTACCAGTACCATGCTGTTTTGGTTACTGTAGCAGCCTTGTAGTATAGTTTGAAGTCAGGTATCATGATGCTTCCAGCTTTGTTCTTTTTGCTTTGAATTGCCTTGGCTATATGGGCTCTTTTTTGGTTCCATATGAAATTTAAAGTAATTTTTTCTAATTCTGTGAAGAAAGTCAATGGTAGCTTGATGGGAATAACATTGAATCTATAAATTACTTTGGGCAGTATGGCCATTTTCACAATATCAATTCTTCCTATCCATGAGCATGAAATGTTTTTCCATTTGTTTGTGTCCTCTCTTATTTACTGGAGCAGTGGTTTGTAGTTCTCCTTGAAGAGGTCCTTCACTTCCCTTTTAAGTTGTATTCTTAGGTATTTTATTCTCTTTGTAGCAATTGTGAATGGGAGTTCATTCATGATTTAGCTGTCTACTTGTCTATTGTTGGTGTATAGGAATGCTTGTGATTTTTGCACATTGATTCTGTATCCTGAGACTTCGCTGAATTTGCTTATCAGCTTAAGGAGATTTTGGGCTGAGATGACGGGGATTTCTAAATACACAATCATGTCATCTGCAAACAGAGACAATTTAACTTCCTCTCTTCCTATTTGAATACCTTTTATTGCTTTCTCTTGCCTGATTGCCCTGGCCAGAACTTCCAATACTATATTGAATAGGAGTGGTGAGAGAGGGCATCCTTGTCTTGTCCCTTCAAAGGGAATGCTTCCAGCTTTTGCCCATTCAGTATGATATTGGCTACAGGGTTGTCATAAATAGCTCTTATTATTTTGAGATATGTTCCATCAATACCTAGTTTATTGAGAGTTTTTAACATGAAAGGATGTTGAATTTTATTGAAGGCCTTTTCTGCATCTATTGAGATAAACATGTGGTTTTTGTCATTGGTTCTGTTTATGTGATGGATTACGTTTATTGATTTGCATATGTTGAGCCAGCCTTGCATCCCAGAGATGAAGCAGACTTGAATGTGGTGGATAAGCTTTTTGATTTGCTGCTGCATTCAGTTTGCCAGTATTTTATTGAGGATTTTTGCATCAATGTTCATCAGGAATATTGGCCTGAAGTTTTCTTTTTTTTGTTGTGTCTCTGCCAGCTTTTGGTACCAGGATGATGTTGGCATCATAAAATGAGTTAGGGAGGAGTCCCTCTTTTTCAATTGTTTGGAACAGTTTCAGAAGGAATGGTGCCAGCTCCTCTTTCTGGTAGAATTTGGCTGTGAATCCTTCTGGTCCTAGGCTTTTTTTTTGGTTGGTATACTATTAATTACTGCCTCAGTTTTAGAACTTGTTATTGGTCTATTCAGGGATTCAACTTCTTCCTGGTTTAGTCTTGGGAGGGTGTACATCTCCAGGAGTTTATCCATTTCTTCTAGGTTTCCTAGTTTATTTGTGTAGAGGTGTTTATAGTATTCTCTGATGGTAGTTTATATTTCTGTGGGATCAGTGGTGATATCCCCTTTATCATTTTTTATTGTGTGTATTTGATTCTTCTCTCTTTTGTTATTAGTCTAGCTAGTGGTCTGTCTATTTTGTTGATTTTTTTCAAAAAACCAGCTGCAGGATTTGTTGATTTTTTGAAGGGTTTTTCTTGTCTCTATCTCCTTCAGTTCTGCTCTGATCTTAGTTATTTCTTGTCTTCTGCTAGCTTTTGAATTTGTTTCCTCTTGCTTCTCTAGTTCTTTTAATTGTGATGTTAGGGTGTCAATTTGAGATCTTTCCCGCTTTCTGTTGTGGGCATGTAGTGCTATAAACTTCCCTTTTAACACTGCTTTAGCTGTGTCCCAGAGATTCTGGTACATTGTCTCTTTGTTCTCACTGGTTTCAAAGAACTTCTTGATTTCTGCCTTAATTTCATTATTTTTCCAGTAGTCATTCAGGAGCAGGTTTTTCAATTTCCATGTAGTTGTGTGGTTTTGAGTGAGTTTCTTAATCTTGAGTTCTAATTTCATTGCACTGTGATCTGCGAGACTGTTTGTTACAATTTCTGTTCTTTTGCATTTACTGAGGAGTGTTTTACTTCCAATTATGTGGTCAATTTTTGAATAAGTGCCATGTAGCACTGAGAAGAATGTATGTTCTGTTGATTTGGGGTGGAGAGTTCTGTAGATATCTATCAGGTCCACTTGATCCAGAGCTGAGTTCAAGTCCTGAATATCCTTCTTAATTTTCTGTCTCATTGATCTGTCTAATATTAACAGTGAGATGTTAAAGTCTCCCACTATTATTGTGTGGGAGTCTAAGTCTCTTTGTACGTCTCTAAGAATCACACATATGCATAAAAGTTTCTAAATTACTCTACTGGTCTGCATTGCTGCCACTTCAATCATTTTTGTCATCTGCTAGCACTCTTGGCAACCAGTGTGAAAAAAATTTATAGATGCAAATATAAGATTGAAAAATTCCCATGTATTAGCCTAACGTTTCCTCCCTGTGAGTTGAGAAAAAAAGCACCAGTATTAGAGTTTAGTTGAAAATCCCTCAATTGGTCTTGTTGTGGGGGCGGGGGTGGGATAAGCCCTGGAATGTAAAGCAAAGAATCCATTGAAGAGGAAGACATAGGGGCTCTGCCCAGCACAATGAAAACGTCTTTAAACATGCCTAATAGTTTAATTAACATATCAAACCTTTCTTTAAAAGATTTATTGGGGAGAGCCCAAGATAGCTGAATAGAAACAGCTCCAGTCCGCAGCTCCCAGTGAGACCAATGCAGAAGGCAGGTGATTTCTGCATTTCCAACTAAGTTACTCAGTTCATCTCACTGGGACTGGTTAGGCAGTGGGTGCAACCCATGGAGAGTTATCAGAAGCAGGGTGGGGCATCGTTTCATCCAGGAAATGCAAGGAGCTGGGGACTTCCCTCCCCCAGCCAAGGGAAGCAGTGAGAGACTGTGCTACCTGCCCCAGGTACTATGCTTTTCCCATGGATTTTTGCAATCTGCAGATCAGGAGATTCCTTCATGAGCCTGTACCACCAGGGCCCTGGGTTTCAAGCACAAAACTGGGTGGCTGTTTGGGCAGGAGAAGAAGAGACATTCTGTTTTTTTCTATTTTCAGCATTTTTGCACTGTTTTTTCCTCATCTTCATAGATTTATGTACCTTTTATCTTTGAGGATGATGACCTTTGGATGGGGTTTTTGTGTGGGGGTCTTTTTTTGTGGTTGTTGTTGTTGCTTTCTGTTTGTTAGGTTTTTTTTTTAACCCTCAGGCCCCCTCTTCTACAGGTCATTGTATATTGCATACCTATGCCATATTCAGTTTGTATAAAATTGCTCCTACTTTCCAAGATTGAGTTAAATATGTCAGGATTTCATGGTGTTTCTCAAAGGGTTCTGAATCCCAGATGCTTCTTTCTGAACGAGATTGACAACCTCCCCTCATAAAGAAACAAACTAAAATTTACTGAGAGCATACTTCGTCCTATTCTTTAAAAACGTTTTTTTTTAGAAATTTTGAATTCTGTAGTACATTTTGCAAATGTGAAAACTGAGGATTTCGGAGAGTAAATGACCTGCTTTAATTCACACAGAAGTAAGAAATAGAGGATCCAGTGTGAAAATGCATATAGATATGAAAATATATTAAATTAGCAGTTACTTTGTGAGGCTGGCTTGTAGACACCAGCAAAATGCCAAAGTCATATACTCAGTACTCCTCTTTTAAACATAATATTTCAGAAATAAAAAAGGAAAAGAATATAATTAACAGTTGTGTACCAACTACCTAGATTAAGAAAAAAAATACAAAACAATAAAAAGCTTTTATGTCCCTTCTCACATTTCCCCGACTCCAGAATTTGGGTTTATCATTTCTATGAATGTTTTTTAATTGGAACTATATTAAGTTCTTAGGTTTATTTTGGGACAATTAACATTAATAATCATTGAATCTTCCTCTCCATAAACATTTCTCACAATTTCTTTGGTTTTTCTTTAAAGTAATGTAATAACAGTTTGTAATTTCCCCCCATAAAAGTTGTATACATCTTTTGTTAGATCTATTACTTTGTATCTTTTAAAATTTCTGTTGAAAATGGCACCAAAGCTAGCAGAAGACAATAAATAATCAAAATCAGAGCTGAATTGAAGGAGACTGAGACACACAAAAAAATTCAAAAGATCAACAAAGCCAGGAGATGCTTTCTTTAAAAAAATTAATAAGATAGTTGGTCTATTAGTTAAACTAATAAAGAAGAAAAGACAGAAGATCCGAATAAACACAATTAGAAATGACAAAGGGGTTATTACCACTGACCTCAAAGAAATAAAAATAACTATCAGAAGGTATTATGAACACCTCTATGCACACAAATTAGAAAAATCTAGAAAAAATGGATAAATTCCCAAACAAATACACCCTGCCAAGACTGAACCAGGAAGAAATTGAACTCCTGAACAGACCAATAATGAGCTCCAAAATGGAATCAGTAATAGCCTACCAAAAAAAAAAAAAAAAAAAGCCCTAGACCAGAGGGATTCACAGCCAAATTCTACCAGATTTACAAAGAAGAGCTGGTACCATTCCTACTGAAACTATTCCAAAAAAATGAGGAGGAGGGACTCCTCTACAACTCCTTCTATGAGGCCAGCATCATCCTGATACCAAAACCTGGCAGAGACACAATAAGAAAAGAAAGCTTCAGGCCAACTCCTTGAAGAACACTGATACAAAAATCCTCAGCAAAATACTAGCAAACCAAATACAGCAGCATATTAGAAAGCTAATCCACCAAGATTAAGTAGGCTTTATCCCCAGCTCACAAGCTTGGTTCAACATATGCAAATCAATAAATGTGATTCATCATATGAACAGAACTAAAGACAAAAGCCACATAATAATATCAATAGACGCAGAAAAGGCTTTTGATAAAATTCAACACCTGTTCATTTGAAAAACTCTCAATAAACAGGTGTAGAAGAAACATACCTCAAAATAATAAGAATCATCTATGACAAACCCACAACCAAAATAATACCATATGGGCAAAAGCTGGAAGCATTTCCCTTGAAAACTGGCACAAGACAAGAATGCCCTCTCTCACTGCTTCTATTCAACATAGTATTGTAAGTCCTGGACAGAGAAATCAGGCAAGAGAAAGAAATAAAGGCATCCAAACGGAAAGAGAGGAGGTCAAACTATCCCTGTTTGCAGATGATATGATTCTACATCTAGAAAAACCCACAGTCTCAGCCCAAATATCTTTAAGCTGCTAAACAACTTCAGCAAAGTTTCAGGATACAAAATCAATATACAAAGATCACTAGCATTTCTATCCACCAAAAACAGCTATGTTGAAAGCTAAATCAGGAACACAATACCATTCACAATTGCCACAAAAAGAATAAAATATCAAGGAATACAGCTAACCAAGGAGCTGAAAGATCTCTACAATGGGAATTACAAAACAATGCTGAAATAAACCAGAGACAACACAAAGAAATGGAAAAATATTCCATACTCATGGATAGGAAGAATCAATATTGTTAAAATGGCCATACTGCCCAAAGCAACACAGATTTAGTGCTATTCCTATCAAACTACCAGTGAACTTCTTCATAGAACTATAAAAAACACTTTACAATTCATATGGAACCAAAGCAGCCTGAATAGCTAAAACAATCCTAAGCAAAAAGAACAAGGCAGGAGACATCGCCCTACCCAACTTCAAACTACACTATAGGGCTGTAATAACCAAAAGAGCATTGCACTGGTACAAAAGCAGACACATAGACCAATAGAACAGAATAAAGAGCACAGAAATAAGGTCTCACACCTATAACCATCTGATCTGTGACAAAGCTGGCATAAACAAGCAATGGCTTTCAATAAATAGTGCTGGGATAACTGGCTAGTTATATGCGGAAGATGGAACCTGAAGCCCTTCCTTATACCACACGCAAAAATCAACTCAAGATGGACTAAAGCCTTCAATGTAAAACCCAAAACTATAAAAACCCTAGAAGACGATCTAGGCAATACCATTCTGGACACAGGAACTGTCAAAGATTTCATGACAAAGATGCCATAAGCAATTGCAACAAAAGCAAAAAGTGACAAATGGGATCTAATTAAACTAAAGAGCTTCTGCACAGCAACAGATAATATCAACCGAGTAAAAAGATACAGAATGGGAGAAAATGTTTTAATATTTCAAAAAGTGGTACATATACACCATGGAGTGTAAATTAGTTCAACTATTGTGGAAAGCACTGTGACGATTCCTGAAAGAGCTAAAAACAGAACTAACTGGGATTTCTGGGTATATACCCAATGAAATATAAAACATTCTACCATAAAGACACATGCATATATATGTTAATTGCAGCACTATTCATAATAGCAAAGATATGAAATCAACCTAAGTGCCCATCAATGGTAGACTAAATTTTAAAAAGTGGTACATATACACCATGGAATACTATGCAGACAAAAAAGAACAATACCATGTCCTTTGCTGGAACATAGATGAAGCTAGAGGCCATTATCCTTAGCAAACAAACACAGGAACAGAAAACCAAAGACCACATGTTCTCACTTATAAGTGGGAGCTAAATGATGAGAGCACATGGACACAAAGAGGGAAATAGCAGACACTGGGGCCTACCAGAGAGTGGAGGGTGGAAGGAGGGAGAGTGTCAGAAAAAATAACTATTGAGTACTAGACTTAGTACTTGGGTGATGAAATAATCTGTACATCAAGCCCTAGTGACAGGAGGTTACTTATGTAACAAACCTGCATGTGTACCCCTGAATCTAAAATAGAAGCTTTAAAATAAATAAATAACAAATACATAAATAAAATAAAAAATAAAATTTACATTTTCTAAATATAATAGATTTTAATGTATATATCTTATTTTTAGTGAATTTGCTGAAATTTCTTACCAATCCTAGTAATATTTCTATAAGCGTTTTCAGATCTTCTGTGTAGGCAATTGTGTATTCTGTAAATAGTGGTAGTTTTATTTCTTACTTTTCCAATCTAATAAATTCTATTTTTTTTTAGTTCTTATCTTACCATGCTGGATAGAATCACCACAAAAATGTTGAAATGAAGTAAAAATAGCAGTACGTTTGTCTTAATCCTTAATTAAAAAATAAGGCTGCTAGATAATTGAATATGAATTTTAAGGTAAGATATGGCTCCTGGATTTATTCATAACTCAAAGTAGATACATAAATAGTAAAATGATTATATTTATTGGTTTAGATAAGCACCAGGAATTGCAGGACTATTTCATGTTAAAATTTGGGGGAAATTTTTAACAATAAGAGATTATAATCGGTTTTATATTTTACATGCAGCTATCATTTATAAGAAAACTAAAATGACTAATACTCGGAAATAAACTAATATTCTAAATGGAATGAGTAAATGTTTTCTGAAATCACAAAGGGCAGGTTAAAATTTGCCATTTCAGTTTGAATTAGTGGAAAAGATTTGCATCACAAAAAAGACAATTATTCTGAAATGATAGAGTACCACAAGTATAAACTTAGAGAAATAAATTAATGCATGTCATTATTAAAGTTTTTATGGAAACAACTACAATTTCTCTAGTGTGAAAAAAACAAGGCTTCTAAATGACATTATCGTATATATAGAAAACCCTCAGGACTCCCCCCCAAAAAATGTCAGAACTTATAAATAAATTTAGTAATGTTGCGGTATACAAAAACAGTATGCAAAAATCAGTACCATTTTTACATACTAATAATAAACTTTCTGAAAAGAAAACAATACCATTTACAATAGCTACAAAAAATAAAACACTTATGAATAAATTTAACCAAGGATGTCAATTATCTGTACACTGAAAACTACAAAACATATATGAAAGAAACTGAAGACACAAATAAATGGAAAGACATCCTGTGTTCTTGAATTGGAAGAATTAGTATTGTTAAAATGTCCATACTACTCAAGGTGATATATAGATTCAATGACATTCCCATCAAAATTCCAATGACATTTTTCACAGAAATAGAAAAAAAAATCCTAAAATTCATATGGAACTCAAAAAACCCCTAATACCCAAAACAACTGAGCAAAAAGAATAAACCTGGAGACATTATACTACCTGATTTCAAAATATACTACAAAGCAATGAAAGCAGCATGGTACTGGTGTAAAAATATACACATAGGCCAATTAAGTGGAATAGAAATCCCAGAAGTAAATCCAGGCATTGATGATCAATTGATTTTTGACAAAGATGCCAAGAACACACAATGAGGAAAGGACAGTCTCTTCAATAAATGGTGTTGGAAACACTTGATATTCACATACAGAAGAATGAAATTGAGCCCTTATCTCACTCCATAACAAAAATCAAGTCAAAATGGATGAAAAACTTAACCACAAAACCTGAAACTGTAAAACTCCAGGAAGACAACATAGGAAAAAGTTTCATGACATTGATCTAGGCAGTGATTTTTTTTTTTAATATGACCCCAAAGCACAAGTAACAAAAGCAAAGGAAGAGAAATGTGATTCCATCAAACTAAATAGCTCATGCACAGGAAAAGAAACAATCAACAGTTAAGAGATGACCTAAGGAATGAAAGAAAATATTTGCAAGTCATATGGAGTTTATAAGAGGTTAATATTCCATTAAGGAAGCTGGGTGAAGGGTATTTGGGATCTCTGTATATTATTTCTCAAAACTATTTTTTAGCTTAGGGGTTAATATTTAAAGCATGTAAGGTATTCAAACAACTCAATGGTAAAATAAATAAATAAATAATTACCTAATCAGATTACTCAAAAAATAGGCAAAAGGCCAGTCGAGGTGGCTCACGTCTTTAATCCCAGCACTTTGGGAGGCTGAGGTGGGTGGATCACGAGGCCAAGAGATCAAGACCATCCTGGCCAACATGGTAAAACCCTGTCTCTACTAAAAATACAAAAATTAGCTGTGCATGGTGGTGCGCGACTGTAGTCCCAGCTACTGGGGAAGCTGAGGCAGGAGAATCGCTTGAACCTGGGAGGCGGAGGTTGCAGTGAGCAGAGATTGCGCCACTGCACTCCAGCCTGGTGACAGAGTGAGACTCTGTCTCAAAAAAAAAAAAAACAAAACAAAAAACAGGCAAAAGACCTACATAGACATTTCTCTCCAAAGGAGACATACAAATCTCTAACAAGTATATGAAAAATTGATCAGTACTCCCAATCATCAGGAAAATGCAATTTAAAATCACAATGAAATATCAATTCACCTTGTTAGAATAGCTATTGTCAAAAAGACGGATGAACAAGTGTTGGCAAGAAGGTGGAGTAAAGGGAATTCTTGTACACTGTTGGTGGGAATGTAAATTAGTACAGTCATTATAGAAAACAGTGTGGAGGTTTCTCAAACAATTAAAAATGGAACTGCCATATGATTCAGCAATCTCACTACTGGGTATATGTACAAAGGAAATGACATCCATATATCAAAGAGATATCTATACTTCCATGTTCATTGCCACATTACTCACAGTAGCCAAGATACAGAATTAACCTAAGGGCCCATCAATGGATGAACGGATTAAGAAAATGTGCTATACATAAAAACAATGAAATATTACAATTTTCAAGTATACAATAAATTGTATAACAATTTATAATATATTTATAATAAAATAACTATTATATACTTAAAAATTGTTAAGAAAGTAGGTTTAAATATTCTCATCATGAATAAATGATAAGAATATGCGGTAATGAAAAAATAGTTGGTTAATAAGGAAAATACAAAGTGGTGATGTATAATATGAGACACTTTTTCAACATTTCATTTTAACTTGAAATGTCTGAGTATACATTATTTGACCAGTTCTTTGATGTAGGGTCAAAGGATTTCCTTTGATGATAGGTCACTGATTGGTATACTACATTTTTTAAACAAGCGATACCCACGACACTGAAAAAAAAAGCCTGCTAGCACTTCACCATTAAATATGATGTCTAGTATGGAAGTTTTTGATGGATGCTCTTAATCAGATTATGAAATTCTTTTCTATTGCTAGGTTGTAAGACTTTTTATGAGTAATAAACATTGATTCTATCAAATTATTATTCTGCTTCTATTGAGATAATAATACTTTTTTCTCCTTTGTTTATTATGCTGAATTACACTAATGGATTTTCCTAATGGCAAGCCAACCTTGTGAAACAGGATTTTAAAATGAAACTATTTCAATCTCAGTTTTGGCTGAGACCCCAAGACAACAAACAACATATTCCAATATAAGATGTGAGACCACGATGCTGGTCTTGTGAAGGAGGTAATTGCAAACTGGTTTTGTGACCCTTTGCTGACTACCAATCTCCACATCTAAAATAAGCTGGAAAGCCTGAAGAAAAAAGGCTTAAAGTTCAGAAGGAGTTCGAAGAAAGCTGTAGGTGTTCTGTGAGTCTGAAGTTCTTCCAGGGATTGGGGGCAAGGCTCACATTGACCTTAAACCTAGGGAAAGGAGCTTCAGGGGAACCACTTGAAAGCTGGATATTGTCACTTAGATCTCAGGAGACATAATACACTGGTTTTCTACTTTATTTGATAAATATGAACAACAGGAAGGTCTCAGAAAAACCTACAGCAGTATCCCATAAGAAAATAAATTTTCTTATCAGCTATGATAAGACATCAGCTACATCCAGACAATGTTGATGCTGGTTCCTAATAGTATTAATCAAGAAAGAACTTACTCTTCTTTTTCCTGTCACCTATCCCCTCCTCTGCTGCAATTCTAGAAGTGTCAGAAAACTTCATATGGCAGAAGAGAGTTAGAAACACTTTATGGAGAAAGTGTTGAAGGACATCTGTGTTGTTTCCAGTTCTTGGTTATTATAAATCAAGTTGCTATGAAGATTTGTGTACAGGTTTCTGGGGAAAAATAAATTTCCATTTCTCTAGGAGAAATACCCAAGAGTATAATTTCTGGGATGTATGATATAGGTATGTTTAGTTTTTTATGAAACTGTCAAACTACTTTCTAGATTGGATGTACCATTTTGCATACCCACCAGCAACGGATGAATAATTCAGTTTCTTCTCATGCCCACCAGCATTTGGTGTTGTCACTGTTTTTTTTTTTTTAATTTTAGCCATTTTAATATGGTGTAGTGATATCTCTTTGTGGTTTTAATTTGTATTTCTCTAATGGTTAATAAAGTTGAACATATTTTCATATATTTCTTTGCCACTTGTATATTTTATTCAGTGAAATGTCTGTCCTTTACCCATTTTCTAATTGTATTATTTGTTTTTTACTATTAAGTTTTGAGAGTTATTTACATATTCTAGACAATAGTCCTATTTCTTAGTTCTATATCATATTCCTTTGATCTATGTGCCTATCCTTTTGCCAGTACGACACTGTCTTGATTACTGTAGCTATGTGGTAAGCCTTAAGTTGGATAGAATGACTCCTCCCACTTTATTCTTTTCTTCAAGATTCTTTTAGCTCTCCCAGGGCCTGTGCCTTTCCATATAAATTTTACAATAAGGCTTGTCTATTTTTACAAAACTCCTTGCTGGAATTTTCTTTTTAAAATTAACTTTTAAAAATAATTTGTATTGTGCATTATTAAGGTATACAATATGATGGTTGTGAGATACATACATATAGCAAAAAATGTTTACTAAAGTGAAGCAAACTAACATATCCATCATCTCACATAGCCACTTTTCTTGTTTTTGTTTTTGTGTTTTGGCACCAGCAGCTAAAATCTATTCATCTAGCATGAATCTTAAATACAATACAATTTTGTTACCTATAGTTCTCATGTTGTACATTACATTTCTAGACTTTTTCATCATAACATATCTGCTACTCTGTGTCTTCTGACATATATCTTCTGATTTCCTCCCTACCTTCCCACCTTTGCCCCGGTAACCACTCTTTTGTTCTCTATTCCCTGTATATTTAATTCTCAAAAAAAGATTTCACATATAAATGAGGTTATGTAATATTTTTTCTTCTGTGCCTGGTTTATTTCACTTAGCATAATGTCCTCCAGGCTCATCCATGTAGTAAATGGCAAGATCTCATTCTTTTTAAGGGCTGAATAATATTCTAATGTGTATATATACTACATTTTCTTTATCCACTCATCTGATGATGGACACTTAGGTTGTTTCTCTTTCTTTTCTATTGTGAGTAATGATGCAATAAACATGGGTGTGCGGATATCTTTATAAGGTGATGATTTCACTTCCTTTGGGCATATGTCCAGAAGAGGGACTGCTGAGTCATACGGTAGTTCTGTTTTTAATTTCTTTAGAAACCTCTATACTGTTTTCCACAATGGCTGTACCAATCTACATTCCCACCAATAGTGCATAAGGGTTCCCTTTTCTCCACACCCTCACCAACATTTATCTTTTGGCTTTTTGATAATAGCCATACTAATGGGTGTGAGGTAAAATCTCATAGTGTATTTGATTTGCATTTCCCTAATTATTAATGGTATTGGGCACCTTCTCATATACCTGTTGGTGTTTTTTATGTCTTTGGAGAAATGTCAATTTAGTTCTTTTTTTCCATCTTTTAATTGGTTTGTTTTTCTACAATTGAATTGTATGAGATATTCATAAATTTTGGACATTAAACCCTTATCAGATATATAATTTGCATTTTTTCTGGTATATAGGCTTCTGATTCATTTTGTTGATTATTTCATTTGCTCTGCAGAAGCTTTTTAGTTTTATGTAGTCTCATTTATTTATTTTTGCTTATGTGGACTTAACTTTTGGGGTGATATCCAAAAAATCATTGTCAGGCCCAATGTCAAGGAGTTTTTCCTGTATGTTCTCATCTAGGAGTTTTACAGTTTTATGTTACATTTAGGTCTTTTAGTCATTTAGAGTTGATTATTGTGTATGGTGTAAGATAAGAGTCTGATTCAGTCTTTTGCATGTGGAAATCTGGTTTTTGTAGCACTGTTCATTGAAGAGACTATCCTTTCCCCGTTGTGTCTTCTGGTTTACCTTATTGAAAATTAGGTGACTATATATGTTTAGTTTTATTTCTGGGCTGTCTATTCTGTTTCTACTGGATGATAATATGTACTCTTTTTGATGTGTTGTTGAATTCAGTATGCTAATATTTTATTGAGGATTTTTGCATCCATGCTTATCAGAGAGACTGACCTGTAGTTTTATTTTCTTATGATATCATTGTCTGACTTAGTTATCAAGGTGACGGTGACTTCATAAAATGTTTTGGAAAGTATTTCTTCTGACTCTATTTTGGAAAAGTTTAAGAAATATTAGTAGTAATTATTTGAATGTTTGATAGAATTCAGCTGTGAAGCTATGTAGTCCTGAGATTTTCATTTTGGAAGGTTTTATTTATTACTTCTTTCATGTGTCTATTTGTTATTGGTCTGTTCACACTTTCTATTCCTTTCTGATGCAATCTTGATAGGTTGTATTTTTCTAAGAATTTGTCCATTTCCTATAGGTTATCCAATCTGTTGGTATATAATTTTTCATAATAGTCTGTTATGATCCTTTTTATATCTGAGGCATTTTTTTTGTAATTTCTTCACTTTATTATTGTATTTATTTCAGTCTTCTCTCTTTTTTTCTTAGGTTACCTAAGGGTGTGTTGATTTTGTTTATTTTTTTTAAAAAACTAACTCTTAGTTTTATGATTTTTTTCTATGGTTTTTCTGTTCTCTATTTTATTTCTTTCTATTCAGATTTTTATTACTTACTTCCTTCTGCTAATTTTGGGATAATTTGTTCTTCTTTTTCTAGTTCCTTGAGGTAAAACTGTTGAGTGGACAATTATGTATATGTCTGTTAAGGTCCTTTGGTCAAAGTACATTTCAGTCCAAGATTTTCTCATTAATTTTTTTTCTGGTTGATCTACCCATTATTCAAATTGAAGTATTGAATTGTATTGCTATTCTTCCTCCATGTACATTAATATTTGATTTATGTATCTAGAATCTCCAATGTTGGATGCATATATATTTATAATTGTTATGTCCTCTTGATGAATTGACCTCTTTATCATTAAATAATGACTCTGTCTCTCATGATAGTTTTGGTAACCATTTGCATGGAATATCTTCTTCCATCCCTGAATTTTCAGCCAATGTGCACCCTTAAATTTTAAGTGGATATCTTGTAAGCAGCATATAGTCTATTTGGTTTGTTGTACATTCAGCCACTGCATGTCTTTTGATTGCTGAGTTTAATCCACTTACATTCAAGGTTATTATTGATAGGTAAGAGTTACTATTGCCAATTTGTTCATTGTTTTCTGGTTGTTTTGCAGATCTTTTCTTCCTTTCTTGTTGTCTACCTTTGTAGTTTTGTAGTTTGATAAGTTTTTGTAGTGCAAATCTTCCTTTCCTTTCTCATTACCACTTGTATATCTGCTATAGTGTTTTGTTTTGTGGTTAACATAAGGCTTACATAAAACCTCTTAGAGTTATAATCAACTATTTTAAGCTGATAACAACCTAAATTCTATTGCATATAAAAATGCTAGACTTTTATACCCCACTCACAGATTTTTTTTTTTTTAAGAGATGTGGTCTTTCTCTGTTGCCCAGGCTGGGGTACAGTGGCACGATTATAGGATCATAGCTCACCAAAGCCTCAAACTCCTGGGTTTAAGCAATTTTCTCACCTCAGCCTCCTGATTAGCTGAGACTACAGGCATGTACCATGACGCCTGGGTAATTAAAAAAAATTGTAGAGACTTATTGCCTAGGCTGGCACAATTTATGTTTCTGATGTCATGATTTATACCTTTTTATATTGTGTATTTCTTAACAACTTATTGTAGCTTTGGTTATTTTTTACCCTTTCCACTTTCAACCTTCATACTAGAGATATTTATACACCACCATTACAGTATTGGAATATTCTGGATTTGACTATGTATTTACCTCTACCAATGAGTTTTATACTTTCTTTTTTTTTTTTTTTTTTTTTGAGCATCTTTTCATGTGTTTATTTGCCATCTGTGGATTATCTTCAGTGAAATACATCTTTATGTCTTTTGCCCATTTTCTAATTGAATTGTTTTTCACTATCAAAGAACTTGTATCTAGAATGTATAAGGAGTTCTCAAAACATACTTTCATATCTATTCATGAGAGTAATTATTGCCCTTTCATTTCCACTTGAAGAAATGCCTTTAGTATTTCTTCTAAAGAAGGTCTAGTGATGATGAATTCCTACAGCTTTTGCTTGTCTGAAAAAATATTTCTACCTCATTTCTGAAAGACGGCTTAGCTGGTTACAATATTATTGGTTAGTAGGGTTTTTTTCTTTCATCACTTTGAATATATCATCCCATTCTCTAATGGCTTTCAATGTTTCTGCTGAGAAATCCACTTACAGCCTAATGGGTATTCACTTATATCTGACTTGACACTTTTTTCCTGCTGCTTTAAAAATCCTGTCTTTGGCTTTTTAGAGTTTGCTATATTATGCCTTGGAGAATATCTCTTTGGGTTGTATCTGTTTGGGGGCTTTTATATTTCATGGATCTGGATGTCTAAGTCGTCTAAGTCTGTCCCAAGACTTGAGAGGTTTTCAGCAATTATTTCATTAAATAATTTTTCTGTCCCTTTCTCTATCTCCTTTTCTCTGTAACTCCCATAATGTGAAAATATGTTCATTTAATGGCGTCCTGTATGTCCTATAAGCTGTCTTCATTCTCTTTTGTTCTTTTTTTCACTCTAAGTAATTTTAAAAGACCTATTTTCAAGATTTTTTTCTTCTGCTTGCTCCAGTCTGCTGTTAAAGCTCTCTGTTGAATTTTTATTTCATTGAATGAATTCTTTGGCTTCAAGAGTTGTTTACTTTTTTTAAATCATATCTATGTCTTTGTTGAATTTCTTATTCAGATGCTAAATTGTTTTCCTAATTTCACTGAATTGTCCATATGTGTTCTCTTATATCTCACTCAGTTTCCTTAAGATCATTATTTTGAATTCATTTTCAGGCAATCCATAAATTTCCATGGGGGAGGAGGTCACTTACTGGAGAACTATTGTGTTCCTTTGGTAGTGGCATGTTCCCTTGCTTTTTAAATGTTTCCTGTATCACTGTGTTGATATCTGCACATCTGGTGACACAATCACCTCTTCTAGACTCTATAGATTGGCTTTCATAGGGAAAGACTTTCACCTGCAGACAAGCCTGAGAGTGCTGATTAGGAAAGGTGCAGTGGTTCTGATTATGTGTAAATGCAGTAGTGTTGTCTTTATGCAGTTCCTTTGGCTGTGATGAATGTCATCAATGACTGCAGGTGACTCAGTGTTCTAAGCTGCATAGATTTGTAGCAGTGATGGTGGCTGTGTAGGTTATCAGGGCAAGGGTTTTAGGGATTCTTCTGTTCTTATTTTCCCCACAGTGGGAAGTCTTAGCTGAGATAATCTCTCTTGGTCTCAGGTCTGCCACATTCCAAAGGCAGCCACAAGTGGCAAGGAGATCCAGAGCACAGGTACTCAGAGCAGCTATGGAGCTGGGTTCCTGGGCTTGTAAAACTGCTGTATCACTTGGGACTTGAGGCACAGGTTCACTTTCCAAGGCATGGGTGGATGTAACTAAACTGTTCCTCTGAGACACACCCCAACAGTTCAGGCCCAGGGGACCGGAATGTAGCTGCGGTTCTGACCCTGCCGGGTACAGCAATGTCACAGCTCTAGGGAAGAAAGGGTGCCCCACAAGATTGGGCCCCAGAGAACAGGGTACAATTGCAATTCAGGACCCAGAATGAACAGGGCACGGTGGCAGCTCAGACCCTGTCGGTGACATATCATAAAGTAGTAGCTCTGCTTCTACACAGCAAAAGAAATTGTCAACAGAGTAAACAGACAAGCTACAGAATGGGAGCAAATATTTGCAAACTGTGCATCCAAATAAAATTATCCAGAATCTAGAAGGAAAGTAAACAATTCAATGAGGAAAAAACCACAAATAACTCCATTAAAAGTGGGCAAAGGACAGGAACAGACACTTCTCAGAAAAAGACATACAAGTGGCCAAAAAACATGAAAAAATGCTCAACATCACTAATCATCAGAGAAATGCAAATCAAAACCACAATGAGATACCATCTCACAACAGTCAGAATGGCTATTAGTAAAATGTGAAAAAATAACAGATGTTGGCAACATTGTGGAGAAAAGAGAATGCTTATACACTGTTGATGGGAATGTAAATTAGTTCAGCCACTGTGGAAAGCAGTTTTGGAGATTTCTCAAAGAATTAAAAATAGAACTCCCATTCAATCCAGCAATTCTTTTACTGGGCATATACCCAAAGGAAAATATATTCTTCTACCAAAAAGACACATGTACCCCATGTATGTTTATCACTGCACTATTCACAGTAGCAAAAACATAGAATCTGACTGGGCGTGGTGGCTCATGCCTGTAATCCTAGCACTTTGGGAGGCTGAGATAGGCAGATCACCTGAGGTCAGGAGTTAGAGACCAGCCTGGCCAAAATGACAAAACCCTGTCTCTACTAAAAATACAAAAAAATTACCTGAGTGTGGTGGCACATGTCTGTAGTCTCAGCTACTCGGGAGGCTGAGGCAGGAGAATCGCTTGAACCCTGGAGGCAGAGGTTGCAGTGAGCCGCAATCACACCACTGCGCTCCAGCCTGGGCGACAGAGTGAAACTCCGACTCACCAAAAAAAAAAAAAAAAAAAGAAAAGAAAAGAAAAAGGAAAAAAAAGAAAAGATAGAATCAACCTAAGTGCCCATCAGTGGTGAAGTGGATAAAGAGAATGTGGTATTTATACACCATAAAATACTATGCAGCCATTAAAAATAATGAAATCATGCCCTTTGCCACAACATGGATACAGCTAGAGGCTATTATCCTAAGCAAGCTAACACAGAAACAAAAAATGAAGTATCACATATTCTCACTTATAAGTGGGAGATAAACATTGGGTGCATATGGACATAAAGATGGGAATAATAGACACTGGAGACTTTAGAAGCAGGAAAAGAGGGAGGTAGGCAAGAGCTGAAAAACTTCCCATTGAGTACTATATTCACTATAGGTGACAGGTGCAGTAGAAGCCCAAACCTCAGTGTCGTGAAAATATACCCTTGTAAAAAACCTGCATATGTACCCTTTGAATCTAAAATAAAAATAAAAATAAATAAATGAGTAAAATTAAAGAAAAACTTAAAAAGAAAGTCAAAGTGGTAACTCTGGACCCTAAAAGGGTGAGACACAGCAGTATTCCAGGTTCTGTGAGGCTGTGTGCAGCAGCAGCACAGACCCAAGAATGTCAAGATGCTATTGTGGTTTGGGCCCGGGAGAAGAAGCAAAGCAATGACCCCGCTGCTCAGAGGCAGGGCACCTTAGCAGCTCAGGCTGTGACGGGTTAGTCCACTTCCAGGGAGGCGAGCACGGTGGCTGGTCTGGAGGGTGGCCTAGGACATCTTACTCAAGATTTGATTTCCTGGGACATAAGGCACTGAATCTGCTTGTTCCCAGAAAGTGTGGCTACACGGGTTGGTGGCGCCTCCAGATCCCAGGTGAGGTTTCTATGTTAGCTGTTGCACTGGGGGTGCAACCTCTCTGGTGTGCTGGGGGCTCACAGCTCCTGAGAGACAGGATGCTGCCTTGGCTGTGGTGCCACAAGTGCAACTGCTCCAATGTGCAGGAAACCAGCGGTCTCTGGGAAGCTGAGCTCCAATTTAGCTCAGCCCTAAAGGGAGGGTGTATCAGTGGCTGGGATGGGGGTGGAATGAAGCAGCTTCATGGTAGCTTGGCCCTAGGGGGTAATACATAGCAGCACTTTGAGTCAAGGATGGTATGCTACTGAGCAAGTGTGCTAGAGTGGCAGCAAAACCTCAGAGATGGAGGGGTGCAATGGCTACTCACCCCCAGAGCAGGACATACTCTAGTAGTGGTTCCAGTTCTAAGATGGTGCAGCACAGTAGCAGCACAGGCCACAGGGAGAGGGGAGGTGGTAGGACACAGCATCAACTCCTTCTCTGAGGGTAGCTCTAGGAACCTCCCTCAGCTAGGCTCAGAGCCTGTGAGGACTGCGGGAGTCTCTGCTAGTGAAGATGGCAGGTGTGTGCAGTGATGATGGGAACTGCTGGGGTCCTCTTGCTTACCTTTGCGCTGCAGGAAGGAATCTCACTTGGTTCTGAGGGAATTCTAATCGAAGGAATGGGGTGACAGAGGCAAAGTATTTCCTCCCCTTCCCTATGCAGCCATCTTGGGTTTCTGTACTTTACAGGATTTCTGATGCATCGTTGCTGTTCCCCAGAGCTCTCGCCCTGTTATTTTGGTCAAAATGTTGTTGTTTTATTGTTTTTTTTTGTATGGGGGTGGGGCGTAGAGTGCTAAGAGCTTCTAGTTGGCTGTCTGGCTAATGTCATTCACTCACATTTCTCTGATTTTCTTCTCTATATTTTTTGTGGATATATTCTGTTATCCTTTTTTAAATATCTTATGTTGGACCCTCATCTGGCTCATTTTTATTCCATCTTTCTTTTTCAAAGATATTGATTTAACATTATACATTTTATTTTACACACTGCTTTAGCTGCATCCATAATTTCATCATTTTTATATTTTAATATAAAATCTTTCATTTCTTAGTTCCATTTTCTAATACCCATTTATGATTTCTCCTTTGTCTGTGAGTTGTTTAGAATAGTGTATGTTTATGGATATATGTGTGTGTTTTAATTTCCAGAAGTTTGGAGGTATTAGTTATCTTACTTATTTTTAACTTTATTGAATCATGATCAGAGAATGACGTCTCTATGAGCTAAGATTATTTGAAATGTGTTGAGACTTGCTTTATATCACAGAATATGGTTCATTTTCATAAATGAAATATTTTATTTTACCATATTTTGCACTAGTCTCTTCATTGTAAAATTTAACATAAATTTCTTAGATCATGATTGTTTAATTCTATTTTTCAAATCATCTATAAGTTTAATTATTTATTTCTACTTATGCTTAATTACTGATAAATGAGTAAAACTCTTCCATCATGATGTTGCAAGTTTCAATTTAAAAGACTGTCAAGTTTTGCACTATATATTTTGATGCTTTTATTTCCTTTGGGTAATTTTAAACTTTTAGAAACACTCTTTAATCCTAGTAATAATTTTTACCTTAAATCTTACTTAAATGGGAAATCATGTAGCTATGCAAGCTTTCTTTTGATACTACAGGCCAGTATACACTTTTCCATTCTTTTATTTCAACCTTTCTGTATTATTGTATTTTAGATATTTATCTCCTAAAGGGTATATAGCTGGCTCTTCGTTTTTTATTGAATCTGGAAATCTCCATGTATTAACCAGAAAACTCACTTCATTCACATTTATAGTGATTTCTGATATATCTGGATTTATTTCTACCATTTGTTTTTTGTTTCTCTGTGTTTCTGCTTTTTTCTAGATTGTGCCTTCTTTGGCAAGCAGTAATTTATTTATAATACTTATTTCACTTTATTATTTTTATTTTGGTAAAAAGCAAGTAAACAAATAGAAAATTCACACTCTTAAAGTTTAAGTGTACAGTATGGTATTGTCAACTATAAGTACAACAAATTTACAGAACATTTTTATCTTAAATGAGTAAACTATAAGTATAACAAATTTACAGAACGTTTTCATTGTAAATGACCAAACTCAGAAACAGCAGAGTACAAAGACAACCCACAGAGTGGGAGGAAATCTTCACAATCTATACATCCGACAAAGGACTAATATCCAGAATCTACAAGAAACTCAAACAAATTAGCAAGAATAAAACAAACAATCCCATCAAAAAGTGGGCTAAAGACATGAATAGACAATTCTCAGAAGAAGATATACAAATGGCCAACAAACATACGAAAAAATGCTCAACATCACTAATGATCAGGGAAATGCAAAAATCACAACGTGATACCAACTTACTCCCACAAGAATGGCCATAATGAAAAAATAAAAAAAGAGTAGATGTTGGCATGGATGAAATGGGAACACTTCAACATTGCTGGTGGGAATGTAAACTAGTACAACCACTATAGAAAACAGTGTGGAGATCTCTTAAAGAACTAGAAGTAGAACTACCATTTAATCCATCAACCCCTCTACTGGGTATCTACCCAGAGGAAAAGAAATCATTTATGAAAAAGATACTTGCACACGCATGTTTACAGCAGCAAAATTTGCAATTGCAAAAATATGGAACCAGCCCAAATGCCCATCAATCAATGAGTGGATAAAGAAATTGTGGTATATATATGATGGGAAACTACTCAGCCATAAAAAGCAATGAATTAATGGCATTTGCAGCAACCTGGATGGAGACTATTATTCTAAGTGAAGTAACTGAGGAATAGAAAACCAAACACCACATGTTCTCACTCATAAGTGGGAGCTAAGCTACAAGGCTGCAAAGACATGAGAATGATACAATGGACTTTGGAAACTCGGGGGTATGGATGGGGTGTGAGGGATAAAAGACCACAAATTGGGTTCAGTGTATACTGCTTGGGTGATAGGTGCAGAAAAATCTTACAAATTACCACTAAAGGAGCTACTCATGTAACCAAATACCACATGTTCCTCCCAAAACCTATGGAAATAATTTTTTTTAAAAGCCAAAAAAAGAGAAATTATCCTTATTTTTAAATATTAAATCAGACATTCACCATAGATTTAGTATAGCTATCCTCTGTCAGAATTACAAAGTCATATTTTTAGTTTGCTAAAAGCTATTATCATAAGGGACTTTGAATTTTATCAAAATGTTTTTCCTTCCATTGAAATGATCATGTAATTTCATTCCTTCAATTTGAATTTATTAAATGATTTTCAAACATTAAACAGTATCCCTAAATAAATTGAACTTGGTAATTAAAAAATGAACTCTATTTCCACTAAACTCTATATCCACTAAAAAGAAATTGGCTATTTCCCCTTCCACCCTAACCCCTGGAAACAACTATTCCAGTTTTTGCTTCTTTGAATTTATTACTTTAGATATCCCAAGTAAGTGGAATCATGTATTATTTGTCCTTCTGTGACTGGCTTATTTCACATGCCATAATGCCCTCAGGACTCATCTATATTGTAGCATATCACAGGATTTTCTTCCTTTGTAAGGCTGAACAATATTCCACTGTATGTGTATGCCACGTTTTCTTTATTCATTCACCCATTAATGAACATTTAGGTTGTTTCTACCTCTTGACTATTGTGAATAATGCTACAGTGAACATGGGAGGGCAAATATTTCTTTCAGATCCTGTTTTCAATTCTTTTGGTTAAATATCCAGAAGTGGGATTGCTGAATCATATAGTAATACTATTTTAAATTTTTTAGGAAACTTCATTCTGTTTTTTATAGTGAATATACCATTTTGCATTCCAGCCAATGGTGCACAAGGGTTCCAATTTCTCCGTACCTTTGTCGATACTTGGGATTTTCAGATTTCTCTCTCTGCCCCCGCCCTCTCTCTCTCTCATATGTGTGTGTCTGTGTCTGTGTGTGCGTGTTTAAATAATGAATAATGACCATCCTAACAGATGTGAGGGGGTATCTCATTGTGGTCTTTATTTGCATCTCCTGGATGATTAGTGATGCTGAAAGTCTTCCCATATACTTGTTGGCTCATCATATGTCTTTTTTGGAGAAGTGTCTAATCAAGCCATTTGCCTATTGTTTAATTGGGTTATTGTTTTATTGCTACTGAGTTACAGGGCTTATGTATTTTGGTTGTTAACCCCTTATCAGATATATGGTTTATAAATATTCTCTCCCATTCGATAGGTTGCATTTTCAATTTATTGATTGTTTCATTTGTTGTGCAGACACTCTTTAGTTTGATATAGTCCCACTTGTCTATTTTTGCTTTTGTTACCTGTGCTTTTAGTGTTATATCTACTAAATCAATGTTATGAATATTTTTCCCTATGTTTCCTCTAGTAGTTTTATAGTTTCCATTCTTATGTTTGTCTTTAATACATTTGGAATTGATTTTTCTGTACAGTGTAAGATAGAGTAAAATTTTATTCTTATGCATGAGGATAGTCAGTTTTCGCAACACCATTTATTGAACCTATTGTCCTTTCCCTATCACATAGTATGGCTCCCTTGTTAAAGATTAGTTGACTGTGTATGCGTGGATTTATTTCTGGGTTCTGTATTCTGTTCCATTGTTCAATGTTTTTCTTTTTTTATATACTTTAAGTTCTGGGATAGATGTGCAGAACGTGCAGGTTTGTTACATAAGTATACACATGCCATGGTGGTTTGCTACACCCATCAACCCATCGTATACATTAGGTATTTCTCCTAATGCTATCCCTCCCCTGGCCCCTCACCCCCTGACAGGCCCCAGTGTGTGATATTCCCCTCCCTGTGTCCATGTGTTCTCATTGATCAACTCCTACTTGTGAGTGAGAACATGTGGTGTTTGGTTTTCTGTTCCTGTGTTAGTTTGCTGAGAATTCATTTCCATCTTCATCCATGTCCCTGCAAAGGACATGAACTCATCCTTTTTTACGGCTGCATAGTATTCCATTGTGTACATGTGCCACATTTTCTTTATCCAGTCTATCATTGATGGGCATTTGGGTTGGTTCCAAGTCTTTGCTATTGTGAATAGTGCTGCAATAAACATATGTGTGTATGTCTTTATAGTAGAATGATTTATAATCCTTTGGGCATATAACCAGTAATGGGATTGCTGGGTCAAATGGTATTTCTGGTTCTAGATCCTTGAGGAATCACCACACTGTCTTCCACAATGGTTGAACTAATTTACACTCCCACCAACAGTGTAAAAACACTCCTATTTCTCCACATCCTCTCCAGCATCTGTTGTTTCCTGACTTTTTAATGATTGCCTTTCTAACTGGCGTGAAATGGTATCTCATTGTGGGTTTGATTTGCATTTCTCTAATGACCAGTGATGATGAGCTTTTTTTCATATGTTTGTTGGCCACATAAATTTCTTCTTTTGAGAAGTGTCTGTTCATATACTTTGCCCACTTTTTGATGGGGTTGTTTGGTTTTTTCTGGTAAATTTGTTTAAGTTCCTTGTAGATTCTGGATATTAGCGCTTTGTCAGATGGAGAGAGAGCAAAATTTTTCTCCCATTCTGTAGGTTGCCTGTTCACTCTGATAATGGTTTCTTTTGCTGTGCAGAAGCTCTTTAGTTGAATTAGATACCATTTGTCAATGTTGCCTTTTGTTACCATTGCTTTTGGTGTTTTAGTCATGAAGTCTTTGCCCATGCCTATGTCTGAATGGTATTGCCTAGGATTTCTTCTAAGGTTTTTATGGTTTTAGGTCTTACGTTTAAGTCTTTAATCTGTCTTGAGTTAGTTTTTGTATAAGGTGTAAGGAAGGGGTCCGGTTTCAGTTTTCTTCATATGGCTAGCCAGTTTTCTCAACACCATTTATTAATAAATAGGGAATCCTTTCCCCATTGCTTATTTTTTTCAGGTTTGTCAAAAATCAGATGGTTGTAGATGTGTGGCATTATTTCTGAGGCCTCTGTTCTGTTTCATTGGTCTATATATGTGTTTTGGTACCAGTACCATGCTGTTTTGGTTGCTGTAGCCTTGTAGTACGGTTTGAAGTCAGGTAGCGTGATGCCTCCAGCTTTGTTCTTTTTGCTTAGGATTGTCTTGGTTATATGGTCTCTTTTTTGGTTCCGTATGAAATTTAAAGTAGTTTTTTCTAATTCTGTGACAAAAATCAATTGTAGCTTGATGGGGATAGTGTTGAATCTACAAATTACTTTGGGCAATATGGCCATTTTCACAATATTGATTCTTCCTATCCATGAGCATGGAATATTTTTCCATTTGTTTGTGTCTCCTCTTAATTCTTTGAGCAGTGGTTTGTAGTTCTCCTTGAAGAGGTCCTTCACATCCCTTGTAAGTTTTATTCCTAAGTATTTTATTGTCTTTGTAGCAATTGTGAATGGGAGTTCACTCATGATTTGGCTCTCTGTTTGTCTATTATTGGTGTATAGGAATGCTTATGATTTTTGCCAGTTGATTTTGTATCCTGAGACTTTGCTGAAGTTGCTTATCAGCTTAAGGAGGTTTTGGGCTGAGACAAAGGGGTTTTCTAAATATACAGTAATGTCATCCGCATCTTTTCACTTTGGGTCTGTGTATCCTTAAATCTAAAATAAATCTCTTATAGACAACATAGAGTTTGATAATTTTTAATCCATTCAGCCACTTTATTTTGATTGAGAGTTTTAATTCATTTTATTTAAAGTAATTCTTTCTAGGAAACGACTTACTACTGGTATTTTGTTAAGTGTTCTGTCTATCCTTTTAGCTTTTTTGTTATTCTTTGCCTCTCTTGCTGTTTTCCTTTGTGTTTCTTTGAAATTTTTGTAATTTTGTAATGGCATGCTTTATTTCTTTCTCATTTTATTTTGTATATATTCTATAAGTATTTTCTTTGTACTTACCATGGAGTTTACATAAAATATTGTATAGTTATAACAATCTATTTTAAGCTAATAACAGCTTCAATCACATGAAAATACTCTACCCTTTTACATCTCTCCTCCCACTCTGTATGTTATCTATGTCACAAATTTTACTTTTTATAACATATTCATTATCATATATTAAAGGTATAGTTATTCTTTATAGTTTTGTCATTTAATTCTATAGCAGAATTAAAAGTGATTTGCATCCCACTGTTACAGTATTACAGTATTCTGTAATACTTTATACTTTGTACTTAATGCTTTATACTTTTATATACTTTTATGTTGCTGTTTAGTGCCCTTTCATTCCAGCTTGAAGGACTTTTTTTAGCATTTCTTTTTGGGCAGGTCTAGTGATAATGAACTCCCTCAGCTTTTGTTTATCTGGGAATGTCTTTATTTATCCTTCATTTTTGAAGAATGTTTGGCTGGATATAGTATTCATGGTTGACGGGTTTTTTGTTTTTTCTTTCTGCACATAGACTATATTATCCCACTCTTACTTGGCCTGCAAGGTTTCTCATAAAAAATCTGCTGATAGTCTTATGATTATTCCTTTGTACATGGTGGGTCACTTCTTTACTTGCTGTTTTCAACATTTTCTCTTTGACTTTTGACAATTTGACTGTAATGTGTCTTGACAAGGATTTCTTTGGATTTATCTTAGTTGGAGTTTTTCAACTTCTTGAACATGGATATTCATTTCCTTCTCTAGATTTGTGAAGTTTTCAGACATCATTTCTTTAAATAATCTTTATGGCTCTTTCTGTCTTTCTTCTCCTTCTGTAACTTCCATACTGCATAAATTGATTGGCTTGGTAATATGCTCCAAGTCCCTACAGCTTTCTTTATTCTTTTTCATTCTTTTTTTTTTTTCCTTTGACTGAGTGATTTCATATGGAGTGTCTTCAAGTTCACTGATTCTTTCTTCTGTTTTATTAATGCTGCTGTTGAATCCCTCTAGTGAATTTTTCAGTTTGATTATTGTATTCTTCAGCTTCAAAATTTCTGTTTGTTTCTTTTTATATTTTCTATTTCTCTTTGTTAATATTCTCAATTTGTTCATGCATCATTTCCTTGAGCTCATAGAGTATCTTTATAATGGTTATTTTGAATTTTTGACAGTTTATGTATCTTCAACTCCTTAGGGTTGGTTTCTGGAGATTTGTTCTGTTCCTCTTTTGGACCACTTTTCCCTGTTTTTTGTTTGTTTGTTTGTTTGTTTGTATTTTATAACTTTTTGTCAGGATCTGCACATTTGAAAAAATGGCCATTTCTCCCAGTGTTTACAGACTGGCTTTGTACAAGGTAAGAACCTTGCCAATCAGTTTGGCTCAAGATTTGTGTCTATCTGTGGCACTGAAAGTTCTCTATTTCTACAGCAGGAAGTCACTTTACTCTCTCCTGTTCACATCAGCCACCAGGCAATTGGCCACATCCTGAGTCAGTCAATACAGATATCAGTCCCTCAAATAGCCCTCTAAAAAGCCAGAAGGCTG
This sequence comes from Pongo abelii, assembly GCF_028885655.2. NCBI lineage: Eukaryota > Metazoa > Chordata > Mammalia > Primates > Hominidae > Pongo > Pongo abelii. The sequence continues at coordinate 21,185,420 of NC_072008.2, forward strand.
AACAATGCTCCATTGCTCCTCTCTCTGTCTCCTGAGGAGAAGTCTCAAGTTGTGCACCTTCTCCAAATTGTGTCAAGCCATGCCCTTTGCAGCAAACTGTTCCCTGCTTTTATTGTTCTCAGCAGTCCCTAAGCATCTAAATGATACCAGTTCTATTAGCACTCCAAATGAGGCAAGACAGAAACCAGCACCTTGAGCAGCCCTTCAAAAGCTAGAACACTGGACACATAGTCCTCTCTTCTCTTCCATGAGCTGGGGCATTCTCTCTCAGGAGTGAGCTGTACTGACTTAGGGAAGTGCTGACATTGGTGAAATAAAAGGGCTCTTCTTATCTATTTCAATGTACCTGTTCTTGGTTTTGTGCTTGCCTGGAGTACTATAGCTTCTTAACTGGATTCTCAAATCTCATAAAAGTATTTTGGCCCATATATCATTATTAAATTGGTGTTTCTATGGGAGAACAATGTCTTAGACTTCCTATTCTGCCATCCTGCTGACATCACTCCTCTGTATATATCTTTTTAATTAATTGAGTTTTAGATCTCTTTCCTTCTATATGCAATGAAAAAAAATTCTTTTTTCTATTCTTTTCTTGATATCCTTGCAAATTTAGCATATATACCCAACAAATGTAAGTAATGGTTTATCATTGTTTTTCAGCTTTTATTTTCTGGCTTTTTGACATTTGTATTCTTCTCTTGTTAGCTTTCATGTGAATGTAAAATGTTTGCTATATTTATCCGGGATGTCTAGGTTTTTGTGATACGATATTTTTCAGGATTTTTAGTCAGCTGTATTTCCAGAAACAGACTACCAAATACCTTTATAAAGGATTAACTTCATAAAGATACTTCTTAAAATTTCAGTGCATTTGAAATTTGATTACCATCAGGACAGATTTAATATCTTTCTGTATTGTTTTCTGTGTATTAGTGAACAGAGGTTATAAAATAATGAAACAAAGGAGAAACTGATGGGAAGATTGCTAACTAGATTTTTAATAGAGGGGAAATATATAACACAGAAAAAGAGGGTACTTTTACTTTGAGTAAGGCCACGGAAACAATGAAAACATTCTCAGTCTGTTTTCTCTAACCCTCAATCTTATTTATAAGCTCTTGTTTCTCCTTCTTCATTGTGATTGTTGTTTTTATGTGTCAGATTGACTAGGCTATTGAACCACATTATTTAATCAAACAATAATCTTAGCTGTTGCTGTGAAGGTATTTTGTAAATGTGGTTAACATCTATAATTAGCTGCCTTTAAATAAAGGAGATTACTCTAGATAATGTGAGTGGAACTCATCTAACCAGTTGAAGGTCTTAAGAGTAAAAAATAAGGTTTCCTGGATAAAAAGAATTTCTGCCTCAAGACTACTGCATCAGCTCCTGGCTGAGTTTCCAGCCTCTTGGTCTGCCCTACAGATTTTGGACTTACCAATCCACATGATCACATGATCCAATCCCTATAAATAAATCTGGAGAAGGCTGACTCTCTGCTCCCTCATTTACAATAGATGTCATAATCTTCCCCTTCTCATAAAACCATCTCTTCCTCATCATCTCTGTTATCAACTGATTCTTTGAGTATAACTTCGCATGTATTAAAAACTTTGACATCTGGCTCTGCCTTTCTTTCCCAAATCATGTCATCCTCTTGGGTGACCCCAAAGTCCTTGTGAATGACCCATCCAACAACCTATTCTGTGCAATTTTTGACCCTTCAATTCTAGTGACTTTTCAACTTCAGACCCACAGGCATAACCTGAACATTAGTATCCTGGCTTCAAGGAATCAGTGTCACCATGAGAGCCAATTCCATTGCAGTATTGTCAGGTACCAACAGGGTATAGATACCTGGAATGATGTCAGAGTCAGAACATGAGGGGACAGTAGCCCTCTTATGCATTTTGCTGTTCCTCAACTTACATCATAGAAACAGATAGGCGTTCACACCTAAGGCGAATCATTCATACCAGGTAATTTGGAAAGCTAATATTTTGGATAGCATAAAACACTTATTTTATTTTGTTTTTTCTTCCCCAAGTGAAAGAGTTATTCTCTCTGCCCCTGACTTTTGATAGTAGTATTTTCAGGTACATATTTTTCTCATTCTAGACTTCTAAATGCTTTCCCTTTCATCTAATTGTACATTCCTAAGTGAGCTCTTATTTTCTCATTTCTGCAAGATTTGCAATTTATATGACACAGTACCCAATTCAACATCGTAAAATTTCTAATGTCACAAAAATTACATTGAAAATGGGAGGAAATCACCTTTTTAAAAGCAAGAAAATGCAAGGACATCAACTATCCAGGGACATTAAGTTGAATTTAATACTCTATTCTATTATAGTTAACAATTAAGACAGAGAAGGAGAAAAATATTTGATTCTTAGAAGGATAGAAAAAAAAATAAAGGAGCTTAGGGCCTGTGATAAATCCTAAAAAAGAGGAAAAATAAATACATACTGCACCACAGTGTCTACAAAGGATTTAGGACACCATGAGTAGTCAAATGCAGTTAGGAAAACTTGAAACCTTCTAGTTTTAAGCAGAGACAAACAAAAGTAACAGCTCTTCTTCTCTTTTCTCCCATATACCCAGAGAGTTAGAAAACTGGCAAAGGTAACTAATTTTCCTTTGCAAAAAATGAGAAGTAACATGTGTTTCTAGAAATCTCACCATGAGCATTCTCTTCATCACCACTTTCAGAAAGTACAGCCAAATGGATTATTATTTGAACACCAAGGAGCTTATCTCTTGAGACTGGTCTATCATTTTCTGAATGTTCTAACCACTCAAAGCATTTGTAATAATGCCCTGAATAGAAGAACTATAGCATAGGTCTCTCGTGGCTGCAAACCAGAACATTGCACATGCCCCCAAGAGCGTGTTTAATGTCATAATTCAGAAGAGTTAAGTTTACTTGTCAATTTCTCTACCCCTTAGGAGACATCAAAATGCTAAATTATCTATTAACAAGTTGTTTCCTAGGGTTATTTTAGGGTGGGAAATGGCAGGACAGTTTCCCAGGCTCTAAATCTCAAAGCCACCTTTGATATCTATCTCTCACCAGGCTCTCCCCAAACATGTCCTTTTACTAGCTCTTTATTCACATTATCTCTTAGATCTTGCCCTTCTTTTCCATATTCACTGCCTCTGCCTGGCTCTGCAGTACATATCATCAAACTAGGAACATTGCAATAATAGCCAGGCAGTACTATTGCCACATTTATTCTCTAATATCCCTTCCAATTTATTACTTACACAGAACGAAGATTCATATTTCTAAAACATATCATGTCAGTCCCATATTCATAAAACTTCAGTGATTGCCCTTTGGCTTTAAGATAAAGTTCAAAATACTGCAAAATGGTTTTTTGGCTGACTTGAGTAATTTATATACTTATATACAGCATAACATTTCAATTCTCTTTAGCCATACCAACAGTTCTCTTTGATATCAAGTACTTAAAAGGAGGAGAGGGATTATATATTGAATGAGTAGACCAGACAGGAAAAGAGAAGTGGCATGAAATTCCAGAGCTCTGGTTCCAAGTTTGAAGATTCACTTAGACTCTGGCATTCTTCCTCTGGAGGATGGGTGTGGCTTATGGCTACCAGGGTGATATTGATGGATAAACCCCTATCTCTTCCAGGTTATGGAGAGCCAGAGGTTAGGGCGTTAACACTCAAAGCATGAGCCTAACTGACAGGCTAAAAAACTTACTATGACTCTCAGTTTATGACAATGACTCAGACATTTTATAGTGCATAGAACTGCAAGGTTCCTGCTCATTAGAGCAAAGCTAGCTTTTACCTGGTCGCTCTCCCACAGGCTTTTAAGAACTAGAGGGACTCAAATCTCCTTTGCTGAGTTTATTCTAAGACTCAGTACTAGAAATATGGTAAAAGGGGATCTCGACTCCCTGTCTTACTTTTAGGGACACTTTTAAGAAATCAAAGCATATTTTTCAGAATGTGCATTGCTGACCAAAATTATCTTTAATGTATAACACATGTTTGAGCCAAGCTTATTTACTATCTGAAACCTAAACATTAATATGGCCTTTGCTATAAACATTAGTATTGCTCTTTGGCTACAAGATAAAGTTCAAAAATATTGTTAAATGGTTTATTGGCTAACTTCAGCAATTTACAAACAGCCTAATATTTTAATTCTTTCTAGCCATGCCAGCTAAGGAAAATAACTCTAATAATATTCTGCCAAGGAAAATTCTAATTCACAGACAGATAATGATGATATCTGATTTTTCAATTTTAGGAAACTTAGAGAACTTTAAGAAATACCTTTTTCAAATCTCCCTTTTTCAATTAGTCCATAACACACTTCAATTTTTTTCAGCCAGCATTCTCTCAGTGTTATTTAAATGAGCTAATATATGCAAAGAGTTTAGAATCATGCCTGGCACACAACAAGCTTTATTCAAGTGTTTACTATGATTAATATATTATTATTATTGGAAGTTGTACAATCTCTGGATGAAGACAGACCTGGATTTGGAGTCTATGTCTGGACTCACTAGGCTGGGTGATCTTGGGTGAATCATTTAGTCCTTCTGGGTCTTGGCCTTTTCTTTTGCAAAACAGAGATAATAATAACTACCATAAAGAATTGGAAAATAAAAGATAATGGAGCCAAAATACCTAGTACAGGACCTGGTGGTGTATATAGCAAGTGCTCCATAAGGAAAAGTCATTATTATTCATTGCTGTACTTTACTCTCTCTGCTCCCCATACTAAAATACTTCTCACCCTCACGTCTATGCTCTCACTTGAATGAGGAACTAGACACAAGGGATTCATCCTTCTTCCTCCCCCTCCTCCTTAGATATACCTGTACAACTCAGTTGGCTCATACATGGCAAGCATATTAAATAGTAAGAACTCAACTTCAAATTTGCTAGACATCAAAGCCTTCTTTAGAAACAGTGTTATTGAGATTTTATTTACATGCCATACACTTCACTCATTTAAAGTGTGCAATTCAGTGGATCTTAACCTGTCTACAGAGTTTATCCATCACCACAATCTTCAGAACATTTTCATTATCCCAAGAAGAAACCCTACTCTCCTCAATCATCACTTTCTTGTTTCTCCATTCCACACACCCCCAGCCCTAGGCAACCACTAATCTACTTTCAGTCTGGACGGATCTGCCTATTCTGGTCATTTCATATAAACAGAACTACACAATATGTGGTCTTTTGTGACTAACTTTTTTCACTTAGCATAATGTTTCCAAGGTTTATTCATGTTGTAGCATGTGTAAATACATGTCTTCTTATTGCTGAATAATATTCCATTGTATGGATATAACATCAAAGCCTTTTTAGTTGTGCTTTTTAATTCAGTGTGCTACCTATCAGAACATACTCCCCAGAGCCAATAATTTCAATGTGAATGCCTATAGCAGGGGTAGGCAAACTGTAGCTCACAGGCTAGACACCAACCTTTTGCTTCTTTTTGTACAGCTCTGAAAATAAGAATAACTCTTACATTTTTAAATGGTTGAAAAAAATTAAAATAATAATATTTTGTGACACAGGAAAATTATATGAAATTTAAATTTTAGTGTTCATAAAAAAGTTTTATTGGAACACAACCATGTTCATTCATTTAGGTATTGTATGAGTGTTTTCACACTACAATGACAGAATTGAGTAGGCGTGACAGAGATCACAAGGCCCACAGAACCTAAAATGTTTACTATCTGCTATTTTATAGAAAAAGTTTGTAGACTTCTGGCCTACAAGATCCAGGCAGGTGGTGAATTTGTGAAGTCAGTAGAGGTAATACAATAGAGAACAGTGGAAACTCTGGGAAAATATGTGAATGTCAAGTGCATGCCACATATGTGAATGTATTCAAATATTGCCACACACACACACACACACACACACACACCATTTTCAGGCAAAATTCAGCTGCAACCTATCAGTTTCCTGCCTACTCCAATAGGCATAAAAGGTATATAAGAACATAATCATTAATTAGTTTAAACATTTTTGAACACTTTATATCTTAGTTTGGGTTCCCTTAGGATTAGCCCTTGAAATAAGACAGAGCTCAAATGGTTTATTTGAGAGGTGATCCCAGGAAACACTAATAAGGGAGTGGGAAAATGAGACAAGGCAGGGAAGAAAACTAATACAAGATATGTGTTTCAAGAAAGTGGCCCTGTAGGCAACTACAGCTTCATTGCACTAAGGACGTTCATGTAGAACACGCACCTCAGAGTTATACACCTCAGAGTTTTACCAGATGAGAAGATGGAGGGAAGCTGAAGTTTTATTTCACCAACTCCCATCAGTCAGCCAGTAGCTGAGGGCTCCTCCTGGAGAGTGTTAATTCTTTGCTTTCTGGCCTGTCATGTGCTGCAGAGAAGAACAGGCTGTGATGGTCAAGGAAATCCCTTAGGTAAAGACATACAAGTGCTGGCAGTTGTAGGTCAGGCTAGTATTCTCTGAAGGGTAGACACTGAGGGTATGGGGTGGGGAGGGGGCTGACTGTGTCTCCTGCACTTTCTACACTCATACAAAAGGAAACAAATATAACAAATATTAATTGATGTTTTCTATGTACCAGACAGTGTTCTAGGCACAGAGATTACAGTTGTGAATAAAGCACAAAAATCCCTGCTCTCAAGTAATTTATATTCAGGTGAGAGAGAAACAGTAAATAACATAATAAATCATAGAGTCTATTGGAAAGGGCCAAGGACTGGAGTGGGAAGTGAGATGAAGAAGCTGGGGAGTGCCCTGCTAAATAAGGTGGTCACTGGAAAAGTGATATATGACCAAAGTTCAGGTTTCTTGTTTTATCCTCCATTCTCCCCTTAAAGATATTTTAAGATAATCACCAAGTTTGAAGATTTTTAAAATCACTTCCAGATCCTGTCTTCCAGAGGAAGGGACTTTTGTTAATATTCAAGGACTCTCAGCAATGTTTCCCACTAATTAAGCTATGAGATAGAGACAGCTAGGAAAATAATAGAAAGGAAAAGAGAAACCAATCGTGACTGAGTTGTGAAGCTAGGCAGCAAATTCTCCCTTTCCCCCATCTCTGCTTCCATTCTTTGTTTGTAGCCAAAAATACATCTTCACTGCAGCCTCTCCGCAGACACTGTACTCCTTCTGAAGCTTCTCCTGGCACCAGTAGTAGCAGGTGACCACTAAAAGAATAACAAGCAGGCACCTCCAATGAAAGCCTTGAGTGGAGAAATCCTTACGGCATGTAGAATCCAGAGCAAAGCAGCCTCTCTTCCTCTTCGAAGAACTCTTTCCAACTAAGGTCATTTCAGGTTTCACATGGTGGGTGTGTCTGTTCCTGACACATTCTCATGGCTCCTAAATTTGCTGTGCCACAATGTACGAATTTGTACGATCAAATAAACTCCATAGGCTTCTTCCTGCCTCCAGCGCCTAACACAACCTCTTTAACACTCTCTTCTTCCTGCTTTTTCATGCTCATCTTTTGCTGTCTCCCAAGCAGCTGCTGGGCTGGAGATGGTGGTGGGCAGTGGGGAGAGATGCTGCTGACACACAGGACTATCTTTGGCTTTTGGAATGTTCCGCCTCTGTAAAACCTTCCAAGATTATTCCACCCTCCTCAGGCTTCATCTCCTCACACACTTTTCAAGCAGAGTTAGCCTCTCCCATTCTTTGAAAGCATCTTTATAATAGCTCATTGTGTTGAAGTTAATTTTATACCTCTCTTGTAGCAGCTACGCTGTGACCATTCCCATCCATATTTTAGCAACCAAGGCCTTCTGCAGTCTGTCCTTCCTTCCTTCCCATTCAAGCTCATCATCTTTTTTTTTTTTTTTTTTTGCCACAAGCTCTCTGACTGACTAGTCTTCTCTGTTCTTTCTCTCTTTCACTTCCACCCACCTCAAACATTCTATGTTCATGAATCCCTTATGCTGTGGTCCACAAGTGATGATTATTTATAGTCTGTCCCTCTGAATTTTGGAACAACTGGTAAAAGTATATAGGAATGGAATAGGGTTCAAAATACCAGCATCATTTCTAACTAAAGAGGCCTTGGCAAGTATGGCTGAAATCTAAAGCCAGAATGGACTTTCTACTTCTTTACCCCAAATCTAGATCTTGGGACCCACTCAAGGGGAACTGGATCTGCAAAGAAGGTGCTCAGCTGGACAGGGAAACTTGGCCTGCCTCACACTTTGTGAGCATAGATAGGCCAATAAAAAAATGGCACACAGACCCAATGATTTCTAACCCATCAGCGCAGTCCTGTAGAGAAGCATGGACCCAGGGTTGTCATAGTCTAACAATTCACCACTCAGGTAAGTAATTTATGTTCACATGGAGAACATTGTGTAAGAAGAATAAAAAAGAATGAACACATTCTCTTCAATACTCTCAGCAGAGTAGAGGTTACCATTTTATGGACTGTGACAAGCATATGAAAGAGACAATTGATTCTCCCCTCAACTGTACATTTCTTTACTCATTTGCTTCCCTTATCCTGAAATCCCTCCCTCTTCCTCTCTGTTTTTACAAAACTTCCTCATCTATCAGGTCTGAATTTAGGTTCATCTTTTGCCTAAAGCCACATCTAATCACTTAAGCCTACATTTCCTTTCTTTTGAATGCTGTGTATTCATAAATGATCACTTAGTTTTATGTGTCTTTATGTTATTTACTATTTGTTTCATATGATCCGTCTCTCCAATTGGATGCTATGCTCATTGAAGGTTTACAATGCCCACTTCACCTTCTAACTTAGAGCACCCAACAATGCTTTGTAAAAAGTAGGTACTCAACAGGTAGTTGTGGAGAGGGATGGAATGAAATGGGATGGAACAGAATGAAAAAGAATGGAATATGATAGGATGGGATGGGATGAAATTGCATGGAGATGGAATGGAAAGCTAGATTAAAACATAAAAAGGCCGAAAGTCAATCAAGTACATGTTGAATAAAATGTTTTATTATAGAATGTGATTAAATATACATTGAAAACTGTGATTTAATAGAATCCTTTAGGAGCCCAGACACCATGCCTTAAGAAGCAGAATCGCCATTTGAAGTTTACCAAGCCTACTTCCTTGCGTTTGAGGAAGACTGCACTCTATCTTCCCAGAACAGTAAACTGTCCATCCTGATGTCAAAGGTGTTCCACTATTGAGAATATTCCTCCTGCCCTAATGTGATTTCTCTTTAGAGAACTGAAGCCACGTCACAAATAATGTCTTATTTCCAAGGGGAAAGTTTAAAGGCAAGTTTTTATGTCCACTTCCCATGACCCTTGAAACCGACTCCAGTCAAAATTGTGAAACTTGATAGGTTTATCTTTAGAGTATTTCCATGACTGTGAAAAGGCTCTCTCATTTTCCCCAAATACTACCTGCACTTCAAGCATCTAGTTGATGGGATATTTTTGGGTGAAAGGATCGTTCTTGGTATCTCTCATACCACCTCACAAAGGCCTGAGATAGATCTTACAGAAAAATCCAGGTAAGCTGACTTAACTGAGGTAGCAAGAGCTTCAGAGACAAGCATAGAACCAGATCAAAGCGTTTCATAAATGCTATCAGACTCACCTAAAAAATATACACTTCTTCCCTAAGATTAGTATATCCACACAGTCCCTGTTTTTAAAAATATATGTTGCTTTCACATCAATAACTATTTTGCAGTTTCCTTCTCTTCTTACAAATAAAAGTACAATGTCCAAATAACAAGTATATAGCTCCAGATTTTTTTTTTATCAGAACAAACTTAAGGCTTAATGCCGTATTGACAAATCAGTGTCAGCAAAAGCTAGAAAGAGGTATAAAATAACAATAATGGGAGACCTTCTAGGCAGAGAGACACAGACAACTATATTTATGACCCGAGCAAACTCTGTTTTCCAGATTTTTTAAAAGGGACATTGATTTCTTGGGCATAACATACATATATATACTTCAAAGATAAACCATATATATATTTTATTATTGGAATATATATATTCCTATATATATATATTTCTATACGTATATATTCCTATATATATATATATATTCCTACAGTGAATCTCTTTCCCATTTAGGAATTCGATTTTCAGACCCCTTTTCACATTACATTTAGGCAAAATAATATATCATAAACATAATCAATATAAGTTGTATGTTTTGATAAAGAAACAATCTAGTATTACAACACTCACATGCACCGCTGTACATAACATTTTGGTAAGATGAAGTACCAAAGGTAGGTTAGAGTTAGTTTCCAAAGGTAGGTTAAAGTTAAAGTTTTTTTTTTGCAAAAACACTGATGGTCTATATCATGTAAGTACTCCAGATAATGACCTGTGTCCCTCCAGGATCTTTCTCCACCATTAGAGTGGTAGTATATATAGAACTATTTTGTCTCCTAATATGGACATCTGGATACAAACAGTGGCTACTTTTCATTGCCAGCTGTTTATGGATCTGCTAATGTGATGCTGTCTATTAAATGTCTCTGCTTCACTTCTCACTATCTTTACCTGCTCATTCAATAAGATCTGTCAAAGCAGACAAACAAATGGCAGGAGCTGCATGTACTAGCACATGCTCAGTCTGCTGTAGGACATTTTTAAATCATATTTTCCAGTAGCCTACTGTCCAATGAGAGCCAGCACTGCCAGTGTAGATCAAGGAACAACAAATGTATAAATAGTTCTGGAGGAGGGAAAAAACTAGGAAGGGCTTGGGAATTGTTCTTAAATAAATGTAGTGAAAGAGAGAGGCCATAAATTGCTATCGGACCTGCAGAAATTATTTCCAGTTTATAAGGTTTTTGCTGGTCTCTCCCCCAGTTATCCATGTGAACAGTGCTTCTTCCTAGGAATACTGCTTACGGCCAGCAGTTGTTTATGTCAGTTTGGCTACAGAAACCACTATAATTACCTGTCCCTCCACATACATACTGTATTAGTTCATTTTCACATCACTATAAAGAACTACCTGAGATTGGGTAATTTATAAAGAAAAAGAGGTTTAATTAACTCACAGTTCCACATGGCTGGGGAGGCCTTGGGAAACTTACAATCATGGTGGAAGGTGAAGTAAAAGCAAGCACCTCCTTCACAATGTGGCAGGAGAGAGAGAGAGAGAGCAAGGGGAAAAGTGCCACACTTTAAAACCATGAGATCTCAAGAGAACTCATTCACTATGACGAGAACAGCATAGGGGAAACTGCCCCCATGATCCCATCACCTTGCACTGGGTCTTTCACTCGACCCGTGGGGATTACAATTTGAGATGAAATTTGTGTGTGGGGGGAGGAAACTGAGGCAAACCATATCACATACACATACACATATACATACGACCACTCCAAAATGCAGTGGTCTTCTACTTACTCAGCAATATATCGGCAAAATCCAGTTAGAGACAGCCATCCAGGCAGAGATGTAGTCCATAAAAATGTCCCTTCCTTTGCCATGGCTATAATGAGAATTTCTCTTTTCTCTTCCTTACTGTTTCCTCTAGACTGGAATCAGCAACTTTTTTTTTTCTATAAAGAAGCATACAATAAAAATTTTAGGCTTTGCAGGTCCTATAAGGTCTCTGGTGCATATTCTTCTCTGTTTGTTTGTTTAAACAACCCTTTAAAAATGGTTGTTTTTAAAATGGTTTTATTAGCTCATGAACTATATAAAAATAGGCCATGGCCCAGAGTTGGCTAACAGGCCATAGTTTGCCAACCTCTGTCCTAGACTATAAGCTACCAAGTGAATTAGTCAGTTGTTGACATATAATGTTATTTAACAAACCACCCCAAAATTCAGTGATAAACAACAATAAGCATTTCTTCTCCCACCACAGATTTGCAGATCAGCTAGGGGAGTTCTGCTTATTTCTCAGCCTTAGGACATACATGTATGCCCTAAGATTATTATACCCATAGAGTAACTGTTTTTATAAGATTTATTTCATTTTTAATTGATACATAATAAGTATACTTATTTATGGGGAACAGTGTGATGTTTCAATATGTATGTAGATCATGTAATAATCAAATCAGGGTAGTTAGCATATCCATCACCTCAAACACTTGTCATTTTTTTGTGGGGAGAACATTCGAAATCCTCTCTTCTAGCTATTTTGAGATATACAATACATTATAGTTGACTATAATCACCTTACTGTGCAACAGAACTCCAGAGTCTCTGTTTTTAAAGGAATTTAGACAAGAGAGAATATAGCTGTTTTGGAAAAATGCATTCTTATTTACAAAGATAAGTCACAAAAGTTGAGACTCTTCTGTATTGGAAAGGAAACATCAAGCTAGTTGAATTTCTTCTATGCTTGCCATCCGATTTCTTTTAAATGATAAAGGTATTACATGTATTAGCACATATTATGTGCCAGGCACTATACTACTCCAAGCCTTATAAACATATAACATATTTAGTCACTTGGAACTATTATTTCCAAACCAAGGCCATTGCTCAAGGTTATACTTCTGGGAAATGAGGGAGTCTATTAATAACCAGGCTATATTGCCTTTCAAGATTTCTTTAAGGCCTATGATAATCCTCATGGCACTTTTGCCGTGTAGAATAATAAGATAAATAAAAAAATAGGGGTCTGTATTTAGATTTAAGGCTTCTTTTTTTTATAAAACTAACTCTTTTGGGATACAAAATAAGTGTATGAATTAGACTTACCTTTTTCATTATGCTCACATTGTGAGATAAGTTTATAAAGACTTTGAGCTGTTTGAACAAAAGAATGACTGTATAATTACCAACCATTTTTGTTATGACAACCAATCATGTCTGCCGAAGGTTGATCATTTTAGACAAGCACATGTGTTGAACATTGAAACACATCTGGCTTTAGCCATTTGAATATCAATGGCTTAAGGAAAATTGCTTCTGTAGTTTTATAACAGTTTATGTTGGAGTTAATTTTCTTTGCGTTATAATAGAAATAAAGTAAACTATGCAAAATGTGCTAATCATAAGTGTGCAGCTTGGTAATTTTTACTGTATACATACACATTTCCCCCAACCTTCCTTCTCCCCTTCCTATAAACACCAGCTAGGTCAAGATACATAATATTTCCACTACCCTTCCAAGTTCCTTCCTCCGCCCTCCCATTCTATACTCCTATATCCACTCAGCCCCAGATAATGAATATTCTGTCTCTTATCTTCATCAGCTAGTTCACCTCTTCTTGAATTTGATGTAATTGAAATCATACATATGCATTCTTTTGTATGTGGCTTCTTTCACTCAACGTAAAATATGTGGAGTGCATCCACGTTGTTATGTGTATGAGCAGCTTGTTCTTTTTGTTGTTATATTGATTTCCATTGTATGAATACACTACCATTTACTTACTCATTCTTTTGTTGACTAGCATTTGGCTTATTTCCAGGATTTGGCTGTTATGAATAAGGCTCTTATAAATATTCTTATATTTCTGTTTTTGTAGACACGTGCTCATTTTTCTTGGGCATGGAAAAGAGTAGAATTTCTGGGTCCTCTGTGTTTAGCTTTGGTAGAATTTTCTAAAATGATTATGTGGAGTCACCTGCTGAAATACCTAAGAAAGATTTGTAACACTTCTTAATGGCAGTGCTCTGGTTCAGTTGTAAATAAAGTTTTTATATCACACGCATACACACACACACACACAAAGCAGATAAGGGAGTGCTTGTGCCATCCCTGCCCCAAGCCCAGGATGCACAGCTCATGGGTCAAAAAAGACTCCTTCCTTCTGCTTGAGGACAGGAGAGAGAAGAGTAAAGAAGAATTTGTCTTGGACCTTGGATACCAGCTCACCCACAGTAGAATAGTGTATTAGTCCATTTTCATGCTGCTGATAAAGACATACCCGAGACTGGGAAATTTATGAAAGACTGAGGTTTAATGGACTTACAGTTCCACGTGTCTAGGGAGGCCTCACAATCATGGCAGAAGGCAAGGAGGCACAAGTCATGTCTTATATGGATGGCAGCAGGCAAAGAGAGAGAGAACTTGTGCAGGGAAACTCCCATTTTTAAAACCATCAGATATCATGAGACTTATTTACTATCAAGAGAACAGCATGGGAAAGACCCACCCCCATGATTCAATTACCTCCCATTGGGTCCCCACAACATGTGGGAATTCAAGATGAGATTTGGGTGGGGACACAGCAAAACCATATCAAACAGGGTACCAGTCACAGATGTGAGACCCCCTTTCCAGGTCTTAGCTCCAAAACAACATTTCTAGACACATTCTGGGCCAGGAGTGAACCCACTGTCTTAAAGGGAAGGGCCCAGTCTTGGCAGGATATGACACCTGCTGTCTAAATAGCCCTTGGGCCCTGAGTAACCAGCAGTGATACCCAGACAGTATGCTATGGGCCTTGGGTGAGACTCTGAGATGTGCTGGCTTCAGATGAGACTCAGCACACTCCGAGCTGTGGTGGCTAAGGTGAGACATTCCTTTTGCTTGAGAAAAGCACAGGAAAGAGTAAAGAGAAGAACTTGGTCTGGCACCTTAGGTACCAGCTAAGCCATGGTGGGGTAGAGCACAAAGGGGTTCTTTGGGCCCCTCATTCTAGGCCTAGGTCTTGGATAGAATTTCTGGACCTGCCCGGGGACAGAGGGGAGCCCATTACCCTGAAGGGAGAGTCACAGGCTTAGCAGCATTTACTACAAGCTAACTGATGAGCCCTTGTGCCTTAAGTGAACTTTGGTGGTAACGTGGCAGTACTCCTCATGGGCCTGTGGTGGTGATGGCCACAGAGTGAGACTTCTCTGCCTGTGGAAAGGAGAGAAAAGAGTAGGTAGAACTGTGTTTCATGGTTTGAGTGCCCACTCAGCTGCAGTACAATAGAACACCAGTTAAATTTCTTAAGTATTTGACTCCAGTCCCTGGCTCAAGAATGGCATCTCTCAACCTGCCTGAAGGAACTTGCCGCCCTGAAGGGAAGGACATAAGTCTGGCTGGCTTTGCCATCTGTGAGTCGTAGAGCCCCAGGGTCATAGTCAGTTAGTGGTCACAGTGGGCCTTGGGTGAGACCCAGTGCTGTGCTGGCTCCAGGTCTGACCCAGCATAGTCCCACTGGTGGTGGCCACAGGCATGCTTACATCACCCCATCCCCAGGTTCAGGTGGCTCAGCTTAGAGAGAGAGAGAGAGAGAGAGAGAGAGAGAGAGAGAGAGACATCATTTGTTTGGGAAAAAGTAAGGGAAGATAACAAGAATCACTACCTGATAATCTAGATAATTTTTCTAGATCTTATCTAAGATCACCAAGGTGGTACTTCTATGAATTTTCAAAAACCACAACCTTGCTGGGATGGGGGCCCAAGTGCCTTTGAATACCTGAAAAGCCTTCCCAAAAAGGGTGGGCACAAACAAGCCCAAACTGTGAAGACTACAGTAAATACCCAACTCTTCAATGCCCAGACACAGACAGACATCCACAAGCATCAAGACCATCCATGAGAACATGTCTTCACTAAATGAACTAAATAAGGTACCAGGGACCAATCCTGTAGAAAGAGAGATATATGACCTTTCAGACAGAGAATTCAAAACGGCTGTGTTGAGGAAACTCAAAGAAATTCAAGATAACACAGAGAAGGAATTCAGAATTCTATTAGATAAATTTAATCAAGAGACTGAAATAATTAAAAAAGAAGCAGAAATTCTAGAGATGAAGAAAAGAATTGGCACACTGAAGAATGCATAAGAGTCTCTTAACAGAGGAACTGATCAAACAGAAGGAATAATTAGTGAGCTTGAAGACAGTTATTTGAAAATAGACATTAAGAGAAGATAAAAGTAAAAAGAACAAAGCACCCCTACAAGATCTAAAAAATAACTTCAAAAGGTCATGTGTAAAAGTTATTGGCCTTAGAGAAGAAGTAGAGAAAGAGATAGAGATAAAAAGTGTATTCAAAGAGATAATATCAGATAATTTCTCAAACCTAGAGAAAGATATCAACATTCAAGTACAAGAAGGTTACAAGACACCAAGCAGATTTGGCCCAAAGAAGACTACTACAAGGCATTTAATAATCAAACTCCCAAAAGTCAAGCATAAAGAAAGAATCCTAAAAACAGGAAAAGAAACAAGAGCATACAATGGAGCTCTAATATCTCTGCCAGCAGACTTCTCAGTGGAAACCTTGCTGAAGGAAAAAGTTTTTATCCCAGAATGCTACATTCTATAAAAATTTCCTTCAAAAATTAAAGAGAAATAAAGCCTTTCTCAGGCAAACAAACGCTGAGGAATTTTATCAACACCAGACCTGTCCTACAAGAAATGCAAAAAGGGGTACCTCAGTCAGAAAGAAAAGTCTATTAATAAGCAATAAGAAGTCATCTGAAGATACAAAACTCACTGGTAACAGTAAGTAAACAGAAAAACAGAATATTATAACCCTGTAACTGTGGTGTGTAAACTACTCACAGAAAGACCAAAACATAGATAAATCAAAAATAATAACTACGACAACGTTTCAAGACAGAGAGTACAACAGTTATAAATAGAAACAACAAAAAGATAAAAAGCAGAGAGACAAAGTTAAGACGTAGAGTTGTTATTAGTTTTTTTTTTTTGCTTATTTTTTATTTGTTTGTTTATGCAAGTAGTGTTGTTACCAGCCTAAAATAATGGGTGATAAGATAGCATTTGCAAGCCTCATGGTAACCCCAAATCATTGCAAGCCTCATGGTAATCTCAAATCAAAAAACATACAACAGATACACAAAAAATAAAAAGCAAGAAATTAAGTGATACCACCAAAGGAAATCACCTTCACTAAAAGGAAGAAAAGAAAAAAGAAAGAAGGAAGAGAAGGATACAAAACAACCAGGAAACAAATAGCAAAATAACAGGAGTAAGTTCTTACTTATCAATAGTAACATTGAATGTAAATGAACTAAACTCTCCAACAAAAAGACATAGAATGGCTGAATGTACCAAAAAAAAAAAAAGACCCAATGATCTGTTGCCTTAAGAAACATACTTCACCTATAAAGACACATGTAGACTGTAAATAAAGGGATGGAAAAAGATATGCCATGCCAATGGAAAACCAAAAAAAAAAAAAAAAAAAAAGCAGGAGTAGCTATACTTACAGCTTTTGTCTTGAAGTCTGTCAGAAAAAAATAAATTTCAAGACAAAAAATTTAAAATGAGACAAAGAAAGTCACTATATAATGACAAACAGGTCAATTCAACAAAAGGATGTAACAATTGTAAATATATGTGCATCCAACACTGGAGCACCCAGATATATAAAGCAAATATTATTAGAGCTAAAAAAAGAAATGGACCTCAATACAATCAGATCTGGAGACTTCACTCCACTTTCAACACTAGACAGCTTTTCCGGACAAAAAATCAGCAAAGATACATTGGACTTAATTTGCATACAGACCAAATAGATCTAACAGATATTTACAGAACATTTAATCCAATGGCTACAGAATACATTTTCTTTTCCTCAGTACATGAATTATTCTCAAGGATAGATCATGTGTTAGGTAACAAAACAAGGCTTAAAACATCCTCAAAATTTGAAATAATGTGAAGCATCAACTCTGACCACAATGGAATAAAATTAGAAATCAATAACAGGAATTTTGGAAACTATACAAACACATGGAAATTAAACAATATGCTCCTGAACAACCAGTGGGTTAATGAAGAAATCAAGAACAAGGTTGAAAAATTTCTTGGAGGTCTTTGGGACGAGGAGCCAAGATGGCCGAATAGGAACAGCTCCATTCTACAGCTCCCAGCGTGAGTGACGCAGAAGACAGGTGATTTCTGCATTTCCAACTGAGGTACCAGGTTCATCTCACTGGGGTGTGCCAGACAGTGGGTGTATGACAGTGGGTGCAGTACACCATGCATGAGCCGAAGCAAGGCAAGGCATCGCCTCACCCAGGAAGCACAAGGGGTCAGGGAATTCCCTTTCTTAGTCAAAGAAAGGGGTGACAGAAGGCACCTGAAAAATCGGGTCACTCCCACCCTAATACTGCGCTTTCCCAACGGGCTTAAAAAACAGCACACCAGGAGATTATATCCCGTACCTGGCTCGGAGAGTCCTATGCCCACGGAGTCTCGCTCATTGCTAGCACATCAGTCTGAGATCAAACTGCAAGGTGGCAGCAAGGCTAGGGGAGGGACACCCGCCATTGCCGAGACTTGATTAGGTAAACAAAGCAGCTGGCAAGCTCGAACTGGGTGGAGCCCACCACAGCTCAAGGAGGCCTGCCTGCCTCTGTAGGCTCCACCTCTGGGGGCAGGGCACAGACAAACAAAAAGACAGCAGTAACCTCTGCAGACTTAAATGTCCCTGTCTGACAGCTTTGAAGAGAGTAGTGGTTCTCCCAGCACACAGCTGGAGATCTGAGAACCGGCAGACTGCCTCTTCAAGTGGGTCCCTCACCCCCGAGCAGCCTAACTGGGAGGCACCCCCCAGTAGGGGCGGACTGACACCTCACACGGCCGGGTACTCCTCTGAGACAAAACTTCCAGAGGAACGATCAGGCAGCAGCATTTGGGGTTCACCAATATCCGCTGTTCTGAAGCCACCGCTCCTGATATCCAGGCAAACAGGGTCTGGAGTGGAAGTCTAGCAAACTCTAACAGACCTGCAGCTGAGGGTCCTGTCTGTTAGAAGGAAAACTAACAAACAGGAAGGACATCCACACCAAAAACCCATCGGTATGTCACCATCATCAAAGACCAAAGGTAGATAAAACCACAAAGATGGGGAAAAAACAGAGCAGAAAAACTGGAAACTCTAAAAATCAGAGCACCTCTCCTCCTCCAAAGGAACGCAGCTCCTCACCAGCAACGGAACAAAGCTGGACGGAGAATGACTTTGACGAGTTGAGAGAAGAAGGCTTCGGACAATCAAACTACTCTGAGCTACAGAAGGACATTCCAACCAACGGTAAAGAAGTTAAAAACTTTGAAAAAAAATTAGACGAATGGATAACTAGAATAACCAATGCAGAGAAGTCCTTAAAGGACCTGATGGAGCTGAAAAGCAAGGCACAAGAGTTACGTGACGAATGCAGAAGCCTCAGTAGCTGATGTGATCAACTGGAAAAAATGATATCAGTGATGGAAGACGAAATGAATGAAATGAAGCGAGAAGGGAAGGTTAGAGAAAAAAGAATAAAAAGAAATGAACAAAGCCTCCAAGAAATATGGGACTATGTGAAAAGACCAAATCTACGTCTGATTGGTGTACCCGAAAGTGACGGGGAGAATGGAACCAAGTTGGAAAACACTCTGCAGGATATTATCCAGGAGAACTTCCCCAATCTAGCAAGGCAGGTCAACATTCAAATTCAGGAAATACAGAGAATGCCACAAAGATACTCCTCGAGAAGACCAACTCCAATACACATAATTGTCAGATTCACCAAAGTTGAAATGAAGGAAAAAATGTTAAGGGCAGCCAGAGAGAAAGGTCGGGTTACCTGCAAAGGGAAGCCCATCAGACTAACAGCTGATCTCTCGCCAGAAACTCTACAAGCCAGAAGAGAGTGGGAGCCAATATTCAACATTCTTAAAGAAAAGAATTTTCAACCCAGAATTTCATATCCAGCCAAACTAAGCTTCATAAGTGAAGGAGAAATAAAATCCTTTACAGATAAGCAAATGCTGAGAGATTTTCTCACCACCAGGCCTGCCCTAAAAGAGCTCCTGAAGGAAGCACTAAACATGGAAAGGAACAACTGGTACCAGCCACTGCAAAAACATGCCAAATTGTAAAGATCATCAAGGCTAGGAAGAAACTGCATCAACTAATGAGCAAAATAGCCAGCTGACATTATAACGACAGGATCAAATTCACACATAATGATATTCACTTTGAATGTAAATGGGCTAAATGGTCCAATTAAAAGACACAGACTGGCAAATTGGATAAAGAGTCAAGACCCATCAGTGTGCTGTATTCAGGAAATCCATCTCACTTGCAGAGACATACATAGGCTCAAAATAAAGGGATGGAGGAAGATCTACCAAGCAAATGGAAAACAGAAAAAGGCAAGGGTTGCAATCCTAGTCTCTGATAAAACAGACTTTAAACCAACAAAGATCAAAAGAGACAAAGAAGGCCATTACATAATGGTAAAGGGATCAATTCAACAAGAAGAGCTAACTATCCTAAATATATATGCACCCAATACAGGAGCACCCAGATTCATACAGCAAGTCCTTAGTGACCTACAAAGAGACTTAGACCCCCACACAATAATAATGGGAGACTTTAAAACCCCACTGTCAACATTAGACAGATCAACGAGACAGAAAGTTAACAAGGATATCCCGGACTTGAACTCACCTCTGCACCAAGCAGACCTAATAGACATCTACAGAACTCTCCAACCCAAATCAACAGAATATACATTTTTTTCAGCACCACACCACACCTATTTGTGTGGTGTGGTGCTGAAAAATTGACCACATAGTTGGAAGTAAAGCACTCCTCAGCAAATGTAAAAGAACAGAAATTATAACAAACTGTCTCTCAGACCACAGTGCAATCAAACTAGAACTCAGGATTAAGAAACTCACTCAAAACGGCTCAACTACATGGAAACTGAACAACCTGCTCCTGAATGACTACTGGGTACATAACAAAATGAAGGCAGAAATAAAAATGTTCTTTGAAACCGATGAGAACAAAGACACAACATACCAGAATCTCTGGGACACATTCAAAGCAGCGTGTAGAGGGAAATTTATAGCACTAAATGCCCACAAGAGAAAGCAGGAAAGATTTAAAATTGACACCCTAACATCACAATAAAAAGAACTAGAAAAGCAAGAGCAAACACATTCAAGAGCTAGCAGAAGGCAAAAAATAACTAAGATCAGAGCAGAACTGAAGGAAATAGAGACACAAAAAACCCTTCAAAAAATTAATGAATCCAGGAGCTGATGTTTTGAAAAGATCAACAAAATTGATAGACCGCTAGCAAGACTAATAAAGAAGAAAAGAGAGAAGAATCAAATAGGCGCAATAAAAAATGATAAAGGAGTTATCACCACCGATCCCACAAAAATACAAACTACCATCAGACAATACTATAAACATCTCTATGCAAATAAACTAGAAAATCTAGAAGAAATGGATAAATTCCTTGACACATACATCCTCCCAAGACTAAACCAGGAAGAAGTTGAATCTCTGAAGAGACCAATAACAGGCTCTGAAATTGAGGCAATAATCAATAGCTTACCACCGAAAAAAAGTCCAGGACCAGATGGATTCACAGCCAAATTCTTCCAGAGGTACAAGGAGGAGCTGGTACCATTCCTTCTGAAACTATTCCAATCAATAGAAAAAGAGGGAATCCTCCCTAACTCATTTTATGAGGCCAGCATCATCCTGATACCAAAGCCTGGCAGAGATACAACAAAAAAGAGAATTTTAGACCAATATCCTTGATGAACATTGATGCAAAAATCCTCAATAAAATACTGGCAAACCGAATCCAGCAGCACATCAAAAAGCTTATCCACCATGATCAAGTGGGCTTCATCCCTGGGATGCAAGGCTGGTTCAACATATGCAAATCAATAAATGTAATCCAGCATATAAACAGAACCAAAGACAAAAACCACATGACTATCTCAATAGATGCAGAAAAGGCCTTTGACAAAATTCAACAGCCCTTCATGCTAAAAACTCTCAATAAATTAGGTATTGATGGGATGTATCTCAAAATAATAAGAGCTATCTATGACAAACCCACAGCCAATATCATACTGAATGGGCAAAAACTGGAAGCATTCCCTTTGAAAACCAGCAGAAGACAGGGATGCCCTCTCTCACCACTCCTGTTCAACACAGTGTTGGAAGTTCTGGCCAGGGCAATTAGGCAGGAGAAGGAAATAAAGGGTATTCAATTAGGAAAGAGGAAGTCAAATTGTCCCTGTTTGCAGATGACATGATTGTATATCTAGAAAACCCATCGTCTCAGCCCAAAATCTCCTTAAGCTGATAAGCAACTTCAGCAAAGTCACAGGATACAAAATAAATGTGCAAAAATCACAAGCATTCTTATACACCAATAACAGACAAACAGAGAGCCAAATCATGAGTGAACTCCCATTCACAATTGCTTCAAAGAGAATAAAATACCTAGGAATCCAACTTACAAGGGATGTGAAGGACCTCTTCAAGGAGAACTACAAACCACTGCTCAACAAAATAAAAGAGGATACAATCAAATGGAAGAACATTCCATGCTCATGGATAGGAAGAATCAATATCGTGAAAATGGCCATACTGCCCAAGGTAATTTATAGATTCAATGTCATCCCCATCAAGCTACCAATGACTTTCTTCACAGAATTGGAAAAAACTACTGTAAAGTTCATGTGGAACCAAAAAAGAGCCCGCGTCGCCAAGTCAATCCTAAGCCAAAAGAACAAAGCTGGAGGCATCAAGCTACCTGACTTCAAACTATACTACAAGGCTACAGTAACCAAAACAGCATGGTACTGGTACGAAAACAGAGATATAGATCAATGGAACAGAACAGAGCCCTCAGAAATAACGCCACATATCTACAACTATCTGATCTTTGACAAACCTGAGAAAAACAAGCAATGGGGAAAGGATTCCCTATTTAATAAAGGGTGCTGGGAAAACTGGCTAGCCATATGGAGAACGCTGAAACTGGATCCCTTCCTTACACCTTATACAAAAATTAATTCAAGATGGATTAAAACTTACATGTTAGACCTAAAACCATAAAAACCCTAGAAGAAAACCTAGGCAATACCGTTCAGGACATAGGCATGGGCGAGGACTTCATGTCTAAAACACCAAAAGCAATGGCAACAAAAGCCAAAATTAACAAATGGGATCTAATTAAACTAAAGAGCTTCTGCACAGCAAAAGAAACTACCATCAGAGTGAACAGGCAACTTACAGAATGGGAGAAAATTTTTGCAACCTACTCATCTGACAAAGGGCTAATATCCAGAATCTACAATGAACTCAAACAAATTTACAAGAAAAAACAAACAACCCCATCAAAAAGTGGGTGAAGGATATGAACAGACACTTCTCAAAAGAAGACATTTATGCAGCCAAGAGACACATGAAAAAATGCTCATCATCACTGGCCATGAGAGAAATGCAAATCAAAACCACATTGAGATACCATCTCACACCAGTTAGAATGGCAATCATTAAAAAGTCAGGAAACAACAGGTGCTGGAGAGGATGTGGAGAAATAGGAAGACTTTTACACTGTTGGTGGGAGTGTAAACTAGTTCAACCATTGTGGAAGTCAGTGTGGCGATTCCTCAGGGATCTAGAACTAGAAGTACCATTTGACCCAGCCATCCCATTACTGGGTATATACCCAAAGGATTATAAATCATGCTGCTATAAAGACACATGCACATGTATGTTTATTGTGGCACTATTCACAATAGCAAAGACTTGGAACCAACCCAAATGTCCAACAATGATAGACTGGATTAAGAAAACGTGGCACATATACACCATGGAATACTATGCAGCCATAAAAAATGTTGAGTTCATGTCCCTTGTAGGGACATGGATGAAACTGGAAACCATCATTCTCAGCAAACTATCGCCAGGACAGAAAACCAAACAGTGCGTGTTCTCACTCATAGGTAGGAATTGAACAATGAGAACACATGGACACAGGAAGGGGAACATCACACACTGGGAACTGTTTTGGGGTGGGGGGAGGGGGGAGGGATAGCATTAGGAGATATACCTAATGCTAAATGACGAGTTAATGGGTGCAGCACACCAACATGGCACGTGTATACATATGTAACAAACCTGCACGTTGTGCACATGTACCCTAAAACTTAAAGTATAATAATAATAAAATTAAAAAAAAGAAAAATTTCTTGGAAAAAAATTATAATGGAAACACGACATACCAAAATCTATGGGATATTGTGAAAGCAGTACTAAGAGCGTAGTCCATAGCTATAAGCACCTACATTAAAAAAGAAAAAAAAAACTTCAAATATATATGCCAATAAATTGGAAAATTTAGAAGTGGATAAATTCCTAGATGCATACAACCTGCCAAGATTTAACTATGAAGAAATCCAAAACCTGATCATACCAAGAACAAGTAACGAGATCAAAGCCATAATAAAAAGTCTCCTAGTAAAGAAAAGTTCAGAACCTGTTGGCCTCACTGCTGAATTCTACCAAACATTTAAAGAACTAATGCCATTCCTGCTCAAACTATTCCCGAAAAATTGAGGATGAGGAAATACTTCCAAACTCATTCTGTGATGCCAGTATTACTCTGATACCAAAACCAGATAAAGGAACATCAGGAAAAAACAAAACAAAACTATAAGGCAAATATCACTGATAAATGTTGATGCAAAAATCCTCTAAAAATATTAGCAAACCAAATTCAAAAACATATTTAAAAGATCTTTTACACGTTGATTTTGTATTTTGAGACTTTGCTAAAGTTGTTTATCAGCTTAAGGAGCTTTGGACTGAGACTATGTAGTTTTCTAGATATAGAATTATTGGCTGGGCTTTGTGGCTCAAGCCTGTAATCTCAGCACTTTGGAAGTCTGAGACAGGCAGATCAGCTGAGGTTAGGAGTTTGAGACCAGCCTGGCCAACGTGGTGAAACTCCGTCTCAACTAAAAATACAAAAATTAGCTGGGCATGGTGGTACACACTTGTAATCCCAGCTACTCGAGAGGCTGAGGCAGTAGAATTGCTTGAGCCGGGGAGGCAGAAGTTGCAGCGAACTGAGATCACATCACTGCGCTCCAGCCTGGGAGACCGGTGTGAAACTCAGTCTCAAAAAAATAAAAATGAAAATAAAATAGAATCACCATCTGCAAACAGGGATAGTTTGACTTCCTCTCTTCCAATTTGGATGCCCTTTATTTCTTTCTCTTGCCTAATTGTCCTTGCCATGACTTCCAACACTCTGTTGAATAGGAGTGCTAAGAGAGGTTCCTTGTCTTGTGCCAGTTTTTAAGGGTAATGCTTCTAGCTTTTGTCCATTCAGTATAGTATTGGCTGTGGGTTTGCCATAGATGATTCTTATTATTTTGATGTATGTTCCTTCTATACCTAGTTTATTAAGAGTTTTTAACATGACGTGTTGTTGAATTTTATTAAAAGCCTTTCCTGCATGTGCTGAGACAATCGTGTGGTTTTTGTATTTAGTTCTGTTTATGGGTTGAATCACATTTATTGATGTGACTATGTTGAACCAACCTTGCATCCCAGGGATAAAGCCTACTTGGTTATGGTGGATTAGCTCTTTGACGTGCTGCTGGATTCAGTTTGTAAGTATTTTGTTGCAGATTTTTGCACTGATGTTTGTCAAGGATATTGGTCTGAAGTTTTCTTTTTTTGTTGTGTCTCTGCCAGGTTTTGGTATCAAGATAGTTCTGCCCTCATAAGATGAGTTAGGAAGGAGTCCCTCCTCCTCAATTTTTTGAAATAGTTTCAGCAAGAATGGTACCAGCTCCTCTGTGAACATCTGGTCGAATTAAGCTATCAATCCATCTGGACTTGGGCTTTTTTTTGGTTGGTAGGCTATTTATAACTGATTCACTTTCAGAGTTCATTATTGGTCTGTTTAGGGATTCAGTTTCTTCCTGGTTCAGTCACGGGAGGCTGTATTTGTCCAGAAATTCATCCATTTCTTCTAGATTTTCTAGTTTATGTGCATAGAAGTGTTCATCATATTCTCTGATGGCTGTTAGTATTTCTGTGGGGTTAGTAGTAATATCCCCCTTGTTGTTTCTGATTGTGTTTATTTGAATCTTTTCTCTTTTCTTCTTTATTAGTCTAGCTAGTGGTCCATCTAGTTTATTAATTTTTTTCACAAAACCAGGTCCTGGATATGTTGATCTTTGGAATGTTTTTTTCATGTCACAATCTCCTTCATTTCAGCTCTGATTTTGGTTATTTCTTGTCTTCTGCTAGTTTTGGGATTTCTTTGCTCTTGGTTCTCTAGTTCTTTTAGCTGTGATGTTAGGTGGTTAATTTGAGATCTTTCTAACTTTTTGACGTGGACATTTAAGGCTATAAATTTCCCTCTTATCACTGCCTTAGCAGTGTTCCAGAGATTCTGATATGTTGTATCTTTGTTCTCATTAGTTTCAAAGAACTCCTTGATTTTTGCCTTAATTTCATTATTTAATCCAAAAGTCATACAGGAGCAGGTTACTCAATTTCCATGTAATTGCACGGTTTTAAGTGAATTTCTCAGTCTTGATTTCTAATTTGATTGTTCTGTGGTCCAAGAGATTGTTCATTATGATTTCAGATTTTTGGTGTTTGCTGAGGAGTTTTTACTTCTGATTATGTGATCAATTTTAGAGTATGTGCTATATAGCAATGAGGGGAATGTATACTCTGTTAAGGTGGAGAGTTCTGTAGATGTCTATCAGGTCCACTTGATCCAGTGCTGAGTTCAGGTCCTGAAGACTGGATAAAGAAAATATGGTACATATACACCATGCAATGCTATGCAGCCATACAAAAGAATGAGATCACATCCTTTGGAGGAACATGAATGGAGCTGGAGGCGATTATTCTTAGCAAACTCATGCAGGAACAGAAAATAAAATTCCACTTGTTCTTACTTATAAGTGGGAGCTAAATGATAAGAACACATGGACACATAGAGTGGAATAACACACTGGGTTCGCTCAGAGATTGGAGGGTGGGAGGAGAGAGAAGATTATGAAAAATAACTAATGGGTATTAGGCTTAACACCTGGGTGAGTAAGCAATCTGTGCAACAAACCCCCATGGCAAAAGTTTACCTATATAACAAACCTACACATGTACCCCTGAACTTAAAAGTTAAATTTAAAAAAAAAAAAGATCATTCATCACGACCAAGGGAATTTATCTTAGTGATGCAAGGATTGTTCAACATATTCAAATCAATCAATATAATATATCACATCAACAGAATGAAGAATAAAAACCATATGATCATCTCAATTGATGCTGTAAAAGCATTTGGTAAATTCAACATCCCTTCACGATAAAAACCCTCAAAAAACTGGGTATAGAAAGAACTTACCTCAACATAACAAAAGCCATATATGACAGACCCACAGCTAGTATCAGACTGAATAGGGAAAAACTGAAAGCCTTTCCTCTAAGATCTGAAACACGACATGGATGCCCATGTTCACCACTGTGATTAAACATGGTACTGAGAGACTTACCTAGAGCAATCAGACAAGAGGAGGAAATAAAGGGCATCTCAGTTGGAAAGGAAGAAGTTAAATTATCCTTGTTTGCAGATGATATAATCTTATATTTGGAAAAACCTAAAGACTCCATTAAAAAACAAATAGAACTGGTAAACAAATTAAGTAAAGTTGCAGGACACAAAATCAACATACAATAATCAATAGCATTTCTGTATACCAACAGCAAACAATCTGAAAAATAAGTCAAGAAAATAATCCCATTTAGAATAGAGACAAATACAATAAAATACTTAGGAATTAACCAAGTAAGTGAGAGATCTCTACAATGAAAACTTTAAATCATTCAGGAATGAAATTGAAGAGAACACCAAAAATGTAAAAAAGGAAAGCTATTCAATGTTCATAGATTGGAAGAATCAATATTGTTAAAATGTCTATAATACCCAAGGCATTTTGCAGATTCAACACAATCCCTATCAAATTACCCACATGCCTTTCTTCACAGAAATGGAAAAAATAATTCTGAAATTTATATGGCACCATAAAAGACCCAGAATAGCTAAAGCTATCCAGCAAAAAGAGCAAAACTGGAAGAATCACATTATCTGACTTCAAATTATACTACAGAGCTATAATAACCAAAACAGCATGGCACTTGCATAAAAACAGACACACAGACCAATGGAACAGAATAAGAAACCCAGAAACAAATCCATACAACTACAGTGAACTCATTTTTTTTACAAAGGTGCCAAGAACATACAATGGGGAAAATATAGTCTTCAATAATTGGCGCTGAGAAAACTGGATATACCTATGTAGAAGAATGAAACTAGCCTCCTATCTGTCGCCATGCTAAAAAACAAAATCAAAATGGATTAAAGGCTTAAATGTGAGACCTCAAACTGAAACTACTACAAGAAAATGTTAGAGAAACTCTCTAGGACATTGGTCCGGGCAAAAATTTCTTGTGTAGTACCCCACAAGCAGAGGCAGCCAAAGCAAAAATGAACAAATGGTATCACATCAAATTAAAAAGCTTCTGCACAGAAACAAGAACCACAACAACAACAAAACAATAAAGTGAAGAGGCAACTCACAGAGTGGGAGAAAATATTTGCAAACTACCTATCTGACAAGGGATTAATAACCAGAATATACAGAGAGCTCAAACAACTCTGTAAGAAAAAAAATCTGGTTAAAAATGGGCAAAAGATCTGAATAGACATTTTTCAAAAGAAGACATACAAATAACAAACAGGAATACGAAAAGGTGCTCAATATCATTGATCATCAAAGAAACGCAAATCAAACTACAATGAAATAGCATCTCACCCCAATAAAAATGATTTTTATCCAAAAGACAGGCAATAACAAATGCTGGTGAGGATGTGGAGAAAAGGGAACCCTTGTATACTATTGGTGGGGATGTAAATTAGTACGACCACTATGGAGAGCATAGTGAAAAAACTAAAAGTAGAGTTATCCTACAATCCAGCAATCCCACTGCTGGGTATGTGCTTCAAAGAAAATAAATCAGGATATTGAAGGGGTATCTGCACTCCTATGTTTATTGCATCACTATTCGCAATAGCCAAGATTTGGAAGCATCCTTTGTCCATCAGCAGACAAATGAATAAATAAAATGCAGTATGAGATAGAGAGTAGAAAGATGCTTATCAGAGGCTGGGAAAAGCAGTGGGGGTGGGTTTGGGGGGAGTGGGGATAGTTAATGGGTACAATAAAGTTGTTAGAAAGAATGAATGTGAACTAGTATTTGCTAGCACAACAGGGTGACTATGGTAAAAGTTTTTAATTGTGTGTTTCAGTTTAACTTAATTGTACATTTTAAATGGCTAAAAGAGTATAATTGGATTGCTTGTAACACAAAGGATAAATGCTTGAGGTGATGGATATCCCATTTACTCTGATGTGATTATTACACATAGCATGCCTGTATCAAAATATCTCATGTACCTCATAAATATATATGCCTACTATGTACTCCCAACAATTAAAAATTGAAAAAAATAAAGGTGATCCCAGGAAACTGTCATGGAAGAGGGGAAGTGAGAAAGGGAAAGAGAGGAAGTCACTAAAGGGTGTATTATTAATAAATTAATATCAGTGGACAGTTGGGCCTGGGATAACTCAGGAGCTGCCAGTTCTTCCACTTGAGATGCAAGGGAGCTAATGTATTTAGACACAGATGGCAGAGAGTTATTGGTTGAGAAACATTCCTGAGGTGTTAGTTCTCCAACATTTTCACCTTGCTCTGTGCATCTGCAACTTCAGACATTACATTCAGGTGAAGAGTGAAAGATATTGGTAGCTGAAAACAGGCCAGAACACAAGAGAGAAAAAATTCCAGAATACATTCCATTAGGTCAACAATTTCCTAATATATGTATAAGATATTCTCTTCTTCACAAAAGATCTTTATTTAGTGAACTTACTTCTTTATGGATTGTTTGGGGTAATGGGAGTAGGAGTCTTTTACTAAGCTCTGAGAGGATGGCTGGAAGTATCTTGGCCCTGACATTAGAATGTAGGGATAGATAGCTAACAGCTATTGTCCTCAGCTTTGGAACTCTAATGAAAATTCAGACAACAGAAATATTTTTCAACATAAGTTTTATGGAGCATTTGACATATGGAAGTAGTAGAAGGACAAACTGGACACTATTCCAAAAAAAAAAAAAAAAAGGAGAGCCAAAATATATGTGCGATGAAGTAGCATTGTTTATAATTGTAAAAAAAAAAAAAAAAAAAGAAAAAACCTGAATATCCACCAGCAGAAAAAGTTAAATAACTATGGGGCCTCCACACATGGTAATATATCAAGTATATAATGCTTTCAGAAAATAAAGTGTATATATCTATACTAACTTGGAAAGGCAAAACATCAAATATCAAGATACAGGATATAGAATAAAAGTTATAGAATATAGAATAATTCTATAATAGGCATACACATAGACTTAGACTTTAATATATATTAAAACGTAAATACAAAAGCCATTACCCGCCACCTCACCCCACAATCCCATCTCCTTCCTAAGGAGGATTTTTATTTGTTTGTGTCTCTCTGATCTTGAATCTTTGGGGTGGTGTTTAGAGGTAATAGGTGAAAATGCCAATTAAGGGTAGCTTAGAAACTCTAATTTGATTCTCATATAGGCAGAGTACGGAGCTACCTGAGGAAAGAAGAAATACGTAGGCTGGAATTTTTTGAGAGAGGAAAAAAGACATCATGGTGACTTTGAAGGAGAGAATTGTTTAAAGAGGAATTTTTGGAAATTCCTGTGTGCATAGAGAGTATGGGGATATTATTTCCCACTCATTCTCTGTTCAAGATGCTTCAGTAAAAGCAGATATTAGATTTTAAAGCATTAGCTAGTTAAATTTGGATTTCTTATGGATATGACGTTGTGATGAGATCAGTTTAAGGTAGTAGCAAAAAGGCTTTGTTTTATTTGTAGGATATATATATATAATTTGTAGGAGATATATATATGTTAAATATTATATTATTTATTATATAGGGTTAGAGTTAATATTGTATTTTTTATTACATATATTTTATAGGCATAGAAAATGTTTTTAAAATATCCAACAAACCATTGATAGCCACAAATGGTTACTTCTAGATAATTAGGTTGAGTGG
Source organism: Pongo abelii (assembly GCF_028885655.2). Taxonomy (NCBI): domain Eukaryota; kingdom Metazoa; phylum Chordata; class Mammalia; order Primates; family Hominidae; genus Pongo; species Pongo abelii. The sequence continues at coordinate 21,216,319 of NC_072008.2, forward strand.
GAATATTAGAGAGGAATGAAGACATGCTTTTTTTTATTGTATGTTTCTTCTATACATTGTTGCTTGTTAACAGCAGGACTATATTGTTTTATAATAAAAAAGAGTAACAAAGAAAAAGGAAAAAGTATGACCTGTTCTGGGGTCAATTAATAGAGAAATGTGTGGCTGGATGTTAGATTCTTGAGCTGAAAGGAATGTTTAGAGATAAGACTAAAATGGTAAGCTGAAAACAGATTATATACCTTCTGCTTCATCAAAGACTTACAACTTGACCCTGTTGGCAGTAGAGGACTTCAGAGGAATTTTTTTGCCCTGAAATAACTTGATTAGAACTGTGATTTAGATAGAGAACACACTTTCTCTTCACGATGTGTTTCTAACATCATTTAACTTACTAGCTTTTTCAACTCTTCTTTACTTCTTTCATTTTTGTTTGTTTCCAAATAATTACCTCACGAGCACAGTAACTCGAGCATTTGAATAATATATGTAGTAAATTATTTGGAAACTATAAATAATTATATACGTTAGTTATTTTATTATTATAACTTTATCCAACTTTAATTCATGGTTTATGTCTTTAAATCATTGTTTTCTGATTTATTTCTGGGTTGCCAATTATGGTCTCATTACATAATTGCCCCATGAAGCTTTCCGTATTCTTTTTTAGTATCTCTCAGTTTAGTGTTCCATTCCAATTAAAGTTGTGTGGAATTTTAAATAACATTTCCAGCACCGTTTACTTATTCTTTTAATGTTTGCACACGCCTTCCTTTTCTGCTTTATGTACTACTATTTGTAAAACCCTACTATTTTTCATGATTGTCCGTTATTAAACAAGTGCTCATTTCATCACAGGGAGAGGGCATGCACAAGTATCAGACAGTGCCATCTGATATGTGTTATTAAAGACCTGTATCAGGAAAAAGAGGCATTCAGGCAACAGCAGAATTGTGATTAGAGGCGATGTAACTGAAAGACCTATGTAATGTCAATATGTATCTCCCAATTAGTTAAATCTTAACAAACGTTCCAAGACTTTCTGAACCTCAGAGAAAAGAGAATGTTTAGCATTAATCAAACAAATTCCTAGCAGATAGCAAACATTAGCCATGTACCTGAAGCAAAAGGAAGAAAGCAAAAGGAGAGGTAGTCCAATCTTTGTTTTGAAATATGAATAGACTCCTTTTTTTCTTATAAGAAGGGAAGACCATTTTAATCAAGACATTAATCAAACTCCCACTAACTCTTTTAAGAAAAGAAAGATCTACAAAAGCCAGTAACTTGAGCTACTTAAGCTGTTTCCCTCTTAAAGGGCTTAATGATAATTCATTTTACCTCCAGTTAAGTCCAACTACACTACTCACTACATGCCAGAGAGAGGCTCATCCTAGAAAATAATTCAGAGAATCAAACAAATTTGCTGGATTCTCCTGGTAAGAAATCTCATTCCACATTAGTCTCCTGGAAAAATCACAGGTAGAATTTTCCCAGAGAGATATAAATGATGGCACTTTGGACCTCATTTACCTCCCCAGAAGTAGTGAAGCCAAGCATTCTGTCAACTGTACAAATATGCTCAATGAGCCTGTTTGAAAGCTAGCAAAGATTTTTTAAAATTCGGATTTGCCTGCCATTAATATCTGTTTATACTCATATCAACCTATTTAAAAAATATTTTTATAATTGTCATTGTGATATTTTACACATTATCCGTGGATAGTAATTTCATTTTTCAAATGGAATCATCCAGTTTCAGTTTTTAGGGGTACACAATTTGAACAAGGAATAGTTAATACACTGAATAGACCAAAAGCACTGTTTTGTGACTCCTGGGGTTTTGGGGGAGGGGGTGGAGGGATTACGGATACGGTGTTTTTTGGAAGTCTAGAGATTACAAAGCAGGGTGTTTAAAAACACATGCAAGAAAATATAATTTAGCAGACTCCATTTCAGGTTGTATATCAGATTATATAGCATGAACTACCCTCTCTACTGAAACACTAAAATTCTTGATAAAATAGAAAAGGCACCTTCATTGTTGAGCTCAAATAAAAGTAGAAAATCAATTGAACCAAAAAAACAAACAAACAAACAAAAAGCTACACCAAGAATCCAGAGGAGATGGGATTGGAGTGAGTGCTAAAGGCAATTTTCAACCTTGAGTTTTTGCCAAACTTTGGAGACTTTGAGCTTCTTCTTTTCAGGACTGCATATGGTGTAGAGGATAGGACCAGGACAGTTTCAAATGGAGTTTTCTCTAATTCATTCCCCACATATGCATAGGGCTCCAAAGGACTACACCCACCATACCCATGAAATAAGGGTGAATTGAAAATTAAACACCTTTACAAAAGGACAGAAATAAAACTTGGCTATCATTACACTACTACTAGCTGATAAGAACATAAAATACTTCCTAAGAATTCATACTACTTATATTGTCCAAAAACCTCAAGTTTTTGGGAAATTAAATTGACCAAAAGTGGGAAATTAAATTGACCATAGTATAGGTTTGGCACCATTCCCAACAGACTGCAGGAGCAAATAGAAATTTGTTCTAGAAGAACTTAACTTCAATCCAGACTTTTAAGAATTAGCAAATATAAAGTTTTAAATGAAAATGAACATTTCAGAGTTAAAAATCATAAAATATACCGGAAACAAAGTATCATAAGTGAGAATCAGAAAAACTGACAGGCAGTAGAACCAGACGCCATGAATGTTGAGATATTAGATTTATCAAATACGAAGTAGAAAATATTGATGTTTATAGAAATAAAAGAACAAGGTGAAAGCAGATATGATAATAGCCAACTAGAACTTCTAGAAGTGAAAAATAAAATACGGATTTTTAAACTTTTCTTTTTAAATAATTATAGATCCACAGGAAATAGTAAAGGTAGTACAGAGAGGTCCCATACTGGGTCCCTTCCCCCAATTTCATCCAATATTTACATCTTACATAACTATAATGCAATGTCAAAATCTGGAAATTGATATTGGTATAAAGCATGTACTTCAGGGAGAAAGAAAATAAATAGTTCTATGTCATTTAATCAAAGATATAGAATCTATAACCACAATGGCAATCAAGATACGGAACTATTCCATTACCACAAAGAACTCCCTTTTATAATCATATGCATCCCCTCACCCTGCCCCTTTCCTAACCCTAGAAACAAATGATCTGTTCTCCTTCTCTATAACATTGTCATTTTGAGAATGTCATAAAAAATGGAATCGTACAGTATGTGACCTTTTGAGTTTGGCTTTATTCACTCAGCATAATGCCCTTGAGATCCATTCAAGTTGCTGTGTGCACCAATAGTTCATTCTCTTTTATTGCTGAGTAGCATTCAATGGTATAGATGTACCACAGTTTGTTTAGCAATTATAGGACAATTTGGCAGTTTCTAATTTTTGGCTATTATAAATAAGTTGCCATAAACAATCATGTATAGATTTTTCTCTTTGTGTGGATATAGGTTTTATTTCTCTAGGATAAATGCCAAGCAGTGTGATTGCTGGGTCACATGATAAATATATGATAAATATATGTTTAGTTTTTTTTTTTTTTAAAGAAATTGCCAAACTGTTTTCTAGGGTGGCTGTACCATTTTGCATACCCATATTTTCCTATCATCCTTTCCAGAATTTGGTGTTGTCACTATTTTCAAATTTAGCTGTTCTAATAGTTGTGTGGTAATATCTCACTGTGGTCTTAATTCACATTTCCCTAATGGCTAGTGATACTGAACACGTTTTCATGTGATTATTTGCCATCTGTATATCCTCTTCAGTGAAATGTCTTCATGTCTTTGCCTATTTTCTAATTGGATCATTTGGTTTTTAAGTGTTGAGTTTTGAAAGTTATTTATGAGTTATAGACATGAGTCCTTTGTTGGATATGTGGTTTGAAAATATTTTCTCCTAGTCCGTAGTTCATCTTTTCATCCTCCTGACAGGATTTTTACAGAGCATAAGTTTTTAATTTTGATAAAGTCAAAACTGTCAAGCTAGAATTGTCTATACTACACAACACTATTTAAGGAAAGGGGTAAAAATAAAGACATTTGTATGCATGTAGAGATTCTCAGCAATGGGGTACTTCCTGACACCTCTACGGGGGATTTGCGTAGAAGAATTTGTGGTTGTTAAAATATCCAGAGATTTTGCTTTCAGCATTTAGTCGGTGATAGCAAGGGATATTAAATATCTGGCAATATGGAAACATTCTTGAATGACAATGGCTTATTTCACTCAAAATGCCAATAGTACTCCTTTGAAATATACTGACAGAAAGAAAAATTAAGAGTTTACTAAAACAGACCTACACCAAATGCACTTCTAAATGACGTACCTCAGAAAGAAGAAAAATAATTTTATAAGGAAAGTTTGAAATGCAGAGTAATCACAAGAGGGGAAAAGGTGAATATGAACCAAATTTAAATAATTATTATTTTATAAAATAACCATAGTCGTGTATAATTTGATGAGCTGAAAAAAAACACAGAACTAAAATATTAGACAGTAATAGCAATTAAAGTAGGAAGGGGGATTGTTGAAATTAAACTTCTAAAGTTCCCATTATCATTCACATTGGTGTTTAAATAAAAGTTTACATTAAATATGCATAGTAAAATTTCAAGGGTAATCCCAAGCGGAATAAGAGAGAGAGTTTGAAAATGACAGAGGACAAAGAAAAGTATGAATTCCCTCAATCATATTTTATTCAAAAACAGGTCAGACAATTTAAAAAAAGACTTTTTTTCCAAGTAGTGTAGGCAACCAGAATATCCATCACAAAATATGTTACTTTGGCAGAAGAATAATTTTGAGCTAAAGGCAATTGAGAAGAAACAGATGCAAGAAAAGCCCTCTGTTCTCCTTTCATTTGTCTAAAATCAGGACAAAAATTTACAAAGGCAAAAGTGTGTTTTCTCTCTACCAGGAAGGACAAAGGTTGATCACCAAAGACAACTTTAGATGCTTATCAGTCTGAAGAAGGCACCAGAGGAATCTACATGGCAAACTTATTAACTAGGCTTTACCTAGTATATTTGCCTTCCCAAAATCTGTCACTCCTAGAGATTAAACTTCTTTTTCTTTGTCTTGTCATTGCTCTAAAAATTTACTATTCTTTGTTAAAGATGCTAAATAAACCAGAGTTCTAAGCTACTTCTCTGAGAATTACTTATTCCCTGGGTATCTCCCATGTGTATATAAAATATACATGCTAATAAACTTCAGTTTACTTTTCTCTTGTTAATCTGTCCTTTGTTCAAGGGACCCCACCAATGAACTTAGGATGCACAGAAAAAAAAATATTTTTCCTCTACTACAGTAGGATAAATAGAAATAAAAAGTAAGATTGTGGTAGTAAGCCCTATATATAAATAATCTCATTAACACAAATATATTAGTTATCTAATAAAAAGACAGAGACTCTCAGAGTAACTGAGAAAAAAAATCTAGCTATATGCTGTTTGCAAGAGGTGGAGCTGAAACAGAAAATTATGGAAAGGTTGCAAGTAAAGGAACATAAAAGAAATAAAAAACAGTAACCAAAGTAAACCTGGGCTTGTCCTATTAATATCAGTCAAATAGTCTATAACAGAGGTTGTCAAACTACAACCTAATCTAGCCATTGCTTGTTTTTGCAAATAAAGTTTTATTGCAACCCAGCGGTGTCTATTTGTTTACACCTTATCTATGGCTGCTTTCATGCTACAAAGGGAGAGTTGATTAGCTCTGACAATAATGTAGGGCCCCCAAAGCCGAAAACATTTACTATCTGGTCCTTTATGGAAGAAGTTTGCTGATCTCTGGTCTGTAAGATAAGAAGGGAAGCTTATTTCAAATCACTACATCACCACATATGGGCAAAAGCTTTCCTTTTTCAATAATATATAACAATTTTAAATTTGTACATGTTTAATAAATTACCCCCAAAATGCAGCAGTGGACCATCTATAAGTCATAATAAATAGTACAAATACTCCAAACAAAGTGCCATATTCACTTCAGGCTGCCTGAGTTTCTCTTCGCCATTATCAGCCTGTAGACTGGGGTTAGACAGGATCTAAATAGACAGTCAAATTACAATCATAGAGACCTGAACCTCTCCTTTTGTAGAAACTGCTTTTAGGTATAAATAAGCTTACAGAAGTGTGCTTTGAAGGAAAGGAGGGTATAGGGGAGGGAGAAACTTGCTTAACAAAGTCAAAACCAGGGTTAGCAGGCACCAATAACCAATCAAACAAACTTTAGTTTTGTGAATGGTACTGCGATGAATGAGGCAATAAATAATATCTAGTCCCAATCTTCAAATAGTTTATAATCTATTTAAGAAAACAGGAGCTAATATATACTTGGGGGGAAAATTAAATAACCAATTATGACATACATAGAATTCTAAATCAAAAATACAAGAAAATTTCCAAGTTAACCAGTTGAATATCATTCAGTAATGCCAAAGGAACTCCAAGGTTAGAGTGATTCTTGTGCGTTGCACTTCAGAGGGCTTTAGACTTAGGGAATTTATGGATCCCTTCAGGTACACAAAAAATATCCAAAGGGAATGTGGGCATGGGTAACTAAATAAATCAATTTCCAAATCCTCAATTCTCCTATGTATTCTTTCCTAAAATCAATCTAATGGAGAATGTGCCTGCCATAATTCTGCTGTTCCTTTCTGACTTTTGCTTTTAAATCATACTTTTTCCATTTTACAAAAAGAAAAGATTATTTCTCAATCATCCTGAACCTGATTATTGGGCACTGATTGCACTGGGTGTGGAAACTTTCCTATTGCCAAGCAAAGGATAATTCAAAATCTTGATTTTATTGTTGCCAAAGTGAATGATTCTAATGAGAAGCTAACAAATCCCTTGTCAAGTCAGTTTCTAACTCTGTACTTTTGACAAAACTGAAAAAAACTTAATCAAGTCGCTCATTGATAGATCAATAAAAGTAGGTTTTGATGATAAAGCACATGTAACCTTTGTGGTATAGCATCCAGAAGATATTCAAAAAACTAGTGAAATTGCTGTAATTAAACTCTTTTTCTTCTTATCTACCTCTGTATGGTGCATATATACATAACATGTAAAAGTGGAAGACGATTGATGCTGGCCCTTGTGTCATTCTAGCAATAAGTAATAATCATCTTTAAACACACATTTAAATTAAAAAAAGCCTCATTCTCATCATTAAGAGATGAATTCTTTTTAAAATTTTGTATTTTATGTTGAATGATTATCAAAATGTTTAACATATTTGTATTATCTTGGTCATATAACAGTATTTGCAAGTCAAGAGGTCTGGGAATTTTCAAACTCCTTAAGAACAGTAAAGACTCCTCCCATAAAAACACTTTAAAGCCTCCTACCATGCCTGCATTTTTATCTATTCCTTTATTTTTTCATAATTACAGACATAGATTATTGTTTAAATACTTCAATGCGTTGCAATTAAAATTGTCACCAAAGCAACAGTTATAATGGCTCATCATGCTCAGTGGGGCAAGCATGTGGGGTAGCATATGGCACTGGGAAGAGTTAAATATCCAGAGCTGTGAACAGCCAAGCTTTGCAACCATCTAAAATATTTTCTTTAGTTTAGAATTTGGTTTTCATTAGCTAGTGTCTCATCTCCAGCTGATTTGAGATTTTTGTCTTATAAGTCAGAGTTTATTCTCAAGCCTATATCAGCTGTAGTTTAGATAAATAAGATGCTAAGTATTACCAAATCTTGGCTCAAACTCAGCTAATTTGGCTCCTACGAAGTGCCCTGAAAGATGGATGGAATGGCAGAGGTATGGAGAATGTGCAGACATGAGACAGGCAGATTGTTTACACATGCAGGCGCCAAGATAGGTTAATCTGGATCAGGTGGTGACAGTGGTTTGGCTAAAGAAACCAACAGTGAAGAGTGGCGTGACCATCCAAAGCAAGAAATAGAAGAAGTTGGATGTGAGTGATCAGTTCCTGTGTTGGCACAAGTCAGAGACAGTCAGGAGCTATCATAAATAGGATGGACGCATGATTCAGTAATAGAAAAGTCATTCCTTAAAAACAAGGCAGGCCTCAAATTCCCTGGGGAGCAAGATAGGGTCTAAGCAAATAAATATGTAGTGATTACGAGGCAAAATACGTTGATAGTCTTAAGAAAAGTTCAGTGAAGTTTTCATAATGATTTATATTTATTTGTTGGAGTCAGAAAAGGCTTCCTCCGAGATGTGACATTGAGATGGGCAGAATTGTTGTCTGTTTGTTTTAAAAAGTCCTGCAACACATTCACCTCATGCCCATGATCCTTTACCATTAATATACTTAGAAGCTTGGTGGGAGGTTATGGCTTAGGAAAAATTGCACAGAAAAAAATTCTCCATAACAAAAATAGCAGAAGGACATTAAGACCTGGGATTGCCAGTAGTCAAGTCTTAGTGGTTGGGTAAAATGTGTAATATAACCATCTTGTATTCTCCCTAAACCACAAAGTGTGATACAAACAAGAGCTATAGTTCATGGTTGCTTTGGGAAATGAGGAGACAGTTCAATGTTCCATGTTAGGGTTGGCAGAGAGGGAAGAGGTCTCTTATTGGAAATGACATGTGAGGATATAGGGCTTCACTGGCCAACAGACAACTAACCACATGTGGATATTGAGCACTTGAATTGTGGTTGGTGCCGTATGTTGAAATGATAATATTTTGGACATACTGGCTTTTAAAAGATAAAATATTAAAATTAATGTCACATTTAATTTTACTTAATATGGTTATCAAAATATTTTAAATTACATACGTGGTTTTCATATGATGAAACCACACATGTAATTTAAAATATATCTATTAATCAGTGTTGAATAGATCAATTGATGACATGTAGAAATGTGTCCATCTTATAGAATTCTTAGAAATATTGGGAAATACTGTGTCCCACAATATGGGATATGAACTCAAGTAATTTTATTTAAGTATTAAATTCAAGGTAACCTCCAAAGTTTGAAGAATTTGAGGATACACAGATACAGGGATTACATAAATTATTTTTAATCCTATAATTATTTTGTATCTTAGTAAATGATAACATTTAAAATTTGCTAATGAAGGTTAGAAATGTGTAAGTTATTTCATTACTTTAAAAAATACCTATATATTCTCATAAAGCAAAATAGCATCCGGCTGTTTACAAGAAACTCTGTACTGTGTTCTAAGTGTGAAGATGTTCCCAGTTCTCTCTTAACTGCCATATAAACAGTAAAATTATCCCCTCACAGTGTCTACAACATAGCATCTTTGGTGGGAGAAAAATGACAAGAAATAGTCAATAAAATAGTTTTGTTAGTAGAATTGTTTATTCTCTTTCCCCTCCCTGCCTGAAGCAAGAAGTATTGGAAGAAGCAGCATGATAGGGCTAGCCCTTAGTTCTACAGAAACTAACAAATATTATGACTGATGTTTGCCTGTCTTCTTCCTTTCCCTTGGATATAGTGGTGAGTAATGTTTGTTAAAAACAATGCCATTCCACCTGGGAAAATTCTGAGAAAGAGCTTCTGAAATGATGTTCCAACATATTTTTTTTTCTCAAAATAGCACTGGGTTTTTGTATGTAGAGATGAGGAAAAGGGATAAGGATAAACAGAGGAAGCCACTTCTATTGTAGCTCTCCTCAGGAAAGTTAAAAGGAATCAGTATAGAATAGTGGGATTCTAAGTATGGTGCAAGACTAGTCTTAATTACAATCAATCTATCTGGAAACCTATGCCTGGATAATACCTTCAAATTCAGATGGCCTACCTTCCATTCTTCATATAGAACCCAATCTAGGCTGAACAACAAGGTTCGCTACTTGGAAAAACATCCAATGGAGGTTCTAAAATAATCAACTTTCACTGTTTGGAAATTCTTTCTTATATCTAACCTTATAGGAAGCTACTGTGCAGAATGGGGTATTTCTTTTTTTCTGAGCTGTTAAAATAAAAAAAAAGTTTTTTAATTAAAAAGTTATCTGGTTAGCACTGGAAAGTATGCTCAACACTTCCATTTGAGTTCAGAACTAGCCCTTGTTCTATTATGTGATTATGATGAAGATCCTACTTACTTCATTCATCACGTTATCCTTGCTTCACATTACATTTCTTTTCCTGATGATCATTTATTTCTTTATCAACTCCTTTCTCCTACCCCTCCCAGGACCAATTACCCTCTCAATCATCCCTCTCTCCCCCCACAATCATCCTGAAACATTCTCATCTTCTCTCTGGCAATAAGCAATCAGGGCACCCATGTTAAGAGCTATCCTAAATGACAATGAAGTCTGTGTGAGCTCTTCGAATACACTGGTAATTTCTTTTTACACAAGAAAGGAAATGTAATATCCAGTTTGGGTTGTCTCTGTAGGAGACTTGTTCCCTTTGTCCTTTCAAGGAGTACATGGCTACCTGGCTCCTGCACATGGTGCTTCAGTGCTTCAGAGAAGATTGGCTCCATCCCTAGCCTCAGTGGATGACTCTTGAGTTGATAAAGCCAAACATAGTGATTTTGCCATCATCTCATTCTGGCCAGTGACTGGCCAGTGAGATATGAAAGAAAATCTTGTGGTCAAGTGGGGCAGAGATATATTTGACAAATGTTTCTTACCTCTTAAAAAGGGAAAGTAAAAACATATAGACACCTTTTCTGCCTCTGAACTCTGGTGTACCAAAAGGTGATGGTGGAGCTACTGCAACCATTTTATAATCTTGATGGGAGCTACCATACAGAACTTTAAGAATCTGGGTCCATTGAACAATTGAAATAATAAATCATGGACCGAACTTCCCTCCAGATAGTTTGTCATGTGAAATAATAAATGCCCTGTGGCTTAAGTCATTTTAAGTTCAGTTTTCTGTTACTTGCAGCCCAAAACATTCTAATGTATGTGACAATGTAGCACATAACTCTGAAAACTGGTGCTGATTAAGCCATTCTATCTGTGCTTATATGCACCATAATATTAATAATTTTTAGTTTTCTTCCATTTTTCAAAATGGCCTTAGGAAAATCTCTAAGTTTGGGTTTAAAATGGATAGGCTAATAAATAAATGAGAATTTACAGACTTTTAAGATGGAAAGAACAAATTGTGTTTTTTCTCTCTCTTTCTCTGTCTCTCTCTTTCTCTCTCATCAGCTTGTCATTCTTTTTCTCTGCCCAAACCCCTCCTTTTCCATTTCCCACACAAGATTTTAGGTCCACTTCCTGGCTGCTTCATCTACCAGAGCCCTCTCTTCCATCAGAGACCTATTTGCCTAGACCCCTGATAGTTGCAGCAAATATAGCCTGGGCAACATGAATAGTGGTTGTAGCAGCAGTAGCTGCTGCAGATGCTTTCTAGGAAATACAATAAAGAATCAAGATTGGCTATTGGGAAAGTTGAAGGGACATTAAAGCATGACTCAACCAAAGTTATATGTAACATCTGTGCTTTCTCTATGAAAAAGTCATTTTTGCTAACAAAATTTCAGAGGCTAAAATTTCAGTTAAAAAAAAATCAAGTACAAACAGGACTCAAAAGAGGCTGTTTGAGACTTCTGATTCTTTCAAACTTGTCCTTAGGGGAACAAGTCATTTGGTAAAAAAGATATTTATAATTGAGTAATTCCTTAACATCATCAGATTTATATCAAGAAGTCTTCACTGAATGCCTAGTGTTAGCTCATCCCTGTGCTAGGTGGTTGTCGTGGACATAGACAATAAGAAAGAATTGTTCCCTTCTCTCAGGAAGCTCAGACTTGGTCCTGCAAATAGCTAAAAAGTGCTAAATTAAAATACAAATAGGGGCTAGGTGTGGAGGCTCATGCCTGTAATCCCAGCACTTAGGGAGGTCAAGGAGGGAGGAAGGCTTGAGCTGAAGAGTTCAAGACCAGACTAGGCAACATAGTGTGACCCCTATCTCCTAAAATAAAAGGAAAAAATGTATAAATAGGGTTCTTAGTGAGCAAAAAATGGTGGGTTATCAGTGCTGACTTGAGTACCAGGAGGTGTTTCACAAAGGAGGTTGCATTTGAACTATGTCATAAAGGATAAGTAAGATCAATAGGGAAGAATGGAACCCAGGTGTGTAGATTTGAGTGGAAAAAGATACTACTTGAATGAAAACAGAGATGTAATTAGGTTGTATGGTTTTTATGACTTCATCTTTGGAAGTTAGATAAACAATGAAATTCGTTTTCTCATCTTTCTTTCCCTGACTTGCCAGATGTTAGGATTTCTCCCATCTTTAGCTATTGTTCAGCTCCTCAGTTTGAGAGCTGCAATTTCAGTCTTACTGTCTGCTCTTTGTGTAACAGTTCTTGTATAAAATGCATTCACAGTCCTTTTTCTAGTACTTATTTTTGATGCAGGGAACAGGTGGAAGAAGCCAAAGTCATTTCTCTTTATGTACCATTCAAAATGTAGGGGAGGGAGGTGGATGCTATGACATATGACTGTTACATTGTTTTCATTTCAATCATTTGATGGTTTTGAAGAAGTAATAGCCATTTTCCCTCATTTATATTTGAACAAGAAAGTGTAAATTACCATCAATTTTCAGTCTTTTCCTAATTTTTTCCAGATTTTAAATACGATGGTTTCATTTAACTTTTTAATATGAAAATAGTACTGACATAATATTGTTCTTTGGCATTTGCTCAGTCCCACCTCCCCAGATTTTGGTCTTGTCAATATATAACACGCATATGTTAAGCATCTATGTGTGTTTGACCTAGGAAGTACAAAAATTACTACAGTGGGAGATAGATCATTAAACTTATAAACTTAAGCAAAATCATGATGATGATTATTGGTCTAGATGAGATATAGTTTGGGTTTAAATTTGAGATCCACTACTTGATGGCAATGTGATCTTGGATAAGTCATTGCAGCTCACTTTACCTTAATGTCATTTGTGAAACATGATATCAACGTTTAGTTCCTAAAGTTACCATAAAGATTGCCTAAAATAATGTTATATCAGGAACTTAGCACAGTGTCATAGAATAAATGGTGACTATGGTCATTGTATACAGGGTGCTGTATTGTATACATTGTATACATTGTAACATGGCCTGGAAAAGTCAAGAAAAATCTCACAGAAGAGTCATTATTTGCATTAAGACCAGAAAAACAAATAGGGCTGCCTAGAAGACAGGGGCATAAAGGGTGTTCTGGGCAAAATGAGCAACATGTGAAAAGGCAATAAAGACGATAAGTGGTTTTAGATCACTTGAGGAACTGAAAGTGTTCTGGTATAGCTTAAACTCAGAGTAAATGTAAAAGAATGGGAGTCAGGACAGATGAGTAGGTAGATGAGGCCAAAGAAACAGGTAGAGGCCAAAACACAAAAGCTTTTGTATGCCATTTTAAAACATTTATTTGTTAACTTGTGGCTGATTGAGAATAACAAGAGTTTTAAATAGAAAAGTGACCTGATGTATTAGTGTGTTCTTATGCTGCTAATAAAGACATACCCCAGACTGGGTAATTTATAAAGAAAAAAAGGTTTAGTAAATTCACAGTTTCACATGGCTGGGGAGGCCTCACATCATGGCAGAAGGTGAAGGAGGAGCAAAGGCACATCTTACATGGTGGCAGGCAAGAAAGTGTATGCAGGGGAACTCCCTTTACAAAGACATCAGATGTCATGAGACTTATTCACTATCATGAGACTTATTCACCCACCACCGTGATTCAATTACCCCCCACCAGGTCCCTCCCAGGACACGTGGGAATTGCGAGAGCTACAATTCAAGATGAGATTTGGGTAGGGACACAGCCAAACCATATCACATGGTCATATTTTCATTTAGGGTCCAGGGCAAGGGTGCTAAATATGAAGGAGGGTGATACTAGAAGCACAATGGCCCTTAGAATCTGGCTATTGCAATAATCCATTTAAGAAACTGAAGGGAGTGAATTGAAGTAGTGTAATAGGCACATAGAAGAAGTGGAGGGTATAAATCAGCAAGGTCATCAAAGATAGGCCCTTATAACTAATAGTAAAAAGCAGGGGAGTGGAGAGAAGGGAGAAACATTTAGGATATCTCCCATGTTTCTAAGTTAGAAAACTAGGTAAATTGAGAGGTCATTAACTTAAGTTGGAATAAAAACTCAGTTTTGAACATGTTGAGTTTGAGAATTTATGTATAAGTAGCAGTCAAAGCTAAACTAAATATGACTTAATTATGACAAGAATCTGTTTTAAAGAGTCTGACTCCACTTTTGATGTTTGACTGCTGAAAGCTTTAAAACCCCACCACTCCCTCTTTTCCTACATGTGGGCAAGTTGAAAAGAAAGCCTGGATGCCCCCTACTTTGGTGTTAGGGGAAAATGCAAACCATGTAAGCCTCAGTCCATGCAAGGGAATCTTCACTACAGTCCCACCACTTAACCAGAATAAACTCCAAAGCCAGTCACTCTTTGCTGCTCTGTGGAGCCATTTTTGGACATGTTTGGGAATCCAACCTGCTCTCTTCAGAAAGTCTCATTATATGAGTAATAAATATCTTCATACCCACTTGGTGCATGTGTGGTGTCATCAATCTAAATTTCCAAACCAATTTTAGATGGAACAGCCATTCTGCCTCTGCTGTATAGTAACAACAGGGTCAAATTGTGTCCATTATGTAAAGGTTCAGTGTTTTGTGTCTTTCTCGTGATAATATATAACCTTTGGATACTTAGGTGATTAATACCATAGCAATGGAATCACCCAGACTTGGTACATATAATGTATAATCTGTATACATGAAGCCAAAGGTGGTCAGGGCATGGAGAAGCCTGAAAGAAAACAAGAATTTGAACATCAGGCAGAAGAAGAGGAGCTTATGAAGGAGTCTGAAAAAGACTTGGTAGAAAACTAGGAGAGAAGGAATTCAAGTTAGAAGAACATTTTAAGAAGGGGAAAGAATTTGTCAGGGTCAAATGCTAAGCAGGATTCAAATTAGATTTGAAAACCTGTTGGTTTGGTAAATAGGAGGTGACTAGCATAATAAAAGTGCTGTTTGATTCACAGAACATCTCCATATGGGAAGAAACAACTGTATCTCAAAGGTTTGAACAATGTTACTCTTGGTCTACTTTTCTTTCAGAGAATTTAGTAACTCTCACTGAGACAATCATGTGGCCTATGGAATTTAACTCCCTGAATAAATCTGGATACCTGGCTCTCTTCCTGAAAACAATTATAGAATAATTAAACAAATTCCTTAAACCAGATTTCACTTAAGTTTCAAGGATAGCAAAGTTTAGATAAACATAAAGTAATATGAAACTAGAATATCTAGCTCAAAATGTATAACATGCTGCCCGAAATCACAGGTTTTTTTCCTCTCCTAAATTCTAGTCTGACTCCCAGTCTTCAACACCAGCTTTGGACCCACCTAGATATCATCACTTCTAAAATTCTAGAACCAATACAGCCAGCTCAGCAGCTTTGTACCAGAGTTAAGGTTTCCCATATGAATGGAGCTTCATGTCCCCTGTGGGTTCACAAACTCCAGTTTCATATTATACGCCAATCTCAATCAGTGTCAGTGGTTGCCTGAAGTTCTGGGTTGAGGAGGATTCTAATGTCACAATGGAGTTTGGTGTATTTTCTGACCTGAAATTTTTCACAGTGAGCAGAGATTTGTTCTGTTGTCTGCTGAGTGGCCATAACCATATCATGCAATCCTGTTGACTCATTGCTTTGCCTTTACACTTCACAAGCTTCTCTGTTCTGCCTCCAGTTTCACAACTACAGGATCTATCTCAGTTACATCCCAAAGCCAGTATGTGGCTTACAGTTTTTGTATGAAGTTCTTTTTAATACACTCCTGAACCATCTAAGAAATAGGCAAAATTAGCAAGCACTCCCCACACTATGGATTAATTGTTATTTGAGTCAAACTGCATGTTCAAAGTTTTTTGTTTTTCTTATTACATACAGGAGTTATTTATTTTTGTGGGTTAGAATCATTGGCTATGGAATCAGAATTTTGCTCAAATCCAAGTTTCACCTCCTCCAAGCCATGTGATTCTGAATGAGATATTTAACTTTTATTTACCTGAGCCTCAGTCTCTACATCTATAAAATGGGGATTAACATTTTCTCATAGAGTTTTAAGAGTGTATGTGTGTATGTATGTGTGTGTGTGTGTTTATGCTTAGTGCAACATATGACACAGAGAAAAACTTTACAAATGACAATTATAATCTAAAAAACTTAGGTAGTAGTTGCTATTATTTATTGGACCCATTTTATAGATCAGGAATCTGTAAATCTATTTGAAGAAGAAAAGTAAGCTGTCCAAGGCCATGTAGCCAGAAAGTAGTGGAGTTGAGATTCCCAATGAGATCATTTGATTCCAGGGCATGTAGCAAAATTTCTGTGTGTTGTTAGCTCATAGCAACTCATTTCCTGCACTGTCTTTGCAGATCTAAACTGAGCTAACAGAGTAGCAGAAATGATGCATTCAAGTATTGTGGACATAATTGATTCATTATGATGTCAATGTTCTGGTTTATTTAACGGTTCTACTTATTATCTCATCAACGTTGAAGTACTGCTCAAAAAAGAGGGTGGAACTCCCTCATTTAATCACCAGGTTGGGAAAAAAAAGGGCTTTATAGACTGAAGTCTGGCCTTTTATTTCAGTTACTTCAAAAGACATCTTCAAATGACATCTTGGGTAGTTACTGGATTGTTGGAGTTTTCCAATATTTACACATTGAAATCCACCTTCTTATGATGTTTGTCTGTTGTCTCTCTTGGAAAGGGCAACATTAACATTTCCTTATTTGTAGGTATAGCACCTGGTTTCCTACATATGCATCCACTGAGGGTTAATCCTTTAGTAATAGGACCAAGCAAAATAATAACTAAAAACCGCTAGTCTATACAGTATTTTCAGAAATACAGTATTTTCAGAAATACAGTATTTGTCAAATAAATATTCATTTCTTTAAAATCACTGTGACTCCAATGGTTATATCTTAAATCCACATATCATGAATATCAAATACCACATGAGCATAATATTTGACTAAAAGTTGAAATGACTTAAGCACAAGAAATTTTGAATAAAGACTGAAACTTTTAGAGGAGTTCCAAGTTATTTAGCAAATAATTTTTCTCAATAAAATTGTTATATTCCAAAGCCTCATTTCCCAGTTACCTTTTTTTAAAGACAATTTTTAGAGCAGTTTTAGTTCATAGCAAAATTGAGAGGAAACGATAAGGATTTCCCATAGACCCTCTGCTCCTCCACACACACAGCCTCCCCCATTATCAAAATCCCCCAACGGAAGGTACACTTGTTATGATTGATGAACCTACATTGACATGTTGTAATCACCCAAAGTCCATAGTGTATATTAGGGTTCACTCTTGGTGTTGTACATTCTATGGGTTTGGACAAATGTATAATGAGAGTATCCACCACTATAGTATCATATAGACTATCTTCACTGTCCTAAAAATTCCCTATGCTCTGCCTATTTAACCCTCTCCCCTACTACCCTCAACCCCTGGCAACAACTGATCTTTTTACTGTCACTGGCTCAAAATTGTTTAAGCAAATCATTTCTCTCAATTAAATTGTTACATTCCAAAACCTCATACTTGGGGTTTCCCAGTTACTTTTTTTTTTTAAGCAATTCCTTATGAGGTTCCACATTCTGATTTTTCATATTATTATATATCATATAAATGTCAGTGTGCTGCTTCTTTTTCTTACTATGAGAATACTTATGTCATAAATTGCTTAAACAATGCATAATGTACACACCAGAAATTGAGAGTTTGGGGGTGACCTTGGGTCATTTTATTAGTCCATTCTCACACTGCTATAAAGAAATACTTGAGACTGGGTAATTTATAAAGAAAAGAGGTTTAATTGACTCATAGGTGTACGTGGTTGGGGAGGCCTCAGGAAACTTACAATCATGGCAGAAGGCACCTCTTCACAGGGCGGCAGGAGAGAGAATGAGTGCAAGCAGGGGAAATGCCAGATGCTTATAAAACCATCAGAATGGCTGGGTGTGGTGGCTCATGCCTGTAATCCCAGCACTTTGGGAGGCCAAGGTGGGTGGATCACTTGAGGTCAGGAGTTTGAGACCAGCCTGGCCAATATGGTGAAACCCCATCTCTATTAAAAATACTCACAGGAGCATGGGACCATCACTTTACCACTGTGTGCTGGTAAATGCAATATGCTAACGGGCTTAATCTTAGCCATGTATGTTATCTATTCCAGTGCCACCCTCAAGTTCATGGGCTATGAATACGAGATAGGAGAATTCCCAAAGGCCCTTTTAGATATGATAAATAACCTGGCTACCAAAAAGTAAAAACGTTATCCTTGCTTCTTTACACTTTGTCATGAGTATCTTTAATATACCCCTCGCCCTACAAGAGGGTCATGAGGTAAAGATTATTTCTATATTTAATTTCTGCTAACAGGTACTCTTTAAGGGAAAAAAAGCTCAAGTAGCAGCTCCCAGAATATATATTGTAGAAGTTGGCTAATAGGATTCTTCTGTATTCTTCTGCCACCTGTCATCTTGGGATCTCTCACTATTCATTATCTGGTAGCAGGCCTGCAGTATACAGATGGAAAAGTCACCCCAGAGGGAAGAGAGCTGTTACACTCTACCCGCCTTCTGGCTCCACTTCTGTGCAATGCTAGTTTAATCAGGCACATGATTCACTCACTCACCTTAAGCTCAAACCAGACCTCATTCTATTTTTAATATTTTAATTTTATTATTCACCCACAAATGTATCCATCTCAGCTTAGGTATTTCTGAACAGTCAGAAACATAAGCTGAAGGATGAGGTCTTCTCTCCTCATTCCTATTCCAGTTCTCTCCAGATCATTCCAAGTGCGTTGTTCCGAGCCATGTGTAACATAAGTGCTTTGGGCAAGGCATGGTGGTGCACACCTGTAATCCTAGCACTTTGGGAGGCTGAGCTGGGAAAATTGCTTGAGGCCAGGAATTTGAGACCAGCCTGGGCAACATAGTGAGACCCTATCTCTCCAAAAATTTTTAAAAAGATTAGCTACGCTCCTGCTTGAGCCCAGAATTGAGGCTGCAGTGAGCCATGATCATGCCACTGCACTGTAGCCTGGGCAACAGAGCATGACCCTGTTTCTCAAAAAAAAAAAAAAAAAAAAAAAGATAACTGCTTTGAAAGGATTAGAAAGTTACCTTGAAACCAGAATTGGGCTCAATGAATAGCGTGCTAACTGGAAATCCAAGTCAATCAATATCCAAAATGGTCCTTTCTAGCAACCCCACTGGAAACAAAGGCCAAACAAATAGGGAAACTTCAGCAGGTTCACAAGGGGCCAGGTTGGCATGTCTGGGTTATCATTCAGAAACTGAAAGCCTTTGGTTTTATTATTAGACTTGTGATCGATCTCAGAGTCTACAGAGGAAAATGTAGGTAGAAAAGTGGAAGCAAGAGAAAGGAAGGTGATAAAAGCCCAAGTAAGTCAGTAAAAGCTGCAATTACTACCTCTGGATAATAGAAAGTCCAAAGCAAAACCTAGGAGGAGGGACTTGGAAAAAAAAAAAAGAACTGGCTGACAGGTATGCTCGACCAAGGTCTCACACAGCTAATTAAAATTCCTTTAGCCACAATAGTGACTGTGGGTGGGTGGGAGCTACAATATACTGCTTTTAATTAACCATTAGAACTTGGTCAATAGCACATGAGTCACAGTCTTCATTTAATAATAGCAAATTATATTTGATTTAGTTATAAAGAAATGCTTAGTTGCACCAGTGAAATCCACACTATATTGATAAGTGTTTCAATTTGATTTTCAAGATGAAGATAGAAATATGGAAAAAATTGATGAGATTATTTGCTGTCATATATATTCATGGTAAAGTGTGTTCTGTTTATCTTCACAATATCCTGATTTATGGGAGTAAGAGAAGAAGGGAGTTGGTGAAATATACAAAATAATAGTCACATCTAACAGCAAAATTTACATGAGACACTGCCATGTAAACATTCTGAAAACATCACTCTTCAAAGGTAGTCTCCTGCATGATAAACACTTTCATGTAGAATCAATAGCTTCTTGAAGCACCAAAAATTATTTTAGATATTCTCAGGATATAGGAAAGAACAAAATCAGGTTCTCCTCCTATACTCTCATAGTACAGAACACTTTTGACATCAGATGTGGGTTTTTTTTTCTTCACACACCAAGCAAGCAAACAGTTTTGCAGTGGACACCAGCTGAGTGTCCTCTAACTCAATTTGATTCTGACACTATCTACCTGGAGAGTGACAGATCCTAAAAATTAAGGACTTAGTCCCACAAGACTGCCCCCACCTCTGATGCCAATCACAAGTAATAGATTGTCACCTACACTTCTGACTGATTGGCTACATATTGGGGTTCCCGCTACCCCTTCCTCAGGATCAACTTTGCTAGAGTAGCTCACAGAACTCAGTGAAACACTTTACTTATATTTACTGGTTTATCATAAAGGATATTACAAAGAATACAGATGCAGAGGTGCATAGGGCAAGGTATGGGAGAAAAAGTATGGAGCTTCCCTGCCCTCTCCAGGTGTATTATCCTTCAGGAACCTCTACTTGTTTGGCAACCCAGAAGCTCATCCAAATTCTGTCCTTTTGGAGGCTACATTACTAAACATAATTTATTAAATCAGTGGCCCTGGGTGATCAACTTAACCTCCATCCCCTCTCTCCAGCCAAGAGGTTTTGGGGTAGGGCTAAAAGTCCCAGCCCTACAATTATGTCTTTGTTTTTCCTGTGAGCAGCCCCCTCATCCTGAAGCTAGCTAGGGACTGCCAGCCATGGGTCAACTGATTAGCAAAGAAAAAGACACTTATCACTTTGGAGATTCCGAGAATTTTAGGAGTTGTGTACCAGGAAACAGAACCGTACTTCACAATATCACAGATAAATTCTTCTTTTTCAGGAATACAAATTGCAATTTTATTAAAAGTTAATCACGCACATTTTAAAACTCTTTGCATATTTATAATTTATCCTGAAATCAGTCCCCCGAAGCATAGGTATTGTTTTCTCCATTTTACCATTGAAAAATTGGAATACTCACTCAAGATTTTATAGTTAATGAGTGATAGAGCTACAGTTTGAACACAGGTATTTTTGACTGCCATGCCAGGGTTCTTTGCCGTTAATGGTTCTCTGAGAAAAGAAGGTAACCCTTAATCAATTATGAGTTCTTATCACAGATATATTCTAAAATTCCATTAGAACTTGTGAAATACAATAATGAAAGTTGTATTTTAATACATTCCAGTTTATGTGTTACATATTAGCTAATTGAGAAAATTATTTCTGGAAGAAAAATAAAATGCTGTGTGGATTTTTAAGTAGCTAATATTTTTAAATGTCTCATTGCAAAGTTTCACATCTACAAATAGCAGTTTTTAAGTCTTGCTATCTATTTATAATGAAGATATTAATTCTTTCTTTCTGTGAAGTTTTTAATAGTCATGGAATATATAATTGAAAAGTTTTGCCATCTAAAGTTGCTCTTCATATATCTTCAATTTAATGAGAAACATTATTGCGCATTTTTTCGCATTGAGTTAAACCAATAGTTTTTGAATGCCTACTATTGGGGAAGCAAATTACTCAGGGCTTTGGGAGATACAAGAGCTTTCTAGATGCTTAAAAATTAGTGTGAGAAAACAGACAGCTATATAAATAACACTTAAAACAAGGCAATGCTATAATAGAATTGCCATTATTTAAAAACTAAAGTATTGTAAATAATATTGCTGCATTTGAAGTAAAAGTAACTTTAAATGTTAATTTTTCTAGTTGGCCATTAATATTGTAATTAACAACAATATTATTAATATTTAAATCCTGGCTCTAAATAATGAAAGCACTCTGGCAGAAACTGCTAAACAATTACCAAACTTTCATTCTCTTCTTATTCCCATCCTTCTTTGATGTTTACTGTGGATCTGTGATTGACAGCCAAGGAATATGAGCAAAAGTGATGTGCATCACTTTCAGGCCTGACTCCTAACTACTCCCACACACATCTTTCTTGCCCTTCCCAACACTTTTGGCTTGTGCCAGATGAGCATGGTAAACTTGGAAGCTGTAAGTTTCCATAGGAAAGCCACAAGATGGTAACAACATGAAGCAACACTTGGAAGAGAGCTGCTTGCCAAACAGTAACATCTATTTGGGCTTTATATGAGGGGGAACTTGACCTGTTCTTCTTGGTATCCCTGGTATCTAGCATGCTATCTGAGACATAGTTGCTCAATGAAAATAATTGTTGAGCTGTTAAAGAAAACCTTTTAAAGGAATAGATCAGTGTAACAGTGCACACAATTGGATATAATAAACTCCACCTCAGTGTAGAGTATTTTAATAAAACTACGAGATTACCAGTGAAGGGTTATATAGAAACTATTCCTCAATAGGTAAAAGGTTAGGGACGAGTACCTCTGGGGACCCTTCCAAATATAATATTCCATATTATGCCCTAAATTTAAATGACTAGGAGGTAGCTTCTGGGAGCTGTATCTTTTTTCTTAGTTCCATTATGTTCCACTCCTTTTTTTTTCTTCTTTTCCAAATATTTCATCTTTCCTTGTTAATCAATCAGCATTGTAGAGCATGTAAAATATGACCAGCCCTGTCCACATGGTGCTTGCCATCTAGTTGGGGAGAGGGCTGTGAAACAACACATTTGAAACAATTAGTAAGCAATATAAAGAGATCATTAAATGCTCCAGTAAATAGTTGTTGAGTGAGTTGCTTCAAATGTGTAATTTATGCACATTAAAAGCATACAGCCAGCTGCATGGGCAATCAAAAGGCTAAAATTCAACTTGCTTTTCTGTTGATAAGCAGTGCAAACGTGGGAAAGTCATTTAGCCTTTCTCTCTTTTATAAGATAAAAACAACAATTCTGTCCAATTAACTAGGGAGCAGAGTGACAAAGAATTGATTCACGAATTAGAAAGCATGATACCTTAGAATAGAGTACTCTGTTTTGGAGCCTTATGTTCCAATTAGTCTTTACTTGCATTGCTTATTTTCTTTCTATATGTAATCAGGATTTTTGCTGTTACTGATGGTTCATTTAAGAGTTCTTCATTCCATCTGGGTGCAGCACCCAGAAAACTGGCTGTCTTTGATTGTGTTGAAAAAGCACAATAGGCCTCTGGCCCTCCATGGCAAAGAATATGATCATAAGTTTGGACTTATGGCCCCTTCAGTAGCCAGTTGTCACTGCTGCTGTTGACCTGCCACCTGCTTGAGCTCAGGGTAGAGACAGGAGACTCAAATGCTTCAGCAGGATTTCTTTGTCCAGCTGAAGATGACTAAGTTGTAGATTACGTTTCAGGAGCATTATTTCATATTGTGGTAGATATACTAAATATTCTCTCATATCCGAAGAGATAGCAAAGTTATAAAGAGGAATATTTAATGTTTTTGAAATGCCATAATATAATAATCATTGATGTGAAATTGGGTAAGTTTGCCCTGACTAGCTAAACTTCTTGCCTGCCAGCTATAAATGCTGCCTCCAGCTGCATTCATTTCATGAAGAAACTGAGTTTTGTACATTTTATCAGACTCATTTTAAAACCATTTTCAAAATGTTTTCTACTGGTTTGGTTTTGAAGATTTTTGCATCTGTAATATATTTCTTAGATTTTTTTTTTCCAATTAGACTCTTTGAAAAAGAAATGAATGAAAAGTTCCATTTCAGCTTTTCCAAAAGTTTGACTCTGTTTCAGATGGCCTCTTCAACCTCTATGAGAGGTTTGACAACCTAACCCACTTTGAACAATGTCTTCAAACCAGGGAATTAGAGGATTCTCATGTTAGATGTGCAAATTCTCAATTAAAAACAAAATAATTGGAGACAAATAAAACTTCCTAGCCTTGTCTGAAAATTATTTACAAAGTATGCCCTACACTGTTTTGCACTAATGACATAGCATATGGCACACAGTAAAAACTATATTAATATTTGACTTAAACTAGTGCTGATTGATTAACCAGATTTTGAATGGTGTTTTCTCTTTGAATTTCCTGATAAAGAAAGTAAAATAATATTTCTTCAATTCTTATAATTAATAATCTTTGTACATTATATGTATTGTGTACTTATTCTATCAATTACTTAGAGAGGTTAAAAACATCTCTGGATTTGTTTGTTTCCCTTGAGTTCTATCAGTTTTGCTTCATATATTTTTGAAACTCTGTTATTAGGTATATATATATTTTTGGATCATTATACCCTTTTTGGTAGAGTGACCCTTTTATTATTATGAAATTATCCTCTATCTCTGGTATTACATCTTATCTTAAAGTCTACTTGGCCATTAATGTAGCAAACGAGACAATGTAGCCACACCAGACTTCTTATGCTTAATGTTTATATACTATATCTTTTTCCATCTTTTAACTTTCAATCTATCTGTGTCATTATATGTAAAGGACATCTTTTTTTCAGGGTAAAATGTTTAATTTCTCATTTTGCATCCATAACTTTAAAAATATGTTCTGTTTACCACTGCTATGGTTGTTAAAAAGGACCTGCCTGAAATTTTCCAGAAAAAAAAATTAAGAAATAATGTCACCTTTTTGGTACTTTATGTTTTTTGTTTCTTTCTTTCTTTTTTTTTTTTTTTGAGACAGGGTCTCACTCTGTTACTCTGTTGCCCAGGATGGAGTATGGTGGTGCGATCTTGGCTGACTGCAACCTCTGCCTCTTTGGCTCACACTATCCTCCCACCTCAGCCTCCTGAGTAGCTGAGGCTACAGGCACACATCACCATGCCTGGCTAATTTTGTTTATTTTTTACAGAGATGGGGGTCTCACTTTGTTACCCAGGCTGGAAAGGACATCTTTTATAAATGGCTTACAGTTGGATCTCGCTTTTTCATCCAGTCTGACAATTTCTGCCTTTTAGTTGGAGTGTTTGGTCCCTTTACATTTAATGTAATTATTGGTATGTTTGGATTTAAGCCTACCATCTTGCTATTTGATTTTTGTCTCATTTGTTCTTTCATCCTTTGTTCGATAATTGTCTTTTGCATTGCAAACTGAATGCAGTGTTCTTAGCCCAAGAACAAAGACTCGGGGAAGAAAATTAAGTATCTAACTGTTCTGTGATGTTAGCTAGAGAGGAGAGACTTTTTCACAAATGTTGTAGTTCAGTGCCTTCAAGACTTTAGTGTGCATATAATTCACCCTAGAATCTTGCTAAAATGCAGATTATGACTCAGGAGTTCTTGGGTGGGGCCTGAGTGTCTGCATTGCTAACACATTCTCAGGTGATGCTGATGTTGTTGGTCCAAAGCTCTAAATTTGTAGTCAACTTTCATCTTCTCATTGCCCATCCATCGATTCCACCTGTGTCTCACCAGATCTTGTGGTGAGAACGAGTTGAACCAGTTTTTCAGAACTCTTCACAAAAGTAAGGAGATTGACTTTAAAACAACTTTTAAGAGTTAATAAAAATAAAATTGAGGTAAACACAAAGTAGAAAGATGTCCTGGTAAGAATGGGTCAAAGGTACATGAGATTCAATTAAGGAAAGAAAATCAATCTCTTTTGGATGGCTTTCAGAAGTAGAGTAAATAAAATATTATTAGAGGTTGTCTTGTAAAGAGCTATTCACTTTTTCTTGGTGCAACCTCTGGATGAAATCTATTCCCCAAGATACCAAAAAATATCCTCCACTCAAGATGTTTTGCTTTTTATTGAATTTAGTTGATTGCTCAAGGATGTAAACATAAACAGACAATGGTACTCTTAATCATTTTAATCCAAGAACCTGTCTGGCCCCGTCTCCCAAGTTTAGAATCTCTTTCAGCAAAGTTCTCAGATTGTTAAGGATGAGAGTACTTAGTCCTTTCAAATTGCTACATCCACACTGAAAGAAGTGATGTACTCTTCCCCAGTCTGCTATTGGTGTCTTTAGATGCCCATTTTCACAGATACCATCCAGTGCACTGATAACCACTGATCATTTTATAGGCAAATTCAAGCTTCTTAATTATGAATATGCATTACACAGACAATGAAAGAACTTACTGAAGTCCATTAACCCCAGACAGAAGGACAGTCACCTAACAAAAAAAGTAACCAAAATTATAGAAGGGATATAATACAAAGTTGACAGTAAATGAAGTCGATGGTTGTTTTTCTCATTTACCCTTATACTGTTGAGGGCTGCTCATGCACATCTCTTCTTTATCAAACGAGAGCAATAAAAGGAAAATTGTGAAAAGTAAATGCTTCTTTCTACCTGTTTTTTCTACCCACTACTATTCCTCCTACTATTCTTTTATTCTTTCAGAGATTGCTTTAGCATAATTATTTGATCAGATTCTTTGTTACTACTTATTTTTATAGACCCAATGGCTACTACAGTGCCATGACATAATTGATGCTTAATAAATAGTTGCTAAATGAATAAATGAGTATATGACATATATGGTAATTCATTATTTAAACCTCTTTGCACCCTTTCCTGACTCACTAAGAAAATGGAAAAAATACACATTGACATTTAAACACACGTGTACACTGTAAAACTGGAATGAGTAATCTATTTGGTTTTTATTCAGAGTAGAGGATAAAAATGCATTTCTTTTTATTAATTTTCTGAATACCAAGACCAGTGAAATGATTTCTTATACTGAGCAGAATCTCTTAAATTTATTTGCCTCAAGAAGTAGTTAATCAAGCCAGGTGCGGTGGCTCATGCCTGTAATCCCAACACTTTGGAAGGCCGAGGCAGGTAGATCACCTGAGGTCAGGAGTTCAAGACCAGCCTGGCCAACATGGTGAAACACCATCTGTACTAAAAATACAAAAATTAGCTGTGCGTGATGGCATGCACCTGTAATCCCAGCTATTTGGGAGGCTGAGGCAGGAGAATCGCTTGAATCCGGGAGGCGGAGGTTGCAGTGAGCCGAGATCACACCATTGCACTCCAGCCTGGGCGACAAGAGCGAAACTCCGTCTCAAACCAAACAAACAAACATACAAAAAAAGTAGTTAATCAAATAGAAAAATGTTTTCCTAATTTAAAAATGAAAATTGAATCTTACTTATCTAACTTTGGAACTCCTGGTACTTTCAAGCCATTACTATTTGTGGTGGACACAGTGATATGCCACCCTGATTCTGCTTCAGTAAAGGGCTTGTTGTCTTAGCTGTTGGCAGTATTGTTAGCAGGCGGCCTTGAACTCTCAGCCCCTTCCCACTTGCCTCAGCCACAAAAAGCCATCTGACCCAATGTCACATCCCTTACCCAATGATCCACACCCAATGACCAGTCATTGCAAGGGTAAAATGACCTGGCCATCTTGACCCAACTTGGAACAACTCTGAAGGGCCATTCTAGTTTTAGAGCTCTCTCTAGAGTCAGCCACGGGTATCGTTTGGCCTGCCTTGTACTTCAACTTCTCCCTCTCTCCAAGCTCTGCTTCCTTCCCCTAATACCCTAAGGGCACTCCCTAATAACTATTTTGCATGTTAAACTTCATGTCAAAGTCTGCTTCCTGAGGAGCTCAACCTATGATATTATTTCCATATTCTTTTATACAAAATAGAAAAAATGTTTAAAGTATCCACCGAGGACAAATTGCTGTATTTTGTGGAGTCTACTCTTTCAAAGAACACATGTGTTGGGTCAGAGCTGCTTAACAAAAATTCATGTTGCCAAGGTTACTGCTACCTAATACTTTTTGGTTTCATCATTGTGTTCACGGTGCAGAGGAGTGGGCTGGGAGTCACATTGCCATGGTGATTCTCCAGCAGTAAGAATCACCATTTGAGTTGTCTCCTTTTACAAGAGGGTTAGAGTTGGTGATGCAGTTACCAAGTTGACTCTTCTCCAATCATGCTGACATGAGCTAAGATCTGGAAATTTCTCTCATCCCTGGAGAAACTATGTGGCGTCCAGAAACATAACTTTGAAAGATCAACCTTAGAAATTCTCTCTGAATTATTACATCATCCCATCACCAGTTCTGGGGCTCAAGCCTGTTTGCTTTGTGGTCTTCCTTCCCAAAATTATTTCTGTATCTTTTTTTTATGATATGCTGATAATTTCAGGTAGACAGGGTTAGGGAGAGGTCTCTATGGTGAGAGTTCTTTTGAGAGTTCTTTGGTTGTCTCCATGGTGATCCCTACATAGGTAATAAATCCACAACTTAATTTGATTTCTTATCTTGAATTTTATTTCTTATCTTGTCTTACCACTGGCTTCAGCTTTGGAATATGTGTGGGAGAAACCATTGGGGCTCATACAGTAATTTGTGAAGCAGCTTGTGCCAAGCTTCCTTGGAGACTTAGTCTGTCTTTTCTATTTCTTTTTCCTTTCTTCAGGAACCCAATGTCCTTATGTGTTTTGTACTCTGTTTCCTCCCAGTTCCTTTGTTAAAAAAAAAAAAAACTGAAACTAAGGTATAAACAAATGATAAAGCAATATATTACCTCCCGCAGGAGATGGCTTTTTAAATGGAAACAAGGTAATGAATCTCTCTAATTATGCAATTTTAGGCATTGAAAAATTATGTGAAATGGGGAAGAATAAGAAGATGTTGAGGAATAAGACCTATGTATTGACTATTCTGTGCCCTATTTTCCCCATCTGTATTATCTACTTCTCAGGGTTGTTGTGTGGGCAAAATGAAATATAACATGTAAAGTGTTTAGAACAGTGTTTGACTTGTAATTTAGCTACTGCTATTTTTATATTAATATTTATTTTTACTCATTAGGACAATTAAGAAAAGTTTCCTTCTGCAATCTTTAACTTGAAGTCTGGTTTTTCCCTTTATGGAGAAGGTATAAAACCTTGCTATTCAAACAATGGTTCATAGACCAGAAGCATAAGCCACAGACAGGAGCTTGTTAGAAGTGTAAAATATCAAGCCCCATTCCAGACCCAATAAAGCAGAATCTGTAGTTTAGCAAGATTCCCAGGTGATTCTTACATGCATTAAAGTTTGAGCAGTCTTGAATAAGGGTAGTAGTTCAAAACAGAGGCCTTTGAATCAGACAGCCTAGTTCCAATTTACTTGCTTTGGAATCTTGGGCAACTTTCTTAAATTCTCTGAGTCTTAGGTCTCTCATGTGTAAAACCTGGGATAATCACATCTATTTAGTAGGGTTGTTGTTAGGACTAAATGGAAAAATATGTAAAGCACTTATTGATATGCCTGTTGGGCAATACCAAGTGTGTGATGAATTGTGGCTATAACTGCTCTCAAAAGAATTTCTGAGCTTTTGATACATGCAATTTCAAGCCCCCAAGGGCAAAGAACTTGACCTCATTCAATGGAGGATTTTTCATACATTCATATAATTTTAAAGATACACAAGGAATGTTAGGACCAACTTTGATAAATCAAAAGAAAAAAATGGTTAGGTTTATTTGTAGTAGACAAATTCTGCCTGTTTGGGCCTCCCACTGTTTGCTGGGTAAGATATATTCAGGTTAGACACACAAGTGATCAGTTGGCTATGGCATGTGGAGGAAGTACCAGCAGGTCCAGCCAACACATTTGAGTATCTTAGACATAATTCTCTCTGCCAGTGAGAATGGCCAGCTTTTTTTGGGTCTGGGAACCTGAATGTAGTACTTCCAGAAACTTTGGAAACTGGGCTTTGAAGCTGTTGAACTTGGATTGGCAACCACAGGCTCCACATTCTCAAACTCATTTCACATTAATCTCATGGCTAAGAGCAGAAGTTCAGGAGTCATCAGAGTTCAGATTGCATCATTTGTGAAATAAGAATCATTAAAACTCCTCTATTTAAGGATGGCTAGGAGAGTTGAATGAGATAATCTATGTAAAGAGTTTAGCACATTATCTGCCTCATAATAAGCACTCAATAAAAGTAAGCTTTTGCAAAAAGAACAAAGTTGGAGGCATCACATTACCTGACTTCAAAGTATACTACAAGGCTACAGTAACCAAAACAGCATGGTACTGGTACCAAAACAGACATATAGACCAATGGAGCAGAACAGAGGCCTCAGAAATAACACCACACATCTACAACCATCTGATCTTTGACAAACCTGACCAAAACAAGCAATGGGGAAAGGATCTCCTATTCAGCAAATGGTGCTGTGAAAACTGGCTAGCCATATGTAGAAAACTGAAACTGGATACCTTTTCCTTACAAATTATACAAAAATTAACTCAAGATGGATTAAAGACTTAAATGTAAACTAAGACCATAAAAACTCTAGAAGAAAACCTAGGCAATACCATTCAGGACATTGGCATGGACAAAGACTTCATGATGAAAACGCCAAAAGCAATTGCAACAAAAGCCAAAATTGACAAATGGGATCTAATTAAACTAAAGAGCTTCTGCACAGCAAAAGAAACTATCATCAGAGTGAACAGGCAGCCTACAGAATGGGAGAAAGTTTTTTCCATCCACCCATCTGACAAAAGTCTAATATGCAAAATTTACAAGGAACTTAAACATATTTACAAGAAGAAAACAAACAATCCCATCAAAAAGTGGTCTAAGGATATGAACAGGCACTTCTCAAAAGAAGACAGTTATGCAGCCAACAAATATTTGAAAAAGCTCAACATCACTGATCGTCAGAGAAATGCAAATCAAAACCACAATGAGGTACCGTCTCATGCCAGTCAGAATGGCGATTATTAAAAAGTCAGGAAACAATAGATGCTGGCGAGGATGTGGGGAAATAGAAACACTTTTACACTGTTGGTGGAAATGTAAATTATTTCAACCATTGTGGAAGATAGTATGGTGATTCCTCAAGGATCTAGAACCAGAAATACCATTTGACCCAGCAATCCCATTACTGAGTATATACTCTAAGGATGATAAATCATCCTACTATAAAGACACATGCACACGTATTTTTATTGCAGCACTATTTACAATAGAAAGGACATGGAACCAACCCAAATGACCATCAATGATACACTGGATAAAGAAAATGTGGCACATATACACCATGGAATACTATGCAGCCATAAAAAGGAATGAGTCATGTCATTTGCAAGGACATGGATGAAGCTGGAAGCCATCATCCTCAGCAAACTAACACAGGAACAGAAAACCAAACACCGCATGTTCTCACTCATAAGTGGGAGTTGAACATTGAGAACACATGGACACAGAGAGGGGAATAACACACACCAGGGCCTGTTGGGGGGTGGAGAGTGAGGGGAGGGAGCTTAGAAGATGGGTCAATAGGTGCAGCAAACCACCATGGCACACATATACCTATGTAACAAACCTGCACTTTCTGCACTTGTATCCCTTTTTTTTTAGAAGAAATAAAGAAAAAACAATAATAAAAGAAAAAAAGTAAGTTTTTGTTGTTATTGTTGTTGTTGTTGTACTATCATACTTATCAAACATCTGTTTTCCTTCAGATCCTGTTGTTTTGTATGTCTGACTCCAGCTGATTTTCTTGACCGCAATGCTGAAATGTGGGGTATAATATCCAGCCTCTAACTAGATCTACCATAAGTTTGGTTGGAAGAATTAGAGTTAATATCATGACACACCAATGAAAAAGGTGAGACAACTTAGTAGATTTCCACATAAAGGCATTTCCTAGATGACTGAGCACTTGAAAAACAAATTTCAGTGTTGTTGACATGCTAGTGTATCCAGACTCTAGAAGACTCAGCCATCTTCCAGCTTTTAATGAGTTCCCCAAGGAGAAGCAGAAGCTACTATCCCAGCAAGCCTTTTTGCCACACCTGAATTGTTTGTCGTTCAGTTGCTAATGCTCTGGAGACTAACACATTGGTACCCTTTTCTGCAGAATACTGAATTGACAAACTTAAACAAATTCTTGATCAATCACTGCTGGCAGTGTAGACCTGTTTGGAAATAGAATGGAGTGGGTAAAATGAAAACTTGGAATATGTACACAGAAGGTATCCTGAAATAGAACACATTAAGGATTTGGGAGCCTTCAGTCACCTGAACTATTTAATCTAAACTGGGACCGATGACAAGGTTTTGGATGAGCTTCTGCAGCCTGATGGAAATATTACTTCAGGCATAATTAGTAGTAGACATCAAAAAAAACCTTATCAAACTTTGCCTGGCTTTCCAAATGTTTCCTTAGGATGGATTCTTAGAAGTAGAATGCATCAATCAAAGGTAAGAATGTATTTCAGATAATCAGCACATTGGCCAAATTGTTTTACAAAAGGATTGTTACGAATATATCCTCCCATGAGCAGTGTATGAACATGCTCTTCCGACAGCACCAGTGATTGCTTAGAATGTTATGTTTGGTCATTCTTCCCTAATTTTATGGTTACAATGGCTATCTCATTATTTTACCATTCTTCTATTTAATGTAGTTTATCATTTCACACATAAATGTATTGATGATTTGTCATTTTTTTATTTTGTGATTTGTTAATGACCATAGTCCATTTTTTCTACCAGACAGTTTTATCTCATGGTTTTATTAGTATCTTTATACATTAAAAGACATTAATACTTTGTTATATATATTTTTCTCACCATATATTTTGCCAATAATTTTAAGTTGGATTTTTATTGTTACATTGTATAGAAATTTAGAATTTTTATGCAGACAAATCTATCTAACCCTTCCTTTATGATTATTTTTCATATTGCTTTTATTCTTGTAAACCTTTCCCCATTCAGAGAAAAAGTGAATATTTACCCATATTTTCTCTTAACAAGCACAAGCTGTATTAAGTATAAAAATGCTTATTTGAAGGCACAGTGTGGTCAGAATGATTTCACTTTACTCACCACAAATAAATGCTTCATAAAGTATATGAATTTTGAGGCACTCATGAATTGAATGTAGATATAATTATTTCAGGGCATAAATAAAATTACCTTTAAGATGATTTTATAGAGTACTTGGCAAAAAAGATCAAAAACACATGTGAGAGAAGAATAG
The DNA here is from genome assembly GCF_028885655.2 of Pongo abelii. Taxonomy (NCBI): domain Eukaryota; kingdom Metazoa; phylum Chordata; class Mammalia; order Primates; family Hominidae; genus Pongo; species Pongo abelii. Next base: position 21,249,307 of record NC_072008.2, read on the forward strand.
TAACTGTTGTAAAAGCGAAGTTGCAACTAGACTGTTTAGAGAAGTTCCATAGTTCTGATTCATTAAAGGAAACAACTTTATATTATTATCCTTATTTTCAGTTAGCTTCATGTGCAACAAGTATTCACATATTCAGATAGCATTGTATTATATTAACAATCTTGTCTAATACTAATTGACTTTGCAAAGATCTTGCTTGCAATGCAACAAACAAACTTTAAAATAGAAGAAACTACAATTGTAAATGTGCTAACAAGTTTTATCCTAATAATCCATGTTCCCAGAATGAATACTCACACAGAAGAATGTATGAACTCTTATGTAAAATAAACACATGAAAGGAAGTGAAGGAAGAAGAGAGGAGGGATGCTAAGAAGACAACTGAATTCATTAGTTCCTGTAAAAGGCTAACAATATTTTTACCCAGTCAAATTTATTATCTGAAAGACTGAAAGTGATGTGTCAGTCTGTGCCCACATAGAAAGAGAAAACAGAATCTACACTGGGAAAGAAGACGGAAAAACATGGGTTGTCAGAAAGTCACCACAGTCTCTGTCAACACCATATCACTGACATCTGGTTTTTCAAAGGGCACCTTCAAGGACCATTAAGCAGAGAATAATGAGAACAATAAAAGGCAATGATTTTCAACCATTTACATATAATTGACAATAGATTTTTGTGGCTTGTATACTATGTGCATGAGTAGTGTGATGGACCACATGATCTCAGTAAATATGTGGTAGAGTTTAGAAGACTGATTACAATATTAGCCCCAATTTTTCATGTGTGCTTGTATCCATGGCCTTTGATAGTATCCTCTACAATGACTTTGGACCCAGCCATGTAACTTGCTTCACCAAAGGAATAGTAAAAAATTTTATGCAGTCAGAAGCTTGAGAAGGCAGTTGTGTGGTTATAATTACTCTCTTGGTTCATGCAACTATCAGGAAAACAAGTCCAATCTAGTCTGTTGAAGGATGAGACCATGTGGGAGAGAATCAAGTGATCCCACTTGAGGCCATCCTAGATCAGCCAATCCCAGCCAACCTGTCTGCTGCTGCTGACTATAAATATATGATCAAGTCCAGCCTAGATCAGATTCTCTTGGCTGAGATATCAAGAAACTCCCAGCTCACCCTACACTCATGAGCAAAATAAATGGTGGGGTTTTTTTGTTTTTGATAAAGACTCTTTTTTTATTATCATACGTTAAGTTCTGGGGTACAAGGGCAGAATGTGCAGGTTTGTTACATAGGTATACATGTGCCATGGTGGTTTGCTGCACCCATCAACCCGTCAACTACATTAAGTATTTCTCCTAATGCTATCCCTCCCCAAGCCACCCACCCCCCAACAGGCCCTGGTGTGTGATGTTCCCCTCCATGTGTCCATCTGTTCTCATTATTCAACTCCCACTTATGAGTGAGAACATGCAGTGTTTGGTTTTCTGTTCCTGTGTTAGTTTGCTGAGAATGATGGTTTCCAGCTTCATCTATGTCCCTGCAAAGGACATTAACTCATCCTTTTCATGGCTGCATAGTATTCCATTGTGTATATGTGCCACATTTTCTTTATCCAGTCTATTATTGATGGGGATTTGGGTTGGTTCCCAGTCTTTGCTATTATGAATAGTGCCACAATGAACATACATGCGCATGTGTCTTTATAGTAGAATGCTTTATAATCCTTTGGGTATATACCCAGTAATGGGATTGCTGGGTCAAATGGTATTTCTAGTTCTAGATCCTTGAGGAATCACCACACTGTCTTTCACAATGGTTGAACTAATTTACACTCCCATCAACAATGTAAAAGCATTCCTATTTCTCCACATCCTCTCCATCATCTGTTGTTTTGTGACTTTTTAATGATCGCCATTCTAAGTGGCGTGAGATAGTATCTCATTGTGGTTTTGATTTGCATTTCTCTAATGACCAGCAATGATTAGCTTTTTTTATATGTTTGCTGTCTGCATAAATGTCTTCTTTTGAGAAGTGTCTGTTCATATCCTTAGCCCACTTTTTGATGGAAGTGTTTGTTTTTCTCTTGTAAATTTGGTTAAGTCCTTTGTAGATTGATATTAGACCTTTGTCAGATGGATAGATTGCAAAAATTTTCTCCCATTCTGTAGGTTGCCTGTTCACTCTGATAATAGTTTCTTTTGCTGTGCGGAAGCTCTTTAGTTTAATCACATCCCATTTGTCAATTTTGGCTTTTGTTGCCATTGCTTTTGGTGTTTTAGTCATGAAGTCTTTGCCCATGCCTATGTCCTGAATGGTATTGCCTAGGTTTTCTTCTAAGGTTTTGATGGTTTTAGGTCTTACATATAAGTCTTTAATCCATTTTGAGTTAATTTTTGTGTAAGGTGTAAGGAAGGGGTCCAGTTTCAGTTTTCTGAATATGGCTAGCCAGTTTTCCCAGCACCATTTATTAAACAGGGAATCCTTTCCCCATTGCTTGTTTTTGTCAGGTTTGTCAAAGATCAGATAGTTGTAGATGTGTGGTGTTATTTCTGAGGCCTCTGTTATGTTCCATTGGTCTAGATATCTGTTTGGGTACCAGTACCATGCTGTTCTGGTTACTGTAGCTTTATAGTATAGTTTGAAGTCAGGTAGTATGATGCTTCCAGCTTTGTTCTTTTTGCTTAGAACTGTCTTGGCTATATGGGCTCTTTTTTGGTTGTATATGAAATTTAAAGTAGTTTGTTTCTAATTCTGTGAAGAAAGTCAAGGGTAGCTTGATGGTGATAACATTGAATCTATAAATTACTTTGGGCACTATGGCCATTTTTACAATATTGATTCTTCCTATCCATGAGCATGAAATGTTTTTCCATTTGTTTGTGTCCTCTCTTATTTGCTTCAGCAGTGGTTGGTAGTTCTCCTTGAAGAGGTCTTTCACATCCCTTGTAACTTGTATTCCTAGGTATAGACAGCTAGCCAGACTAATAAAGAAGAAAAGAGAGAAGAATCAAATAGACACAATAAAAAATGATAAAGGGGAGATCACCACTGATCCCACAGAAATACAAACTACCATATCTTGGTAGTTTGTATAGAGAATACTATAAACAACTCTACACAAATAAACTAGAAAATCTAGAAGAAATGGATAAATTCCTGGACACATACACCCTCCCAAGACTAAAGCAGGAAGAAGTTGAATCCCTGAATAGACCAATAACAAGTTCTGAAATTGATGCAGTAATGAATAGCCTACCAACCAAAAAAAGCCCAGGACCAGATGGATTTACAGCTGAATTCTACCAGAGGCACAAAGAGGAGCTGGTATCATTCCTTCTGAAATGATTTCAAACAATAGAAAGAGAGGGGCTCCCCACTAACTCATATTAGGAGGCCAGCATCATCGTGATAGCAAAACTTGGCAGAGGCACAACAAAAAAAGAAAATTTCAGGCCAATATCCCTGATGAACATCGATGTGAAAATCCTCAATAAAATACTGGCAAACCGAATCCAGCAGCATATTAAAAAGCTTGTTCACCATGATCAAGTTGGCTTCATACCTGGGATGCAAGGCTGATTCAACATACGCAAATCAATAAACATAATCCATCACATAAAGAGAATCAATGACCAAAACCAAATGATTATCTCAATAGATACAGAAAAGGCCTTAATAAAATTCAACATCACTTCATGCTAAAAACACTCAATAAACTAGGTATTGATGAAACATATATCAAAATAATAAGAGCTATTTATGACAAACCCACAGCCAATATCATACTGAATGGGCGAAAGCTGGAAGCATTCACTTTGAAAACCGGCACAAGACAAGGATGCCCTCTCTTACCAGTCCTATTCAACATAGTACTGCAAGTTCTGGCCAGGGCAATCAGGCAGAGAAAGAAATAAAGGATACTCAAATTGGAAGAGAGGAAGTCAAATTATCTCTTTTTGCAAATGACATGATTGTATATTTAGAAAACCCCATCGTCTCAGCCCAAAAACTCCTTAAGCTGATAAGCAACTTCAGCAAAGTCTCAGGACACAAAATCAATGTGCAAAAATCACAAGCATTCCTATATGCCATTAATAGACAAACAGAGCACCAAATCATGAGGAAACTTCCATTCACAACTGCTATTAATTGAATTCTTTAGTGTTAGGGGTTTTGCATTTTATTATATCTATCTCTGTTAATTTTCTTATTCAGATTATTCATTGTTATTCTGACTTCTTTGCCTTCATCTGTGCTGTCTTCTATCTCACCGAGCTTTTTAAATATCTTATTTTGAATTCTTTTTTGGACATTTTATTTTTTATTATTCTGTTGTTGGAGAATTATTGTGTTTCTTTGAACATGTTGTCTCCTTGCTTTTTTATGTTTTTTTTTTTATCCTTACATTGATATCTGCACATCTAGTATAGCTGTTGCTCCTTCCAATTTTATGGATTGTCTTTTGTAACAATTTTTTTCTATAGATGTATTTATGGGGTATCTATTGGTTGGGTAGGGTGTTTTGGCTTTAATTCTGAGTGTGTGCAGTAGTGTAGTCTCCATGTGATTTGTCATCTGTAATCAGCATCAGTGGTGTCTGTGAGTTCCTTGGTGGCTTAGGCTCTGGTTTTTAGTGGTGGCTGTGGTGAGGCTTTGCTAGGGAAAGGGATGTCAGGTGGGCTAACCCTTGGGCTCCAGTAGTGGTGGTAGTGGACCAAGCAGGCTAGTCCTTGGGCCCCCAGGCAGCGTACATGGGTACTGATGGTAGCAGGTCCAGACAGGCTGATCACCGGGCCTCCAGGTGGCTCACTCAGGTGCCAGCAGTTGCTAGGGGGTGGGTAGGTCCTAGAGCCTTTGGGTGGTGCATGTGGCATTGGTGATTGCAATAATGGTGACAGGTCAACCCATGGGCCCCAGGCAGCACATGCTGATACCAGCAGTGGTGTCAGTGGGCTGGGTACACCAGTCACCAGGCCCTAGGTGGTGTGTGCAGGTGTGTGTCAACAGCAGTGGTGTTCTCTGGCCCCCGGGAGGATTGCACAGATGTGGTAGGCAGGGTGAGTCAATACCTGGGCCCCTGGACAATGTGTGTAGGCACTGGCAGGCTGAGTGGGCCTGTCCTCAGGCCCCTAAGAAGAATGCATGAACTGCAACAGGGGTGGGTGGTGCAAGGTAATCCCCAGACCCCCAGACTGCATGCTTAAGAGCCAGCAGCAAGTGGGCTAGGCCTATTGTTATGTTGTCTAATGGTGCATGCACACATCAGTGACAGAAGGCAGGGAAGGCCAATCCTCAAGCCCTTAGATGACATTCATGGGTACTGGCAGGGGCAGTGCTGGATGGGGCAGGCCTATCCTCAGGCGCCTCAATGGTGCATGCAAGCAGCAGCTCTGTTAGGTGAGGCAGATCAATCCCAAGGCTTTTGGATAGCACACTCAGGTGGGGGCAGCAGTGGTTGGGAATGGTTCGTCCTCCAGGCTAAGGATAGTGCCCAGGCAGGACAGTCCCTAGGCCCTCTGAAGACATGTGCAGGTGTCTAATGTCTCTGCTGCTGAGAGGAGCAAGATTGTTGTCAGTGGCAGCGGCGTTAGTCAGGTAGCTCTCAGGCTCTGAAGAGTATATACTTCAGCTCTCTTTGTCCTGGTGGCAGCCTCCCTGATGCACTGCACCACCCTTTTCCTAGGGAGTAGAACACTGCCAAGGACCTGACCACACTGCTAGGTTTAGCTGGTATTGTGACACCACAACCTTCTGGGTGGACATGGGGGAAATGTCAGTGGGGCTCCAGGGAGGTGGAGATGCAGAGTGTTGGGCCCCAGGGCAGGAGTTAGTTCTGGCAAGGGCTAAGCTCTCAAAATGGCATGGTGCTGCAGCTGCTTGGGTCTAAGGCAGTATGTGGGACCCACTATAAACTTCCTCCTCTATGGAACAATGCCATTGCATGGACTCCAGGCAGCTTCCATTACTAGTTTGAGGGCCTGCTAGGGTCAAGAGACTGTCCCAGGGCTTGGCTTGCCAAAACGTACTGTAGGAATGTAGACTGTTGGGGATCTTTCACTTATGTTTTCCTCACACTGGGGAGTTTCTCCTGAATCCCAGCCAATCCCAGCCAGCCTAGATACTTCACTTCCCTCTGCTTCTATGTCTCAGAGATTCCTTGTGACTTCCCTGCTGAATTCCAGTGTTCCCTATTGGATGCTTTATTCAACATGTGATTATCTATTTTCTGTTTTGCTGCTTCTTTGTAGAGTACGTGATTGATGTGGGCCTCTAGTCTGCCATCTTTCCCAAGGTCATTGGAGAAGGGATAGCTCCCTAACAGTTTCCAGCAGAGTCTTATATGACTCTCCAGTTATGTGACAGAGTCAGATTGTTTACATTAGGTGTAAGGTATCAATAAACTGCCCTCAGTACCACCATAGAAATTTGAAACCTCAGGGTTATAAATCACTAGTTATCCCACTGCCTTTGGTCAAGAATACATGCTAGACATTCAGGCAACTCTAGACATAAGCATATTCTATCTTTCATAGCTACAAAGGTGGTGGCCTAGAGAAAATGCTGCTTCAGCTAAGTCTTGGAAAAAATAGGCATTTCTGTTTATTGTGAATTCAGTAGTGTCAGACATTTACTTGATAGTCAATAAATGTTAAATATTTTTAAATTGGTATATGCAGAAAGCAGAATAATTTTCAACTAAATTTTAGTCTGTTTTCATATGGTTATAAAGATACTATGAGACTGGGTAATTTACAAACAAAAGAGGTTTAACTGACTCACAGATTTGCATGACTGGGGAGGCCTCAGGAAACTTACAATCATGGTGGAAGGTGAAGGGGAAGCAAGCACCTTCTTCACAATGCAGCAAGAGAGAGAGTAACAGGGGAAACTGCCACTTTTAAAACCATCTCAGGAGAACTCCCTCATTTTCATGAGAAGAGCTTGGAAGAAATGGCCCCCATGATCCAATCACCTCCCACCAGGTCCCTCCTTCAACACATAGGATTATAATTCAAGATAAGATTTGGGTGGGGACACAGAGCCAAACCATATCATTCCACCCCTAGGCCCTCCCAAATCTCATGTCCTTTTCAGATTTCAAAACCAATCATGCCTTCCCAACAATGCCCCAACGTCTTAACTCATTCCAGCATTAACCCAAAAGTCCAAGTCCAAAGTTTCATCTGAGACAAGGCAAGTGCCTTCCACCTATAAGCTTGTAAAATCAAAAGCAAGTTAGTGACGTCCAAGATACAATGGGGGCACAGGCATTGGGTAAATATTTCCATTCCAAATGGTAGAAATTGGCCAAAACGAAGGGGGCACAGGCCCCATGCAAGTCCGAAACCCAGCAAGGCAGTCATTAAATCTTGAAGCTTCATAATCCCCTTTGACTCCATGTCTCACATCCACGGCATGCAGATGCAAGGGGTGGGCTCCCAAGGCCTTGGGTAGCTCTGCTTCTGTGGCTCTGCAAGGTACAGCTCCTGTAGCTGCTTTCATGGGCTGGTGTTGGGTGCTTGTGGCTTTTCCAGGAGCATGGTACAAGCTGTTGGTAGATCCACCTTCCTCAGGTCTGGAGGATGGTGGCCCTTTTCTCCCAGCTCCCCTAGGTGGTGCCCCAGAGGAGACTCTGTGTGTGGGCTAACACTCCACATTTCCCTTCCTCACTGTTCTAGCAGAGACTCTCCATGAGGGCTCCACTCCTGCACAGACTTCTGCCTGGATATCCAGTCATTTCTATACATCCTCTGAAATCTAGGTGGAGATTCTTCTGGGCCTGTGATGGAAGGGGCTGCTGTGAAGGTCTCTAACATGGAGACACAATTATAATTGTAATCCCCACATGTTGAAGGAGGAACTTCAACATGTGGGGATTACAATTTAAGATGAGACTTGGCTATTAACATTCAGCTCCTTGTTACTTATACCAGTTTGTGCAGCTGGCTTGAATTCCTCCACAGAAAATAGATTTTTCTTTTCTAGAACATGGTCAGGTTGCAAATTTTTCAAACTTTTATGCTCTGCTTCCCTTTTAAACATAAGTTCCAATTTCGACCATCTGTTTGTGAACACATATAATTGAATGCTTTCAGAATAAGTCAGGTCACATCTTGAATGCTTTGCTGCTTAGAAATTTCTTCTGCCAGATACTCTAAATCATTTCTCTCAAGGTCAAAGTTTCACAGATCCACAGGGCAGGGGCAAAATGCCACCAGTCTCTTTGCTAAAGCATAGCATGAGGGACCTTTACTCCGGTTCCCAATAGGTTCCTCATCTCCATCTGAGACCACTTCAACCTGGACTTCATTGTTCATATCACTATCAGCATTTTGGTCAAAACTATTCAATGAGTCTTGAGGAAGTTCCAAATGTTCCCACATCTTCCTGTCTTCTTCTGAGCCCTCCAAACTGTTCCAACCTCTGCCTGTTACCCTTTTCCAAAGTTGCTTCTACATTTTCTGGTTACCTTCACAGCAGTACCCCACTCTTGGTGCCAATTCTCTGTATTAGTTCGTTTTCACACTGTTATAAAGATACTACCTGAGACTGGGTAATTTATAAACAAAAGAGGTTTTAATTGACTCACGGTTTTGCATGGCTGGGGAGGCCTCAAGAAACGTATAATCATGGTGGAAGGCAAAGGGGAAGAAGGCACCTTCTTCATAAGGCAGCAGGAGAGAGTACACAGGGGAAACTGCCACTTTTAGAATCATCAAATTTCATGAGAACACCCTCATCATCACAAGAACAGAATGGGGGAAATGGCCCTCATGATCCAATTACTTCCCACCAGCTCCCTCCTTCAACATATGGGGATTACAATTCAAGATGAGATTTGGGTGTGGACACAGAGCCAAACCATATCAGCAGCTTAAAATTTTTTCCTTATCATGTCTATTATCCATAAAGTCTTTTGCCAACATTAAAAACTTTATTGTCTTACTATCTTTGGATTGGGCTCATTTTAGATCTGAGAAGCAATAATTTATTATTTTAATAACAAAAGCTATCTTTTTAGTTTCTCATATGTGTTAGGTCCTTTAACTTATTTAATTTCAAGAAAAACACTGTTAGGTATCTATGTCATCTCTGACTTACAGATAAGAAAACAGACCCAGAGAGGGTACTTAAGTTGTCTGAAGCCAAGAAGGAGAAGTAAGCATCAAATCCAGATTAGTCTAACTCCATAGTCAGTGCTCTACAACTATGGCAGATATGTCCCCAGGCATATCCCTTTGGCACCTTACCAACTATTCCATGCACACCAGCAGCATTCTCCTGTAAGCACCCATAATTCTCCACCTGCACATGGCAGGCCAGGAATACTAAGAATTTAATGTTACAGACAACAGTCCTCAATCAATGTGGAATGAGAGTGGAGAACAGATACTCCTACTTCCTCACTTCTTGGGTAGAAAAATTCTGAGAAGTGTTCCAGAGGTTCCCAGCAAAATTCACATCCCGCCTTACTGATGCTTCTGGAATCACCTCCTGAAAACACCACTTGCATTTAAATCCTTGCCTGAGAATCTAATTCTGGTGCAATCCAGCCTAAGATAATACCACATTCTGTCAGCTTCCCTTACAGCCTTAGTTCAGAAGTTATCTGAAACGTCATCCAGTACAGTCTTCTACATCATTGACAGACAACCATCAGACTCTGCTTATATAATTCCAGGAAAATAATGCTTAATATTAACATGACAACCTATTTCCTTTTTTTTTTTTTTTTTTGAGATGGAGTCTCACTCTGTCACCCAGGATGGAGTGTAGTGATGCGATCTCAGCTCACTGCAACCTCTGCTTCCCAGGTTCAAACCATCCTCCACCTCAGCCTCCCGAGTAGCTAGGATACAGGTGCAAGCTACCACACCCAGCTAATTTTTGTATTTTTTAGTAGAGACGGGGTTTCACCATGTTGGCCAAGCTGGTCTCGAACTCCTGACCTCAAGTGATCAGCCTACCTCAGCCTCCCAAAGTGCTGGGATTACAGGCATGAGCCACTGCACCCGGCCATGACAACCTATTTCAACCGAGGAAGGTGCTACCTGTGAGCTAGTTCTTACTTGTATTCGATAGAACTATTCTTTCATGTAACATAAAACTTTGCATTGTAGTTCAATTATCTAGAGCTAGTTCAAGGTTATGTTCTTTTCCACGTGCCAATCTTTTGCATATTGAGGAGAGCTATCCAGTCTTCTCAAAGCCTTCCTTATTCCATTTTTTCAATGTTTACTTGTGTTTCAATGTTCAAATGCTTAAGCACCTAATTAAGAGAATACCAAAAACTCCGAAAATGGCTTTTAAGAGTTATGTGATATAATCACCCTTCTTGAAGTAAGGCTAGATCTAATCATCAAACACAGATGGTAAAACTGTAAATCCGAAATGAATATAATTTTTGCACTTTTTTTCTGGCCACTGCCCAGAATTATATTATGTCCCCTTTTCCCCCACCTGCAATATTATTCCTTAATTATAAAGTAGAAAAAGAGGGCTAATTGGAATTCATCCATGGCATAACAATTTGAAGTAAAATATTTAAATTCATTTTTATGAGATTTTCAATTTTCAGGTTTGGCAATGATGAAAAGCACCCAGATTCTGGGAGAAAAAGAATGTGATTGCTGTCTCATTCTATGGTCGTACTAATAATAGAAAATGTCTTTTATTCTTTGAAAAAAAAAACTGCCCAAATTTGAAGAATTCAAAATTAACATAAAACTACTTATTTCATAAGCGTTGGCATTATCAGATTTCATAAAAAATGAACTACTCTCCATCATTATGTACAAATCTATGTCATGTGAATATCATCTATCCATCTCTAAGCCATTTACAATAAATTCTTCTTTTATTCATCCTGTGGCTATGTATTGGGCATTTTGTGCCATATCCAAGATAGTCATTTTGGAAAGGGACATCTTAAAAATGTATGTATTTCAGCATTTTGCTTTCCTGCCTTTCTGTTAAGTTCTTGTAAAACTGTTCGATTTTGCAACTGCAAAGTATGTTTAGCATTAACGTTTTCAAGTGTGTCTCTTAGGCTTATTCTAACACCCATCCTCTATTTAAAAATAGGTAAATGATCAGCTTTTGAGTAAGCTCAATCCTTATAGGGATTGTGAAGAATGTAACAACATTTTTCCATTTCCTCTTGGATATCATGCTCCTTTTCTCCATCACGGCAGATCAGGCAACTTATTCCTCTCTCTCTGCTTACATGTTCTTACTAAATTGCCTTATGTAAATCATTTACACCTTAGACATACTAAAATTAAAAAAATATATAACGTCTTTGCTTAATGTGAATTGAAAACGTCTTGTCCACTGCCAAATGTATTTTAAAAATCAATCCAAGGATATGGGAAATATGTGGACATGGAGTGCTTCGCCCACCCTTGAAATAATCTATAATTACTCAGTCACCAATACAGAAGGCCAGGTCCTGTTTAGAGACATTAGAGGTTTGTATAAGAATGAGGTTGTGAATATACTCTAAGGATGCTCATAAGCCCAGGACTGGTCTGACTGCATCAGCATCACTGGGGTGTTTACAAAATACAAATCCCTGGGATGCACCCCTAGAGATTCTTATTTTGAGGGTCTGGGGAAGGTAGAGAGAAAGGAATAAAGGGAGAGGAGGGAGGAAGAAAGAGAAGAAGAAAAGAAAGTGAGCAAATAATTGTGATGATATGGTTTGGCTCTGTGTCCCCACCTAAATTTCATGTTGTTCTAATTCCCAGTGTTAGGACAGGGACCTGGTTGGAGGTGATTGGATCATGGGGGTGGATTTCCCCCTTGCTGTTCTCCTGATAGTGAGTTCTCATGAGGTCTGGTTGTTTAGAAGACTGTAGCACTTCTCCCTTGGTTCTCTCTCTCCCGCTTTGCCATGTGAAGAAGGTGCTTGCTTCCCCCTCCACCAAGATCTAAGTTTCCTGAGGTCTCCCCAACCCTGCTTCCTATACAGCTGGTGGAACTGTGAGTCAATTAAACCTCTTTTCTTCATAAATTACCTCATCTCAGGTGGTTTTTATAGCAATGTGAGAATGGACTAATACATGTGATAAACTTCAGGTTCAATGTTTAGTAATGATGTATGAGTCAAGCTTATGAGATTTCCTCCTGCACAGTATGTTACAAAAGTTTTTCTGCTCACATACAATGCTATAACAAGCATTCCTACGTGGGTGTGGGAGGAAAGTAATGATGACAGAGGGGTATGATAATCAGCCTGCTTCATAGAAAGCAAAGTGTAGTCTTTCCCCAAGTCCGTTATCATTACAAGCCCAAGTCAGTTATCATTACAAGTCCAGGTTTCATATATAAAACCAAGAATTTATAACATTAACATAACATTTAAATAAGGCTCTGAGCATTTGAGCATAGATTTTAATCTTCATTCTCTTCCAAACTGGTATTTGTTGAGGTTTCTCTGGAACCTCATATCAGATTTACTAGTTATGGCGCTTTTGTTATTGTACTTCCCAGATACTCTTAGAAATATTTAGAGCCTTGTGCAAAGTTTTTTAATGGGGATCAAGGAAACTCTTTGCCATAATAGGGCTGAGTCTTCAGGCCTTGTGGGCTTCAGCCCTTTTCCCATCTTTAGCTCTCTCTTGCCTAATCTGGTGGTCCTGTACAGAAGTACATGAAGATATTCCACTAGAATCTTCTAGTTAGAGACCTGCCATGATCAAAGCTGTGTTTGTGTATGTGAAGCACATGCTATCTTGTCTCTGATCCCACAGAGAATGCTCTCCATACGGATTATTAAAACGCTTTTATATTTACAAATGTACTCTGTGAGTAAGCTTCATCATTACCACCTCCTCCTCTACACCCACCTCTTCCCTTGGTGTTTTCCTCTTCACTTTTCTCTTTGCCCACTTGTGACCACGTCTTATTTTCCCGACATTCCCACAGCCTAATACTGTTGTCTTATTCTTCATAGACCTCTCATCCTCTACCTCCACAAACATATCTCACATCTCTACATGACTCACTCTTTTTCCTTGATCTTTTAGACTTTCCCAAAGAAAGCACTCTCATACTCGGTGTCTGGTTGTTCTCTAATCTTCAGTTTTCCCTCTGAGCATCTCACACAGGAGCCTATTGTAACACTTTTGTTCTGTGTTACTTAGTTGTACTGCATTTTCTTAGGAAAAAAAACACTCAAAAATTCATTATTCTACTTTGTTTCCTTTCTTTTTCTCCCACCTATTTCATTAAATCATAATGCATTTTAGAGCTTATTTTCATTTTCTAATATTACAAACACAAGGAAAAAAAAATGCAGTGAGTTTTTCCTTCCTTCAAAAAGAGCCCAGAGCTGATAGTGTTAGAGATTCAGTCCAATTTAAGTTCTATTGAAAGTACAGTGTAGGCTTGTGGTGTTCTATAAATAACAGCCACATTTCCCAAAGCTGTACATGGTTTATACAGAAGACCCCAATTAAACTCAAAACAGCTGAAGGAATAAACCTGTCAAAAAATTCATGTATCATGTACCAGTCAGGTTAGACCACGGAATAAGTCAAATTCTAATTTCCTTAAAGTCACTGAGTCTTCATATTTTGATAAAGTCATGTCCTAAATAGTGAACCCATTTGATTTTAAACAGTCATATGAACAAGCTTTTTATTTTAGAGGTGCTTGTTCTCATTTGTTTAATTTGATCACACATTTAGGGCAATGAAATGTAAATGAAATCTCTCTCTAAACCTGTAATGCTTTCTGTCACCTCTTCTTTGATATCTAACACATAGACGTTGACTCCCTATGTCAACCTTTGTTTCCTATGTTTCAAAATATTACGATAGGGCTTGAGTCAAAAACGGTGTGCTAAGTTTCAAGCCCCTAGTCCCCTAAGGATATCTAGGTTAGAGTGTGGGAAAAAGTGTAGGAGATGACAGTGCTGAATACAGAGTGACTCTGGATTTTCATGAGCAGGTTTATATTCTGTTTACCAAGAGTAGGTAGTCACAAGTTATGGAGAAGAAACATGGTGGCAGTGACAGGTGACTGTCAATAGAATCTAGCTAAGGCCAAAATTTGCCTTAGCAGGCTGAGGTGTCTCCATGGAATAAAATGCTCTGATTTGAAAGATTTATTTCCAAATAAGTTGGTCTTCTGATAAAACTGTCCCTTTTTATTTCTCTAGTTCTGGTGTAATGAGTTAAACTCTTATGATTTTTAGCAGGGATTGAATATGAACACTGTCTTTGAATTAACAGGACAAGTTTCTCTGAGTGATGTCCTACACAATAAAGACAGAAAGCCAGAATCATTCTTAAACTTCTAAATGTGAGTCCTAGCTTTAATATTTTCACACAAAAACTTTCTATTTCCTTTTCAATACAATCACTTCTTTGTCAATTGGCTTTCCCAAGTTTATTACCCAAGAATATTGGCAATAAAGAGCTGGAAATATCAAAATTCAGTAGTTTTATTCCCTATGTTTCCTCACACTATGCAATCCAGGCTGTCCCTCTCTGTATGCTATCTTTTAAACCAACATTATTATTTCAGGAAAGAACGTGGACAACCTCTAAATTTGGTCTTGGATTTGTTTTAAGAGCAGATTTCCCAACATGACCTCAGAAGCAGCACTGCCAATTCTTCTTGTCCATTAGTATTTGTGTTCAGTGTCCTGAAAAAAATGTCTATTTTGCCAATTAGTTCACACTCATTTGGACACATACCTGACCAAGAGAAAGATGTCTTCTAATCCACTAGAGCCGAAGGACCAAAAAACTGGAAATGCAATATTGAGATGGGAATATTTTGGAACTAACCATGCAAATTATTTCTATGTATTCACCATAGCAGGTTTTCCCAACATATTTAGCAATGAATAGCACAGTCAGTGACATCTGAACCTCTAAGCTCTTTTATATCATTTCAATAATTTATCTCATCCAACTTTGCTCATTTCTTTAATTTTTTTATTAGACTGAGTTTTCCTACATTTTATCTAGCTTCCAAGCAACCAGCATTAATCCTTCATCCATTCAAGCACCTTACTTGGTACTAGGATTATATCCCTGCCTTCAATTTCCTTTTGAAATATTCATTACTTTTCCTGCTGTTTAAAATTGTAAAATATTTCTGATATGCACATTTAGCCTGAGGTAGATGAATGCAATTCTATAGAATGAAACAACAGGGTATGACAGTTCTGCGGAAAAAAAAAAAAGTCATTTGAAATTAGCTTTCTTAGAAATCTATTAACCCCTCATTTATGTCTGCTGAACATTCCATATAAAACACAATGCACTGCTGATATAATCTCTGTGCTGTTTTATTCTTTAATGAACAAAAACTAAAACTAAAGGAGAGAAATTATCCCATGGGGTAATATTTGAGAGCACAGTTAACATTTTAATTTCTTTCTGAGCATTGACAAATTTGCCCATATATTGAGGAAGTGGTTCTTAATTAATTTATTGATTCAGAATGTTATTAAGCCCCAACATGAGACAGATACTGTGCTAGGTACTGACGTATATAGCATTTAAAGACAATCCCTCACTCAAGTAGCATCTAAGCCAGTAGGTAGAGAGAAAAAATAATTATAATACCACATGTGCTACAAGTTAACAGCAAGCTAAGAACAAGATGCCAGTTTAGGTGATGAGAAAAGGACTTCTTCAGGACTGAAGGAGTAAGAGTAAGACAGGTAAAGAAAGGGAGAAATGGTATTTCAGGCAAAGGGAACGGTATAAACAAAGGTGCAAACGCTGAAGGATAAATTGCATGTGTGGGAGTGGTTAAAATTCAGGATGGCCTCCATCATTCAGGATGCTTAAGATTGCAATTTGTGTGCTTGCCTCAGATTTGCCAAATAATTTATTTGTGATATGGACAAGTATTAGAATAATGTAAAACGAAACACTAAGTAGGCTTTCTACTGTCTGCATATACAGATGACTTTAAACTTCATGCACTTGACTACTCCACAGTGGTACTTGTTTGTGAATGCATGTGACAGGAACAGACAAAAAGATTATTTAGCTGATAAACCAGTTTTACATTATCAATATGGAGGAGTAAGAATATGTTCTTTAGGAAAATTATTTAGGCAAGACCATTGTCTTAGAGCCATGGTTCTCAAACTTTAGGGTACACCAGAAAAACCTGTAGTCCTTGTTAAAATACAGATTGCTGGGCTCCATCCCCAGAGTTTTTGATTTATCAGATACGAGGTAAGGGCTGAGAGTGTGCATTTCTAACAAGTTCCCAACTGATGCTGATGCTGCTGCTCTTGGGCCACACTTGGAGAAACACTGATCTATAGACTTTTTTAAAGATATGGCAGTTACAGAACTGAAAATATCAAATCACATGAACTCTTATGTGTTAACCATAAATCAGAGTTTAATGCTCTCAAAATAACAGATTGCACCCGAGATGTTTTCTAACTGAAGCCTAGGGCCCTTAATTCTCTAGCCCATTTTAGTCATTCCCCAGCCCCCCACCTTTTTAATTTTGTCCTCTGGGCATCAAAAAGCAATGTGATTTAAATAATTTATTCCCATACTAAAAGCCTTCTTGTTGACGAACACACTCTCTCCTGTACTCTGGTGCTTTCTGAAATATTGTTATGTAAGGAACAAATTATTCCCAAATTTAAGCAGATGTCAACAGCTATTACCCTTGTGAAAGCTGCTTGTGAAAGTGTAGAGAGTGGCTTTAGTGTTTTCTCTTTCTGGTGAAGGGGAAATCAGGCAAAATAAGTGTCAGTTTGAGGGTCTAGAAACTTGTGGTTGAATTTAAATAATGAAATAAAATGTCAATACTTTCCGGGGAAATTTGTCTTTTTATAAAAGACTTCCTTTTCTTCCCAAAACATATATGGCATTTTGGCTAAATTAGCTTTAGCTAACATATCCACTGAGCACATTCACACAAACCTTCAAGAATACCAAGCCTCCGAGTAGCCTCAGGTTTTTAAAATGACAAAATGGTTATGGCTAAACAAAACATAAGCAGTGAAGCTTCATTTTCACCCAGAAGAGCTTGCTCCCCACTTGCCTTGTTATGAAACCCTGCTGGCTGAGGGAGCCTCTGGGACAATGACTCCACAGTTATTTTAAGTATCAGTGTGGGAGGGATGGGGGATGGAATGGACACAGGGCTGATAAATTCCCTTTCCCCACCCCTGGAGGAGAGGAACTCCGGACAGGATGCTGCCTTATTTACTCGGTGAAAAGCATTTGTGGAATACATTAGATTTGGCCTTTGGCAAAGGGAAAAAAAAGAAAAAAAGAGAACATTAAGTTGAAAATGTTTCCATTTGTTCATATTTTTGAAGCAAAATCACACAGCAAGAAACAGGATATATTTTTTAAAACATTTTTAATGAATATATCGCCATTCACTCATCTCTTTCCTGTTTCAGTGCTCTTGATAAATTGAGCTGAAATAGCTGCGTAGCTCTTATCATCTGTGTGAAATTGAGGCTGTCAGAGGCATGATCAACAGCAGCCTAAGCTAAGCCAAGTTAGAAGCAACAGATTTCACTCTGGGCAATATTTTCTTTTTACCTAGAACACAATATACTATTTGCAGATTTCTTGATGAGATGATTTCTCCTAGGAAACTTGTCCATGCCAGAACTTCTTTGACTAGCCATTGGCACAGGGACTCCTCTCTTCTTTGCCTCCTAGTATACCAGGTCAGGAGTCAGGAGCCCTATACTTCTTTCACAAGGCCCTCCCAGAACATCAGATGAAAGAGGGTCAGAAAAAGGCAAAAACAAGTGTAATAGCCTACCTCTTTAATGTCAGAACACTGACATTTCAATCATGTAATTTAAATGTAGCCTCATAAATTTCAGATGCAAGCCATAATTACCTAAAGAGTATCATAAGACTATAATACTTAAAGAAAATATCTCTGGCAACAGAGAAAACATTTGTCAGATGCATAAGCATCAAAAATAAATGAAGTATAAGTGGATTAGTGTGAGTATCCAGGCTATAGAGTTTGAGATAACCCAACCCAAAATAATTTTTTGTATTTTTTAATATACTGCAAATTATTCATAACTAATGGCCTTGTAGAATAAATTGTATTGCTATTAAACCATAGTGATAACTACTGTGTTTCATCAATTCTAAGGTGCACTTTATGTTTTTAGAGATTAGGGTCTCACTATGTTGCCCAAGCTGATCTCGAACTCCTGGGCTCAAGCATTCCTCCTGCCCTGGCCTACCAAAGTGTTGGGATTACAGGCATAAGCCACCGTGCCTGGCCTAAGGTGCACTTTTTAAAAAACATTTTTACATCTCTGAAATCAGGATGCATCTTATAGTCAATGGTATAATGGTTTTTATTGGCATCATTTTTCTTTGTTAGTAGTACACAAAACAACAATGCATCTTATATTTAATGGTATCTTCTATTTGGTGATATGTGCAATTATCTACGGTAGGAAAGAGTTTAGCATGAAGCACTTCAACTAACAAATCATATTTTGAGTCACAAGTGCAAGGCATTGGGTTGAGACGATAAGGAGGCAAAGATAAATATAATGTGTCCCTGATTTCAGAATTAACAGTATAGTAAGGAATCCCATATAAACTACTAAATAAGGGTAAAATGTAGTGCTGTGGAAGCACAGAGGAAGGAGAAAGTCATCCTGATTAAAGGATCAGGGAAGGTTCATGGAGGAGGTGACTTTTGAGATGAATCTTGAAGGATAAGAACACTTCTATCATGCGCATTTGGTGTGGAGGTATATAGATACAGAAAGTTGAAGGAGTAGAATCTAGCCTAAGGAAAAAGAGAAGCAAACCTATGGAGTATGGAAATTACTCAAGAACTATCAGAAAGTTGTGATATTTACTGAGTAATGAAACCAACTGGCAAGTTCAGTTTGAGTGCGTAGAGGGGGTTGGAACTTAGATTGGTTGGGTCACATAGTTTGAGATATTGGTAGGATATTGTAGTGGACATTTGGACATTTGGCATTTTTGAGCGCCCACCCCACACTGAATAATTTCCCCATTGTATAAGTTTTGTTGGAAGGTAGAGCCCACTTCCCACTTCCCACTATAGAAGTAAGAAAGGCCAAATACTTGCTTTCCTGCCTTTCTTGCTGCTAGAGTACAGTTGAGAGACCTAGCTTTGGTCAAATAGACAAATCTGCACTAGGAAGATTTGAATCTGGAGTTACTGATGCAAAAATGCAAAACCAAGGGAGAATTCTTTTAAAGACAATGGCAGCATCAAGATTCAATGTCCATTAGAAGCTGCGGTCTCCACTGCAGTCTCAGTGGTGGTAGCTGTGTTGTCTTCACAGCACTGGTTCTGCTGAGTGACTTTGACCAAAGTCTCAGCTATGTAACCTCCCTATAGTTTGCCTGTTTTTCAACCTGAATCGTGTTCTCTACCTTTCCCAGGGATACTGGAAGATAGCCATTGTATTTTCAATAGTTTGCTTTTCTGCTTAAGAGTCAGTTTCTGTGGCTTGCAAAATAAGAACCCTCGGTGCTACAGACATACACCAGATGTCTGACAAAGACTTGGAAAATGAGCACACAGTACAAGAGGAAAGTTGATCTAGATAATTAGACAGGGGAATCATTTGACTAGGACTGAAAATTAAAGCTAAGGGAGAAAATACAGACATGGGCAGAGAAAAGAGGGAGGAAGGGAATAGCATCGTTTTTGTGGGAGAATGAAGCAGGAACACTTAGCATCTGTGGGAGAAAGTAAAGAGCAGTCAGAGAGCCATAGAAAACACATATCCTGAGGGCCTACTATGTGCTGAGTATTTTACATAAGCTAATTCATTTAATATTTACAAAAACTGAGTTACATATTGCTATCCTGGATTAACACATGAGAAAAATTTGATGCATAGATATTAAATAACTTTCTGAAAGTCATATAAATAATAAGTGGTGAGAACAGAATTCAAACTCAGATTTGTCTGATTCCAACATTACACTGCCTCCCTGTCAGAAGCTTTAGAAAAGGACATAGATGCCAAAGATAAGACCTTAGTTTGGGGGTTCTTAACCCTGGCTGCACATTATAATAACCTAGAGAGATGGAAACTGCTAATGCCTGGGTCCCACTCCCAAAGTTTCTGTTTTAACTTGTCTGGGGATTGGGGATTGGGACTTTTAAAAGCTTCTCAAGTAGTTCCAGTGTGTAGCCAAGGTTAAGAACCACGGTGGTATTTCAGCATAACAGTGAAATGGCTTGAAGAGTGAGTGGGATGTTAGGCTACAGAGGCAGCAAGTGCTGAAGCGGCATATTGACAGGAAACAGTACAGTGAGTGGGAACAGATTTGAGGGATACAAATTTGATGTGGGTTGAAAAGAGACTTGGAAGTAGACACAGAGAAGGTAAGTATAGACTATTCTCACGGTGAGAGACAGGACTAGCTGGATTTCCTAGGCCGACTAAGAATTCCTAAGCCTAGCTGGGGAAGGTGACCACACCCAACTTTAAACACAGGGCTTGTAACTCAGCTCACACCCGACCAATCAGGTAGTAAAGAGAGCTCACTAAAATACCAATTAGGCTGAAAGCAGGAGGCAAAGAAGTAGTCAATCATCTATCGCCTGAGAGCACAGGGGGAGGCACAATGATCAGGATATAAACCCAGGCATTCCGAGCCGGCAGTGGCAACCCCCTTTGGGTCCCCTCCTGTTGTATGGGAGCTCTGTTTTCACTCTATTAAATCTTGCAGTTGCACACTCTTCTGGTCCGTGTTTGTTCCGGCTCAAGCTGAGCTTTCACTCGCCATACACCACTGCTGTTCGCTGCTGTTGCAGACCCGCAGCTGACTTCCACCTCTTCGGAAAAAATATTTTTGTACAGACAGGGCTGAGATATGTGGTGGAAAAGTAGTGAGGGGAACTTGAGGAAAGCGAAAAAGTAGAATTGGAAAAATGTGGGTAAGAAATGGATTAAGGGAGTCAAAATGAAAGAGTAAAATAATGTTCACTTGAGATCATATAAAAAATTTAAGCGCAATAAATCATCAAGGTTACATGGATTTCTCAAAAAATACTTGTAAGTCTTGAGAAGGTAAGAAAATGCATAATGGAGTTGACCCACAGGTGGAGATCATCCAGGCTGATCAAGTGATGGGTAAGGGAGTGAGGAAATTTGAGGTGCTACTGAGATAACATACAAATGTACATTTGAAATCAAAGCAACACTATTTACTTTGGCATGAAATTTAGTGTATTAAAATTTAATAAGCTTCAATACCTCATATGGCACATAAAATATATGAAATCCAAAATTCGTATTGAAATCCAAATGCATTCAGTGATAGATAATGATGACTCTAAAAGAGGAAGAAGTTGTGGTTTCAAATCAAGAAATGATGCGAAGTGATTAGACTAGTGACCAGAGGCCTAAATAATTAACTTGGCAATTGATCTTCCTTCCTTTCAGACAGGCCACATTTCAGATACTAGCCAAACATATAGATTACATATAAAATCATTTCATTACAGAATGCTAGTTCTATAGATTATGCCTCTTCTAATTCAATGAAAAAAAGAAGTTTTTTAAACATTGCTCAAGTTGATGCCTCTGTTCACTTCTCTTAATTCAGATCCCTGAAGGCTCTAACTTCCCAACCATTTCTCAAACCTCATTCTAGCCACAGACCACTTCATATAAGTTTTATTGGTGACACAATTTTTTGAGAATGTTCCTCCAGGCAACTAAGGCATTGAGTTTGGTGCTTTCCGTTCTTTAGAGTACTCTCTTTAGACTCTGAAATTTGGCACAAAAGGTACCCTCTACCTAGAATGTGCTTCCTCCACTCTCATCCCTCACTCCTGCCTCCTTTCTTTGGTCTTTTGATTAGACAACTTGTTCAAAACTCCATTGAAGTATCACTATCCTGGGTAGCCTTTCTCTAGACATATGCTCCCATAATACCCTGATCCTACTTTCTACTCATTCCATGCATCCCAGCTGTAATTATTTGCCCAGAGTCTGTCTGCTCTACTAAACTATAAGATCTGTAAGGCAAGGACCACGCCCTCCAGGTCATAAGTATTCAATAAATATTTGTTGAGTATTTGAATGAGGGAGTGATTGTAAGTGGAAAATGGATTGTATGGGAGAGAAACTAAGGCAGGAAACCTCACTTAGGAAGCTATCATAGTCAACAGATAAAGCAGACACCTACATTTCTTTCATCCTTTACCATTTTCATACATACCAGCCCCCAATGTGCTTTCCTCTAAACAGTCAGCACCAGCATTTCTGTTGGTCTGAGGGCTTCCAGAGCCCTTCTTTCGCCTGTTCTCATGGAGATCAGGAAGGACCTGTGAATTGATGTCCCTTAGGGGCATTCCTTAGCTAATGACTGACAAGTACAAAACTATAAATACTCCAGCTCCCTTTTCTAATTCAAAAACAGATGAAAGTAAACAACAGATTGCTTAGGGATATGTAAGTTCCAAACTATAAAGAAAAACAAAGAAGTGATTAGACAAAATTCAGAATAGTAGCTATCTCTCTGAGGAGGAGAAGGAGGAGGATGTAAATAGGGAGGTATATGTAAGGGATTCTATGATACTGCTAACATTCCGTTTCTTGAGCTGAGCATATGATGTTCATTTTATTGTTTTCTCAACTGTATATATGTTAGAAGAAGAAGAAAGAAATGGTCCAGTAGGTTGAAAAGGAGACAGCTATAGAAAAGTTTTTCGTATAGGAGGAGTATTGAGATGGTTGTAGACCGAAAGCAAAGAAAAAAGCTAAGGGAGAGAGGGTATGATGAGGAGGTAAGTCTAAAGAGAAGTAAAGCAGATTGCACTAGCCTTGGGAAAATATTGCAAGATATATGACACAGCAATCCCATTCCTGTGTCCCAACAGAAATTAATACATGTGTTCACCAAAAGATGTATAAGAGGATGCTTATAGTAGAAATGAAGTTCTGATGCATGCGACATTGATGAATCTTGTAAACATTATCTCAAATGAAATAAACCAGTCACAAAAGGACAAATATTGTATGATTCCACTTATATAAGGTATATAGAGTAGTCAAATTCATAGAGACAGAAAGCGTAATAGAGGTTACCAGGGGCTGGGATGAGAAATGCAGAGTTATTGTTTAAGGGTTACAGAGAGTTTCTGTTTGGGTTGATGAAAAATTTCTGGAAATGAATAGTTGTGAGGGTTGCACAACATTGTGAGGGTGCTTAACGTTGCTGAATTGTACACTTAAAATGGTTAAAATGATAAATTTTGTTGTCTATATTTTACCACAATTTAAAAATTAACTTTAAAAAGTATGCTTGTAGTCGCACTAGACTTAATATCCTCAACTTGAAACAATTCTAATGTCCATTATCAGTGTAGTGGATAAATAGGCCGGGCGCAGTGGTTCACGCCTGTAATCCCAGCACTTTGGAAGGCTTAGGCGGGTGAAACACGAGGTCGAGAGATCAAGACTATCCTGGCTAACATGGTGAAACTCCGCCTCTACTAAAAATACAAAAAATTAGCCGGGCGTGGTGGTGGGCGCCTGTAGTCCCAGCAACTTGGGAGGCTGAGGCAGGAGAATGGCGTGAACCCAGGAGGCAGAGCTTGCAGTGAGCCGAGATTGCGCCACTGCACTCCAGCCTGGGCGACAGAGGAAGACTCTGTCTCAAAAGAAAAAAAAAAAAAAAATATATATATATATATATATAGTAATACATTCACACAATGGAATACTATATGGCTTTGAAAGTGAGCAAATTAAAACTACACACAGCAACATGGATATATCTCACTGACATAAGTTTGAGTGAAAGAAGCTAGAGGCAAAAGAGGACATACTGTATGGCTCTACCTACATAAAGTTTCCAAATAGGTAAAACTAATCTTTGATAGGTGAGGGGAAAGGTGCAACTGGAAGGGAACGTGGGAGGAGGGCTTCTGTGGTGCAGGTAATGTGTGGGTGTTTCCCCTTGTCATCCCTTCTCCAGGATAAATCTTCTAAATATTTTAAAGGACTATTTATATGACATATGACATGCTCTTCATAAATTTCACAGTCATGAATCTTGCAAAGACAAGGATCATATCCACCTTGTCCACTACACAGCCAACAGGTAGTTGTTATATATGCCCATCATCTAGCAAAGTGACTGGCACAGAGAAATTACATACTGAATATATGTTGAATGAATGAAATAAGGAAAGAAAGTAATTTGATGTTATCATTTATTATTAGTGGAAGTTCTGGTGATAAGGAATAGAATAGATATTAATAAAAGTAGGCTCTGAGAAAAAGTCTTATACTTACTCACAGCCTCTACCATACCAGAATGCCACAAAAGAGCTCTCCACATTTCTCCTTTGCTAAGATGGAGTTTTGGAGAAGAGAGGAAGGAGGGTGATTTTTTCATCTTCTTCATTGTTATCAACATCATATTAAGGACTTACTATTTTCCAGACTTCATTCCAAGTGCATTAAGTAGATTATTTCATCTAATCCTCATAAAAATTCTTTGAGGCAGGTTCTGTTAGCATTTTCCCTGTATACATGAGGAAATTGGGACTTGTAGAAGGTTGATGACAAAGCTAACATCACAGTGATAGTAAGAATGAAAATGGGGATTCCATACTAGGTTTAAGTCTTTGCTTTTAACTCAGAACCATGCTCTTAAACATTTCATTTCCAATCAACTAGAAGGCAGACACCTCAATGTAGTTCCTCTACTCTTGGAGGACTGGCTCAGGTCTACATTAGTTTGCTAGGGCTACCATAACAAAGTACCACAGTCTGGGTGGCTTAAATAGAAATTTATTATTTTTACAATTCTGGAGGCTAGAAATCTGAGATCAAGGTGTTAGCAGGGTTGGTTTCTTCTAAAGACTCTCTCCTTGGCATATAGACGGCCATCTTCTTCCAATATCTTCGGATGGTCTTCCCTTTGTGTATGCCTGGGTCCAAATTTCCTTATCTTATAAGGACACCAGACATACTGGGTCAGGACCCACCCATATGACCTCATTTAACTTTAATTACCTCTTTAAAGGTCCTGTCTCCAAATACAGTCACATTCTGTGGTACTGGGGGTTAGAATTTCAACATATAAACTTTGGGGGGACCGAACTCAGCCCATAACAGGGGCTTTTATTACCTGCACCAAGCAACTAGAAATTTGATATCACATCTGTACTGACCAGCAAGGATCTGTGAATAAAATTCAAGGGTTTTGTGAACATAAATGAGAGGAAGTCAGATCTTTATTTTCACAAACATTTAAATAAAATTTAGTATTTCCTTTAAACATGAATGCCAGCAACAAACTACACTAGCTGTATCTGTGACTTCATCATCAACAGAAGTCACAGATATTTTCATATCACATTACAGCTGCTGCAGACATCTCAGTGTTTATACTCATCATTACACTGAAATTATGACAGATTACAGATCCACTATTGGATCTGGATTTTTAACACATTAATAAATAAACACTATCTCACTATATCATGAAGTTGTTCCATAATTATTTCGATAACTGTATTTCAATATAATTGGTTTCCTTTGCAATCCTAAATAATTTATTTTACACATTTAAAAACATTATTCTGAGAAAGGGGTTTATAAACTTCATCATATTTCAAAAGGGCTCATGGTACAAAAAGATGTTTCTGAACCCCTGTCTGATGGATCTGACCACAGATGGCAGCCCAGTTGAGATGAAAATAAGCCAAGTCATACAAGGCACAATAAATAACCCATCACGTTGGGTTTAAAGTGTTTAATGCAATGTCTAATTTATTCATAATTTGAGATAAGGGGTCCTCACCATGTATATTGTGCCTTTCAAAATACTAAACACTAAGATCCATTTTATTTTATGTCATCTCAGGCTTTAATTGTGCCTTCTCTTTCAGGTCCTCAACTTGGGCCCTGCCTTCTCTCTGCCCACCTTGCCCTTAAAGTCCTTGAGTTCTGATTCAGTGCTTTCGATTCATCAGCTAAGTAGTGTCCTTGAGGAAGACAATGACCCAGGATTTTTCTGAAGAAAATGATTATCTGTTATCTGAGAGAGGGAAGGTACCGAGAGTAATGTGTATGGAGGCCTCTTGGTAGACATGACATTACCTGTTTCACAGCACCTTGAAATTTTTAACCATCACCTATCCCAGAACCCCAACATCTATTTTTAAGCTCTTAGTGTCCTGCTATCTGTGGAGCAGCAGTGGATCTGGGTTTTGTGGGACTCTGAAGCCTATACACTCTGCAGGCTCTCTTTAAGAAAAAGGTTACAAAATTACAAATACAAAATTAGGCATGGTAACTTGGAAGGGACCAGTGCAACTGGTGTCCCTGAAGCTTAAGTTATTTTTGCTTCTTAGTACGCCTGCCTTTGTAATAGGGATTGTGATATAATAGAAATAATAACAGAAAGAGCATAATATTTGGAGTTAGGTGTCAAGCCTTAATCTATCACTTGCCAGCCTAGAATACTTACATGGTCAGACAAGCTGGAGATAATGAAGGGTCCCAGCAACTTGGGAGAATAGTAACCCAAGCATCTCCACAAAAACACCATCCTTAGAAGGTTATTCTGAGAATCTACTATGACAATTGATGTGAAGGGGCTTAATAAACTAAAGGTATTAATAAATATGTTAATTGTGGTCTTATTACACTCTAAGAAGTCTTTTTACAGAGATGTTTCTCTCTGCAGCTCTTTGGCCACCAGGCAAAACCTCAGATGAAGGAAGACTGTAGTAGAAGCGATGAGCAATGTCCTTTCTGCATGGCTGGACCAAGATTAGAGTCAAAGTCACTGTGTCTTCTACTATTTTCTTCTTGATTTGCATCCAGAATTGTCTCTGTACTAACTAGATTTTAATTAAAAGGAAGTGGAATAGTAAGATATAAATTAGCATATAGGTGGGAGTATTACAGTTTTCATGAAAAGCAATTTGAGAGACTGTTAAGAACTTAAAAGATGAACACAGATACCTATCCTAAGGAAATCATTAGAGAGATCATTTAATATATTGACAGGGCTATTTATCATTCTGAATAATTGGAAACCTAAATGTACAATGTCCAATATTAGATCAATGAATAAATAAATTATAGCATACTAATATAATTATAGTATATTCAGATAATGAGCTAATATGAATTCATTAAAATAATACTTTAAAATATTCCTTTAAATGAATATATTTATAATACAATGTTATTTAACAGTGATGTGTAAAGTAAAACCTCTAGGTTGAAAGAAAATATGGGAAAAGGTTAATACTAGATATCTGTAGGTATCAGCATTAGGTAATTGCTACTTCGTTCCTTATTCTTTTGTGCATTTTTAAATTTTTCCACAATAGACATATAATTATTATAAAAACATTAATTTTAAAAAATGAAAGAACTCGATCTGAAAATGTAGATTCCTATTGCACATAAGAAGCTTGGTTTCAGATGCACTTCATTATTAATATTGGTTAACAAGAATAAGATTTTGCTGGCAAGTTCCTAGGATCAGGTTTGCTAGAATTTTAAAAAGTTCTCTGTCTGAGGGCAGTTGATGGGAACAGCTTAGTTTCATAAAGTGGTAAAAGAATGGGCAAATAGAGTCTGATTCTACCATCCTGTCTGCCTTTAAAATTGTGTGCTATTTGTGTTAACTGCTTGTGTTTGGTTGACAGATCAAGGGCCACCCTGCAGATCCTCAGATAGCAAGAACTTAGATGGTAATTTCAGTCCACAACGTATGGGAACTGCTGGCACATAAGGTCACTCAAAATTGTAGCTGCTTTATCTCCATAGAGCTATGAAGAGAGGAAAGAAGTTATAAGCCTGCCATTAGATAGTATATTTGGTTCATTCCAGAAAGCTCCTATTAGTATGTTCAATGGGCAAAACACATACAAGTGTAGACTTTCAATTAAATTGCTCACAAAAGATCATCAGGATCAAGGTTAGAGAACGATAGCCAGGCCAAAAGTAAAGAAAAACAGTGAATTGGGGGTTTCCATATAGGTATAATACCATGAGGCCCTAATGATACAAAATGTGTATCAGCAAAATCATGCTTTACTGTTTTGCTACTTAGTAATTTTGGACCTTACATGATTCAGGATGCAATTTCAGTAAAATAAAAAGTTTAAACCATTGATGGTAAAAGACTCAAAGTGTTCAAATTTGTCACTGCAAATTGCTTTAGAGATGAATTTTTCCTTTTAAGACTGAGATGGTGCCAACTTGTATAGGCAAAAAGAAAGTATTTCAGTACTGGGGTTAAAGTATAAAAAATGTTTTTCAGATCTTAATAAGGTGATTAAGTCTACAAATAGGACACTTTTAAATGAGTAAAAAGTGATAAAGTCATAGAATGTGAATTAAATTTAGAATACATGAAACTCACTGGGCTCTGAGGATCATGGCTCATTTTTTCCTGCTTTTAGATGAATTTAATAAAGACCTTTGAAATTTTCATACCTCCTTTATAAGTCTTCAAAAAATGTTTAATTATGTAAGGGTAATACCATCTTAGTCATATAATTAAGAAAATAAGAATAACAAGCAACATAGAATTGAGAAAAAACAGAAGTAACACAAAAAAATCATTTAAAAGCAAGAAAAAAATCACTCTACAACAATTAAGTTTGAATTCCTCTGCCTGACTTACTGAGCCCTTTAGAATTAAGCCCAAAATTAATGACTTGACATTCCTTCCCACCAAGACATCCTGACTTCTCTAATCAGGCTGTTCCCAAGAACAGCTATGTCCATTTATCTATGGGTTTTTACTCACTTTTCTTCTATCACCTTCTTTTTTCCACATTTTTCAAGAACAAGCTCAAACCCTACTTTTGATCATTCTGAACAACCTATTTCTCAGAAACTCCAATAGTGGTGGTAATGATAATTATAATAACAAAGGCAATGATAATAACAGCCAGCCCTTAGTGAACATACACCATGTTCGAGACACTGTTTTAAGCACTACACATATATTACTTAATTTATAATAACTTTGTGCAGCTGGTACAATTATTATCACTACTTTACATATAAGGAAACTGAGGCAGAAAAGGTAAAGTAATTTCCCCACTAAGTAGTTAAGAAGTACTGAAGGCCACACACATTAGATTATATATAGTGTCATCTTTACATACATTGTCCCCCTTAATTCTTACAACAGCACTATTAAGTAGATATTGTTATATCTCATTATAAATATGACAAAACTGAAGCTCAGAGAAGTTAAAGATATTTTTCTGGGTTACACAGAAAGTATGCAGCACATTAAGATTAAAACCTAAATTCTATGCCTGCAATGTCTTGATTCCAAAGCACTAAACTACAGTAAGGCCCTGAGGATCAGGGACACATCTTATCCTTTTGGACACAGTGCCCAGAAAAGAATTAAATAGACGGAAACTAAGTTGTTCCAAAAACATTTGTTCCAATAAGGGACCTTAGAAATACTGGAATAAGTTAGCCAAAATGATAACTTATTATTTTTTGCTTATGATGAAAATGAAAAGTATGCCTTCCTCTAAAACCATAAAGCTCCTAAAAGTTAATTTGCTTTGTGTTAATATTTTGATGCATCTCTACATTTTTAAATCTAACTTCAAATTATTATTACATCAGCCATTCTGTCTCTGGTAAAATGAGGAAGGATAACATTGCCCCCAGGGTTGCTTTTTTTTGAAAGCTTTTTAGCTTGATATTTTGCTGTTTGTCTCTTGGCTTATTTCAGCCAGGATAGAAGAAGAGGAATGATTATTGTATGGGTGTATTTTTGCCTCATTTCCCTAGCAGTAGAACTATATTTCACCTACCTATCAAGGGTTGAGAAACCTCAGCTTAGAAAAGTAAGTAAACACAACCAATTTTGAATAGAAAGGAAACAGATCAAGTTACACGTGACATTCAAGGAGCCCAAGGGAGTCAAGTCTCTACCAAGTACCAAAACTGGAGCCTAGTTCTTTCTGCAGCTCTTTGAAAGGAAGGTTTGGGGATACAGTTTTCCA
Source organism: Pongo abelii (assembly GCF_028885655.2). NCBI lineage: Eukaryota > Metazoa > Chordata > Mammalia > Primates > Hominidae > Pongo > Pongo abelii. The sequence goes on from NC_072008.2 coordinate 21,279,282, forward strand.
AATCTTTTGTCCTATTGAGAAATGATGGGGAATCCATTATTGATATCAAGGGATTGGTGGAAATGAGAATGAAGTATTACTCTCAGAGTTGGAAAATAACTTGGCTTTGTCAGTCATTTATGTTTAAATATCTTCCACAACATTCCCACCAACTGGTCACTGCCTATGCTTAAAAGCATTCCAGAGAATGTTTGAATTCCAAAGTTGACTCATTCCAGCGTTGGGCGGCTCTTATCACATCAGAGTAAAATATTTCTTCCTCCTCCGTTTCTCCATAGTAGTAAATTATTACTCTAAGATTAACATTACAGGATTTTATCATTATATTTATTATTGTTTTATATTTATGTAAAATAGTATCTTAGTGTGTATCTACTAACAAGATATTTGACAAGTATTTCCCACACATATAAAATTATGATAATAGGTACTGTTTATTGAACCATTATGATAAGAGTTAATGAACGTTAGTTATTTTATTATTATTGAGCACTTAGGGGATCTATGAGGCATAGTGCTAAGCCTTATATTACACATTACATGTTATAGATACTGACTCATAAAATTCTGACAATCATATTATGAGGTACATGTTATAATCTCTGTATTGCCGAAGACTGAAACTCAAAGAATTTCAATGTCTTGCTCAGAGTCACATAGCTAAATGTTAAAGCCAGGTTTCTTTAGATCCTAAGTCAGTGCTCCAAAAATCTAATCTGTATCACGTCCCAAATAAGACCCTACTTCACTCTACATCAACATTTCTGTTTATTGCATTAAATAGGTCCATTCACAAAACTTTATACAGTACTGGATAGATTAGCTGTGTGTGTCAGCTTGCGTATATATGTCTGTTTAACCGTAGCTAAATATTTTAAAAGAATAAAACTCTAACTTCAGAGAAGCAGATATCTCATCAATGCTGCTAAAAATCACTAAAGAAGAGTGGCTTCAGTTAATGCTATATTGGCAAGACAAAAAAAATGTCACAACTTTTATGGCTTTAGTGACTATTCTTTGTTTCAGATCAAGTATACTCTGAATCATTCTTTTCCACTTTCTCTTTGCCACAAGCCAGATAAACATTGACCTGACATGAAGTAAACCCAATATATCCATCCAGAGTGGCATATACCCCCTGTGTTACAGAGAATAGTAGCTAAAGATAAAAAAAGCAAAAGCTCATGTTCCATCTGATATCATACATACATACTTTGAACTTTTGTGCTAGATTTTGAAACCCTGTTAAATATGTAGTGGATCATTTTGATATTGCTTCAGGTATTCTTCTAGCCTCTCTTATCATAAGCTTGTCTCTATAAGAATCATGTATTTGTATGCCAATTTCACAAATCTATACCCAGTGTCTTAAGTCAATTTTTTAAAATGTAATTGCTTATTGTGCTACTATGCTGGACCTTACCTATAAAGCTTGTTTGATTGTCTGCTGTGATTGTTTGCTTGCAAATACATGTAGTCTACTGGAAACCTTACAAATTAAGGCAATTTCTTGGCAATGAAACTTCTCCCTAAGAATCTTGTAGACACAAGAACATTATCTTCTTTGTATAGAGATTACAGGAAAATCCTACTGATTGTCTCTTTAGAACTAAGGATGGAATACGGTATCCAAAAGTATGATTCTATCTTTATTGTCTGCTGTTTTAGTCATACCTTACATTTATGAGAAATCCTGGATTAGAAAGTTACTGCTAAAGAACTTCACACTCATGAGAATGGCTGTAATTTAAAAAATGGAAAATAACAAGTGTTAGAGAGGTTGTGAAAAATTTGAAACCCTCACCCATTGCTGATGGAGACGTAAAATGGTGCATCTACTATGCAAAGCAGTTTGGCAGTTCCTCAAAAAGCTAATCATAGAATTACCATATGACCTAGCAATTCCACTCCTAGGTACATACCAAAGGAATTGAAAGCAGGGTCTCAAAGAGATATTTGTCCACCCATGTTCATAGCAGCACTATTTATAATAGCCAAAAGGCAGGAACAACCCAAGTGTCTGTTAACAGATAAATGAATAAACAAGATGTGGTATATTCATACAATAAAATATTATTCAACCATAAAAGTGAATGAAGTTCTGATTCATACTATAACATGGATGAACCTTGAAAACATTTTTTTTTAACCTATGGAAACTTTAAATTTATTTACTTAGTTATTTAAGTTATTATGGATACATAATAGTTGTATGTAATTATGGGGCACATGTGATTTTTGATACAAGCATATAATGTGTAATGAGCACATCAGGACAATTGGAGTATTCATCACTTCCAGCATTTATCATTTCTTTGTGTTAGGAATATTCCAGTTCCACTCTTTTCATTATTTTGAAATATACAATACATTATTGTTAACTATAGTCACCCCATTGTGCTACCATGCACAAGACCTTATTCCTCCTAACTGTATTTTTGTACTTTGAAAATATTAAGTGAAATAAGCCAGATACAAGAAAACAAACAGTATGATTCCATTGTATGAATGAAGTGCCTAGAACATGCAAACTTATGACAGAAAGTAGGTTAAAGGTTAACAGGGGCTGGAGAAAGGAGGGAATGGGAAGTTATTGTGTAATGGCTACAGAGTTTATTTGAGGTGATAAAAATGTTTTGGAAATAGTGGTAAAGGTTGTACAACATTGTATATATAATTAATACAACTGAATTGGACACATAAATGGTTTAAATATCAAATTTTATGTTATATATGTATATATTACCAAAATTTAAAGTTATTAATAATGTAATATACCCCAAACCATTGAATGGTTAATTGTATGGTATGTGAATGATATCTTAAGAAAGCTGTTAAAAAGGAAAAAAGAAAATTGCTGCTGAATTAGCAATGATATCTGTGATCATGATGATGATGATGATAATTCCAACAAGAGCAGCAACTGCCATTTGCCAAGTATCATGCTAGGAGTTTTACATGACTTTACCTCACAATAGTTGCTTAAGTTAAATATAGAATTATTGTCTCGTTTTTCACATGGAGTACTGGAAACTCAGGTAGCTCCTATAAGTTGCTTAGGGTCACAAAGTTAATAAGCAGCAAAGCTGGGATTTAAATTCAAGTTTGTCTGAATCCAAAACGCTTTCTAAAACTCTCTCACCAGACCTATAACCCTTAAAATTGGAAGCATTTGCTAAACCAGTTATCTCAACTCTTAGATGAAATGAACACCTTTACTTCATAAGGCTACTGTGAGGATTAAGGGCAAGAATGTCTGTAAAACATTTGGAAGAGCACTGGGCATAGCGTTAACACTCAATATGTGGTGCTTCTTATTGTTTTGTGTGCAGGATGGAACAGAGACTTTGGTAAGATGGAGTAAAGAGGCTGTAGGGAGGTAATGCACAGAAATTAGAAGATGAGATAAGGTCAAATTAAGCAAAAGAAAACTGTGTTTGTCTTATAAATGTTCTGTTCTAAAGAAAAAAAGTTAAAGCCCTTCTCCAGGGATACACAGGACTGGAAGAATCTGAAGTTATTTATTCCTGAAAAGGAACCAAAAATATGGTGAAAAGTAGGTAGGTAGGAAAAACTGAGGGGACTTAGAAGAGAAGAAAAGGGGCAGAAGCCACAGAAATAAAGGTATTTTTGTGTGGACCCTTTGGACTTCATGGGAACAGTTCGAAATTCTGTTTGAGCCTCTAGGCTCAGAGTATATTGAAAATAATTTCATAACTCTCAGTCTCTCTCTCTTTGTCTCTACTTATTGATCCAGCTACTTTACATGGTATGTATTGACTTTTCACTATACAGGATACGAAATTTAGCTTCCACTACTCTTGTCTCCACCACCTTCCTCCATTTCCCAGCCCTCTGTCACCTATGCCACTACTATAATTAAGTTTACTAGGAAATGATTCTGGCAACCAAAGGCCAATAAACATATCTATACTGTTATGATTAATGTAAATCTTATTTCTCTGTGATTCAAGCAGCGTAACTGTACAACAGAGAAAAACTTTGACATATATGTCACAAAACCTTTGGCACTAAAATCCTGTGCTGCCGCTCCAATTGCCAAAATTGAATTGGATCTCTTTACTTATGCTACATCAATTTCATAAAACCAAGTCATGCCTTAGTTTGCTCATATTTGAGGTACGACTTTCTTGTACATAATTTTTCCCATAGCCTTTTTTTCCTTAAGACTAAAAAATATATACCTTCATCACCATGTAACTAAGATCATACAGCTTTTTAAGCATACTACTACTTGCTGGGTCTGCTGTACCCTGTATCCAGGGGGTTTCTTTTTGTTATAATCTTATGTTTTTCCACTGCATCTTTGAAACTTCCTCTTCCCAACTTCATGTTACTTGACAATAAACTTAAATATTTCCAGGATAATGAAAAATCATCTGAACTTTGCAGATCTAAACTTATCTTTTCTTGCCTTCAAAAATGATTACTTTAAGTGAGTTTAGAATTCTAGGTTCAAAATAATTATCCAGGACTACATCAAAATTAAAAACTTCTATGCTTCAAATGATACAATCAACAAAGTAGAAAAGACAATCTACAAAATGGGCGAAAATATTTGCAGCTCATATATCTGGTATGGAGGTAATATCCAGAATATATAAAGAACTCCTAACAATACAACAACAACAAAAATAACCTGATTAAAAATGAGGAAAGGACTTGAATAGATACTTCATCAAAAAAGATACACAAATAGCAATATGAAAATATGTTCAGTACCACTAATCATTAGGGAAATGTAAATTAAAACCACAATGACATATCACATCATATCTATCAGGATGTTTACTAACACAAAACAGAAAACAACGAGTGTTGGTGAGGATATAGAGAAATCAAAACCCTTGCACACTGTTAGTGGGAATGTAAATTGATTTAATTATTATGCAAAATGGTACAGTAATTCCTCAAAAATTAAAAATGGAACTAACATATGATTCAGCAATTTCACTTCTCGATATATATTCAATAGAATTGAAAGCAGAGTCTCAAAGAAATATTTGTACACCCATATCCATAGCTCCATTGTTCACAGTAGCCAAAAGGTAGAAGCAATCCAGATGTCCTTGGATGGAAGAATGAATAAACCAAATGTGATATATACATACCATGGAATATTATTCACCCTTAAAAAAGGATGAGAATTCTGACACATGCTACAATATGGATGAACCTTAAGGACATTATGGTAAATGAAATAAGCAGACACAAGAGGACAAATACTGTAAGATTCCACTTACATGAGGTACCAAAGTAGTCAAATTCATAGTGACAGAAAGGAGAATGAGTTTCAGGGACTGGGGAGGGAAGAGGGGGGAGGAATGGGGAGTTGTTGTTTAATGGGTTCAATGTTTCAATATTCCAAGATGAAAAGAGTTCTGGAGATTGAGTGCACAACAATGTTACTATAACTAATAACTGTACACTTGAAAATGGTTAAGATGCTAAACTTTATGTTATGTGTAATTTACCATAATTAAAAAAAAAGTGCTAAAAATATTTTTCATCAGGAATCAGAAGACATTGCTCCATATTGCCTCCTAAAAACTGAAACAATTTTATTGTGATTCTTTCGTAGGTAACATGGTTTTTCCTCACTAAAATAATGTTCGTTATTTTATTTATCTTCAGCATTCCGAAATTTCATAAGAATATGTCTAATTTATCTTGCTAGACACTAGAGGGAAGTCCTTTCAATCTGAACTTTCCAGTTTTTCATCAGCTCAGGGAAATACTCTTTTTAAACATAATTTTATCCCCTCCATTACTGCTGTCTTCCTTCTAAGAATTTAGCATGGATCAATCTTCTTAATCTTACCTTTTTATCATATTTTTATGTTCTTGTCTTTCTCCTCTATGTTACAAAAGATTTCTTTGATTATTTATTCCAATCTTTTCATGCATGATATATATATATATATATATATATAAAAAAAATAAATTTTTTTTTTTTTGAGATGGAGTCTCGCTCTGTTGCCCAAGCTGGAGTGCAGTGGTGCGATCTCGGCTCACTGCAACCTCTGCCTCCCAGGTTCACTCCATTCTCCTGCCTCAGCCTCCTGAGTAACTGGGACTACAGGCGCCCGCCACCGCACCCGGCTAATTTTTTGTATTTTTAGTAGAGACGGGGTTTCACCGTGTTAGCCGGGATGGTCTCAATCTCCTGACCTTGTAATCCACCCGCCTCAGCCTCCCAAAGCGCTGGAATTACAGGCGTGAGCCATGCATGCTATATTTTTGGCAATAATATTTAAACTTGTAGGCTGGTCTTATGCGTACTCTGATTGCTTCTTTTCATAGCAGGTGAATTTTTGTGTGTGTGTGTGGATACAACCTCTTCCCAAATCTCTCTGAAGATATTAATTAGATTTGTTTAAATTTCTCTTCTCTAAATTATCTGACTTCTCTGGAGACTTATGTGTTTTGTTTATTCACTTTTGTGCTGTTGGCTTTTCTCAAATAATGGCAATATACCGTCATACTTCATCATCAGAGTTTGTAGATCAAAACCTATATTTCAAAATCTATCAGATAATCTTTGGAGTTGACTTCCAGCCAAAACTATATAGACCATCATTGTATTTTATTCTTAAACAGCATTTCCATTTTCTTGTTATTCATTTGTGCTTGAATTATTATTACTGTTGTTGTTGTTACTTCTTCACAGAAATCTTTATGATATTTGGCAATTTCGTGAGGGCCACCTTTATTATAATTAGGTAGTATAATGGAGATTATAATTAGAGCATATTTAAGGTTCAAGGTGTCCTAATATTCTGAAAAAGAATAGACAAATAAAGGCCTGTCTTAGCTTGGGTTTCCTCAGACTCTGAGTTGAGTACTTGAGTACAAGTAGTTAATTGAGAAATAACTCAGGATGTTCCAGTAGGGAAGAGGGAAAACAGGAAAGGGAAGAAAGCCAAGAAAGGGTACATTATTGAGCAGTTTACAAGTGTGGGTGACTAGGACATAATCCTGGTGGGGAATTCTGGGAGACCATGCAGATTATCCTTTAAAATTATATACTATGTACTATATAGTATAGTACCTGCCCACTAATACAGTAGTCCTCCTTATCTGTGGTTTCACTTTCTGTAGTTTTAGTTACCCACAGTCAACTGCAGTCTGAAAATATTCAATGGAAAATTCTAGAAATAAACAATTCATAAGTTTTAAATTGCATGCCATACTGAGTAGAGTGATGAGACCTACTCCATCCCATCTGGGACAGTGTATCCCTTTGTCCAGTGTATCCACTCTGTATATGCTACCTGCCCATTAGTCACTTAGTAGCTGTCTCATTCATCAGATCAACTGCTTCAGTATCGCAGTGCTTGTGTTCAAGAAACTCTTATTTTACTTAATAATACTTTACTGATAATTACCTAATTATTAGTTATTGTTAATCTCTTACTGTGCCTAATTTTTAAGTTAAACTTTATTGTAGTTATGTATAGGAAAAACATAGTATTTATAGGGTTTGTTACCATCTGCGTTTCAGGCACCACTGGGGGGTCTTGAAATGTATCCCTGTGGATAAGCAGGGACTACTCTACCCTGGTTGTCATTTCTCCTCCATTTTTTGATGCCGAAGTGTTCCTTCACTTTCTCACAAACTCAGCTATGACTCTAAAAGAATATCTGTCATAGTTTATCCAGAATTTCTAACTGTATTGTTGTAGAAGAGTTTTCAGATTATTTACTGTACCATATAGGCTATTTTCCCAAAAATACAAACGTTAGGATTAAAGGAAGACAAAACTCAACAAATACATATTATAAGATATGAATGCCTTAGAAAAATACCTGGCACACTTTAAGAGCTTGTTAAATGTTAGCTATTGCTAGTAACAAGATCCTAGTAATAGAAGCTGTAGACACAGAAGTAGAAGTATAGGTAGAAGTATCATTGGAAGAAAAGAGAGAAAGAAAATTGATGGGGCTGCCCTTAATTCTTCTGAGGGAGTAAAATAAGAGTGTTTGTCCCAGTAATCTTCTGCTTTTATTGCTTCTACCAAAGTTCCATTCTCTAAACAACATGTCTCAGTTTACATCTTTAAAGCTCACTGTGGGTTAGGAATAATTCTCAGATTGTTTAAGTTTCATCAGAAATGAGAAACGGTCAGCATATATTAAATTAAAACCAGTTTTGGAGTTGCCTGGTTGGGGATGATCAAGGAGATGAGGCCTCTAATTATTGGAATACCTGAAGAAAGATTTTGGGAAGAATCAAAGCCATTGAATGAAGACTTACTTAAGTGTCTGCAGTGTGTTGTGGATTAAAACCCCTCTCCTATAAATCCCCTTTGTAATCCTTGATACAACTTTCATTACTCATTTATCATTTTATGTGAATTGAGTTTCAGTTTGGAGGAGCTCAAAAATACCTGCTAAGGGACAGCTGGATACCTGCATAACAATAGCAATGCTCCTCCTTGGAGGTGGAAGCAGTGAGAGATTCCATGAGCTGCCCCTCCAAACTGAGGAATCAAGCAGAGGAAAGAAGGACATTCTGGGGAGAAGCAGCAGCATGAACATCTTCCTGGAACTGGAAGCAGATCAGTGACAGTGGATCACAGGCTACAGGGCAGCAGTGAGCCAAGAGGTGGGACCAAAAGAGAAGGCAGAAAACAGATCATGAATATTTACTACTAGGCCAAGGGCATAGAATTTTTAATGTAGAAGATGCGGATCACTGAATGGTTTTCAAGCCTGGAATGTATTGCCATTTAATATTGTGGAAAGGTAATTATTGACACAGTTTGAGATAATGCTTTGAAGGAAAGCAAGGTCAAAGGCAGAACAGGACACTAATTCAGGAGCTATTGTAGGGCTTTAGTCTAAGGAGAGTGAGAACCTAGACAAAGGAAGGAGCAGCTGGACTGAAGGTGGTGGGAAAAATCTGTGAGCTATCTATAAGACAGAATTGACTAACTTGGGAATATCAGTTAGGTAAGCTAAGCTGCAGTGAAAATAGATCCAAATATATATCATGGTTCAAACAATATAAAAGTCTATTTCTTGTATACATAGTTGCTCAAGGAAGATGTTCTTTGTCAGCTGGATGCTCTCCTCTGTTTGATGATTCAGGAATCTGGGCTCCTTCCATCTTCTGGTTCCACTATCCATTAGAACTTCTTGATAGTCCCCAGAGGGAGAAAGAGAGTATGGAGGGGGCATATCATCATTTTACAACCCTTGGCCAGGAAATGGCTCATAACACTTCCACACATATTTCATTCACTAGTACTTACTACCATGGCCACATCTTACTGCAAGGGGCTGGAAAATGTAGTATAGCTCTAGGTCCAGAAAGAAAGAGAAATGGACTTGGTAAACAGCTACAAGTCTTGACACAATATCCCTTGGCACAAGGGAAAGAAAGGATCGTATAATCATTCCCAATATTCATATTTGTTAACTGGATGAATGGTGGTAGATTAGCGAGTATAGGTTTGGTTGAAGGGAGATGGGGTAAGGAGTTTAGTTTGAGACATGTGGAGTTAGAGATGCCTAGCAAATACCTACGGAGGTATCCAGTATATCTGTCCTATGCATACCCTTAAGGATTCAAGATATATAACATTGGTCATTATGCTAATTTACTAGCAGGTCTTATATAAACTTTTGATGTGTGCCAAATATGTAGAGGATTTACTTGAATTAAATCTTTGAAAACTTTTCCATTGAATCCTTCATTGGTCTATACTTACAGGCAAGGCACAGATGGGAAAACACAACTAAATATTATTCCAAAGTAGAAAGCAAATTAATTTCCCATGAAAGCAAAATGGCATGTTCCATGGAGATCTGAATTATTACACAGTGCACAGCCATCCACAGTGAAAAGAAAACAGACTGGGAGCATTATCCTGGTGTAGCTATGCTTGATTTCAAATTATGGGGGACTAGCAGAAGTGGGGTTCTTTGCTTGTTTGTTTTTCATAGATCTCCTTTAAGAATGTCCCTCTGCACCTGAGGGAGGTGAAAAGGACTGATTGGAGTATCTGAGGCTTGAGAGTAGGCTCACTTAAGTTCTGATTCCCTCAAAGTAAATTGCTTCAACATGAAATCAACCCTCAGTCTCTCAAGTAGCCATATTCTCCCTGTCTGTTTAGCTATTATGACAAATCTAAGTGTTCTTAGGATGCTTTGGTAAATTACCAAGATTTTAGTGTTCTTGATATTCTTGAGTTTACCTTGTGGTCTTAAAGTGGCTTGTCACTTCTAAGACAGAGGTTTTTCACTTGAACGATGTAATGAATAAGTGACCAGATGAATTAAAATATTTCCATAATCCTTCTTTACTTTTAAGAAAATAATAAAGTGTATATGTTTATTATTCACAAACCTAGATAATAATAATTTAATTTTCTGTATCTTTTGTGTGTTAAACTTTGTTTCATTACTGTGTGTGATAGGAACACAAGGATGGGGATAGAGTGGGGAAATTAAATATCTCACTGGAATTGTCAAGACACAGGAATTAGATGAATCTACCCGTTTCAACACATTCAGTCAGGGTCATCTGGGATAATAAAGTTAATGGATAAATGGCTATAAACATGCTTAAGTGTTGTCCAAAATCTTTTCATGTGAAGTATAGGACAATAGGACAAAAAAGCTTAAATATTAAGTAAAAACACTTTGGAAACCTGCATATCACAAAATAGACTCAAGTAGTTTTGGATGGAGATAGGAAGATAGACAGACAGAGTATGTGAATGGGTATACAATGCTTTTTGCTCTTAGATGAACAAAAATCTCTGGCAATATAACAGTTTGAGTGTCAGCAAAGACCTCAGCACAAACTGCCAAAATGATGTAAATGGAAAGGCTCTCTTGCTTTTCTTCACAGAGCAAATATTTTTCTACCATACCAATGGAAACCCCAGACACTGCACAGCCAGCCAATCTGTGTTTACTTCTTGTTATGTAACCTGCCTTTCCCCTAACTCTCATACTCCACGGGAGAGTCAGAGTTCTACAAACAGCCTAAGATGAAATCATCATTATTATGGCTTTTGCATGCCGAGTTGTGGCTTGGTCCCATAATTCTAAAGGCTAAACCCATAGAGACAAAAAAAAAGATTAGCAAGGGCTCTTTGCCACTCTAGCTGTGGGAGTCCACTTGGAGGGCTTCTCAACTGACTGACCCCCATGGAAACCCAGTGCCAGATTCTGTATCACTACAAAACACAGGTTGGATTACATACCTCTTTGCATGACTGCCAGATGGAGCTGCCAGTAGGGGTAAATGACTAGGTCTTGAATATGTATTTCTTTTAGGTTTCAAGGGAAAAAGGAAAACCCATCACATGTCAATTGATAACATGCCCACAGTCCTTGTTCCTCTCCCTCAATGGGAGCTCATTGCTCCAATTAATTTCCACCTCAATTAATATTCATCAAGTGTCCATAGTGAGCTAGACCCAGCTGGGGTGAAGAGGGACAGGTAAGGACAACCACTCCTTCTACCCATATTGCTAATGTGGAATATTTTAATCAATATTGAAATTTTCAGCACCCCCCGTCCCCCCACAAAAGACCTTGAATAGCTGGTCTTCATGAACTCTTCAGAAATAATTATTAAGTCATCTGCCTGATGTAGACATATATGACCCTAGAGGAATTCCAGTGCAAGTAAGAGGTACATCTGTCTGATAGATCTGCCTTTGTCTGTGCCAAGGACCTTTTTATAGAGCTCTCTGTAATAAGATACTTAGAGGATATCAACAAATCACAATCCAAACTATAGGAAAAGAAATGCATATTTAATTTTCCTTTGCAAAAAAAAAAATAAAGAAAAGCAATAATGTCAACACTTAGAAAGTATTAAGCACCTAGTTTCAGATTAATCTGGTCACCCTCAGAAAGGAAGGCATAACAAGAAAACCCAGTGTCCTCTCAGTTCTCCAAGGAACAAAGCTGAGTTAAAGGATTTCCAAATGTGAAATGACGACAACTTTCTAAGTTTTTTTTGCTCTGAAATTTATTGTCTAATGTATTTCAGTGGCAGGGACAGTTCCATGTACACTTTTCAGGATAAAACAGCAAACCTGAATTGGCACTAGTCTGTTAGCTATTGATACATGCAAATAAACAAATTCTTACCTTTATTTGCTATATTTAAAAGTGTGAACATTTATAGATAGACATGCATATTGCTATGTAAGTCCACACCAAGTCTGAGGCATTGTTAAGGTTCTGAGGCATTGTTAAGGTTCTTCTGAACCATTTCTAAATTATTTATTCTGGCTTAAGGGAAGTAACAAAAATTATTCAATTTCCACAGGAAATAAATTTGTTACCTTTCTCATTAATAAAAGCAAAGCTCTCTGGGGTACAGTGTTTTGCTAGTACTTTCTACAATGTCCATTGTTTATTATGCTTGCCTCAAATTGAAGGTAAAATGTTTGCATTACCAGCGGCCCTTCTTCACTGTTAATGGGCATCTCAATTAGTCTTATATGGCATGCAATTGTATTCCACACTGGAGCAGTGCCCACCTTTGCATAATATTTCAGCTTTCATAGCTGAGCTATAACTAATTCATTAACTGATATCTGGTGCTTAGAAAGTCAAATGTCCCTTTCTGAGAATTTAGCTTGTACATAGCATAATACAGTAAAAGGTCAATAATCTGTGAATAATCTTACAATCCACTACAGTGTGGTGTCATTATAGGTTCCTTCATAAAAATACAGCATACTCACACTGAGTAATTGAGAAGAATTTGAGAATTGGACCATTTACAAAGGTGTGGGCCAAGTGTAGGAAAAATAGCAAGGGATATTGCAGCACCACAGGTCTAGCAACATCAGAAAGTCTGAGGTCTGAAGAAAAAAGGGGAGGGAGCCATTACCAGAACCTAGGAGAATATCTGTATGGAGACACCTGATAGGAACTGTGGCCTTCAGCTAAGGGGAAGTAGTGCAGCCCTGCTAGAAAGGCAGAGAAAGAGCTAGGGGGTAAACTTTTTTTTTTTTTGTTAGTGGTTTGTGATGCAGAAAGGGATAAACTTTTTATTATTCTCACCTTCCTATTTCTTCTTATGCCTCCCACCTTCCTATTTCTGCATGTGCCTTCCATTGGACAAACTGGAAGCCAGATGGCAAGGAAGCCTGCTGAGGCAGTCTGCAGGGGTCAGCTTTCCCTAGCACAGAGCAGCAGGCCAAATGATATAAGGATATGGTATAAAAGGGTCATGTGTAAGACATTCAGCCTAGAAGCCCTGCCTCATTGTTTGATGTTTTTGGACATTGCTCTAATGATAATGCCAAGACCACTTCATGTCACAATGCAGAGGACAAGATTAATACAGCATGTACTGTACCATGGATATAATAATTTGAGTAAATTATATAATAAACAGTATACTGTGTTATAAATTCAGTAGTCTATATTATGATGCACTGATAAATTGTGAACTGCAAATTTAGCATTCCAGAGTTATACTGCTTTAGTAGGTCACAGGTATTTCCTAATAATGTACAGGAGATGCATGAAGTAAAATAATCTGCTATAGGAAACTAATGTGCAGTTCTGAGATGACATTAACCCTTTGAGAAACATAAACATAAGTACTATATTTGTAATGCAATCTTTGTTTTTTTGTTTTTCTCAAAATGTCACTGTATGCATAGTAATTATAACTTCACTTAATGCATTGTTCATATCTACAAAACTGGTTTAGTCCTGAATATGAAGAAAAGCCAATAATCTTAAAAAATATTCACTTAAACAACTCTAGATTATGTAGTTACTGAATAATCAAAGTTTTCATTGGAATCTTTTTCCAATAGAAGTGATTACAAACACTATCTGGATTCATTACTTCTGCTGCACTAATGACTTTTAGACCCAACATATTCAACTAAGTCATAATGTTTGGGTTCATTGTCTTCTAGACCTCTGTTTTCTCTCTTGAGGCATCATTTCTTGAGGCATCTCTGGTGGAATAACATTTTAAATAACTCATTCACCAGTTAGCTCTTCTACTACTGTAATGCCTCCATTAGTATCAGTCGATTCCGATTTCCTCTTGAAAGACTGAATAAAGGGCTTCCATCTATAAAAAGCCCAGCCATCCCTTGAAATCCTGTTCATTGTTATCACATCTTTCAGGCTTTTCTGAAGAGTGTTAACTCTTCAAGTATTCCTCAAACAGAATACTTGTCTGCTAATAGGGTGCTACCCAGGAAGTCTTTAATGGCCAGCCAGGAAGCCAGGTCTCCTGACTGACTAACTGCCAATCCACCACTGAAACTCCTCACAGCAATCTTTCTGTGCACTGAGGCAAAGCCTAGATGCTAGGCAGCCGAGATTTTTTTGTAGCCCTTAAAAGTGTTTCTCAGCCTTTCTTTTGATTATCACTTGCCCCCTAAGGATTTTTGACATATTTTTCTAAATAACTGCCCCACTACATGAAATTTTAATACCACATATTAACTGTATATCTGTTAATGTATTGTGTGGCCCTTTGGAGGGCTACACAAATCACTGAAATATCTAAATTTTTTGGCTCTTCCAAGAACTGATTTTTGCCCCTTTGGAGTGGATATCACCTCCTTGAGAAGGTATGCCTTAAAACATAAGACCAGTTGGAGGCTTCAAAACTGTAAGATATGGTCTAATGGATTTCTACTCCATCTGCAGGTGAAGAAAGAAGAGTGAAGGATAATGGAAAGGAGATGAAGATGAAAGACTACTATGACTGACCTGAGGTCCTAGTCAATCAATCAATAAGAAATGTATTGAGTTCTGACCATCCTGTGTAGGTGTGCACATATGAAATATACAGGGTACAGCATGTAAAATTAAAAAGGGTCCATTCCTTAAATATCCATTCTATATACACAGGCCATCTTCTAATTTTCCCCATATACTTGCCACGAGTTTCAGACACACTTACATTAACTTTGTTCTCTTGAAGGCACTTCTGAAAAATACTTTTCTATGTACAGATATGTTTACAAAGATGTTAAAAAATCACAAAACTGCAATGGAAACTTAAGCTTAGTCATTTTACTAAAGAGTCCAGGGGAAGGAATGCATGATCTGCTTTCTAAACAAGAACTTCTAGGTTTAATGCCAATCCGGGAAAGAGTAATTGTTGCACTGGTAATGTGATTCCCTTCATTTCCAATCTTAGTAATATAAATATTCCTATTAATGCTTGTTCTGTCACCATAGTAACAATGAATCCTTCCTGAACCTGAATTTAAAATTAGTAGCTGACAGCACTTGGGCACACAGAGCTATGTCCTGGGAAACTGCTTTCCAAACCCAGGTCAGTTGACCTCACACATCAGAATCACCTGGGTAGCTTGTTAAAAGTACAGACCCAAACTCTCCAGCCAAACTTACTGGACAAGAATTTCCAGAAGTGAATCTAGGGATAAGCAGTATATTTTTCACATCTTTTTAGTTGATTCTGATTCACAGCCAGGTTTTGAAGGAACTGTGGGATAGTTGAAGGTACTTGTTTGTTGCAGAAACAAACAAAAAGTCTGAATGGTACTCTAGTTTAGATATTGCTAGTCACTAAGTGTGTGACCTTGGGCCAAGCACTTGAGATTCCATTGGCCTCACCGTCTTCTATGTATGTTTACCAATGCCTCCTTATTTCTAGATTCTGGTCATCCACGAACTCCTCATAGTGCAAGTTGCCTAAGGATCTCTATTATCAATCTTCTTTTTGTGTATCTTTCAGCTTCTGCCCCTACTAAGAGTTTTCTTGCCCCTACTAAGAGTTTTCCTTTTGTTTTTTACATACTTGAAGGAAATTGCTTCAATCCATCACTATGGTTCCTGATAGACAGTGTTCTCACAGGCACCTCCTAGACCACTAGGCATCCTGTCGCTTGGCTGCCTTAGAGTTAATGTTCGCCTTAGTCCAGTCAGCTGATGCCAGGGGTATAGGATTACATGGTACAGAACAAGGTCACTTCTGTATCTGGAAACACCTATAGCCATTTTCTTCAGTAAACCTTACATTTATGGTCATAGTAGCCAATTTGAGCCATTGTCTAAAATGATCTCTTCTTTCTTTAAAATTGTATAATTTCATTAATAAATAATATCCCACTCAAGCACATGAATGATGACAAGTAGACACATCTTAATTCAGTGTTAGAATCTTAAATACATCATCTACTTCTTCAATGAGCTAAAGGAACCAAGACGTAGTCATGTTGGTTTCTCATTAGCTAGAGGCCATCCTTGCTGTGTGTCAGTCTAACTTTAATCCTATTCCCAGGTAGAGACCTTAATAAATAAGAAGTTATTGTGGTATCATTCAGAAGACGTTAAAATCATGGCATTTACTTCTTTTTCTTTTTGCCTCTGAAGTAGGGGACTTTTTTCACCATCTGGACCTAACTCCTACACATATGCCATGGACTCCATTTCCTCTCATCAGCTTCAGGATCTGAACTCATAAATTATCCTTAACTGCCTTTACCTTCAACTTTTCCTTTTACCCTAGCTCCTTTCTCTCTGCCTATACCCATGTTCAAAAATTTATTCCCATTTTCAAAAGAAAATTTTCCTCAGTCCAAAATCTCAATATATTGATGAGGTCATATTTTCTTCCTACATGAGTTGTGAAAAAAAAAGTGGTTTGCTCTCATGGTATCCCTTCTCAATTTTACATTCACTCTTTACTGCAATCTGACTTCTGCCCCAACCATTTATCTTAAATGATTCTGTCCAAAGTGACCACTGCCTGCCTACTTTCTGAACCGTTTGATTATTTTTTGATCCGTTCTTACTTGAAATTTGATACTGCTTATCACTGTTTCCTTCTTAAAACTATCTCTTACTTTGGCTTCCATGATGTTATTCTTTAGTCTCCGCTTACATCTCTATTCCTATGGATCACCTTTACAGACCATTCATATATAAGGCACCACCTTTGAATATCTGCTTATCTTATGGTCTGAACACTGACCAGATACTTCAAACTGTTTCTCTTAACATTTTCTTTAACTTTTATCTATATCTTGACAAGCATTTAAATTTCTTCTTTGAGAGAACTGGTCAGGGGCAGCAACTGCTTCCCTTATTTTTTTCCCTTCCTTCCAAGCACTGTTCTCCTCAGGTTAAATCCCTCAACCAGATCTGACACAAGCTTGAAGATGGGTCCTTGCATCCATTCTGAGTGTGGTAAATACTATGCTGTGTCAACCAGATCCCTCTTCAGGACCAAAGGACTCATTCCCTCAGCTGCTGAGAATGCAACTAACAGACAGCCCTCAGTTGTAAACCCTTCCCCAAAATTGCTCTTAGGTGGAAAGAGCTGCTTTAGGATTATGTCTCTTTCCCAGAGTCAACCTGTATCCAGTGAGCACAATGGAGAAATATGAAGATATAGCCCCTTTGCTATAAAGTAGAGCAACCTTTAAGAGTTTTTCCTGTTTCAGGACTCCCTGTGGGGTTGGTTGAGGCGTCTCTGGGAACTATGTTAACACTCAACTTTTCCCTCTGCCTAGTCTTATTTCCTTCCCTTACTCTCCAGGTATTGATCTGTAGAGCATGCCCCAGTAAACCTCCTACATGTGAATCTGTTTCTCAGAGTCTGTTTCCTGTGGATCCCAACCTGCACCTTTGAGTTACCTAGGCAGTCAACCTGACTGTTCACTATATTCAGCTTATCACCACCATGTGTATACATACACTTTGTATTTCATCATCTGCTGTGTTGCCAGGCCTGGTAAAAGCCCAGCTCTCATCTGCTTCCCAACAATTAAAAAGATGGCTCACAATATTCATTGCAGGAGGTAATATACGTGGAACACTTTGAAAAGACCTAAAAGCAACTTGAAAATGCTCTCATAAGTGATTCAGTAAATCAAATACCAAAGATAAGATTCCATACCTTGATTTTATATCTTGGCTACTGTGACTAGTGCTGCAATAAATGTGTGAGTGCATTTATCTCTTTCATATACTTATTTCCTTTTTTTGGGATATATACCCAGCAGTGAGATTGCTGGATCGTTTGGTAGTTCTATTTTTAGCTTTTTGAGGGACCTTCTTACTGTTCTCCATAGTGGCTGTACTAATTTACATTTCCACCAACAGCATACCAGGGTTCCCCTTTCCCCACATCCTCGCCAGCATTCAATATTGCCTGTCTTTTGAATTGAAGCCATTTTAACTGGAATGAAATGATATCTCATTGTAGTTATTATTGGCATTTCTCTGATGATTAATGATGTCAAATATTTTTTCATATACCTGTTGGCCATTGTGTATCTTCTTTTAAGAAATGTCTATTCAGATCTTTTTCCCATTTTAAAATCAGCTCATTTAATTTTTTCCTATTGTGTGTGCTCCTTACATATTCTGGTTATCAATCCCTTGTCAGATAGGTAGTTCCCAAATATTTTCTCCCATTTTGTGGGTTGTCTCTTCACTTTGTTGATTATTTCCTTTTCTGTGCAGAAGCTTTTTAGCTTGATGTAATCCAGTTTGTCCAATTTTCCTTTGGTGTCTATTATTCAGCCATGAAAAAGAATTAAACCCCGTCACTTGTAACAACATGGATGGAACTGGAGGACATTATGTTAAATGAAATAAGCCAGGCATAGAAAGACAAATATCACGTGTTTTCACTAATATGCAAGAGCTAAAAAAAAATAAACTCATGGAGATAAGGAGTAGAATGATGGTTACCAGAGGCTGAGAAGGTAGTGGGGAGTGGGAAACAAAGAGAGTATGGTTAATGGGTGCAAAAATACAGTTAGATAGAAAGAACAAGATCTAGTGTTCAGTAGCACAATAGGGTGACTATAGTTAACAATAATTTATTTTATATTTCAAAATAAATAAAAGAGTGAAATTGGAATGTTTCTAAAACAAAGAAATGATAAATGCTTGAGGTGATGGATATCCCAATTATATCACATGTACCCCATAAATATGTACAACCATTATGTATCCATAATAATTTTTTAAAAACAGCAACTTTATGAAAAGAAGAAAAACAAAGTAGCATAAAGCTCTGAATTAAGTGAAGTTTTAGAAAGTAATAGTCCTCTGCAATGTTCTATAAGTAGGATAAGCATATAGTGAATTTCCTGAGAGAGTTCCTCATACTGACAATGCATGAGATACAAAAGTGTGTACAGAGGAATCGACCTGATTCCTCATTCTTCTTCAAACACTTTAAAATGTGTGAAATCTACCACTAGATGAACTCAAAGAAAATCCTAGCCTGGATCTAACAGCCAGGGGACCAAAGCTTGCCCTTTAAGAATTAATCCTTAGGCTTACAAAAGACTCAGTGCCAAAATTAAAGAAGGATGAAGAGATAGACAAATGTTCAAGTAGCTTCCAAATAGCCCTTGTTTGTTTTCTCTTTGCACAGTATGTGACTCAGTCTTATTCACTCTCTAGAGAGATCTGCTTTCCTAGCTCTCAGTGCTACACTTGATTTCTCAGACCGTGAGGCTCCTTCTTATAACCTAATGCCACTGAAGGCTGGTATTGCTGTAACAGAAGCTTTTTTACCCAGGTCCCAGAATCTTTCTTATATTTGTATGATCCCTCAAGAACAGTTCTGACTTGTTTTAGGCTTTGCTGTTGTTTATTCAGTTAAAAAGGGGAAACAAAAAATGTGGCTAAGGTTATATGGAGCCCCCCTTTACTAATAAAATATGTGTGATGAACATTAACATTCAAAGTATCGATTTAAGCAGTGACAACTATCTCTCCTCAGACGCATTTGCATGTGTGTTGAAAAAAATGACCAACATGAAAAAATCCAAATGTGAAAATGGCTCTTTAATTTGCAGCTGTGACCCCTGTTTGCAGAGACACTTGGTTCTCTACACTTCCTCCCAGAGACACTGTTGTCTTCAAGCCATTGTTCAAACTGGGCTCTTTTATGCCCTTAAAATTTCGCCAGCCCTGTCCAACAGCTGCTAGTATTTTCCAGCTACGCCTAGCAATGTAGGCCTCTCTTGCAACTGTGAAAAAGGGTGTTTTTTTAAAAGCTCCCTTTGCCTTCTCAGTTTATGGTTACTTTAGGTCTCCATTAAGTAGGGTTTTGAGTGTCTGTTGCCTACGTCTATTAAGTAGGACTGGGTTAACATGAGCATTTCACCAATGCAGGCAGATTGACTGTATTTCAAGGCCTTCATTTTAATTTACTTATGTAAGTTCAGGTTGTCTACTGCTGCATAACAAACCACCCCACACTTAGTGGTATAAATCAGCAACAACCATGTGATATTATTAGTATTATTATTGCTTATTGCTCTCTCTCACATTTTTGGGATTGGCTGGGCTCAGATAGGCAGTTCTTGCTCAGAGTTTCTCATTCACCTGCATGCAGGTGGTTTCTGGGGGCTGGATTCATCTCAAAGGCTCCCTCACTCATGTGTCTATTGATTGACATAGTTGCCTGGAACCCCAGCTGCAACTGTGCTTAACTGTAACTTGTACATGTGGCCTCTCCATGTAACGTAGGATCCTTCATTGCATGGCAGTTAGGCTCCAAAAGCAAGCATCCCAGAGAGAGAGAGAGAGAACTAGATGAAAACTCTATCACCTTTTATGACCTAGCCTTAGAAGTAACATGACATCACTTCTGCTGTATTCTGTTGATCCATACAGTCATAGAGGTCCACCCAGCTTCCAGGGAAGGAGACACAGACTCCATTTCTTGATAAGGGTGTGTCAAGGTGCATTGTAAGAAGAGAATGTACAAATTGGAAATATTGTTATGGCCATTATTGGAAAATGCAGTTTGCCAAAATATATAACTTTTTTGAATCACACAAATAATGTATTTTCATTGTAGAAAATTTAAAAATACATACAGGTAATAGTTACTTTTTAACTTTAAACAGAGATTTTAACCTGCCAAGAAAGGCAGAAACACAATTAGCTTTCAGCTGCTTCATACCTATGTGGAAACCATATTTTCTAATCCTGGTGTTAAGATTCATTGGTGTTTGTGATGCTTCCAGACACAAAAACATAACTTGAGAAATAGTTTCACATATTAAGAAATTTGGACATTTTGATAGTTAATAGAAGGTCAACAAGACAAAATATATAAAGCCAGAACTGTCTCCAAAAACTCACTTTGTTCTTATCCTACTTCCAGGATGCTGTAGAGGACTATTCCTTTCTGAAACTTTGCTTAATTCAGAGCTTTATTCTACTTTGCCTTTCTTACCTTTGATGTATTTACTTTCCTGATTCACTTATAAGAACATTTTCAGAGTTTCTTTTATGCCTTTTCAAAGTGTTCCACATGTATTACCCCTATTTGATCCTCTGCAATGCTGTCAATCATTTTCAATGCCAAATAGAACAATTAAATAACAACTCTGTGTTGTCTTTTAAAACATGCATTTGTACAGTAGAGCCTGAGAAAATAGAATATGGCAAATCAATGTAATGGCAAACTACAAGGACATTAAAATGGTATCTAGGAATATGTATTAGAAAAGGTACCTAATATATTAATTAAAGAAAATATTATGCCAATCTGTATGTATATATTAATATAATGTAATGCCTGTTATTTCAATTACATACATGTATAGAAAAATGTCAAGAGGAAAGGAAGGTTATAGGTGATTTCGTTTGCTTCTTTATGCTATCCTGTATTTTCCACATTTTCCATTGTGAACATACATTAGAGTTTTAACTCAAAAATAAAAGTTTATACATTTTAAAGCCAAGTTCAGAAGAAAATTATGGGAGGAACTCTCAGCTGTATACAGTACCGATGATGAGGCTTTTATACATTCTTAATTTTCCTAATTGTTGTTAATACTTGATGTACATCCAACTGTTTAACCAATCCTTAAGAACAAAAGATCAGATCAACCATTTCACACCTTATTAGGGATACATTTCAATTGACATGATTATACCACCTGGATGGACATCATTGAGATATAATGATGCTCACACACTTTTGAGTTCATAGAGTTTTCCAGTTAATCAGAAATATCATTGGCAGCATATTCTAATTGCCTTGTTGGATTCTAACAATTGTCAGATATGTGGTAGGACTCAGAAATATTTGCTTGATTATACACTAAGGTATTGCTATATAGAGTTCACTGTGTAAGGCAGGGCTGTGATCAAGTCCTTATTTACCCCAGGATAAATGAAGATTAGGTTGAGATTGGATCTATCCCCTCTAGTGAATCCATCTCCTCTGCTAGATCCAATGGTCGTTGCTCATTTTACAACTTACAAATCATGTCTAGTTAGTCAGAATCAGAGACAAGTTTCAAACTCAAGTCTGGCTGGTTCCACTCCACTATTTCAGCAATATTATGTAATAATTTCCAATGAACTAGTCTAATTATGAGTTCTGATATGCTGCTTTTCTTAGGTTAATATTCATTAGTGCTGGGGAGAGGAGGAAATTTTATATTTTGCCCTACAGGGCAAGCAGCAAGAATCATATTACGTGATGCTATTTAAAGCCTCATTGATATTCCAAAAGTTATGGGACTTTTGGAGAATATACGTAGAATCTCTTCAATTTATTTAGGGGCCTTTGGAAACCTAAAAGAATATACATCTCAAAAATCTTCACTTCTACTCCCAAGTGATTGTTTTTATACTTTTAGATCCCACACAAATATCTACTTGCTAAAGCATAATAGTAGAAATGCATTACCATTCCAAACAACTAAGTTGTAAATGTAAACTTCATTCTGCAATTGCTATATATTTGTAAATGTAAAAGAGCATACTGCAGTTCTTTTTGAGAAGTCTTAAACTGTTAAATTCATATTCCCATTTCATATGACTCACTTGGTGAAAGCAGCAATATCACATGCCAATATGAATAGAAAAATGGATCAAATATAAGAATGGAGGAGATGGAAGCAACATTTTAGGCTTTATCAATATACTAAAGCTTACAATTAGATTTTACCTAAAAATAAGTTTTGGAAGGATGGTTAGATGTTGTGAATATGTGGTTGATTGAGGCAGCAGAAAGTGGGATGAGTACATGAATTATAGCGATGAATCAGCTATTTGGGCTGTGACTCAAATTGTAGCACATCTACTTCCATGTGTAGGTAAAAAAACAGCCCTTGTATTTCACTCTTGTCTTAAATAGGACTTATTTAATATGTCCATCAGTATTTTACACAGGAAACATTTATATATTTTAATCAAATAGACACAAATAATTATACATTGAAAAGAATCCTCAACAAAATACCAGCAAACCAAATCCAACAGCACATCAAAAAGGTAATACACCAAGATGAAGTGGGTATTATACCAGGAATGCAAGGACGGTTCAACATATGCAAATCAATAAATGTGATACATGATATAAACAGAATTAAAAACAAATACCATATGGTAATGTCAATACATGCATAAAAAGCATTTAATAAAATTCAGCAACCTTCATGATAAAGACCCTCCTAGAAGGAACATAACTCAACATAATAAAGGCCTTATACAAGAAACTCACAGCCAACTTCATACTGAATGGGGAGCAGTTGAAAGCATTCCTTCTAAGAACTGGAAAAAGACAATATGCCCACTTTCACCACTCTTATTCAACATAGCACTGGAAATCCTAGCCAGAGCAATCAGGCAAGAGAAAGAAAGAAAAGGCATCCAAATTGGAAAAGATAAAGTCAAATTATCCCTGTTTATTGATTAAATGACCTTATATCTAGAAAACTCTAAAGATGCCACCAAAAAACTCTTAGATTTGATAAATGCATTCAGTAAAGTTTTAGGATACAACATAAATGTACAAAAATCAGTAGCATTTTATGCAAATTTGAACCACAATGAGATACCACCTTACCTCAGTCAGAATGGCCATTCTTTAAAAAGTCAAAAAACAACAGATGTTGGTGCAGATGTGATGAAAAGAGAACACTTATACACTGTTGGTGGGAACATAAATTAGTGCAACCTCTATGGAAAACAGTATGGAGATTTCTCAAAGAACTAAAAGTAGATCTACTATTAAATCCAGCACTCCCACTACTGGGTATCTACACAAAGGAAAATAAATCATTATATAAAAAGACACCTGCATTTTTATGTTTATCACAGCACAATTCACAATTGCAAAGTTCTGGAATCAAGCTAAATGCCCATCAATTGATGAGTGGATAAAGAGAATGTGGTGTATACACACACACACACACACACACACACATACACATACACACACACACCATGGAATATTATTCAGCCATAGAAAGGAACAAAATAATGTACTTTATAGCAACATGGATGGAATTGGAGGCCATTATCTTAAGTGAAGTAACTCAGGAATAGAAAACCAAATACTGCATGTTCTCTCTTATAAGTGGAAGCTAAGTTATGGGTATGCAAGTGTATACAGAGTAGTATAATGGATATTGGAAACTCAGAAGCAGAAAGATTGGGAGGGGAATGAGGGATAAAAACTACTTATTGGGTACAATGTTCATTATTTGGGTGACAAGCACACTAAAAGCACAGACTTCACCACTATACAGTTCATCCGTGTAACCAAAAATGATTCGTACTCCTAAAATTACTGAAGTAAAAAAATTTACAATGTTCCAAAAATTCCCTAAAATCACTAGCATGTCTATACAACAATAATGATCTAGCTGAGAATTAAATAAAGAAGGCAATCTCATTTAAAATAGCTACCCCCCAAAATACCTAGGAAGAATATATTTAATCAAGGTGGGGAAAGATCTCTACAAGGACAACTACAAAACACTGATAAGAGAAATTGTGTATGACATCAACAAATGGAAAAGCATCTCATGCTCTTGGATCAGAACTATTAACATCATTAAAATGATCATACTGCAAGCTACAAACCAGTCTACAGACTCAATGCAATCCCTATCAAAATACCAATGTTATTTTTCACAAAATTAGAATTAGAAAAAATAATCCTAAAATTCATATGAAACACAAAATACTTAAATAGCCAAAGGAATCCTAAGCTGAAAGAACAAAGCTGGAGACATCACAATACCTGACTCCAACTTATACTACAGTCTTAGTAACCAAAGCAGCATGATGCTGTTATAAAAATAGACACATAGATCAATGGAACAAAATAGAGAAGCCAGAAAAAAAAGCACATATCTACAGCCAACTGATCTTTGGCAAAATCAACAAGAGCATACACTGGAGAAAGGACCCCCTTTTCAATAAATGGTGCTGGGAAAATTGGGTTGCCATATGCAAAAGAATGAAACTAGACCCCTGTCTCTCACCATATGCAAAAATCAACTCAAGATTGACTAAATACTTAAGTATAAGACTTGAAACTATAAAAATACTAAAAGAAAACCTAAGAAAAACTCTTCTAAACATTGGTCTAAGCAAAGAATTTATGGCTAAGATCTCAAAAGCAAAGACAATAGAAACAAAAAAAAAATAGACAAATGGGACTTAATTAAACTAAAAAGCATCCGTAGAGGAAAAAAGTCATCAACAGAGTGAACAGACAACCCGCAGAACTGGAGAAAATTGCACTAGATATCTGACAGGGGACTAGTATCCAGAATTTACAAGGAAGTCAAATAACTTAGCAACAACAAAAATGAAACAAATAACCCCATTAAAAACAGGCAAAGGACATGAATAGATATTTTTCAAAAGAAAACATACAAATAAATGGCCAACAAGCATATGAAAAATGCTCACTATCAGAGAAATGCAAATTAAAACCATAATGAGATATCATCTTACACCAGTCAGGATGGCTATTCTTATTATTATTTTTGAGACAGAGTCTTGCTTTGTCACCCAGGCTGGAGTGCAATGGTATGATCTTGGCTCACTGCAACCTCCGCCTCCTGGGTTCAAGCCATTCTCCTGCCTCAGCCTCCCAGGTAGCTGGGACTACAGGCATGCGTCACCATGCCCAGCTAATTTTTGTATTTTTAGTGGAGATGGGGTTTCACCATGCTGACCAGGCTGGTCTCGAACTCCTGACCTCAAGTGATCCACCCACCTTGGCCTCCCAAAGTGCCGGGATTACAGATGTGAGCCACCATGCCCAGCCAGGATGGCTATTATTAAAAAGACAAAAAACAAATAGATGTTGGTATGGATGTGGAGAAAAGTGAACATATATACACTTATACATTATTACAACCTCTATGGAAAGCAATATGGAGATTTCTTAAAGAACTAGAAATAGAACTCCTCTTTGCACCAAGAATCTTATTACTAGATATCTACTCAAAGGAAAATAAGTAATTACATCAAAAAGATACCTGCACTTGTATGTTTATCATAGCACTATGCACAATAGCAAAGATATGGAATCAACCTAAATGTTCATCAATGTATAATTGGATAAATAAAATGTGACATATATATATATATATCTCCAAGAAAATACTATTCAGCCATAAGAAAATGAAATCATGTCTTTTGCAGCAACACAGATGGAACTGGAGGCCATTATCTTAAGTGAAACAACTCAGACACAGAAAGACAACTACTGCATGTTCTCATGTATAAGAGGGAACGAAATAATATGTACACATGGACACAGTATGGAATGATAGACAATACTCAGAAGAGTGGGAATGGGGCAGGGGGTGGATGATAAGTTACTTAATGAGTACAATATACATTATTCTGGTGATAAATACACTAAAAACCCTGACTTCACCACTATGCAATATATCCAAGTAACAAAATTACACTTATATCCCATAAATTTATAAAGACAAAATAAAATGTAAAGAGACACAAAAACAAAGATCATTTTCTTTTTTTTTTATTATTATACCTTAAGTTTTAGGGTACATGTGCACAATGTGCAGGTTTGTTACATATGTATACATGTGCCATAATGGTGTGCTGCACCAATTAACTCGTCATTTAACATTAAATATATCTCCTAATGCTATCCCTCCCCCCTCATTTTCTGAGGATTTGTGGGAGACATTCAGTCAACAGATTGATAGAATTGACAGAGAGATCACCTCTTGAATTTTTTCTACTTATCTGGCAACTTTTCAATCTCTTTTACAAGTGCTTCCTTCTTTTCCCTCTCCTTTAGGTTTTCCAGTTCCCAGGAATTCACACTCAATCATCTTCTCCTTTCACTAGGGATAATCTTTGGGGAAGGTCTTACCTTCACCCATGGCTTCCACCAATACTAATGGCTCCCTTGTCTGTTTCACAAGCCCAGATATTTCTCCTCTGTTTCAGACCCATAAATCCAACAGCCTCTAGACATCTCACTGAGACTCATCTAAAACTGTGTCATCATTTACCAGTCAAACTTGCCATAATTTTGGCCTCAGGCCTTCTTCGTTTGTTTCCTGACCTAATTATAGGGGAAAAATCCTCTAAACTCATTCCACTTCCAGTCTTGCCAACTTTCAAGCACTTAATTCACCTTTTGGAAGGAGAGGTCATTTCTTTGTTTAAAATTCATCAGTGTCTCCCTATTACCTGCAAGATAGGTATTTTAATCCTGCCTAGATATCCAGTCTTCTCTCTTATTTCTTACTTACTCCAACCCCTTAATGAACTACTTGCAGTTACCTGGACATGGGCTTGGTTGACTGTTAAGATTACAGGAAACAGAGACTTATTCTAGCCATCTAAAGTAGTCAGAAGTTGTAAAAACTTTATAAAATAATGTAGAAAAAAAGAATCTCACACAAAACCAGAAGTAGCTGCCATTCAGTACCTAAGCCATCAAACCCTTTGGTCAACCCTTATGCAGTAAGATTCTATGGGCTTTGCAGTAGTATTCCACCACTATTCTTTTACTCCCTTATTTTCTTTTTATACCTTGTATTTATCTGTCCACTATCAATTGTCTGATACTTTCCAAGATACCTGCCCATTATTTCTGCTCAGATGCCAAAGGTAGAGCCTATGATTGACCTAGTTAACTGTCATTGCTCTTCTAGGCATAGTTTTTGGCCACAAATCTTCTCATATATTACCAACCAGTCCATCAGAACTGATGGCCCCTGTGCCAAGTGCCTATTTCCAGTCCATGTAAGTGGTTACTTTTGCCAAGATGCCTTCTCTCAGCATGGAGGTTTAAAGAGAGTGATTACCCACAAAAAGAGATAATGGAATGGTCAGGAACCATAACTAGCATGTATATTAGGTAAGCCATTCACAGACTGTAAATTGAGGTAGGAAAAAAAATAATTTTTATTTCTCTATAACTGAACTAAATTGCTATATGGAACCCTTACCCTACCAATAGCAAAAGTTAGGTTTGGTTTATTTAAGGCAAGTCACTAAGTTCAGAATTTTTTCAGTCAAATGAGAGTTCTTCCCTTTCTTCTTTTCCACACATCTTAAATTGGGTTACCCTAAAAGCAGCACCTGAGATGAGGAGTTGGGTTCTGATAGTTTATTTGCAATATAATCTTTGGAAACAGGATTGAGAGAACAAAAACAGTGAGACTTGGAAGAAGGAAAAGACAGTAGAGTCTGTTACTGAGTGGTGGCCAAGTGGGGCTCTACCCCACTAGGGCCTCTTGAGAACTGGATAGAGTACAATTCATAAATATCTCTGAAAAACAGGATGTTGGAGCAGTTGTCCTTCAACTTCTACTCATCGGTTGAGAATTTCTCCTGGGGGCACTAACTGCCCTGTACTTCTAGACTATCCTGTAGGCAAGTTGAACAAGCTCTCATACCTTCAGAAAAATCCTAAGATAGTAAAGTGTAAAATTTGAGTGCATGCTTGGGATAATTTGTCGATAGGATGCACAAGAACTGTCCACCATAGCCGAAGCTAATATTTAAGAGTGGTCAAAATGGATGTGGTATGGACACCAGAATTTTCTACTACACTCCAGGAGAAAAGCCATAATGTACTGTGTCAACAGGAAAGTAGTATCTGGTATTCAGGTGTCATAATCTATCTAAACTGGCATCGATTGAGACATTTAAGGCCCCACTTATCTACTGTTTTTATTTCTTAGCTCTGCTAGATGATCCTAAGTTATCCACATTTCCCTCTGGCCCCAATTTTCAAGTACATGCAGGACAATCTGTGCCTTCCTTCCCACGATCACAGGACCCCACAAGTCATCTACCTTCTCTCAGCTCCCTCTGCACTCCTTTCAGAGGGAGGCTCTAAATGGAAGCTTGAGGACCTATCCTTAAAGGTGAGGG
This sequence comes from Pongo abelii, assembly GCF_028885655.2. Lineage (NCBI taxonomy): Eukaryota > Metazoa > Chordata > Mammalia > Primates > Hominidae > Pongo > Pongo abelii. Next base: position 21,308,451 of record NC_072008.2, read on the forward strand.
CTTGTGGACTCATTCCCAGATACACACATCAAGTTCTAACTCCAGTATTTGCATCTCCTCACCCTCCTCTCCTTTATGCTAGCCTGTGAGAATGCTACTTAATTTAAGAAGGTGGGAAAACCTGACCTGACTGATTTTATGTGCTTCTATGTCTTTTATTTAAGCCATAAAAATTGTGTCCTGAATTCTTTAGGGAACTGACTCTTGATACTATTCTTACAACTCAATTTTTTTTCTTTAAACTATTCCAAGATTTTAGCTGTATTGAGCCTGAAAAGCTGAGCATTGAGTCCTTTATTTACTTCTTTGTATTTCTTTAAAAGCAACTGTCTCCTGAGAGCAATAAGTATAGAATATTCTCTCATTTTGGGTTTCCAGAAACAGACCATGAGATAAGGGTTTGTATGAAAGTGATTTATTAGGACATGTTTTCCCCAAAAACCTATAGAGAAGTAAGGAGATAGAATAGAGAAGGAAAGAAAGTCAAAGAGAGATGTAATATCAAACTAAGCCCTGCAGAGGATAACTTTAGCTCTATCCGTGGCTATAACCCTGTAGACAATGGAGGTCACTCTTTTGAGTTTTTCCCCTGAAGGGTCAAGGGAGTTTGAATACTTATCCTCTCATCTCATCAGTAATTGGTTAACAGTTGCCCATGGGGAGGGTAGAGAAGAAAAGAAGGGGAATGGGAATTGTGGCACAAATTCCAAGGCATATCTGCAAATTCCATTCTAATAGCATCCGTTAGAAACACCCTGCTATGGTTGGAATGTGTCTCTCAAAATTCACACACTTGAAAACTTAATCCCCAATGCAACAGTTTTAGGAGGTGGGGCCTAATGAACGGTGACTGGGTCATGAGGGTTCTGCTGTCACTAATAGATTAACATAGTTATAACAGCAGTAGGTCAGTTATTGTTAGAGTGGGTTATTATGAAAATGAGCCCAGCCCCTTGTGCTTTATCTTTCACATGTACTCACTTGTCCTTCCACCTTTGCAATGGAATAATGAAGCTCAAAGTCCCTCCCCAGATGCTAATGCCATGCTCTTGTACTTCCCAGCCTCCAGAAATGTAAGAAATACACTTATTTTTAATAAACTATCCAGTTTGTGGTATCCTGTTATAGCAACACAAAATGGACTAAGACCGATAATTGGTACTAAGAAGTAAGTCTGTTATGATAAATACTTGAAAATGTGGAAGAGGCTTTGAAACTGGGTAATAGATAGATGCTGGAAGAATTTGGAGGAGCAGGCTAGAAAAAGCCTGTATGTCATAAAAGAAACATTAAGGGCAATTCTGATGAGGGCTCAGAAGAATACTCCAGAAATAAGGTAAGTCTAAATCCTCTTACAGGTTATTTAAGTGATTGTAACCAGAATGCTGGTAGAAATATGGACAGTAAAGGCCATTCTGATGAGATCTTAGATGTAAATGAGAAACAAGGTATTGGAAACTGGAGGAAAGGCCATCTTTGTTATACAGTTGCTAAGAACGTGGCTGCATTGTGTCCATGCTCTAGGGATTTATGGAAGCCAGAATGTATGGGCAATGAAATAGGATATTGAGCATAAGACATATCTAAGCAGCAAAGCATTAAAGCTGCTGCATGTCTGCTTTTGGCTGCTTATATTTAGATGCAAGAGGAAGGGGATAATTTTAAAGACATAATTGATCATTAATGGAGAAGCAGAATGGAAAGATTTGGAAAATTCACAGCCTGGCCACGTAAAGAGTGAAAAAGTATGTTTACGTGAGGATACTAACGGTGTGGCCAAGTGACCTTTTGCTAAAGAGATTACTATGGATGGAAGGAAGCCATGTGCATCAAGACAATGTAAGGAAGACCCTGTGTTAGTCCATTTTGCATTGCTACAAAGAAATTATTGACACTGTGTCATTTATAAAGAAAAAAGATTTATTTTGGTTCATGGTTCTGCAGGCCATACAAAAAGTATAATGCTGGCTAATACTGGCTTCTGCTTTTGGTGAGGGCCCAGGAAGCTTACAATCATGGCAGAAGTTGAAAGGTGAGCAGGCATGTCACATGGTGAGAGAGGGAGCAAGACAGAGGGGAGGAAGTGCCAGGTTATTTTTAACAATCATATCTTGTGATAACTTAGAGTGAGAACTCACTCATTACTGCAAGGACAGCACCAAGTCATTCATGAATGATCCACCCCCATGACTGTAACACCTCCCATAAAGCCCCACCTCCTGGGGCTTCCAGTGTTGGACGTGGGGCCTTATGGGAGGTGTTTCAACACATTTCAACATGATATTTGGAAGATACAAATATCCAAACTATATAACACCTTGAAGGCATTTCAGAGATCTTTTAGAATGCCCCTCTCATTACAGACCCAGAGCTTTAGGAGAGCAGAATGGATTGTTTTGAGGCACAGGCCTGGGGTGCCCTCCATGGGCTCATAGCCCGGAGTTGCCTCAGGTTTCTGCTCCCTGCATTCCAGCACAGTATTCCTTAGCTTCCCCAGCTAAAGTGGACTCAGGTGTCATGCTGTCTGCTACTCCTGGAGGTACAGGCCATAAATCTTGGCAATGTCCATGTGGTGTTAAGTCTGCAGGCAAGCAGCCTAAGAGAAAAGTTTATACCAGTAAACACCTACATCAGAAAGGAAGAAAGATCTCAAATAAACAATCTAACGTTATACCCCAAGGAACCAGGAAAAGAACAACAAACTAATCCCAAAGTTAATAGAAGGAAGGAAATAATAAATACCAGAGCAAAAACAGATAAAATAGAGATTACAAAAGCAATACAAAGGATCAACAAAGCTAAGAGTTGGTTTTATGGACGGATAAACAAAATTGACAAAACTTTAGCTAGACCAACTAAGAAATAAGAGAAGGCTAAAAAAAAATCAGAAATGAAAGAGGAGACATTACAACTAATACCACAGAACAACAAAGGATAGTAAAAGACTAGTATACACCAACAAATTGAATAATCTAGAAGAAATTGATAAATTCCTAGACAAATGCAATCTACCAAAATTGAATCATGAAGAAATAGAAAATCTGAACAGATCATTAACGAGTAACAAGTTGAATGAGTAACCAAAGGACTATCAAAGACTATCAAAGACTATCAAAGGACTATCAAAGACTATCAAAGACACAGTACCTGATGTCTTCACTGCTGAATTTTACTAAACATAACCAACCCTAATTCAAGAGTTAATATAAGAAGAGCAAACATAACCATTAATTGAAGAAATAATACCAATCCTTCTCAAACTCTTCCAAAACATTGTAGAAGAGGGAATATTTCCAAACTCAGTTTATGGGGCCAGCACTACCCTGATACCAAAGCCAGATAAGGATACTACAAGAAAAGAAAGTTACATGCCAATTTCTCTGATGACAATAGATGCAAAAATCCTCAACAAAATACTAGCAAACCAAATTAAACAGTACATTAAAAGGATCATTCACAATGATCAAGTGAAATTTAACCCATGGATGTAAGGATGGTTCAACATACAAAAATCTATAAATATGATACACCACATTAACAGAATAAAGGACAAAGCCCATGACTATTTTAATAGGGGCAGAAAAAACATTTGACAAAATTCAACATTCTCTTATAATAACAGCTCTCAACAAATTAGGTATGGAAGGAATGAACCTCAACACAATAAAGGCCATACATAACAAATCCAAAGTTAACATCATATTTAATGACGAAAACTTAAAGTTTTTCCTCTGATATCAGGAACAGTACAATGATGCACACTGTCACTACTTCTATTCAACATAATACTGGAAGCCCTAACTAGAACAATTAGAGAAGTGAAAGATTATAAAAAGGCATTCAAATTGGAAAGAAAGAAGTTAAATTGTCCCTGTTCACAACAACATGACTATATAAATAGAAAATGCTAAAGACTCTACAAAAAAAAAACTGTTGGAATAAGTGAATTCATTAAAGATGGAATGTATGATTTTGTGGGATATGAAATCATAATGTATAATTTTGTAGGATACAAAATTAACATACAAAAATTAGTGGTATTTTTATTAACCAACAACAAACTATCCATTAAAAATTGAGGAAACAAGCCCATTTAAAGTAGCTAAAAATAAAATAAAATACTTAGTATTAAATTTAACAAAGGAGGTAACAAAAAACTTGTACACTGAAAGCTATAAAATATTGATAAAATAAATTGAAGAAGACACAAATAAATGGAAAGACATTTGTATTAATGGGTTGGAAAAATTAATATCGTTAAAATGCCCATATCACCGAAAGCTATGTACAGATTAAAATGCAATCCCTATCAATTCCAATGGCATTTTTCACAGAAATAGAAAAAACAAATCCATCCTGAAATTTGTGTGCAGCCACAAAAGACCTCAAATAGCAATCTTGATAAAAATTAACAAAGCTGGAGGCATCATAATACCAGATGTCAAAACATGCTGCAAATCTATATTAATCAAAACAGCATGGTACCAATATAAACACACACACACACATAAATAAACAGAATAGAATAGAAATCCAAGAAATAATTCCATACATTTAAGGTCAATTGATTTTTTACAAAGGTGCCAAGAACACACAGTGGGGAAATAACAGTCTCTTCAATAAAGAGGGTACTGGAAAAACTGCATTTCCACATTTAGAAGAATGAAATTAGACCATTATCTCACACTGTATACAAAAATCCACTGAAAATGGATTCAAGATTTGTTTTTTAATTTTATTTATTTATTAATATTTTTTAAGACACTCTGTCACTAAGGCTGGAGTGTGGTAGGGCAATCATAGCTCACTATAATCTTAAACTCCTGGACTCTAAGTGATTATTTCACCTCAGCCTCCTAAGTAGCTGGGACTACAGGTGCATGCCACCACACTGGCTAATTTTTTTTTATTATATTGTAGAGATAGGGTCTCACCATGTTACCCAGGTTGGTAAGATTAAATATTTAAACATCAGAACAGAAACTGTTAAATTACTAGTAGAAAATATAGGGGAAAGCTTCATGTCATTTGTCTGGGTAATAATTTTTTTTTGAATATGACCCCAAAAGCACAGGCAACAAAAGTGAAAGTAGACAAATGGGATCATATCAAATTAAAATGTTTCTGGACAGCAAAAGAAACAATCAACAAAGTGAAGTGACAACTTACAGGCTGAGAAAAATATTGCAAATCATGCATCTGATAAGGCTTAATATCCCAAATATATAAGGAACTTGTGATGGTTAATACTGAGTGTCAACTTGATTGGATTGAAGGATACAAAGTGTTGGTCCTCAGTGTGTCTGTGAGGGTGTTGCCAAAGGAGATTAACATTTGAGTCAGTGGGCTGGGAAAGGCAGACCCATCCTTAATCTGGATGAGCACAACCTAATCAGCCACCAGTGTGGCTGGAATAAAAAGCAGGCAGAAAAACGTGAAAAGAGAGATGGGCCTAGCCTCCCAGCCTACATCTTTCTCCTGTGCTGGATGCTTCCTGCCCTCAAACACTGGACTCCAAGTTCTTCAGTTTTGGAACTCAGACTGGCTCTCCTTGCTCCTCAGCCTGCAGACAGCCTATATGGGACCTTGTGATCATGTGAGTTAATACTTAATAAACTCCCCATTCATATATATATATACGTATATATATGCATATATATACGTATACATACATATATACGTATATATATATATTCCATTAGTTCTGTGCCTGTTTAGAATGCTAACTAATACAGAATTCAAACAATAGCAAGAAAACAAATAACCCAATTAAAAAATGGGCAAGGACCTGCACAGACACTTCTCCAAAGAAGACATACTAATGGTCAACAGGTATATGAAAAAAACTCAATATCACTAATAATCAGGGAAATACAAATTGAAACCATAATGAGATATCACTTCACATTTGTTAGAATGGCTATATAAAGAAGATGAAAAATAACAAGTGTTGGTGAAGATATGGAGAAAAGAGAGCCATTACACACTGTTGGTGGGAATGTAAATCAATGCAGGCATTATGGAAAACACTATGGAGGTTCCCAAAAAATTAAAGATAAAACTATCATATGATCCAACAATCCCACTGTGGGGTATGTATCCAAAATAAATGAAATAAGTATGTGTTAGCTCATGCTTGTGTTGCAATAAATACCTGAGGCTGGGTAATTTGTAAAGAAATGAGGTTTAATTGGCCCATGATTCTGCAGGCTGTAAAGGAAGCATGGCACTGGCATCTACTCAGTTTCTGGTGAGGGCTTCAGGAAGCTTACAATCACGTCAGAAGGTGAAAAGGGAGCAAGCCTCTCACATGGCAAGAAAGGGAGTAAGAAAGAGGGAGAGGCGCCATACACTTTTAAACAACCAAATCTCATGAGAACTTTCTCACTATCACAAGGACAGCATCAAGCCACGAGAGATCTGCCCCCATGACTCAAATATCTCCCACCAGGCCCCACCTCCAACACTAGGGATTACATCTCAATATGAAATTTAGAGGGGACATCCAAAGTATATCGAAGTATGTCAAAGAGAACATTCCCATGTTCGTAGAAGCATTATGCACAAGAGCCAAGATGTGGAATCAAACTAAGTATCCATCAACAGATAAGAGTATAAAGTAAATATCTATATATACAGAATGTAATATTATGTACCTGTAAATGAGAAGAAAATCCTTTTATTTGCAGCAACATGGATGAATCTGTAGGATGCTATGTTAAGTGAAATAAGCCAGACACAGAGAGGCAAATACCTAATAATCTCCCTTGTATGTGGAATCTTAAAAAGTTGAAACCATAAAAGCAGAGTGAAAAATAGTGGTTACTGGGGACTGGGGGTGAAGGGACTGGGGTGATGTTGGTCAAAGGATACAAAATTTCAGTTAAATAGGAGGAATAAGGTCAGGAAATCTATTGTAAAACATGGTGACTGTAGTTAATAACAATTTATTGTATTCTTGAAAATCACAGAGAGAATAGATTTTTAGTGTTCTTACCATAGAAAAGATAAGTATGTGAGGTGATGCATATGTTAATTAGATTGTGTTAGTCATTCCACAATATATACCTATTTGAAAACATGTTGCACATGATAAATATATACAATTTTTATTCATCAATTTAGATAAATAAGAAACACTTTCACAATTATTTAAATAGGGGATTGGTATGAGCAGCAAGAAATCATAGAAAAAGTAACATGGAATAGTATTTCAAAATTTATGTTCTTGACATGCATATTTACTAGTTTTAACTCCCCGTGCTGTGTTGCACCACCATGAATTTCACATGGTGATAGTTTGTATATTTTCCTTTTCTGTCTGGCCAATTACTCTTTCTGCAAAAAATAGCCTCCCCAGTCCCAACCTCTCTTCCTCTCTGCTCCCATAGTATCCTCTGAGGATAAGTCTATTACCATTAGACTTCCCCTATTAGAATTTGGAGTCCATAAGAGAAGAGACTAGTTTGATCATTCTAGTATACCCAGCCCTAAGAGTTCTGTAAATGCTTAGAAAAAATAGCTGATGGTGTATAGTTCACCAGAGCCTTGGAAGAGTGAAGGCAAACCTTGTCTTGTGCCTCCACCCAGTGCATTTTTATTCTGGCATAATAAATTTACAATGAAAATTAAGAAAAATAATTTAGGAGACACAATGTCAAAAATGGTGGCATGTAGTTTCAGGGGTGAATATGAAAGGGGAGAAGCTAGTTTAAATCATGTTGCCTTGATGATGGAAAGACTGGCTGACTGAGGAAGGTTTGTTTATGAGCACAAGGGTAGTTTTTAGCATTAACCAGGAAGGACACCTCTTTCAGTTACCATGAGAAGTGTGGAATACCCCCAAAAGAGGGTCAGGTTGTTCTCCTAGATTGGCTATGACATGGGGATAGCTCTCCAGGCATATGTGCAATTGCCAAAGTTTAATGATGATATGAATGTATGGATTGATAAATGGATGGATGGATGAATGGATAGAAGGAAAGATAGAGAGATAGATATAAGTTATCAACTGGGTATAATTAGATTTGACTAGATTACAAAAATCTAGTAGAAATAATGCATTATTAACTAGGAAGCAGATTTCTTTTTAGGACAGACACAATCATGTCAAAATAGATTTTTAGATTCATAGAAAATGTATTCATAGATTATGATTGAGCAGTTATGAGAAGAAAAATAATTGAGCATGAAGTGAGCAATCTAACTTATTTAGTAAACAGAGAGTAATTATTGAGCTTTGATGGTTTCCAAAGCAAGCAACTCTTATAGTTATTTCTATCAAACCTGATAAGAACATAATATGTTGTGATTTTAGTGGATCAAAAATCAAATTGCCTAGTGGGATCCTCCTTCTAATTCTTAGGATTGATGATATCTATGCCAAGTTAATGGAAGGAGGCATTCACTGAGTGTTGCCCACACATTAAAAAGTAGAACTGATAGACTTTTTAAATATCCTGTAATTCCAGTAGAGTTTTGGTTTCTGATCATCTTTCTTTGAGGAAAGTTACTGAGCTACGTTGTATTCTGGATCATATAAAAGGAGATTTTTGTACAGGACTTTTGTGTGTAGTTATAAAAACCAAGATGCACACCCCCACATGTACTCCTCCTGGTTGTGAATTAATCACAACACAATATTTCATTGCACTTTGTACTTTTAGAACTGCCTTATATCTCACATCTCTGTCTGTTTCTTCCACTAGATTAAAACTTCAACTCCATGTACCTGGAACTGTGCCTGGAACATAGTCTTTATCTTTTCTTCTCTGTGTAAAGATCTCTTTCTGATCTTAAACAATTCAGCTCAAAAGTTAACCCTGATGCTCCTCCAAAACAGTTAGTTGTCTCCATCTTATGATTCTATCATACTTCATTCATAATACTGTTCAGGTACTTATCCCATTATACTATTATTTATATAGACATCCTAATTCCCTATTGAACAATTACCTACTGAAGGGAAAAGATGCCAAGTATTTATGATTTTTGTCCTTAGCACCTAACATAATGTCTGCCACATAGTAGGTACTCAATAAATATCTGTTGAATTAAAATGTAGTGAATAGGCTGGGCACTGTGGCTCATACCTCTAATCCCAGCACTTTGGGAGGCCAAGGTGGGTGGATCACTTGACCCCAGGAGTTTGAGACCAGCCAGGCCTACATGGCAAAAACCCATTTATACCAAAAGCACAAAAACTAGTCAGGCATGGTGGTGCATGTCTGTAATCCCAGCTACTTGGGAGGCTGAGGCATGAGAATCACTTGAACCCAGGAGGCAGAGGTTGCAGTGAGCCGAGATCATGCCACTGCACTCCAGCCTGGGTGACAGAGCGAGACTATGTCTCAAAAAAAAAAATTCAGTGAATGGTTTATCTATCGAGATAAAAATGAAACTCCCTGAAATATGATTCAAGTTCAGAATAGGAAATATAAGTAAATTCCAACTTTCAGGGGTAATTATTAGTACTGGAAGGCAAATGCTTGATAAAAGATCAAGCAGCAACTTCACTAGAAAATGATCGTGCATTCTTCCTTTGGTCCTGCTAAAAGGCAGCCACTATGTTGGCATCATTTTGCATTATTTGTTGCAGGAATAAATTTTTAATCAAGGATCTCCAATAAAATTTGATTGTTTAGTATATCTTAAAATCTATAATTCAAATCTAAAAGCTCGATGGATGGCAGAGCAAGATGACAGAATAAAACCATCTAGGGATAGTCCTCCACAGAAACATCAATTTGAACACTATCCATGCACAAAAAAATCCTTCACAGGAGCTCAGGAAACCAGAGGAGGGATCACAGTACCTTGTTTTAGCATAATAACAAGAAAAGATGCATTGAAGAATGTAGGAAGGGTGGTTTTACATTACCCAAGGCATCCACCCCAACCCCAGGCAGCAAAGCAAAGAAGGAGATACAATCGGCCAGGCTCGGTGGCTCATGCCTGTAATCCCAGCACTTTGGGAGGCCGAGGCGGGCGGATCATGAGGTCAGGAGATCGAGACCATCCTGGCTAATGTGGTGAAACCCCATCTCTACTAAAAATACAAAAAATTAGCCAGGTGTGGTGGCGGGCACCTGTAGTCCCAGCTACTCGGAAGGCTGAGGAAGGAGAATGGCATGAACCCGGGAGGGAGAGCTGGCAGTGAGCCGAGATTGCGCCACTGCACTCCAGCCTGGGCAACAGAGCGAGACTGCATCTCAAAAACAAAACAAAACAAAACAAACAAAAAAACAAAGAAAGAAAGAAAGAGATACAATCTACTTGGGGGAAGGAGAAGGAAGTAAGTGCAGAACTTTGGCTTGCAACACAATAACAGGCCTGCAATAGTAAAATCCAACACTGGGTGGAATCCCTCAGCCCCTGACACCAAACCAATACCCATGGACAGAGCTTCTAGATTTGCCTTGGTGCCAGACATGAACTTGTGACACCAGTGGTATGGATTCATATTCCAGCCCGCATCACCACTAGCCAATAACAGCAACCTCAGGCTCTGAATAAACCTCAGCAGAAGGTTCAGCCTTAGGTGGATCCCAGTACTGCACTGGTCTCAGCAGCTGTGGTCTTCAGGTGCAACACAATATTGGCTTAGCCTCAGTGGGTGTGGAATTGCCGACTTCACCCCTTTCCTAGCCCCAGGTAGCACAGCATGGAGAAAGACACCATGTGCTTGCGGGAAGGAAAAAGAGGTGGCATAGAACATCACCTTGCAACCCAGTACTGACTTGCTTCAGTAAAACTCAGCACAGGGCAGGGCCCCTCAGTCCCTGATACAAGGCTGGTGCCCATAAATGGAGCCTCTAGGCCCACCCCATTGCCAAATAGGAGCCTGCAGCCCCAGTGGAATGGACTTTCGTTACAACCCACATCACCACCAGCCAGCTACAGCAGACTTTGGCCCTAAATAAACTTCAGTGGAGGGCAGGCTGCAGTAGTCACATACCTTGGGTGCATCCCAGTGCTATACTGGTCTGAACAGCTGTGAGCTTTGGGTGTAACACAGCACTGTATCAGACTCAGTAGTGAAAGGATTCTAGCTCTGGTGGTCCTGGGCTTGAGGTGCCCCTAGTGTTGCAACGGTTGAAGTGGTCATTGCTTAGGGTCATGGGTTACCAGTCAACCTGCCCTGTATCTCTGAACAGGCTTACTTCTGAAGGAATCTTACAAACAAAGCCAGGCTTTGAAGACTGAATTAGGTGCCTATGTCAATGCTCAGACAACAATGCACAGCCACAAGGGGCAAGATCAAACAGGGAAGTATTACATCACCAAATGGACAAAATAAGGCACCAGTGACTGAGTCTAAAGAGATGGTGATAGATCTTCAACAAAGTCGATAAAAACAAGCAATGGAAAAAGGATTCACTGTTTAATAAACAGTAATGGGATACCTGGCTAGCCATATGCAGAAGATTGAAAGTGGAACCTTTCCTTATACCATATACAAAAATCAACTCAAGATAGATGAAAGACTTAAATGTAAAACCTAAAATTACAAAAACTCTTGAAGAAAATCTAGGAAACATCATCCTAGACATAGGCCCTGGCAAAAATTTTATGACAAAGACACCAAAAGCAATTGTGACAAAAACAAAAATTGACAAATGGGACCTAATTAAACTAAAGAATTTCTGCACAGCAAAAGAAACTATCAACAGAGTAAATAGACAACCTACAGAATGGGAGAAAAATATTTGCAAACTGTGCATCTGACAGTGGTCTCATATCCAGAATCTGTAAGGCATGTAAACAAGTCAACAAGCAAAAACCAAACAACCTCATCATAAAAAGTAAGCAAATGACATGAACAGACATTTCTCAAATTAAGACACACATGTGGCCAACAAGCATGAAAAAACACTCAACATCACTAATCATGAGAGAAATGAGAACCAAAATCACAATGAGATAACATCTCACACCAGTCAGCATGGCTATTAGTAAAAAGTAAAAAAAATAATAATAATAAATAAATAAATAAATAACAGGTGCTGGCAAGGCTGTGGAGAAAAGGGAATGCATACACACTGCTGGTGAGAATGTAAATTCATTCAGTCACTGTGGAAAGCAGTTTGGTGATTTCTCAAAGAACTTAAAACACAGCTACCATTTGACCCGGCAATTCCATTTTTGGGTATATACCCAAAGGAATATAAATAATTCTACTATAAAGACAAATGCATGCATATGTTCATCACAGCACTATTCACAATAGCAATGATAGGAACTCAACCTAAATGCCCATCAGTGGTTGACTGGATAAAGAAAATGTGGTACACATGCATCATGGAATACTATGCAGCCATAAGAAATCATGTCTTTTGCAGGAACATGAATGGAGATGGAGGCCATTATCCTAAGCAATGTTTCTACAAAGTAATGCAGAAACAGAAAACCAAACACTCCATGTTCTCATGTATAAGTGGGAGCTAAATATTGAGTATACTAAATACAAAAAAAGGAAACAAAAGACTCCAGGGCCTATTAAAGGGTGGAAGGTGGGAGGAGCATGAGGATTGAAAAACTACCTATTAGATATCATACTTATTATCTGGATGATGAAATAATCTGTACACCAAACTCCCATGACACACAATTTTATCTATAGAACCAACCTGCACATGTATCCTGGAAACAAAAATAAAAGTTAAAAAAAGAGGTGGAGATGGAAGAAATGCCTGATAAAGAGTTCAAAACAGCTGTTTCAATGAAGCTCAGCAAACTTCAAGAAAATTCAGATAAGCAATACAAAAATTTATTAGAGAAATTTAACAGATATATTGAAATAATATTTTCTCAAAACACAAATGCTGGAAGTTAAAAATATAAGAAACAAAATGAAAAAATGCAATGGAGAACATCAGTAGTAGAATTGGCCAAGCAGAGGAAATAATCTGTGAACTGGAAGGCAGACTAATCGAAAATATACACTTAAAGGAGAGAAAAAAGATGTAACATAAAGGAATGAAGAAAGCTTACAGGAATTATAAGACAACATCAAAAGAGCAAACACATAGGTCACTGGAGTTCAAAGGAGAAAAGATAAAAAGAAAGGTAAAGAAAGTTCATTTAAAGAAATAATAACAGACAACTTTCTAGACGTAGAAAAACATATAAACATTCAGGTACAGGAAGGCCAAAGATCTACAATCAGATTCAATTCAAGTAAGACACAAATAACAAAAAACATATGATAATCAAATTGCCAGAGATCAAGGCAAAGAGAGGCTCTTGAAGGTAGCAAGAGAAAAGAAGGGAATCACAATATGTCTAACAGCAAAATTATCAGCAGAAACCTTACAGGCAAGGAGACAGTGGGATAATATATTCAAAGTGTTGAAGGGGAAGAAACTTCCATCCAAAATTACTGTGTCCAGAAAAACTCCTTTAGAAATGAAGGATAGGTAAATATTTTTTCCAGCTTAACAAAAGCTGAAGGCATTTATCACCACTAGACATGTCTTATAAGAAATGCCAAAGAGGATTCTTCAAGTTGAAAGAAAAGGATGGTAACAAGAAAAATGAAAACATCTGAAAGTATGTAACTCACTGGTTAAAGTGAGTAAGTAGTCAAATTCTGAATACTGTAATAATGTAATGGTGGTGTGTAAATCACTTATATCTTTAGGATGACATTAAAAAACAAAACAATTAAAAATAATAATAACTAGAATAATTTAAGGAAAATGCAGTATAAAAAGATGTGAATTGTGACATCAGGAATTCAAAATGTTTGGTGTGGGAGGCAAAAAGTAGAACTATTTTTCCTCTTTTTCTTTGTTGCAATCAAAGTTAATTTGTTATTAGTTTAAAATAAACTGTTACAACTATAAGTTGTTTTTTGTAAGCCATATGATAATCACAAAGCAAAAACCTATAATTGGTGCACTAAAAATAAAAAAAAAACAAGGAATACAAACATAGTACTAAAGAAAAATCACTTAATTACAAAGGAAGGCAGTAAGCGGGGAAAAGGAAGAGAAGAGCTAGAAAACAATGAAAAAAATGGCACTAGAAAGTCCTTACCTAGCAAAAATTACCTCGAATGTAAATAAATTTTCCAATTAAAAGACATGAAGTGGGGGAATGGATTAAAAAAACAAGACCCAACTATATGCCAACTACAAGAGACTCACTACACATCTAAGAATACATAGACTGAAAATAAAGTGAGAGAGGAAGATATTTCATGCAAATGAAAACCAAAAGATTTGGGGTAGCTATACTTATACCATACATATAGACTTTAAGTCAAAAACTATAAAGAGACAATAAGTCATTATACAATGACAAAGGAGTCAATTCAGTAAGAGGATATAAAAAATTTTAAATATACATGCACTCAACATTGAAGTACCAAAATATATAAAGCAAACATTTGTAGATCTACATGGAGAGATAGACCATGATATAATAACAGTAGGGAACTTCAAAACCCACTTCCAGCAATGGACAGGTCACCCAGAGAGAAAATCAGCAAAGAAATATTGGATTGAAATTGCTCTCTATACCAAAGGGACCTAACAATCATTTACAGAACGCTGCATCCAAAACTACAAAACACACATTTTTCTCTGATATGGTTTGATTCTGTGTCCCCACCCAAATCTCACATTGAATTGTAATTCCCAGTGTTAGGGGAGGACCTGGTGGAAGGTGATTGGATCATGGGGGTGAACTTCCCTCATGCTGTTCTCATGACAGTGAGTGAGCTCTCATGAAATCTGATGGTTTAAAGAGTGTGTGGCACTTCCACCCTCATTCTCTTTCTCCTGCCACCACTAGAAGGTGCTTTCTTCCCCTTTATCTTCCTCCAAGATTTTAAGTTTCCTGAGGCCTCCCAGTCATGCTTCCTGTTAAGCCTGCAGAACTGTGAGTCAATTAAACCTCTTTTCTTCATAAATTACCCAGTTTCAGGTAGTTCTTTATAGCCATGTAAGAATGGATTTAATATAGAAATTTGGTACCAGGAAGTGGGGCATTGTTATAAAGACAGTTGAAAATGTGGAATTGACTTTGGACCTGAGTAATGGGCAGAGGTTGGAACAGTTTGGAGGGCTCAGAAGAAGACAGGAAGATGTGTGAATGTTTGGAACTTCATAGAGACTTGTTGGATGGTTGTGATCATATGCTGATAGTGATATGAACAATGAAGTCCAGGCTGAGGTGGTCTCGGATGGAGATGAGGAACTTATTGGGAACTAGAGCAAAGGTCACTCTTGCTATGCTTTAGCAGACTGGCAGCATTGTGCCCCTGCTCTAGGGATCTGTGGAAATTTGAACTTAAGAGATGATTTAGGGTCTCTGGAAGAAGAAATTTCTAAGAAGAAAAGCATTGAAGATGTGGCCTGGCTATTCCTAAAAGCCTGTGCTCATTGGCATAAAAAAGAGATGGTCTGAAATTGGAACTTACATTTAAAAGGGAAGCAGAGCATTAAAGTTTGGAAAATTTGCAGCCTGACCATGTGGTAGACAAAAATTAAAATCCATTTTCTGGAGAGAAATTCAAGCTGGCTCCAGAAATTTGCGTAAGAGGAGCCAAATGTTCATAGCCAAAATAATGGGGAAAATGTCTCCAGGGCATTTCAGAGAACTTCACAGCAGCTCCTCCCATCACAGGCTCAGAGACCTAGGAAGGAAATTGGTTTTCTGGGCCAGTCCCATGGTCCAGCTACTCTGTCCAACCTCAGGACATGGCACCCCATGTCTCAGCTTCTCTAGCTCCAGCCATAGCTAAAAGGGGCCAAGGTACAGCTCATACCATGGCATCAGAGGGTGCAAGCTCCGAGCCTTGGCAACTTTCTCCTGATGTCGGGCCTGCAGGTACACAGAAGGCAAGAGTTGAGGTTTGGAAACCTCCACCTAGATTTCAGAGGATGTATGGAAATGCCTGAATGTCCAGGCAGAAGTCTGCTGCAGGGGCAGAGGCCCCAGAGAGAACCTCCACTAGGGCAGTGCAGAGGGAAAATGTGGAGTTGAAGCCCCCACACAGAGACCCCACTGGGGCACTGATAGGGGAGCTGTGAGAAGAGTGCCACTGTCTTTCAGACCCCAGAATGGTGGATACACCGACAGCCTGCACTGTGCTCCTGGAAATGCAACAGACACTAAATGCCAGCCTGTGAAAGCAGCCAAAGTGGTTGTACCCTGCAGAGCCACAGGGGCAGCTCAAGGCCTTGGGAGACCACCCCTTGCATCAGCAAATCCTGAATGAGACATAGAGTCAAAGGAGATTATTTTGGAGCTTTCAGATTTGACGACTGCCCTGCTGGGTTTCAGACTTGCATGTGGCCTGTAGCCCCTTTGTTTTGTCCAATTTCTCTCATTAGAATGGGAGCATTTACCCAATGTCTGTATCCCCATTGTACCTTGGAAGTAACTAACTTGTTTTTTATTTTAGAGGCTCATAGGCAGAAGGGATTTGCCTTGTCTCGGATAATACTTTGAACTTGGACTTTTGGGTTAATGCTGGAGTGAGTTAAGAATTTGGGGGACTATTGGGAAGGCAAATTGTGTTTTGAAATGTGAGGACATGAGATTTGGGAGGGGCCAGGGGCAGAATGATATGGTTTGGCCCTGTGTCCCCATCCAAATCTCATGTTGTAATTCCCAATTTGGGGAGAGGAACCTGGTGGGAGGTGATTGGATCATGGGTACACATTTCTCCATGCTGCTCTTGTGATAGCAAGTGAGTTCTCACCAGTTCTGATTGCTTCAAAAGTGCGTGGCACTTCCCTCCTCACTCTCTCTTTCCCCTGCTGCCAGTAGAAACAGGAGCTTGCTTCCCCTTCACCTTCAACCATGATTGAAAGTTTCCTGAGGCCTCTCATTCATGCTTCCTGTTAAGCCTGTGGAGCTGTGAGTCATTAAAACTCTTTTCTTCAAAATGAATGAAAAATGTAAATGTAAGAGTTGAAATGATAAAACTACTAAAAGAAAGCATGAAGGACACTCTTTTTTTTTTTTTTTTTTTGAGACAGTCTCACTCTGTCGCCCAGGCTGGAGTGCAGTGGCGCAATCTCAGCTCACTGCAAGCTCCGCCTTCCGGGTTCACGCCATTCTCCTGCCTCAGCATCCCGAGTAGCTGGGACTACAGGCGCCTGCCACCACGCCCGGCTAATTTTTTGTATTTTTAGTAGAGACGGGGTTTCACCGTGTTAGCCAGGATGGTCTCGATCTCCTGACCTTGTGATCTGCCCGCCTTGGCCTCCCAAAGTGCTGGGATTACAGGCATGAGCCACCGCGCCCGGCCCTAGGACACTCTTTATGATAGTGGTCTGGGCAAGGATTTTTTGGACAAGGCCTCAAAGCTACAGACAATAAAAGCATAAATAGACAAATGGGATTACATCAAATTTAAAAGCTACTGCTTGGCAAAGTAAACAATCAATAGAGTAAAGAGACCACCTATAGAATGGGAGAAAATATTTGCAAACTATGCATCTCACAACAAATCCTGTATATCCACAATATATAAGAAGCTCAAATAACCCAAAACAGAAAAAGAAAACAAATAATTTGATTTAAAAATGGGCAAAATATCTGAATAGGCATTTCTCAAAAGAAGACATACATATGTTAAAAAGTAGAGACAAATTGCTCAGCATCACTAATCATCATGAAATGAAAATCAAAGCTACAAAGTGAGATATTACTTCACCCCAATTAGAATGGCTATTATCAAAGACAAAAATTGCAAATGCTGGACAAAAGGGAACACTTATACATTGTCGATGGGAATATAAATTAATACAGCTGTTATGGAAAACAGTATGGAGGTTCCTTAAAAAAATTAAAACTAGAACTACCATATGATCCAGCAATCCTACTATTGAGTATATATCAAAAGGAAATAAAATCAGTGTCAGTATATTTGAACTCCCATGTTTGTTGCAGCACTATTCACAATACCCAAGGTATGCAACCAACCTAAGTGTCCATCGATGAATAACTGGACAGAAAATGTATTACATATGCACAATGAAATATTCTTCTGCAAAAAAGGATGAAATCTTGTCATCTGTAACAACATGGATGAACTGGAAGACATAATGTTATGTGAAATAAGTCAGACACAGAAAGACAAATACCACATGATATCACTCATATGTAGAATTGAAAGAACTTTATCTCATAGGAGTAGAGAGTAGATTAGTGATTCCCAGAGGCTGGGGAGTGTGTGTCAAGGGATAGTGGTGGGTGAGATAGGGAGAGATGGGTCAACAGGTACAAAGTTACAGTTAGGAGGAATAAGTTCTGGTGTAATGTTGCACAGTAGAGTGACTATGGTTAACAACATTTTATTGAATATTTCAAAATAGCTAAAAGAGAGAATTTTAAATGTGCTCACCACAAAGAAATGAAAAGGTATAAAGTGATGAACATGATAGATACTCAGAGTTGATATTATGCAATGTATACATGTGTCAAAACATTACATCGCACCATAAATATGTAAAACTGATTTATCTGTGATTTAAAAATACAAATAAAAAATCTAAAAAATCATTTTGCTCCTCTTTATTGTTCAAAGCTAGTATATTAATAGGAATGATTATGATACAATCTAGAACTATTCACTCTTGTTTAATTAATTAAATTTAATTAGACATCTACAGAAGAAAATTCTTCTGAGGATCAGGAAAATAAAATCCTCCAAAGGACACCAATACGACAATTTGAGAAACTTGAATGAGTATGGAATATACGATAACACTATTGTATCAATAATAAATGCCCCAAATTGGATAATTATATTGTGTTTATGTAAAAAAAATTTTCTATTTTTGGAGACACATGCTCTAATATTGGAGGGTGAGAACACATAATGTCTATAATGTCTTTGCAACTGACTCATGAAAAATAATAATTATGAATCTAGATTAATTTAGTCTTGCAAGTTTTCTGTACGTTTGAAATTTTTAACACAAAAAATTTAAAATAATAAGAATAAATAGTGCTTGCTTTGGCAGCACATATACTAAAACTGGAAGGATATATAGAAGATTACCATGGCCCCTGCGCAAGGATGACACTCAAATTCACAAGGCATTCCACATTTTTAAACACCTCTATGGAAATAAACTAGAAAATCTAGAAGAGATGGATAAATTCCTGCACACATACACCCCCACAAGACTAAACCAAGAAGAAATTGATTCCATGAATATACCAAAAACAAATTCTGAAATTAAGGCAGTGATTAATAGCCTACCCACCAAAAAAAAAAAAAAAAAAGCCCATGACCAGAAGGATCTACAGCCAAATTCTACCAGAGGTAAAAAGAGGAGCTGGTATCATTCCTTTTCAAACTATTCCAAAAAATTGAAAAGGAGGGAATCCTCCATAACTCATTTTATGAGACCAGCATCATCCTGATACCAAAATTTGGCAGAAACACAACAACAACAAAAAAAACTT
This sequence comes from Pongo abelii, assembly GCF_028885655.2. Taxonomy (NCBI): domain Eukaryota; kingdom Metazoa; phylum Chordata; class Mammalia; order Primates; family Hominidae; genus Pongo; species Pongo abelii. Next base: position 21,327,885 of record NC_072008.2, read on the forward strand.
CAGGCCAATAACTCTGATGAACATTGATGCAAAAATCCTCAATAAAATACTGGCAAACTGAATTCAGCAGCAAATCAAAAAGCTTATCCACCACGATCAAGTTGGCTTTATCCATGAGATTCAAGGCTGGTTCAACATATGCAAATCAATAAAAGTAATCCAACACATAAACAGAACCAATGACAAAAACCACATGATTATCCAATAGATGCAGAAAAGACCTTCAATAAAACTCTACATCTCTTCATGTTAAAAACTCTCAATAAACTAGTTATTGATGGAATATATCTCAAAATAATAAGAGCTATTTATAACAAACCCATAGCCAATATCATACTGAATGAGCAAAAGCTGGAAGCATTGCCCTTGAAAACTGGCACAAGACAAGGATGCCCTCTCTCACCACTCCTATTCAACATAGTATTGGAAGTTCTGGCCAGAGCAATCAGGCAAGGGAAAGAAATAAAAGTATTCAATAGGAAGACAGGAAGCCAAATTACCTTTTTTTTTTTTGCAGGTGATATAATCCTATATCTAGAAAACCTCATCATCTCAGCCCCAAAACTCCTTAATCTGATGAGCAACTTCAGCAAAGTCTCAGGATACGAAATCAATGTGCAAAAATCTCCAGCATTCCCATGCACCAACAGCAGGCAAGCAGAGAACCAAATCATGAGTGAACTCCCATTCATAATTGATACAAAGAGAATAAAATACCTAGGAATACAACTTACAAGGGATGTGAAGGACCTCTTCAAGGAGAACTACAAACCACTGCTCAAGGAAATAAAAGAGGACACAAACAAGTGGAAAAACATTTCATCCTCATGGATAGGAAGAATCAATATCATGAAAATGGCCATACTGCCAAAAGTAATTTATAGATTCAATGCTATTCCCATCAAACTACCATTGACATTCTTCACAGAATTAGAAAAATCTACTTTAAATTTCATATGGAACCAAAAAAGAGCCTGTCTAGCTAAGACAATCCTAAGCAAAAGATCAAAACTGGAGTCATCATGCTACCTGACTTCAAACTATACTTCAAGGCTATGGTAACCAAAACAGCATGATACTGGTACCAAAACAGACATACAGACCAATGGAACAGAACAGAGACCTCATAAATAACACCACACATCTACTATCATCTGATCTTTGACAAACCTGACAAAATCAAGCAATGGGGAAAGGATTCCCTATTTAATAAATGGTGCTGGGAAAACTGGCTACCCATGTGCAGAAAACTGAAACAGGACCCCTTCCTTACACCTTATACAAAAATTAACTAAAGATGGATTAAAGACTTAAATGTAAAGCCCAAAACCATAAAAACCCTAGAAGAAAACCTAGGCAATACCATTCAGGACTTAGGCATGGGCAAAGACTTTATGATGAAAATGCCAAAAGCAATTGCAACAAAAGCCAGAACTTACAAATGGGATCTAATTAAACTAAAGAGCTTCTGTGCAGCAAAAGAAGCTACAATCAGAGTGAATAGGCAACCTACAGAATTGGAGAAAATTTTTGCAATCTATACATCTGAGAAAGGTCTAATATCCAGAATCTACAAGGAACTTCAACAAATTTACAAAAAAAAAAAATCAACCCCATCAAAAAGTGGGCAAAAGATATAAACATACACTTCTCAAAAGAAGACATTTATGTGGCCAACAGACATATGAAAAAAAGCTCAACATCACTGACCATTAGAGAAATGCAAATCAAAACCGCAATGAGATACCATCTCACAACAGTCAGAATGGTGATTGCTAAAACGTCAAGAAACAATAGATGCTGGTGAGGCTGTGAAGAAATAGGAACACTTTTACACTGTTGGTGAGAATGTAAATTAATTCAACCATTGTGGAAGACAATGTGGCAATTCATCAGGGGTCTGGAACCAGAAATACCATTTGACCCAGCAATCCCATTACTGGGTATATACCCAAGGATTATAAATCATTCTACTATAAAGACACATGCACACATGTGTTTACTGCAGAACAATTTACAAATAGCGAAGACATGGAACCAACCCAAATGCCCATAAATGATAGACTGGATAAAGAAAATATGGTACATATACACCATGGAATACTATGCAGCCATAAAAAGGAATGAGATCATGTCCTTTGCCAGGACACAGATGAAGCTGGAAGCCATTATTCTCAGCAAACTAACACAGTAACAGAAAACGAAACACTGCATGTTCTCACTCACAAGTGGGAGTTGAACAATGAGGACACATGGACACAGAGAGGGGAACAACATACCAGGGCTAGTCAGGGGGTGAGTGGCGAGGAGAGGAAGAGTATTAGGACAAATAACTAATGCATGTGGGGCTTAAAACCTAGATGACGTGTTGATAGGTGCAACAAACCACCATGGCACACATACACCTATGTAACAGACCTACATGTTCTGCACTTATATCCTGGAACTTAAAGTAAAAATTTTAAAAAGAATAAATAAAAGGACTAATCTAGAGAAATGCTTGCACAAGTCCATCAGGAGACATATATAAGAATGTACACGTTTATAGCAGCCAATGTGCTCTCATGTACTAAAAATGTTACAATGACCTAAATATTCTTAAGTAGGAAAATGGCTAAATACATTATGTTGTATATATAAAACGGAATACTACAGAGCAGTGAAAATGAAACAGCTAGAGTTACATATCACAACATGAATAAATCTCCAAAACATAATAATGAGAGAATGAAGCAAGTTGCAAAAGGTATTATATAGTATGATTCCATTTATTTAAAGTTCAGAAATAGGCAAAAGTAAACAAAATTATCAACCAACCCTCTAACAAATTGAGGGTAAAGAGATCGATGTAATACAATAATCTACCATCTGAAAAAAATTGATAACTTTATTTGAATTGAATATTTTGTCCTTTACCAACCATGTTCTATTATAGGACTGTGCTCAGAAAGCTTTAGATATTATGGTGCCATCATCATGGGTATTAGCTCAGTCAAGATTATTATTTTATTATTATTAGTTTTATATTTATAGTCATTCTAATGGGTGTTATAATTTATGAGTGTGGTGACAACTAGAAGAGCTACAAACTATTCTGTTGATATCTTTCCCTTCGATTCTGAATATATATTCAATATCAGCACTAGAAATAGCACATACAGTTTTTTATTAGTAATTTGTTCCTAGGATCTTTAATTCTTTCTACATTCATCTTCTCCATTCAGTACTACTGCCTTTTCTTCTAGTATTGTCAGATTACACTGTGAAATGTCTGCCATTCACTGTCAAAACAGCATCTCCCCGCAACAAAAGATAGAAATAGCAGCCTTCCCACAGCCACACCTAACCAAGGTTTTATGATGATCAAGACACACAGCCATTAATACGCACGTGGAGTCATGCTTGGAGTTTGGGGATAAAGACAAACTGAGTCTTGAGGTTAAGAGACCCAAAATCATATCACATGGACAACACTTTAAAGAATATGACTATTTTTTTCTATCAGAATTATCTTTTTTTTTTTATTATACTTTACATTCTAGGGAACATGTGCACAACGTGGAGGTTTGTTACGTACGTATACACGTGCCATGTTGGTGTGCTGCACCCATTAACTCATCATTTACATTAGGTATTTCTCCTAATGCTATCCCTCCCTCCTTCCTACACCCCACAACAGGCCCCAGTGTGTGATGTTCCCCCTCCTATGTCCAAGCGTTCTCATTGTTCAGTTCCCACCTATGAGTAAGAACATGCGGTGTTTGGTTTTCTGTCCTTGTGATAGTTTGCTGAGAATGATTGTTTCCAGCTTCACCCATGTCCCTACAAAGGACATGAACTCATCCTTTTTTATGGCTGCATAGTATTCCATGGTGTATATGTGCCACATTTTCTTAATCCAGTCTATCATTGTTGGACATTTGGGTTGGTTCCAAGTCTTTGCTATTGTGAATAGTGCCGCAATAAACATACATGTGCATGTGTCTTTATAGCAGCATGATTTATAATCCTTTGGGTATATACCCAGTAATGGGATGGCTGGGTCAAATGGAATTTCTAGTTCTAGATCCCTGAGGAATCGCCACACTGTCTTCCACAATGGTTGAACTAGTTTACAGTCCCACCAACAGTGTAAAAGTGTTCCTATTTCTCCACATCCTCTCCAGCACCTGTTGCTTCCTGACTTCTTAATGATCGCCATTCTAACTGGTGTGAGAATGATCGCCATTCTAACTGGTTTTGATTTGCATTTCTCTGATGGCCAGTGATGATCAGCATTTTTTCATGTGTCTGTTGGCTGCATAAATGTCTTCTTTTGAGAAATGTCTGTTCATATCCTTTGCCCACTTGTTGATGGGGATGTTTGCTTTTTTCTTGTAAATTTGTTTGAGTTCATTGTAGATTCTGGATATTAGCCCTTTGTCAGATGGGTAGATTGCAAAAATTTTCTCCCACTCTGTAGGTTACCTGTTCACTCTGATGGTGATCCCACTTGTCAATTTTGCCTTTCGTTGCCATTACTTTTGGTGTTTTAGACATGAAGTCCTTTCCCATGCCTATGTCCTGAATGGTATTGCCTAGGTTTTATTCTAGGGTTTTTATGGTTTTAGGTCTAACATTTAAGTCTTTAATCCATCTTGAATTAATTTTTGTATAAGGTGTAAGGAAGGTCCAGTTTCAACTTTCTACATATGGCTAGCCAGTTTTCCCAGCATCATTTGTTAAATAGGGAATCCTTTCCCCATTTCTTGTTTTTCTCAGGTTTGTCAAAGATCAGATGGTTGTAGGTGTGTGGTATTATTTCTGAGGGCTCTGCTCTGTTCCATTGGTCTGTATCTCTGTTTTGGTACCAGTACCATGCTGTTTTGGTTACTATAGCCTTGTAGTATAGTTTGAAGTCAGGTAGCGTGATGCCTCCAGCTTTGTTCTTTTGGCTTAGGATTGTCTTGGCAATGCAGGCTCTTTTTTGGTTTCATATGAACTTTACAGTAGTTTTTTCCAATTATGTGAAGAAAGTCATTGGCAGCTTCATGGGGATGGCAATAAATCTATAAATTACCTTGGGCAGTATGGCCATTTTCATGATATTGATTCTTCCTATCCATGAGCATGGAATGTTCTTCCATTTGTTTGTGACCTCTTTTATTTCATTGAGCAGTGGTTTGTAGTTCTCCTGAAGAGGTCCTTCATATCCCTTGTAAGTTGGATTCCTAGGTATTTTATTCTCTTTGAAGCAATTGTGAATGGGAGTTCACTCATGATTTGGCTCTCTGTTTGTCTGTTATTGGTGTATAGGAATCTTGTGATTTTTGCACATTGATTTTGTATCCTGGGACTTTGCTGAAGTTGCTTATCAGCTTAAGGAGATTTCGGACTGACACGATGGAGTTTTCTAAGTACATGATCATATCATCTGCAAACAGGGACAATTTGACTTCCTCTTTTCCTAATTGAATACTCTTTATTTCTTTCTTCTGCCTGATTGCCCTGGCCAGAACTTCCAACACTATGTTGAATAGGAGTGGTGTGAGATGGCATCCCTGTCTTGTGCCAGTTTTCAAAGGGAATGCTTCCAGCTTTTGCCCATTCAGTATGATATTGGCTGTGGGTTTGTCATAAATAGCTCTCATTATTTTGAGATACATCCTATCAATACCTACTTTATTCAGAGTTTTTAGCATGAAGGGCTGTTGAATTTTGACAAAGGCCTTTTCTGCATCTATTGAGATAATCATGTGGTTTTTGTCTTTGGTTCTGTTTATATGATGGATTATGTTTATTGATTTGCTTATGTTGAACCAGCCTTGCATCCCAGGGATGAAGCCGACTTGATCATGGTGGATAAGCTTTTTGATGTGCTGTTGGATTCGGTTTGCCAGTATTTTATTGAAGATTTTTGCATTGATGTTCATCAGGGATATTGGTCTAAAATTCTCTTTTTTGTTGTTGTGTATCTGCCAGGCTTTGGTATTAGGATGATGCCTGCCTCATAAAATGAGTTTGGGAAGATTCTGTCTTTTCCTATTGATTGGAATAGTTTTAGAAGGAATGGTACCAGCTCCTCTTTGTACCTCTGGTAGAATTTGGCTGTGAATCCATCTGGTCCTGGACTTTTTTTGGTTGGTAGGCTATTAATTATTGCTTCAATTTCAGAGCCTGTTATTGGTCTATTCAGGGATTCAACTTCTTCCTGGTTTAGTCTTGGGAGGGTGTATGTGTCGAGGAATTTATCCATTTCTTCTAGATTTTCCAGTTTATTTGCATAGAGGTGTTTATAGTATTCTCTGATGGTAGTTTGTATTTCCGTGGGATCAGTGGTGATATCCCCTTTATCATTTTTTATTGCGTCTATTTGATTCTTCTCTCTTTTCTTCTTTCTTAGTCTTGCTAGTGGTCTATCAATTTTGTTGATCTTTTCAAAAAACCAGCTCCTGGATTCATTGATTTTTTGAAGGGTTTTTCTTGTCTCTATCTCCTTCAGTTCTGCTCTGATCTTAGTTATTTCTTGCCTTCTGCTAGCTTTTGAATGTATTTGTTCTTGCTTCTCTAGTTCTTTTATTGTGATGTTAAGGTGTCGATTTTAGATCTTTCCTGCTTTCTCTTGTGTGCATTTAATGCTGTAAATTTCCCTCTACACACTGCTTTAAATGTGTCCCAGAGATTCTGGTATGTTTTGTCTTTGTTCTCATTGGTTTCAAATAACATCTTTATTTCTGCCTTCATTTCGTTATGTACCCAGTAGTCATTCAGGAGCAGGTCGTTCAGTTTCCATGTAGTTGTGTGGTTTCAAGTGAGTTTCTTAATCCTGAGTTCTAGTTTGATTGCACTGTGGTCTGAGAGACAATTTGTTATAATTTCTGTTCTTTTACATTTGCTGAGGAGTGCTTTACTTCCAACTATGTGGTCAATTTTGGAATAAGTGGGATGTGGTGCTGAGAAGAATGTATATTCTGTTGATTTGGGGTGGAGAGTTCTGTAGATGTCTATTAGGTCTGCTTGGTGCAGAGGTGAGTTCAAGTCCGGGATATGCTTGTTAACTTTCTGTCTCGTTGATCTGTCTAATGTTGACAGTGGGGTGTTAAAGTCTCCCATTATTATTGTGTGGGGGTCTAAGTCTCTTTGTAGGTCTCAAGGACTTGCTTTATGAATCTGGGTGCTCCTGTATTGGGTGCATATATATTTAGGATAGTTAGTTCTTCTTGTTGAATTGATCCCTTTACCATTATGTATTGGCCTTCTTTGTCTCTTTTGATCTTTTTTGGTTTAAAGTCTGTTTTATCAGAGACTAGGATTGCAACCCCTGCTTTTTTTTTTTGTTTTCCATTTGCTTGGTAGATCTTCCTCCATCCCTTTATTTTGAGGCTATGTGTGTCTCTGCAAGTGAGATGGGTTTCCTGAATACAGCACACTGATGGGTCTTGACTCTTTATCCAATTTGCCAGTCTGTGTCTTTTAATTCGGGCATTTAGCCCATTTACATTTAAGGTTAATATTGTTATATGTATATACCCAGTAATGGGATGGCTGACTCAAATGGTATTTCTAATTCTAGATCCCTGAGGAATTGCCACACTGACTTCCACAATGGTTGAACTAGTTTACAGTCCCACCAATATACCCAAAGGATTATAAAACATGCTGCTATAAAGACACATGCACTCGTATGTTTATCGCGGCACTATTCACAATAGCAAAGACTTGGAACCAACCCAAATGTCCAACAATGATAGACTGGATTAAGAAAATGTGGCACATATACACCATAGAATACTATGCAGCCATAAAAAAGGATGAGTTCATGTCCTTTGTAGGGACATGGATGAAGCTGGAAACCATCATTATCAGCAAACTATCACAAGGACAAAAAACCAAACACTGCATGTTCTCACTCATAGGTGGGAATTGAACAATGAGAACGCTTGGACACAGGAAGGGGAACATCACACAATGGGGCCAGTTGTGGGGTAGGGAGATGGGGGAGGGATAGCATTAGGAGATATACCTAATGTTAAATGATGAGTTACTGGGTGCAGCACACCAACATGGCACATGTATACATATGTAACAAACCTGCACGTTGTGCACATGTACCCTAAAACTTAAAGTATAATAAAAAAATATTGTTATGTGTGAATTTGATCCTGTCATTATGATGTTAGCTGGCTATTTTGCTCGTTAGTTGATGCAGTTTCTTCCTAGCATCGTTGGTCTTTACAATTTGGCGTGTTTTTGCAGTGGCTGGTACCAGCTGTTCCTTTCCATGTTTAGTGCTTCCTTCAGGAGCTCTTGTAAGGCAGGCCTGGTGGTGACAAAATCTCTCAGCATTTGCTTGTCTGTAAAGGATTTTATTTCTCCTTCACTTATGAAGCTTAGTTTGGCTGGATATGAAATTCTGGGTTGAAAGTTCTTTTCTTTAAGAATGTTGAATACTGGCCCCACTCTTCTGGCTCATTTCAACCTTGGTGAATCTGACAATTATGTTTCTTGGGGTTGCTCTTCTCAAGGAGTGTCTTTGTGGCATTCTCTGTATTTCCTGAATTTGAATGTTGGCCTGCCTTGCTAGGTTGGGGAAGTTCTCCTGGATAATATCCTGAAGAGTGTTTTCCAACTTGGTTCCATTCTCCCCGTCACTTTCAGGTACACCAATCAAATGTAGATTTGGTCTTTTCACATAGTCCCATATTTCTTGGAGGCTTTGTTCATTTCTTTTCACTCTTTTTTTCCTCTCAACTACTCTTCTCACTTCATTTCACTCATTTGATCTTCGATCACTGATATCCTTTCTTCCGCTTGATCTTATCGGCTACTGAAGCTTGTGCATGTGTCACGTAGTTCTCGTGCCATGGTTTTCAGCTCCATCAGGTCATTTAAAGTCTTCTCTATGCTGTTTATTCTAGTTAGCCATTCATCTAATCTTTTTTCAAGGTTTTTAGCTTCCTTGCGAAGGGTTCAAACATCCTCCTTTAGCTCGGAGAAGTTTGTTATTACCGATCTTCTGAAGCCTACTTCTGTCAATTCATCAAAGTCATTCTCTGTCCAGCTTTGTTCCATTGCTGGCGAGGAGCTGCGATCCTTTGGAGGAGAAGAGGCGGTCTGATTTTTAGAATTTTCAGCTTTTCTGCTCTGGTTTCTCCCCATCTTTGTAGTTTTACCTACCTTTGGTCTTTGTTGATGGTGACCGACAGATAGGGTTTTGGTGTGGATGTCCTTTTTGTTAATGTTAAGGAATATGACTATTAAGTTATTCCTCCGTGGTGGGAATAAGGGAGACACATTTGATAACTAACTTAAAATATTTAAAGAGTTGTCACATGGAAGCTAGATTTGACTTGTTCTTCATGACCCCAAGGGATAGAACTTGAATCAATAGGTCAAAGCTTCAGAAAGACAAATTTGATCAATTTAAGGAAGAACCACCCAGAAATACAATAACCAGTCTCTCAGAAAAGTGAACTACATATTTCAGGAAGCATTCTAAAAGAGTTTAGGCAAGCAGTAAGATAGGTTCAGAGAATAAAATGATTGATTTTTCAGGGTTCTGAGAGTCTGGGTTCTAGGCATGGAAGAGGATGCTGAGGTAGTAGTCAAGAGGCCTGGGTTATTGCCCTTGCTCATCCACTAACTAGATAGATGACCACCATTTTGAGACTTTTCTCTTCTATTAAGAGTATTAGGATAAATGGATAGTGTTGTCACTGCCTTGATAGAAATAACAGCTCCATATCAGATTAATTTCACACTGATGTCAACCTTACGACTGAAAATCTGCTTCACTGAAGGCAACCTAATGTACTAACACTGGGAATCTGATATAGACCAACAAGGTTTGGAGCATTTATTCTCTGGGGAAACATCAGTAGAAGTATAATGTACACATCAACACCATGGAGTTAAAAAAAAAAAAGAACAAGTTTAATCAAAGAGAAAGATTCCACAGGAGCTAAGCTTGATGTTCAAGAAGAATTATTTTGCCTTTGAGAGGAATTACACCTCCAAGAGTAGCTTTACCCTTGGCTTCTATGAAATATTGGTATATCACCTGGAAAGAAGCACCACAACATTTTCTTTTTTATTGGTTTATTATGTTGCTGTATAATACATAATGAACACAATCAGTTGGCTAAATATTGTCCACATTCTGAGTCTATGTAAAGGTATGCAGAAATAGCTTATAGAGTCCTTGATATCCCCTGAACCAAGAGAGTCAGTTATGTTTATTTTATAACTATAAATTTTACAGAGGAGATAAATATATTTTTCTATATTCCAGGGCAATGGAAAGATGCTTCATTTCTTTTCATACTGTTTCTATCTCTATGTTAGGAATATAGTCACTGTTATCTACTTTTCAACTGTACAGCAATTTTTAGCAATTTCTGATGGGGAAATGTATAAGTCAAGGTCCCTGCAGGAAACAGAATCCCACTCAGGTGATTCAATGAAGAAATTTTTTTTTAAAAACTACTTACAGATGTGTGGCTAGGGTTAAGGTTAAACAAGGAAGTATCAGGCCATTATGACCCAAAGATTAGTCATAGCTGGAAGCCATTACCAATCCTAGGTTTGAAAGGGAACATGGAGGAAATAGTGTTTTAGGAACCGGTGAGAGCTGGAACTATGGAGGAAGGGATACTTAGCAAAAGCTGTAGCAATGGAGAGACTCAACCACAGCCAAAATCAGAACCAACTCAGCCAGGGTGAAACAGGGAAGAGACATCCCAACTTCTCTTTATGTCCTATGATCTCATGCTGCTGACTCCCTTTAGCTGAGTCAACAATGCAAACTCAGAAATTTAGTTTGGAATAGTTTGTCCAATTACTATGTCCTAACTCCCATTTCAGATTATTTCCCATATATATCATACTCTCAAAGGGATATAGTCTAGAAAAGTTTGTTAATGACTACCTAACCTATAAATAATGGAATCCATATGTCACTTGGAGAGAAAAAAAAGAGGCATGGGGCTACATTTATTGTAATTTAATCATCATTCAAAAATTAATTTTTGAATGATAGTGCTGAAGACAGAAATGGTATCAGACTTCATGCATCTTCTATAATATAAAAATGCCTAGAGACATGCTCAGTTAAAAAGAGAGAAGATATACACACTACATGTAGATATAGAAGTTTGCCCACATGGACATGTGTCTGTAGTATGCATGTATGGGTGTATATGTGTATGTGTGCCTATAGTGAGTATGTGTATATCTGTGCTGATATTCTCCACATCCCCTCTCCATGACCCTCCCCAAATCCACTCTCCACTCTTCTCCAACTGCTTTGTGCCCTAAATGACTGAATCATATGAATTATGTGAATGGGTTTCCTCATCCTCTAGCTTCTTGTTGAGTTCAGACAATGAGTGGAACGCCAGAAGAAAATCAGAAGGCAGCAAATAAGAAATATCAGAGTATTTATTTCTCTGAGTCTCCTTGCAAAGTCACTATGACTCATCATATCCTCAACTAAAAATCACAGTTCCTATCAAGCAATCCATCTTTCTCTGCAGGTTCCAGTTGCTGCTCTCTCTCCTTGTCCCTTCAGTAGTGACGGCACCTTGCTTTGACTATCTCCTGGGGTATTACTTCACTAACCCTGTGGTTTCCCTGTACCCTGCCCATATCTTGTAAATTATGCCTTTATTAAACTCTTCTCAGGTTACACAATTTGAAAGTGCCATCTGTTTACAGCAAGAACCTTGATGTATACATTATGCCCCAACAACTTACAAGGATTAATAGTATTTTTCTAGTCTTACTGCAATATTCCAGGCTTTAGAAAATTGTATTTCCTTGGTAATAATCTAGGTATATTAGACTGCAAGGTCTTCAAGAGCAGAGATCATACCATACACACAGTTGTAACATTTGCAGGCATAAATAGCTCCTGCTCACAGTTGGCAATCAACAATTATTCTGAGGAATTGAATTGACCTAAAACAAAACATAGCTATTCCCAGGCTATGATCTTGAATGAACAAAATAAACATTATCTTAATCATGACATCAAAAAAATCATGTGATCCTAAAGAATTTATTGATGCTAACTTGCTGAACATAATACCCATTTTAATGTCTTCTTCATGCAGAAATAAATGGTGTTTAAGAGTATTGGCCAGGCACCATGGCTAACGCCTGTAATCCCAGCACTTTGGGAGGCCAAGGTGGGCAGATCACTTGAAGTCAAGAGTTTGAGACCAGCCTGGCCAACATGGTGAAACCCCGTCTCTACTAAAAATACAAAAACTAGCCAGGCGTGGTGGTGGGCACCTGTAAGCCCAGCTACTCTGGAGGCTGAGGCAGGAGAATTGCTTGAACCTGGGGGGTGGAGTTTGCAGTGAGCTGAGATTGTGCCACTGCACTCCACCCTGGGCGACAGAGCGAGACTCCATCTCAAAAAAAAAAAAAAGTATTCTACAGCTGGCTGTGTAATTACATTAATCAAAGAGTGCTTCTTCTGTTGGTTTCTTTGCAGTTGCCATAGTAGCAACCACATGTTTTCAAGTAGAGAGCACACATAGAACCCATTCTTAATTACACGTGTAGCACTACATTTCAGAGAACACAGTAAATATGGAGGCCATGAGTGCATGGAAAAGAAATATGATGACAAAAGATTTGCTCTCCAGCTTTTCTATCTTTTGATTATTCCTAACCCCTTTATTAGTATGTTCTGATTCCCTATTATCCCTTTTCATTCACTGCAATATAAAGGTCTCTGCACCCACCCACCCAATTACAAACACCTGCTCCTGAAATGACCCAGAACTGTCCTTTAAAAAAAGTCAGTAGGAAATTAAGTCCTGCCATAACAAAAATACAACGGAATGAAAGTATCTACTGATACTTTTCTAAGAAAACTGACACCACCCTCGGTCTTTTCTCATACTATGGCAGAGCATCAACGTCTTCCTTTCTAAGTATTCTTTGTATTACTAAGGGTTCTTATTAGTGATTAAATACCTTGCCTAGCTGTGCAATATAAGTTATAGATCTTGCCATTCACAAGTATATTGCCAAGATTAGCTAATTATTGCACATTTTAAAAATAAACAAACCAGAAAGCATAATATCAAGGGTAAAACAAATTTTCCAATCAAAGACTTTTCATTACATCAAGACTAAATAATAATTTATCTTTTTCTCTCTCTCTATTTTCCAGATATTATTTAAGGAAAGTCATACATTCTTTTTTTATATATATTTTTATTATACTTTCAGTTCTAGGGTACATGTGCACAACGTGCAGGTTTGTTACATATGTATACATGTGCCACGTTGGTGTGCTGCACCCATTAACTCATCATTTACATTAGGATTTACATTAGGTATATCTCCTAATGCTATCCCTCCCCTAGTCCCCCACCCCACAAGAGGCCCCAGTGTGTGATGTTCCCCTTCTTGTGTCCAAGTGTTCTCATTGTTCAATTCCCACCTATGAGTGAGAACATGCGGTGTTTGGTTTTCTGTCCTTGTGATAGTTTGCTGAGAATGATTGTTTCCAGCTTCACCCATGTCCCTACAAAGGACATGAACTCATCCTTTTTTATGGCTACATAGTATTCCATGGTGTATATGTGCCACATTTTCTTAATCCAGTCTATCATTGTTGGACATTTGGGTTGGTTCCAAGTCTTTGCTATTGTGAATAGTGCCACAATAAACATACGAGTGCATGTGTCTTTATAGCAGCATGATTTATAATCCTTTGGGTATATACCCAGTAATGGGATGGCTGGGTCAAATGGAATTTCTAGTTCTAGATCCCTGAGGAATCACCACACTGACTTCCACAATGGTTGAACTAGTTTACACTCCCACAAATAGTGTAAAAGTGTTCCTATTTCTCCACATCCTCTCCAGCACCTGTTGCTTCCTGACTTCTTAATGATCGCCATTCTAACTGGTGTGAGATGGTATCTCATTGTGGTTTTGATTTGCATTTCTCTGATGGCCATATGATGAGCATTTTTTCATGTGTCTGTTGGCTGCATAAATGTCTTCTTTTGAGAAATGTCTGTTCATATCCTTTGCCCACTTGTTGATGGGGATGTTTGCTTTTTCTTGTAAATTTGTTTGAGTTCATTGTAGATTCTGGATATTAGCCCTTTGTCAGATGGGTAGATTGCAAAAATTTTCTCCCATTCTGTAGGTTACCTGTTCACTCTGATGGTGATCCCACTTGTCAATTTTGCCTTTCGTTGCCATTGCTTTTGGTGTTTTAGACATGAAGTCCTTTCCCATGCCTATGTCCTGAATGGTATTGCCTAGGTTTTATTCTAGGGTTTTTATGGTTTTAGGTCTAACATTTAAGTCTTTAATCCATCTTGAATTAATTTTTGTATAAGGTGTAAGGAAGGGATCCAGTTTCAACTTTCTACATATGGCTAGCCAGTTTTCCCAGCACCATTTGTTAAATAGGGAATCCTTTCCCCATTTCTTGTTTTTCTCAGGTTTGTCAAAGATCAGATGGTTGTAGATGTGTGGTATTATTTCTGAGGGCTCTGCTCTGTTCCATTGGTCTGTATCTCTGTTTTGGTACCAGTACCATGCTGTTTTGGTTACTATAGCCTTGTAGTATAGTTTGAAGTCAGGTAGCGTGATGCCTCCAGCTTTGTTCTTTTGGCTTAGGATTGTCTTGGCAATGCAGGCTCTTTTTTGGTTCCATATGAACTTTACAGTACTTTTTTCCAATTCTGTGAAGAAAGTCATTGGTAGCTTGATAGGGATGGCATTGAATCTATAAATTACCTTGGGCAGTATGGCCATTTTCATGATATTGATTCTTCCTATCCATGAGCATGGAATGTTCTTCCATTTGTTTGTATCCTCTTTTATTTTGTTGAGCAGTGGTTTGTAGTTCTCCTTGAAGAGGTCCTTCCCATCCCTTGTAAGTTGGATTCCTAGGTATTTTATTCTCTTTGAAGCAATTGTGAATGGGAGTTCACTCATGATTTGGCTCTCTGTCTGTCTGTTATTGGTGTATAAGAATGCTTGTGATTTTTGTACATTGATTTTGTATCCTGAGACTTTGCTGAAGTTGCTTATCAGCTTAAGGAGATTTTGGACTGACACGATGGGGTTTTCTAAGTACATGATCATGTCATCTGCAAACAGGGACAATTTGACTTCCTCTTTTCCTAATTGAATACCCTTTATTTCCTTCTCCTGCCTGATTGCCCTGGCCAGAACTTCCAACACTATGTTGAATAGGAGTGGTGAGAGAGGGCATCCCTGTCTTGTGCCAGTTTTCAAAGGGAAAGCTTCCAGTTTTTGCCCATTCAGTATGATATTGGCTGTGGGTTTGTCATAAATAGCTCTTGTTATTTTGAGATACATCCCATCGATACCTAATTTATTGAGAATTTTTAGCATGAAGGGCTGTTGAATTTTGTCAAAGGCCTTTTCTGCATCTATTGAGATAATCATGTGGTTTTTGTCTTTGGTCCTGATTATATGCTGGATTACGTTTATTGATTTGTGTATGTTGAACTAGCCTTGCATCCCAGGGATGAAGCCCACTTGATCATGGTGGATAAGCTTTTTGATGTGCTGCTGGATTCGGTTTGCCAGTATTTTATTGAGGATTTTTACATCAAAAGCACTCCTCAGCAAATGTAAAAGAACAGAAATTATAACAAATTGTCTCTTCAGACCACAGTGCAATCAAACTAGAACTCAAGATTAAGAAACTCACTCAAAACCGCTCAACTACATGGAAACTGAACAACCTGCTCCTGAATGACTACTGGGTACATAACGAAATGAAGGCAGAAATAAAGATGTTCTTTGAAACCAACGACCACAAAGACACAAAATACCAGAATCTCTGGGACACATTTAAAGCAGTGTGTAGAGGGAAATTTATGCCCACAAGAGAAAGCAGGAAAGATCTAAAATCGACACCCTAACATCACAATTAAAAGAGCTAGAGAAGCAAGAGCAAACACATTCAAAAGCTAGCAGAAGGCAAGAAATAACTAAGATCAAAGAAGAACTGAAGGAGATAGAGACACAAAAAAACACTTCAAAAAATCAGTGAATCCAAGAGCTGGTTTTTTGAAAAGATCAGCAAAATTGATAGACTGCTAGCAAGACTAAGAAAGAAGAAAAGAGAGAATCAAATAGACGCAATAAAAAAATGATAAAGGGGAGATTACCACCGATCCCACAGAAATACAAACTACCATCAGAGAATACTATAAACACTTCTACGTGAATAAACTGGAAAATCTAGAAGAAGTGGATATATTCCTCGACACATACACCCTCCCAAGACTAAACCAGGAAGAAGTTGAATCTCTGAATAGACCAATAACAGGCTCTGAAATTGATGCAATAATTAATAGCCTACCAACCAAAAAAAGTCCAGGACCAGACGGATTCACAGCCGAATTCTACCAGAGGTACAAGGAGGAGCTGGTACTACTCCTTCTGAAACTATTTCAATCAATAGAAAAAGAGGGAATCCTCCCTAACTCATTTTATGAGGCCAGCATCAACCTCATACCAAAGCCTGGCAGAGACACAACAAAAAAAGAAAGTTTTAGACCAACATCCCTGAAGAAAGTCATACATTCTTTAGAGAAATAAGAGATGGTCTTTACTTAATTCTAATTAAGTCTTTCCAGAGGAGATGAATGCCAATCCAATGTAGCTGAAAATTCTTTATTTTAAATAGTCTCACAGTTTAATAACATATTTTGGCATTACTTTTGTCCAATACAAAATTAATCTTATATTGGCAATAAATTATCATTGCACAATAACACATTTGTTTCTGCTTTCTTTGCTGTTGATCTCATCAGTGTTGACCATTTGCTTATTTATCCTTTCTATTAGCATTTGCTGATTGCTTATTATGCAGTTGACACTTTCCCAAACTTAAAGAATATACAAATACATGGTCATAACCCTCCAAAAGCTCATGTCTAGAAAATAAGATAGGCATGCAGTAAACTGGCAGGCCAGCTGGGGGATGCATAGTCTATGAGAGCCTAGCATAAAACACTTATTTCTGCTTCCCATGCTTGTTCATCCTCCAGCAGCCTAGAGAAGCAAAAGAACAAGTGCATAAGGCTTCTTGAGACCTAAGCTTGAAACTGACCCACTGTCACTCCCACTGCATCCTATTGGCCAAAGCAAGTCACAAGACCAACCCATATTTAATGGGAAAGGATATAGGCTCCACCTCTTAATGGAAGGAGTAGCAAAGTAATGGTACAAAAGCTGTGGATGCAAGGAGAGATGGAAGATTGGAGACATGTTTGCATAGTACCAAATGCACAGTAAGACAACAGATCTAACCTAGAGGGAATCAGGAAAGGCAAAATACAGTCTTTAAAGATTAGTATATTTGTATCTATAATAATATGCATTAAAAGGCAAATCAATACTTACATTGACAGTATAAAATAAGGAATCCAAAACATATAATTGAGTGACAGCCTTGAGTCAGTTGTTCTCTTGTTACATTTGTCACTTAGCTAAACCTCTGAAAAGTAAAGTAAGACATTTTTTTCTGAACTTTAGCTAAACATAAACTCTTTAATTCTTTTTTCATTTTAAAAAATTTTCCACAAGTTATTAGGGTATAAGTGGTATTTGGTTACGTGAGTAAGTTCTTTAGTGGTGATTTGTGAGATTTTGGTGCACCCATCAACCAAGCAGTATACACTGCACCACATTTGTAGTCTTTTATCCCTTGCCTCCCTCCTACTCTTGCCCACAAGTCCCCAAGGTCCATTGCATCATTCTTATGTCTTTGCATCCTCATACTTTAGCTCCCACATGTCAGTGAGAACAAATGATGTTTGGTTTCCCATTCCTGAGTTGCTTCACTTAGAATAATAGTTTCCTATCTTATCCAGGTCACTGCAAATGCTGTTAATTCATTCCTTTTTATGGCTGAGTAGTATTCCATTGCATAGATATACCACAGTTTCTTTATTCAGTCATTGATTGATGGGCATTTGGGTTGGTTCCACGATTTTGCAATTGTGAATTGTGCTGCTATAAACATGAGTGTGCAAGTATCTTGTTCGAACAACGACTTCTTTTCCTCTGGGTAGATACCCAGTAGTGGGACTGCTGGATCAAATGGTAGCTCTACTTTTAGTTCTTTAAGGAAGCTCCACACTGTTTTCCATAGTGGCTGTACTAGTTTACATTCCCACCAGCAGTGTAGAAGTGTTCCCTGATCACTGCATCCATGCCAACATCTACTGTTTTTTGATTTTTTGATTATGGCTGTTCTTGCAGGAGTAAGGTGGTATCACATTGTGGTTTTGATTTGCATTTTCCTGATCGTTAGTGATGTTGAGCATTTTTTCATATGTTTGATGGCCATTTGGGTATCTTTTAAGAATTGTCTATTCATGTCCTTAGCCCACTTTTTGATGGGATTGTTTGCTTTTTTCTTACTGATTTGTTTGAGTTTGTTGTAGATTCTGGATATTAGTCCTTTGTCAGATGTATTGATTGTGAAGATTTTCTCCCTCTCTGTGGGTTGTCTGTTTATTCTGCTGACTGTTTCCTTTTGCCGTGCAAAAGTTCTTTAGTTTCATTAGGTCCCAGCTACTTACCTTTGTTTTTGTTGCATTTGCTTTTGAATTCTTGGTCATAAAATCCTTGCCTAAGCTAATGTCTAGAAGGGTTTTTCCAATGTTATCTTCTAGAATTTTTATAGTTTCAGGTCTTAGGTTTAAGTCCTTAATCCATGTTGAGTTGATTTTTGTATAAGGTGAGAGATGAGGATACAGTTTCATTCTTCTACTGTGGCTAGCCAATTACCCCAGCACCATTTGTTGAAAAGGATGTTCTTTCCCCACTTCATGTTTTTGTTTGCTTTGTCAAAGATCAGTTGGCTGTAAGTATTTGAGTTTATTTGTGGGTTCCCTATTCTGTTCCATTGGTCTATATGCCTATTTTTAGACCAGTACCACACTGTTTTGTTGACTATGGCCTTATAGTATAGTTTGAAATCAGGTAGTGTGATGCCTCCAGATTTGTTCTTTTTGCTTAGTCTTGCTTTGGCTATGCGGGCTCTTTTTTGGTTCCATATGAATTTTAGAATTGTTTTTTCTAATTCTGTGAAGAATCATGGTGGTATTTTGATGGAGATTGCATGAATTTGTAGATCGCTTGTGGCAATATGGTCATTTTCATAATATTGATTCTACCCATCCATGAGCATTGGATGTGTTTCAATTTGTTTGTGTCATCTATGATTTCTTTCAGCAGTGTTTTGTAGTTTTCCTTGTAGAGGTCTTTCACCTCCTTGGTCAGGTATATTCCTAAGTATTTTATTTTATTTTTTTACGGCTATTGTAAAAGGGGTTGAGTTCTTGATTTAATTCTCTGCTTGCTCGCTGCTAGTTTACAGAAGGGATACTGATTTGTGTACATTAATCTTGTATCCAGAAACTTTGCTGAATTATTTTATCAGTTCCAGGAGCTTTCTGGAGGAGTCCTTAGGGTTTTCAAGGTAAAAGATCATATCATCAGCAAACAGGGACAGTTTGACTTCCTCTTTACCAATTTGGGTGCCCTTTCTTTCTCTCTTTTTTTCTGATTGCTCTGGCTAGGACTTCCAGTACTATGTTGAAGAGGAGCGGTGAGAGTGAGCTTCCTTGTCTTATCCCAGTTCTCAGAGGGAATGCTTTCAATTTTTCCCCACTCAGTATTATGTTGGCTGTGGGTTTGTCAGAGATGGCTTTATTACATTAAGGTATGTCCATTGTATGCTGATTTTGTTGAGAGTTTTAATCATAAAGGGATGCTGGATTTTGTAGAATGCTTTTTCTGCATCTATGAGATAATCATATGATTTTTGTTTTTAATTCTTTTTATGTGGTATATCACATTTAATACAGACACCCCATTATTGGGTATATGTTTAATATAAATTATTCTAACACAAAGATATATGCACACATATGTTCACTGCAGCATTGCTCATGATAGCAAAGACATGGAATAAAGAAAATGTGGTATATATGCACCACAGAATACTATGCAGCCATATAAAGGAACAAGATCATATTATCTGAAGCAACATGGATGGAGTTGGAGGCCATTATCCCAAGTGAACTAACACAGGAACATAAAAGCAAATACTGTATCTTCTCACTTATAAGTGGGAATTAAATGTTGCATACATATGGACACAAATAAAGGAAAAACAGGCACCAGAGCCTACTTGAGGGTGTAGGGTGGGAGGAAGGAGAGCGCTGAAAAGCTACCTATTGGGTACTATGCTTATTACCTGTATGACAAAATAATCTGTACACCATACCCCCATGACACACAAGTTACCTACATGACAAACCTGCACATATACCCCTGAACCTAAAATAAAAGTTAAAGAAAAGCATAACCCAACTCCATTTTGTTTACAAGCAACTAACTTCAAATTCAACATATGTGGGTTGGAAGTAAAATGATGGGAAAGATAACCCATACAAACATCAAAAACAAGCTGAAGTAGCTATATTGATATCAGATAAAGTAGACTTCAGAACAAATAAAACTACAAGAGACAAATAGAAATGTTACGTAATGACAAAAGGATTAATACACCAAGAAGACACAGTAATCCTAAATATGTACATATCAAAAATAGAGCCTCATAATAAAAAGCAAAAACTGACACAGCAAAAATTGATGTAACTGAAAGGAAAAATAAATCCAAAATTTTACATGTGCGTGTCATTATTCCCCTCTCAACAATAGATTGAACTAGTAGGCAGAAAATCAGCAAGTATACATGAAATCTGTATAATACATTTAGCCAACAAGACCATATATGTGTGTGTATATATATGTATATATGTATATATGTATACATGTATATATGTATATATGTATATACGTGTGTATATACGTGTATATATGTATATATGTGTATATACGTGTATATATGTATATATGTGTATATATACGTGTATATATACACGTGTATATGTGTATATATACACATATATATGTATATATACACGTATATATGTGTATATATACATATATGTATACATATACACGTGTATATATATATACACGTGTATATGTATACATATATACACGTGTATATATATGTATATATATATATATACACATCTATGTAATGGTTCACTGAAAACCAGCAGAATACACAATTTTGTAAACACCAATGGAATAATTCATCAGACAGATTATATTCCAGGTCATTAAAAAACTTCAATAAACTTAAAATAAGTAAAATCATATAGACTGTTCTCCTACCATAATAGAATCAAACTATGTATCAATACCAGAAAGGCAACAGGAAAATATTCAAACTCATAGGCACTAAATACCAGAATTTTAAATAATCCATAGGTCCAAGAGGAAAACCAAAAGGAAATTTAAAAATAAATAAAACTTGATGAAAATTAAAATACAACATGTCTAAGTATGTCAGATGTGGCTAAAGTAGTATTGAGAGGGAAATTTATAGTATTAAATGCTTATACAGACATGCACTACATAATGATGCTTCAGTCAATGATGGATCACATATACAATCATGGTATCATAGTTTTATAATGGATCTGACAAATTCCTATCATCTAGTGACATTTTAGCTATTATAATACATAGCAGAATGCATTGCTCATGTGTTTGTGGTGATGCTGGTACAAATGAAACTTCTGCACTGCTAGATGTATAAATACATAGCACATACAACTATGTACAATACATGATACCTAAAAATGATTGTAAATGCTATGTTACTGGTTTATTTATTTACTATTCTGGACTTTTAATTGCAATTTTAGAGTGTACTCCTACTTATATAAAAATGTTAATTGTAAAGCACCATCAGCAGGTCCTTCAGAGGTATTTCACGAAAAAGCATTGTTATCATATGAGATGACAGCTCCATGCATGTTACCACCCCTGAAAATCTTGCAGTTGGACAAGATCTGGAGAGGGAAGACAGTGATATTGATTATCGTGGTCCTGCATAGGCCTGGGATAAAGTGTTTTTGTGTCTTGGTTTTTAACAAAAAACTTTTAAAAGTAAAAAGATAAAAAAATTTAAATTAGAAAAAGCTCATAAAACAGGGATGAAAATAAAATATTTTGGGGAGGTGGGGACAGAGCAAGGTGGCAGAATAGAAGCCTCCACTGATCATTCCCCACACAGGAACACCGAATTTAACAACTATCTACACCAAAAAGCACCTGCATAATAACCACAAATCAGGTGAGCAATTACAGTACCTGATTTTAACTGCATATCAGTGAAAGACGCAGTGAAGTGGGTCAGAAAGACAGTCTTGAGTTGCCAATGCCACCCCTCACCCATCAAACAGTAACAGCTGCATGGCACAGGTAAAGAATCTGTGTGCTAGGAGGAGGGAGGAAGAACACAGTGACTGTCGGAGTTTGCATTGGAACTCAGCGCTGCCCTATCAGAGCAGAAAGCAAAAACAGGCTGAACTCATTGATGCCCATGGAGGGAGCATTTAGAAAAGCCCTAGCCAGAAGGGAATTGCCCATCCCAGGGATGAGAACTTGAATTTTGGCAAGCCTTGTCACCATGGGCTACAGTGCTACAGGGTCATAAATAAATGTGAAAGGCAGTCTGGGTCACAAGTATTAAAACTCCTAGGCCAGGTAGTGGTTACAGCAGGCATTGGACGAGACCCAGTGCTGTATCAGCTTCAGTTCTGACCCAGGACAGTTCCAGTGTGGTGGCCACAATGGTGCTTGTGTCACCCCTCCCCTAGCTCCAGGTGGCTCAGCAAAGAGAGAGAGAGATTCCTTCTGTTTGGGAGAAAGTAAGGGAAGAGAACAAGAGTCTGTGCCTGATAATCCAGCACTCCTAGTCCTGTGCTGGGCTAGAAGCCAGTGGACTTGGGAGGCATGTGACCTAGTGAGACAGCAGGTGGGGCAGCTAAGGGAGTGCTTCTGCCATCCCTCCTCCAACACCAAGCAAAGCAGTTTCCAGCAACATAAGTGATTCCTTCCTTCTGAAAATTAACAGAGAGGGAGAAGTAAAAAGGAATTTGTCTTATAGCTCAGTTATCAGCTCAGGCACAGTAAGATAGGGCACCTGGTAGTGTTATCAGGCCCCAGTTCCAGGCCTTAGCTCCCAGATGACATTTCTAGAAACACCCTGGGGCAGAAGGGAATCTGCCACCTTCAAGGGAAGTACCCAGTCCTGACAAGATTCATCATCTGCTGACTAAAGAGCCATTGGTTCATGAATAATCAGTAGTGATACCGAGGTAGCAAATCATTGGCCTTAGGTGAGACTCTGATACTTATTGGTTTCACGTAAGACTCAGCACATTCCTAGATGTGGTGACTATAGTAAGAGATTAGTTCTGCTTGAGAAAAGCAGAGGACAAATAAAGGGGACTTTGTCTTGCACCTTAGGTCCCAGCTCAGCCACAGAAAGGTAGAGCAAAAACAAGATCTTGGGGTCCCTGATTCCAGGCTTTGGCCCTTAGATGACATCTCTGGAACTATCCTTGGCCAGAGGGGAATGCACTGCCCTGAAGGTTGAGTCCCAGGCCTGGCAATATTCACCATAAGCTGACTGAAGAGCAATTGGGCCTCAAGGGATTATTGGAGGTAGTCTGGCAGTACTCCCTATGAGTCTGTGGTGGTGGTGGCCATGGGGAGAGGGTCCTTTGCCTAGAGAAAGGGGAAGGAGGAGTGGGAAGGACATTATTTTGTGGTTTGAGTGCCAGCATAGCCATAGTTGAATAGAACACCAGGTAGGTTTATACGGTTGTTTACTCCAGACCCTGCCTCCCTGAAGGCATCTCCGGACAAACCCATGGCCTGGGGGAACTCACTGCCCTAAAGGTCAGGAAAAAAGCAAAACTGGCTTTTTAACACCTGCTGATTGTAGAGCTCTTGGGCTTTGAGTAAACATAGGCACTAGTTAGCTAGTGGTTACACCCGGCCTGGGCCAAGACACAGTGCTATACCAGTTCTGAATCAGGGACAGTCCCAGTGGTGGTGGCCACAAGGGTGCTTCTGTCACCCCTTCCCCAGCTCCAGGTGGCTCAGCAAAGAGATAGAGACTCTATCTGGGAGAATGTAATTAAAAAAAAACAAATCTGTGCCTGGTAATCCAAAGAGTTCTTCCAGATCTTATTCAAGACCACCAAGGTGGTACCTCTACATGTCTGCAGGAACCACAGTGTTACTGGGCTTGAGATGCCCCATAATACAGATATGGCTAAGATTACAATACCCAAGACCCTTCCAATACCTGGAAAGCCTTCCCAAGACAAACAGGTACAAAACAGCCCAGACTGTGAAGTCTAAAATAAATACCTAAGTGTGCACTGCTCAGGTGACAGACACACCAAAATCTCAGAAATCACCACTAAAGAACTTATGCATATAACCAAAAACCACCTGTTCTCTGAAAACTATTTAAATAAAATGAAATAAAATTTAAAATAAAATAAATTCCTAACTCTTCAATGCCCAGACACCAACAAAAATCTACAGGCATTAAGACCATGCAGGAAAATATGTCCTCATCAAACAAACTAAGGCACCAGGGACCAATCCTGAAGAAACAGAGATATGTTAATTTTCAGACAGAGAATTCAAAATAGCTGTTTTGAGGAAACACAAAGAAATTCAAGATAATACAGAGAAGGAATTCAGAATCCTATCAGATCAATTTAACAAAGAGATTGAAATATTTTAAAAGCATCAAGCAGAAATTCTGGAATTGAAAAATGCAATTAACATAACGAAGAATACATTAGTGTCTCTTAATAGAATAATTCATTAAGCAGAAGAAACAATTGGTGACCTTGAAAACAGGCTACTTGAAAATACACAGAGGAGACAAAAGAAAATGAATGGGAAAGAATGAAGCATGCCTACAAGATCTAGAAAATAACCTTAAAAGAGCAAATCTAAGAGTTATTGGCCTTAAAGATGAGGTAGAGAAAGAGATGGGGTAAATAGGTTATTCAAATGAATAATAACAAAGACTTCCCAAAGCTAGAGAAAGATATCAGTATTCAAGTACAAGAAGGTTACAGAACACAAAGCAGATTTAACCCAAAGAAGACTACCTCAAGGCATTTGATAATCAAACTCCAAGAGATCAAGGATAAAGGAAGGATCCTAAAAGCAGCAAGAGAAAAGAAACAAATAACATACAATGGAGCTCCAATATTCCTGGCAGCAGACTTCCCAGTGGAAACTTTACAGGTGAGGAGAGTGGCATGACACATTTAAAGTGCTGAAGGAAAAAAACTTTTAGATTAGTATATCCAGAGAAAATATCATTCAAACATGAAGGAGAAATAAAGACTTTTCAGACAAACAAAAACTAAGGTATTTCATCAACATTAGACCTATTCTACAAGAAATGCTAAAGGGAGTTCTTTAATCAGAAATAAAAGGATGTTAATAAGGAATAAGAAATCACCTGAAGGTACAAAACTCACTAGTAACAGTAAGGACACAGAAAAACACGGAATATTATAACACTGTGTTTGCGGTGTGTAAACTACTCTTAAGTAGAAACAGTAAAAGCTGAGCCAATAAAAATAATAATTACAAAAACCTTTCAAGACATAGCACAATAAGATATAAATATTAACAGCAAAAAGTTAAAAAGCAGGGCAATGAAGTTAAAGTGTAGAGTTTTTATCAGTTCACTTTTGGCTTGTTTCTTTGTTTATGTAATTAGTGTTAACTTGTCATCAGTTTAAAATAATGAGTTTAAAATAAAATAGTATATGCAAGCCTCCTGGTAACCTAACATTAAAAAAATACATAAAATACACAAAAAATAACAAGCTATAATTTGGAAGCAACCTAAGTGTCCATCAACAGAAGGATGGATAAAGAAATTGTGGCAAATCTACACGATGGAATACTACTGAGCCATAAAAATGAATGAGATCCAGTCATTTTCAACAGCATGGATGGAACTACAGGCCATTTGTTAAGTGAAATAAGCCATGCACAGAAAGAGAAACTTCACATGTTCTCAGTTATTTGTGGGACCTAAATTCAAAACAATTGAACTCATGGAGATTGAGTGTAGAAGAATGGTTACCAGAGGCTGGGAAAGATAGTGGGTGCATGGGGCATAAGAGGGGATAGTTAATCGGTATAAAAATAGTTCAAATGAATGAATAAGACCTAGTATTTGATAGCCCAGCAGGGTGACTATAGTCAATAATAATTTAATTGTACATTTTTAAATAACTAAAAGAGTATCATTGGATTTTTCGTAACACAGTAAATGCTTGAGGTGATGGATACACTATTTATGCTGATGTGATTATTATACACTGCATGCCTATATAAAAATATTTCGTATACTCCAGAAATACACATACCAACTATGTAACAACAAAAATTAAAAATAAAAATGTTTTTTAAAGTAAATATTTTTGTACAGCTCTACAGTGTGTTTGTGTTTTAAATTAAGCATTATTACAAAAGAGTCAAAAGTTAAAAAGATTTTAAATGCTTATAAATTAATAAGGTTATAGTAAGCTAAGGTTAATTTATTATGAAGAATAAAAAATATTTTTTATAAATTTAGTGTAGCCTAATTGTACAGTGTTTATAAAGTCTAGGTAGTGTACAGTAATATCCTAGGCCTTCATATTCACTCACTACTCACTGACTCACCCAGAGCAACTTCTAGTCCTGCAAGCTCCATTTATGGCCAGTGTACCATACAGGTACACCATTTTGTATCTTTTATACTGTTAGTATACCCTTAGGTAGTACAGTTTGAATGTATTAACCTAATATATTTTTACTGTACCATTTAATGTTTAGATATATTTGATACACAAATACTTAGCATTGCGTTACAATTGCCTATAGTATTCAGTACAGCAATAGGCTGTGCAGGTTTGTACCCTAGTTTTGTAGTAGGCTATACCATTTAGGTTCATGTAAGTATACTCTGTTATGTTTGCACAACAAGGAAATTGCCTAACAATGCATTTCACAGAACGCATCCCTTCATTAAACAACAAATGACTGTATTAGAAATTAGAAAAGGTAGAAAATCAATTAATCCAAATTCCTACTGCAAAAAAAAAAAACTAGAAAAAAAGAGCAAACTAAACCCAAAGCAAGCAGAAGGAATTAAATAACAAAGAGCAAAAATTAATGAAATTGAAAATATTAAACAATAGAGAAAATCAATAAAATAAAAAGCTTGTTCTTTGGGAAAAAAAATCAATAAAATAAGCTCTAGGAAGACAGAAAAAATTTTTATAAGACGACACAATCACCAATATTAGGAATGAAACAGGATCTCACTAGAGAATTTGAAGCCATTAGAATGATAAAAAGGAAATAATAGGGTTATGAATTGAATTGTTTCTCCCCACTAAGACATGTCTAAGTCCTAACCCCTAGTACCTTAGGATGGTACCTTATTTGGAAATAGGGTATTTACACTGGTAGTCAAGTTAGAATGAGGTCTTTAGAGTTAGCTCTAATCCAGTATGACTGGTGTCCTGATAAAAAGGAGAAATTTGGATACAGGGACAGACATGTATAGAGAGAAGACAATGTGAAGAGACACAGGGAGAATGCCATGTGAAGATGGAAGCATATATTGGAATTATGCTGCCACAAGCCAAGGAATATCTAGGGTTACTAGAAACTGAAAGGCAAGGAATGATACTTCCCCTACAGGTTTCAGAGGGAGTGTGACCTGCTGATGCCTTGGTTCTGGAATTCTAGCCTCTAGTAGGAGACAGTGAATATCTGTTTTTCTTTTTTCTTAAATTTCCATTTTTATTTTAGATTCAGGGGGTACATGTGCATGTTTGGTTACAAGAGTATATTGTGTGGTGCTGAGGTTTGGGCTTCTGTTGATCCCATAACCCATATTGTGAACGTAATACCCCATAGCAAGTTTTTCAGACTTTGCCCCTCTCCCTTCCTTCCTCGTTTTAGAGTCTCCAGTGTCTATTCTCATCTTTATGTCCATTTGAAACCACGATTTATCTCCCACTCATAAGTGAGAACATGTGTTATTTGGTTTTCTGTGTCTGTGCTAATTTGCTTAGGGTAACTGCCTCCAGCTGCCTCAGTGTTGGTGCAAAGGGCATAATTTCATTCATTTTTATGGCTTCATTCCATGTTGTATATGTACCACATTTTTTTTTATCTGCTCCACCAAGGATGGACGCTCAAATTGATTCCATGTCTTTGCTATTGTGAATAGTGCTGCCATAAACATACAAATGCCTGCATCTTTTTGGTAGAATGATTTATTTTCCTTTGGGTATGTACCCAGTAATAGCATTGCTGGGTCAAATGGTCGTTCTGTCTCCAGTTCTTTGAGAAATCTCCAAAGTGCTTTCCACGTGGGCTGAATTAATTTGCATTCCCATCAACAGTGTATGAGCATTCTCTTTTCTCCACAACCTCAACATCTACTACTTTTTGACTTTTTAATAATAGCCATTCTGACTGGTGTGAGGTGGTATCTCATTATGGTTTTGATTTGCATCTCTCTGATGATTAGTGATGTTGAGCAATTTTTTTAATGTCTTTGTTGGCCACTTGTATGTCTTCTTTTGAGAAGTGTCTATTCATGTCCTTTGCCCGCTTTTTAATTAGGTTATTTATTTTTTTCTTATTGATTCACTTAAGTTCCCTATAGATTCCGGATATTAGTCCTTTGTCAGATGCATAGTTTGCAAATATTTTCTTCCATTCTGTGGGTCATCTGTTTATTTGTTTGAGAGCTTCTTTTGCTATGCAGTAGCTCTTTAAGTTTCATCTGTTTATTTTTTATTTTGTTGCATTTGGTTTTGAAGTCTTCATCATGAATCTTTTGCCTAGGCCAATGTCTAGAAGAGTATTTTATAGGTTTTCTTCTAGAAATTTTATAGCTTGAGGTCTTATATTTAAGCTTTTATTCCATCTTGAATTAATTTTTGTATATGGTGAAAGATAGGGGTCCAGTTTCATTCTTCTGCATATGGTTAGCCAATTTTCCCAGAATCATTTATTGAAAATTGTACCCTTTCCCCATTGTTTATTTGTGTTGACTTTGTCAAAAATGAGGTGATGGTAGGTGTATGGCTTTGTTTCAGGGGTCTTTTTCTGTTTCATTGGTTTATGTGTCTATTTTTGTACAGTACCATGCTGTTTTAGTTGCCATATCCTTGTAGTATAGTTTGAAGTCAGGTAATGTGATGCCTCTGGTTTTGTTCTTTTTGCTTAGGATTAGCTTGGCTATTTGGGCTCTTTTTTGGTTGCATATGAATTTTAGAATAGTTTTTTCTAATTCACTGAAAAATGATACTACTTTGATAGGAATAGCATCAAATCTGTAGATTGCATTGGGTAGTATGGGCATTTTAAAAACATTGATTCTTCCAACTCATGAGCATAGAATGCTTTTCCATCTATCTGTGTCATTTCTGATTTCTTTGAGCAGTGTTTTGTAGTTCTCCTCATAAAGATCTTTTTCCTTGGTTAGGTATATTCCTAGGCTTTTTATTTTTTGTGTGACTATTGCAAATGGAATGTATTCCTGATTTGGTTCTTGGCTAGACCATTATTTGTGTATAGAAATGCTACTTTTTTTTTTTATATTGATTTTGTATTCTGAGGCTTTGCTGAAGTCATTTACCAGGTCTAAGAGACTGTTGGCAGAATCTTTATGGTGTCCTATGTATAGAATTATACCATCAGCGAAGAAAGATAATTTGACTTCCTCTTTTCCTATTTGGATGCGTTTTATTTATTTCTCTTGCCTGATTGCTCTGCTCTGGCTGGGACTTTCAGTATTATGTTGAATAGGAGTGGTGAGAGTGAACATCTTTGTCTTGTTCCAGTTTTTAAAGGGAATGCTTCCAGCTTTTTCCTGTTCAGTATGGTGTTGGCTGTATGTTTGTTATAGATGGCTCTTATTATTTTTAGGTATGTTCCTTTGATGCCTACTTTGTTGAGGGTTTTTATCATGAAGGAACATTAGATTTTATCAAATGCTGTTTCTACATCTATTGAGATGATCAATAAGTTTTTGTTTTTAATTCTGTTGATGTGGTGAATCACATTTATCGATTTGCATATGTTGAACCATCCTTGCATCCCAGGAATAAAGCCCACTTGTTCATGATGAATTAATATTTTGATATGCTTCTGGATTCAATTTGCTAGTATTTTTTTAAGGATTCTTGTGTCTATGTTTATCAGCGTTATTGGCCTGTAGTTCTTCTTGTGTCTTTGCCATATTTTGGCATCAGGATGATACTGGTTTCATAGAATGAGTTAGGGAGGTGTTCCTCCTTGATATTTTGGAATAGTTTCAGTAGAATTGGTACCAGCTCTTCTTTGTATGTCTGCAACAATTCAGCTGTGAATTCATCTGGTCCAAGACTTTTTTGGTTGGTAGGTTTTTTTTTTTATTACTGATTCAATCTTGATACTCATTATTGGTCTGTTCAGGATTTCTATTTCTTCCTAGTTCAATCTTAGGAGGTTGAGTGTTTCCAGGAATTTATTCATTTCCTCTAGAAAGAATAATACTTGTTACCACACAAAAGCACACACAAGTACATAGTGCATGGACCCTATAAATCAACTAAATATTCATGACTACACAGCAACTATCTAATAACATTATTACCAGGATAATATCTCACATATCAATATTAACCTTGAACAGAAACAGCCTAAATACCCCACTTAAAATTGGATTAAAAAAGGAGAACAAGACTCATCCTTCTGCTACCTGCAAGAGATCCATCTCACAGGTAATGACACCCATGTGTTCAAAGTAAAGAAATGGAGAAAGATCTACTGTGAAAAGAGATAACAAAAAAGAGCAGGTGTTGCTATTCTTGTATCAGATAAAATAAACCTTAAACTTACAACAGTTAAAAAAGGACAAAGAAAGGCATTGCATAATGATAAAGGATTCAATTCAACAAGAAGATTTAACTATTCTAAATATATATGCACCCAACATTGGAGCACCCAGATTCATAAAACCATTACTTCTAGACCTAAGAAAATATTAACAGCCACACAATAATAGTGGGAGATTTTAACACCTCACTGACAGGATTAGACAGGTCATCAAGGCAGAAACTAACAAAGAATTTCTGGACATAAATTAGACACTTGACCAACTGAGCCATCTGCAGAGTACTCCATCCAACAACCACAGAATGTACATTCTTCACATCCACACATGGAACATACTTGAAGATTGACCACATGCTCAGTCATGAAGCAACTCTCAATAAATTTAAAAAATCAAAATAATACCAAGTATATTCTTGGACCACAATGAAATAAAAATATAAATCAAACCAAGAGGAACTGTCAAAACCACATGAATACATGGAAAGTAAACAATTTATTCCTAAATGGGTAAACACTGAAATTAAGGGAGAAATCAAAATATTCTTTGAAACAAATGAAAATAAAAACACAACATACCAAAACCTCTGGGATATGGCAAAAGTAGTGTTAAGAGGAATGTTTTAGCACTAAACACCTAGATCAAAAACATAGAAAAATCTCAAATTAATAACCTAAACTTGCACCTAAAAAGAACTAGAAAAACAACAATAAACTAAATTCAAAGTTATCAGAAGAAAAGAAATAACTGAAATAAGTGCAGAGCTAAATGAAATTGAGGACCAAAAATATATATAAAAATCAATGAAATGAAAAATTGGATCTTTGAAAGGATTAACAAGATTGAGAGACCACTAACAGGATTAGCAAAGACAAAGAGGGAGAGGATATAAATAAGTGCAATCAGAAATAACAAAGGTGGTATCACAACTAATCCCACAGAAATTTCTGTTCTAAGTCATCCAGTTTGTAGCACTTATTACATGAGCCTTAGGAAATTAATACAAATATTAACAACTTTATGCTTATAAATATGACAGAAGGAAAATGGCCACTTTCTACCAAAACTTAAGCAGGATGAAACAGATAATCTGAATTATCCTATAACTATTAACAAAATTTAATATGTAATTTAAAAGCTCTGAAAAAGAAAACTCTAAGCCTAGATAGTTGCACAGAAGCATTCTGCAAAACATTAAGGAAGAATTAACACCAATTTTACACAGTCTCTTCCAGATGAAGGCAGAGGAAGGAATACTTCTTAACTCACTATATAAAGCCAGTATTACCCTTATACCAAAATAAATAATACAAATAACTATAAAAAATTGCAGAAGAACATCTCCCATAAATTTAGATATAAAATTCTCAAAAAAATAAATATTAACAAATTGAATTAAAAAATGTATTAAAAATGTACATACCATGACCAGGTAGGATTTATTCCAGGTATGTAAGACTGGTTTAACACTTCAAAATCAATCAAAGTAATCCACTATATAAACAGACTAAAGAAGAGAAGTCATATGATTATGTCAATTAACATGGAAAAAGTATTTGGCAAAATCCAATAGTCATTCATGATTTTTGAAAAACTCTTATCAAGTTAAGAATAGAAGGGCATTGCCCAAACTTGATTAAGAGTATTTATTTTTAAAAAACCCTACAGTTAACATCATATTTCATGAAGAAAGACTGAATGTTTTTTTTTCCTAAAATTGATAACAATGGGAGAATAGTCATGCACTTCACTTTTTTTCAAAATAGTGCTTGAAGTTAGAGACACTGTAATAAGTCAAGAAAAGGAAATAAATGACATTCAGTTTTTTAAAATGAGAAAATAGAAGTAGTCCTATTTGTAAATGACATGATTATCTATGTCAGAGATCATGAGGAGAATAAAAGAAATCATGAGGAATCTCAAAAAAAATGCTAGAACTAATAAGTGAGTTTGGCAAGGTCACAGGGCACAATATTAACACACAAAAATCAATCTCATTTTTATATACTAAAAATGAACATAAGAAAATCAAAATTAAAAACATGATACAATTTACAATCACTCCCAAGAAAATCGAATACTTAGGTATATGTTTACCAAAATATGTACAGGGTATGTATACTGAAGATTTCAAAATGGTGATGAAAAATATCAAAAGCGACCTACATAAATGAAGAGATATCTCATGCTCATGTATTAGAGGAGTCAACATTGCAAAGATGTCAAATTTCCCCAAATTTATTAATGTAATTCCTATCAAAAACCCAATAATATTTTTGTAGATATCAACAATAGTAGTATTCTAAAATTGGTATGAAAAGGCACAGTCCATAGAATATATAAAACAATTTTGAAAAAGAAGAATAAAATGGGAAGAATCACTCTACTCAATATTAAGACTTATAGCTGCATAATGAAGACAATGTTGTATGGGCAAAGGGATAGACGCATACATCAATGGAACAGAATAGAGAACTTAGAAAAAGACCCAAAATAATATGTTTAATTTTTGACAAAGGTGTACATGCAAACCAATTCAAAGGAGGAAGAACAGCCTTTTCAGTGGATAGTACTGAAGCAATTGGACACAAATGGGAAAAAAACACCTTGACTTAATTCTCACAATTATACAAAAAAAAACCTCAAAATGGATACTGTGCTTAAATGTAAAACATAAAACTACAAAACTTTTAGAAAAAATTATGAGAAAATCTTCAGGTTCTAAAGCTAGGCAAAGAGTTCTTATACTTGACACCAAAAGCACAATGCACAAAAGAAGAAACTTGATAAATGTTTCTGGAGACTTAGTAAATCACATCACATCAAATACATGAAAGGTAATTCAATATCATTAACTATCAGGGAAATGCAAATTGAAACCATAATGCGATATTACTATATACCTATCAGAACAGCTGAAATAAAAATATAGTGACAACATCAAATGCTAGTGAGGTTGTGGAGAAAGTAGATTACTCGTATTGCTGGTAAAATGGTACAGCCACTCTGGAAAACAGTTTGGCAATTTATTTTAAAACTAAACATGTGATTACCACATAACACAATTTCACTCTTGGGCATTTATTTCAGAAAAATGAAACTTTTTTTTCATACTAATACCTGTGCACTACTGTTCATACAAGCTTTATTCATATAGCCAACAACTGAAAACATCCCAGAAGTCTTTCAATGGGTGAATGATTACACAATCTATGGTGTATCCATACAAAGTAACACTACTCAGCAATAAATAGAACAAACTACTGATACACAAGACAGCTCAGATACATTCCTAGGGAATTATGCTGAGTGAAAAAAGCCAATCCCCAAAATTTAAATACTATATAATTCCATTATAACATTTTGAAATGACAAAATTATAGAAATGGAGAACAGATTAGTGGTTACCAGTGGTCAGTGACCAGGACAGGTATGAGGAGGGAGGGAGGTGGGCAACACAAGGGATTTTTATGATGATAGAACTATTTTATTTCTCAACTTAAGTAGTGGATACATGAGCACATTATACAGAATTCAATACACCCACCCACACACACACACACACACACACACACATAAATACAGGTAAAACTGGAAAATTCTTACCTAGATTGGTGGTGGATTGTATCAATGTCAATATCCTTTGTGACATTGTATGACAGGTTTGCAAGATGTTACCATTTGGAGAAACCAAGTAAAGGGTACACTGGCTCTCTCTGTACTATTCTTACAACTGCATGTGAATCTAAACTCACTGAGAACAAGCAGGAAGTAATATTGGCATTTTTAATTCTCAAACAGGGACCTATATTTTTGTTGGTATATGTCCTTAGCATTTTTAAAAAGCCTCTCATGGTGCCACTTGTATTTTATCAGCATCTCCTATATGAAATGAAATGTACATAAGGTTTTGAAGTATTAAAATTTCCAAATAATAATAGCAGAAAGAAAAATATCTTCAAATACCTTGTCAGTAGAAAGTAAAGAAGCTAAGGGTCTAAATCAACTGCCCGTACTCTTTTGGAAAAATATCAAACTTTCAACGTATAGATTAGGTAGCAATTTCAAGAGAATTTTTTTCTTTATATTTTACTTTTTTCCTAAGGTAATTTGATTCAGTGATTGAAATTTAGAATAAAAAAGACAAAGAACAAAAGATAAAAGGAGGCAGTAGACTAAGGATCCTGGAGTCTAGTCTCAAATCTGCTACTATCTGTGAGTTTTGGCAGAACTACTCAATCTTTTTGTATCTCGACTTTCTGGTAAAAATAAAAGCATTATACCAAACCCCAAGGTTCCTTCCAGTTTGAAAATTGTCTATGATCCTATGAAATTTAGAATGTTGATGAAGGTATAGTTGATAATATTTCATCCCATTCCTTCATTAGACCTAATTTAATGAAGTTCTCCATGGTAACTTCAATTGGCAATCCACGCATTCCCTTCAGCTGTGTAAATGATGCACCTCATTCCAGTATGACTGTCCAGGTTTCACTACCAAGTCTCTAAGTGCTAATTAACTTTGAAACTGCTCTCCAATATGGGCTGCATTACAATTCATAGTAAACTGCTTCTATCTCCCTCAGATTGTTCTCAATTTGTTTTCAGACACATGGAGTGTCATTTTACTGCTATTCTTAACTGTTTCCTTTGGAGTTCCTCTTTTTCAGTCATTCCATTGAATGAAATAATTTTGAAGCAGAGAGAGATTGAAAAAAGTTTTAATCATATAGCAGCTTCAAGACTTCTTAGCTACTAGTGCTTTGGGGGGCTCTTGCCTAACATTCTTCTGTGGCTCAGGTATTATTGTTCTCAAGAGTTACCCTTGGTACAAATTCTCTGTGGTACTCATCTTCTCATACTACCTGATCCCCACCCTCTGCTCAAAACCATAAGTATCTTTACTGGATCACCAAATCAGAGCCTCTTTCCCAAGGAGCACATATGGGTATTGACCATCACTATGAAACTATTCTGCTATATTACTCAGGTTTTCTACATTACTGCTGCCTTACAAGGACCCTTCTTCCCCAGTTCTCACTGGCTTACAACCACAATATTTATTTCTCTCTCACAGATCTACAGGTCAGATGTTGGTCAAATGGACTTGAGTGGGCTTGCCTGGCTTGGCTCCTGGCTACAATTGACAGCATGTCCATTTTGCATGTCTCTTCATTCTGGAACCAGCAGCTGATCAACAGTTAATATTCTTCTCATGAAAGAGTATAGATTTGCAAGAGTATTGGCAGAAACTTTCCATATTTCTTTGAGGTTTTTAACTCAAAACTGTCATACTCTCAATTGTGTACACATTTCATTGGCCAAAGTAAATCATATAAACAATCCAAACATCACTTGGACTGGGGAAGTCTATTCTACACATGGAGAATCCATGGTAAAGGCAGAGAGGGAAAGAACAGTTGTAAACAAATAATATCATCTATTTCTGTTTACTACTATAAAGAGAAAAAAGTAAAGGCAACTAGAATTACCCTAGTCTAGGTTGAAGGAGTTTTATGGTCTCAAGTTGCTTTTGGAGAGTGATAATCTGGATCTTGGAAACATGCTCTCAGTTTTAATGATCTCTTTATTCTTTCTTCCTGCCTAGACCTGGAGGGCTTCATCAAATGGCCTGTGCTGACATCCCACAGCTTCCAATCTGTAAGGTGGGAAAGAGGCTCGGAATTGGAGATGCAGTAAGAATACTTAATGTTTGGGGTAGGGTATGGGGATCAAATAGTATGAAGGGATGAGTACCACAAAAAGTTTTCCTAGCCTTGATTTTCTCAAAGAACTGGGTGGTATAACAAAACAAGGGTCACATGAATAAAGAAAATGTTACACTGTATCAAGGGTAACTCTCTCAAAATTGAGAACAGTGAGACCTGAGCCCCAGAGGAATGCTGGGCAAAGATCTCCCAAAAGCACTAGCAGCTAAGCAAGAAGTCTTGAAGCTGCTATATGATTAATACCATCTCCAGTCTCTTCCTGCATTGATAGTCACACACACTCTCTCTCTCTCCCTATCTCTCTGTCTCTTCCCTTCCTCTCTTCCTCTCTCCCTCTCTCCCTCTGTCTCTCTCTCTGGAAAAGATGTAGTGACTTGCCCAAGAACAGAGAATGTTAGTGTTGGAAGTAATACAAATTTTGACTAAAGACTAACGTTGATGTCCTACATCTGTGGTTGACTCCCACATTCACCAAGGTCAGAACAGCCACTAAGGAGTATTTTGAAAACTCGAGAGGAACTTTTTTATTTTGACAATGATTTGGGGGTGGTACTGGCATTTGGTGGGTCGGGTGGGTCGGGCTGACAGATATCCTACAACGAGCAAGACGCTGATATACAAAAAATGTTTGATATCCCCACATGAATTTCTAATGTCTTAATGCAGCCATGTAAATGAAAATCCCATTTATAGGTGTTTATACCTAGAATCTAACTCCATGTCACACGAAGTGTTCTCTGTAAGGTGTTAATTTGCACTGAATTTTTTAGAACTGCAACCACTGTATAAATTAAAGGAAGACTGTATTTCGTTTCATTAGTTTTGCTCTAAACTTTACCAAGGGTTGTATACCATTCAGAAAAATCATATCTCAAAGGCAATGCTACATGTGTATTTGGGTCAACAATACAATTCACCTGTATCAGTCTGCAGATGTAGTTCTTGCGTCCACACTGATTAGAATAATAGGTGCAAGCAATGGACATTATGTCTTAAAGTACTGTCATGCTTAAACACATATTGAAACATATTATAAATTACATATTTCTATGTAATTTATTATATGTAATAAACACATATTGATGCACATTACCTGTTGTAAAACACATATTATTAAAATATATTTTTTATAAACTACTTTCCTTTTATTTTTCTTTTATATTACAATTTGGATATTCTGTTGCTTTTTAAAAACATCTATATAAGCTATATATGAATTTTATTTCAAGGTACTAACATGGTACCAAAATTTCAAAAGGTAACAAATATTTTACAATAATTGTGTAAAATATTTTTGTAAAATAGTTTAAAAGCATCCAAATATTTACAAAAATAGTTGTTATAAAAACAATACTAATTTTGATAGGTTTGAAAACTCTCTATGCCATCCTGCTCTTTCTTTTCCAACTATTTTTCTAGCTAAAAATGACACATAGAAGTATCAACCCTTGATTGACAATTTATAATTGTGAATTAATGAAATCAAATTTAATGAAGTGTTATTGATAAATGTCTAGTTTACCCTCAATTCACTAATTCAAGGGTCAATAATTTTTCCCTTAAATATGCTTTTTACAAAATGCTTTTTGGCCTCTTTTCTTCATGCCTTCCCTTCTCTAAGCTACTATTATCATAGTCATATCTTAACTCTAATCATTGCGTGTTAAAAGATCTTTCAGAAAAAGCAAGAGCTAATCTGTATTTGGTCCAATAGAGAATACATTCAATGGGTTATTCAATTATGTAATAATATGAGTGCTTAGAGTCAGACTTCCTGGGGTTTTTTTGTTGTTGTTCCTTGTATTTATCTGTCATTGAATGTTTTTCTGACTTGATTTCCCTATTTTCAAACTGGTCTTATTTTTTCTTACTGAATGTTTATGCTTTGTAATCTTCTGAATTAAGATAATTCCATTGGAAAAAAGCATCCTTATTCTATCTGATTCACCCTATTTGAGTTTCCCCCTAAATTATCTTCCAGTACATCAGCCAAATTTATTAATATGCTATGTCAAATATTAAACACTGGGGGGAGGATAAAAATCAATAATCCCAATTTGTGCTTTCAAGGATTTTCTTTTCCTGTTTGCAGAAATCCATACCCTAGAAATAAGGAGAAGATAATGATATCTGTACACATAGCATTATCGTTAAATGCCCATACACAAGCACATCAGTTTCTCTTACAGTTTTTCAGTTCTTAGTATTATGGCATAATTTATTTTCAGAAACTCAGTACAATCTTTAAGAAAAAAAACTGAAAAGTGTCTATAGGTGTCCAAACTCAGTACTTTAAAATTAAACTACATGCCATGAAGATACTGTCAACTAGAATGAATTGAATTGCTTGCATGCTAGTTCAAATTGCCATTACTCATTGGCTTATTTGATGTTCAACTATCATATATAAACGCAGGTATAT
Organism: Pongo abelii; assembly: GCF_028885655.2. NCBI lineage: Eukaryota > Metazoa > Chordata > Mammalia > Primates > Hominidae > Pongo > Pongo abelii. Next base: position 21,366,913 of record NC_072008.2, read on the forward strand.
TAGTCAGCTTTTGTGCTCTGATAAAGACATACTTGAGACTGGGCAACTTACAAAAGAAAGAGGTTTAATGGACTCACAGTTCCACATGACTGTGGAGGCCTCACAATCATGGCAGAAGGTGAAAAACACATCTCACATCGTGGCAGACAAGAGAAGAGAGCTTGTGCAGGGACACTCCCCTTTATAAAACCATTGGATTTCGTGAGACTTAATTCACTATCATGAGAGCAACATGGGAAAGCCCCGCCCCTATGATTTAATTACCTCCCACTGGGTCCCTCCCATGACATGTGAAAATTATGGGAGCTACAATTCAAGATGAGATTTGGGTGGGGACACAGCCAAACCATGTCACCAAGTCAAAGACATAAGGTTCAAATCATAATTATTGCCTTAGGGGATCTCATTTTTGTCACAAAATAAATAATGGGCTTATAAAAGTTACCCATATATTTATGTGTCTTTTTCTGGAATTTATGCTTTAGTCCAATTTATAAGCAAGAATTATGTCATCTTAGCAGATGGTCCTACATGCAAATAACCAAAAGAACAGGAAGAATTGGAGGTTTGTGTTTCAGTGGGGTTTCTATATAACGGAATATAATTCAGGATGAAAAAATAAGAGACAATTATGTAAAACCAGGAAGAAAAGCATCATCACTCTAGCTGTACATTAGTATCACCTGGAAGGATTTAAAAATATATACCATTGATTCAGACATAGCTAATCTGAGGAGTGGCCTGGATGTTGGGATTTTTAAAAGCTCCCCATGTGATTCCAAGACGAAGCCTAGGTTGAGACCTATAGCACCAAACAAAACCTGGAATTCAATGTGTTACGAAACATATTTAATGATTTTTAAAGTAAATATTTGAAAGAGACTTTTCTCCAAGCAAAAAGTGGTTCTGTCAGTATAATAAAATATTTTCCACAGCTGTAAGTGATAATATGTATTTTCTTCCTAATATGAATAATTACTTATTTTATCAAAATAATTTAGGTCAAAGAGTTATAATATATAATATTTCTGACTAACATAGTTTTAAAAAATATGGCATGCATATATTTAATTAAATGCAATAAAAACAGGTACTTCAAATTGTGAGTGAATTGCTAAAGCTCCATCATTATACAACAACTCTAAGTATGCATGTTTCTAACTGCCAAAAATTATGGACATATTTTATGCTGAGAGCTCAGGCAGAGTTAGACACAGCAGATGGTATCATGGCTTTGCTCAAACTGTTTAGATTACAGACACAATAATATAGCATTTTTTTTGCTTTTGTATCATTACCTACATCTGTATCAGTTTAAAGATTTACTTATATTAACAGCCAAGCAAAATCCCCTTTATACAGGACGTCTGAAACAAAAGTCAATGTGGTTAAGGAAGTGAAATATGTGTAATGTATGCAATTTTATTTCAGTTAACCCCATATCAACTCACTGAAAGCTAACTCTGTGTAAATCCATTCTATTCATAATTTGATCCAAAACAAGCAGCATCAACACCACTTGGGAGCTTGTTAGAAATACAGAATCTGAGGTTCCACCTTGACCTACAGACTCAGAATCTGCATTTTAACAAAATCCCCAAATGGTGCGCATTAAGACTTACATGACTACTCTGGGCAATTTGTATTCACATTAAAGTTTGCATGACCACCTCGCCAAATTTTCTAATTTTATCAAATTACCAAAAGCATGTCTTAAGGAACAGTCTTGAATGTGTGCAATTAATATATTCAATAACTATATTCTCCTTAGCAGCATTTTGAAGAATATTCAGTCCAAAGCTAAGGGTCATAGTATAGAATAGTCTTTTTACAAAGCTATTCTTTTTATCAACATATTTGTAATGAAGGTAATCATGAATAATATGGGGTGGCTTTAAATATATTCTCAAGTGAAAATATATTAATGAAGGATATATTCATAAGTATACACATTCAAAATATATTCTTATTGTTTTTATTATTATTATTATTATTTTGTAGCGATGGGGTCTCACTCTGCCACCCAGGCTGGTCTTGAACTCCTGGCCTGAAGTGATCCTCCTGCTTTGTCCTCCCAAAGTGCTGGAATTATAGGCATGAGCCACCGCATTGGGCCTTATTCTTAGTTTTGGAATACAAACCATATTTTTTAGTAAATTGCTAGAAATTTGGAAAATTTGACAAATGGTCGATTTGATAAAATAGTAATTTGTCCAGTTAGCCTTAGGCAAAATGGCATTTGGTAAATTGATTTTTACTGGTCAGCTTGTTCCATTGAGCATGGTAACTCTATCCATATTTTTATTATACTTTTATTTCCACTGCAGTTTTAAAACCACTTGAGTAGGCTTGTAAATATTCAGGCAATGTTAAATAGGGGTTAAGAGCAGACCTGGATTTGAATATTAGATCTACTCCTAGTATGGTTTTGATGAACTTATTTAACCCTCTAAGACTCTGTTTCCCTAGACCACATGGCTGTTGTAATAATAATACACAAGTCCCTAGTACATATTAATAACTCACTAATTTTTATTATAATTCTTGTCATTCTGTCATCATGATTTTTTAAATTTGTTTTCATTCAGATGAAGAAAGTGAAATAAGCAAGAGTCATGCTGCTATTCCTCATTCTATTTCCCAACATGGAGAAATGTTTTAATCCACTTCTCCAGAAAAAAGTACTGGCAAACGTGATTGATTAACTGAATCTTTTATCTTGTTTTTAATTTTCTTGATTCGTATCTATGAATACCTGCTCCAGATACAATATCTCCTTTTCTAGGAGATTGATATTCATGCTAGAATGCATACTGAAGACAGTACTGTTTGACTCTTAGTATCCAATGACAGAATCTCCTACAGAATATTAGCAAACAGGTGAATGGGGCAAAATGGATACATTGTTTAAAGCTAATGATATGACAGGTATAATTAGAGTACAAAAAAAACTTCTTGGAAAAATCTAAAGTGTTTAACTCTAATAAGAGATTATTTTTCCAGCTTCCATGTGTTTTTAACAGGGAAGACCAGTTAAGACAATTCACATTATAGTTAATAATTTATAATGTAACCAATTTATTATCAGTGTTATCTTAGATGGAAAAACAGTAAAATGAGATTTTCCATATTGGGTAAAGAAAATTCTCACCCACCTTCAGATAGCTAGTGATATGGTAAGATCAGCTCTGGTGTTGGTTTTGAATTCAAAGGCCCAGTAAACTGATACCCCCATTTGCACAATTCTTTTATAGTATGCTACATCTAGGGCAGGAGATGGAATTACCAATTCATGTTTACTCTTTGCTGGATACTTTACATAAGTTATATCACTTAATCTTTACAATGGCCCTGCAAGGTAGTTGTTATATCATTAATAAAAAATTAAGATTCGGGAAGGTTAAAAGAATTGCCCATGAACACACAGCTGGAAAATGCAAAGCTGAGCTCCAAACCCAAGTTTCTCTGCCTCTCAAGTCCATGTTCTTTGTAACACTCTACACAGCTCTCAGTCTATGGTGTATTGGAAAACAGCCATCTGCTTTGTCATGGAAGGTGGGGAAATCATTAAGAGTTTGGGGCCATCACCAACTACCAACTAACTGTGAATTCAAGCCAGTTATTTTACTTTTGTTTCTTTACTACAAAAATTAGGAGTTAGACTACAAGATCTTTAAGCACTTCTGCCACGTCTAAAAGAAATGTGTTATGTGGCCTGTTACACAAAACACAATTATATATATATGCTTTGCTGATTCATTGCTCAATCGTTAACTGATTGACTCATTCATTTATTCATTCATTCATTTAAAAATCCATCACTCATTTATTTAAAAATGCACTTAACAATTGTGTTTATTAAATACTCAGGATGTTTTCCTACATATGTTTCCATACAGACCATTTGTGCTCAAGTTTTTTAAACATTTAGAAAAATGTCAACATAGATGGAGCCTGCCTTGACTTAGTTTCTAGCTACCAAGTACACAAAAGGCTAGATTTGGAAAGTTGGGTTGCTTATTAATCCTATGGTGCTAATGGGACTGAAATTTCATCTAAGAATGGATGATAACAGTCATAATAATAATGACATCAACAATTACCAATTATTTAAGGCCTCTTGGGGGAAAATGCTCATCAGCCCATTTTAATGGCTTACACATCAAATGCTTTTTGTAATATTTTATAGATACTGATTCAGCAAAGGAATTTGAAAAAGGTCATAAGATACAGAAGGTAGAAAACAGTACAGTCTCAAAATGTGCTACAGATTCTGTCCTGTTCAGTGCCAAGTCAAGGAAGAAGTATTAGCTGTATTATGATGACAAATTATACATTTATTTGGCAATGCTTTGCCCCCATTGGCAATTCTCTTCTGATTCAACTGTAAAAATGTTCATGCATTTAATAGATACATTTTGCCAGCAATATATAAAAATATTAATAATTTACTTAATGTCCATTCTGCTGAACCCCCAAAACTATAGACTTGAGTAAATTTATTTCTAAGGAACAGACAACCTTGGAGTCAAGTGAAGAGAATTGCTCTTGTATCATTTCAAAATATTTTAAACTTGAAGCTGCCACTATATTCCCTTGATTAAATAGCAGTCAGCCAGTTTCTGCCAAAAAGAAAAAAAAATTAGTTGCATGCAGCAACCAACATAGTATTGAACATTGCACATGGTAGAATTGATAAATTTGCTACTCATAGAGGCAGCAGGATGAGCAATGTACCTGGGTTAACACATTTCAGATTTTCAAAGTAATGATTAGAGCTGATTGAGCGTAACAAAAATGGATACTCTGATTGTGAAACTGAAGGAAGATGGAAAAGATGTTTCATTCTCTTTGTAAAAAATAATTCGTGAAAAGGAGAACATAATGTAGAAAAGTTATTCTCAGCAAAAGCATATGTTTTCTTCCAACAGAAAATGTCCTATAGAATGCACTTGCTTGCATACCTTAAAGATATTTGGATTGTGTTATTTACCAAAATAATGGCCACATTAAAGGGCCAGCTAATACATAAACAAAGAGGGCAACTTCTCTGTTACAGACTTAAACCTCCCTCTCCAAATTATTGACCCCATTAACCTAGCGATGGCTTGAAATTACAGTTCTCCCTTTGAGTTAAAAATTATCTTCTCTGGAGTGCCTGTGAACATACTAATAATTCCAAGAGGTCAAAATAGTAAACCATCAATAATTTTTAGCCCACAAATTCAAGTAAATGAATGTGTCACTTCGTTACAGTAAGACATATGACACAAAACAAGTACATTTTGATAGAAGAAGAGCAGATAAGGGATGAGGCCTGGTCCATTGGTTGCAAGTCCAGATGGTGTTACATAATGGAGAGACTCCAGGCAGACATGGTAAAGTGTAAGGACCCATTTTCTCTATGGCAAGGGAAAGACTTGAAAAGGATGATAGAGGAAAGATGGAGACAAATTGTCCCTATATTTCAATTTTGCCTCAGGGAAGCACTGGTGATTCTATTTGGATGCCTTCATATCACTATACTCTGCTTTTCATATTTTTCAAAATTTAAACTTCTTCATTTAAACACTCTGCCCTTTCAAATTTTTCAGAATGATATAGCCCATCCAGAACAAATAGCCCATCCTTGTTACAACAATATTGTTATGAAATTAATTAGAGAAGCTGCTGCTCCAGAAGAAAGATGGCATGTGAAATGGCATAGCTGTTGTTTGGAAAGAAGAGCTGAGAATTCACATTGGTAACAGTTTATTTTCTCATGTCATTAAAGGGCACAAATGTGAATGTCTCTTGCTCTTGAGTAATCCTTGTGGCTCTTTGTAAGCAGTTTTCAGTGGTACACCAATGAGAACCCTGAAAGGAACATCAGACTTGGTCAGTGCCCTTGAAAAATTCTTCCCACAAAGGACTTTGTTATTAAAGATATTCACAGAACATTTGTCAGTTAATAAGGGCAATTTTAAACTCACTTAAAAGATCTTGTTTGAGGTTGGATGCAGTGGCTTATTCCCATAATCCCAACACTTTTGGAAGCAGAGGCAAGAGGATCGCATGGGCCCAGGAGTTCAAGACCAGGCTGGGCAACAAAGGGAGATCATGCCTCTACAAAAAATAAAAAAAAACTAGCGGGTATGGTGGCACACAACTGTTGTCCCAGCTACCTGGGAGGCTGAGGTGGGAGGATTGCTTGAGATCCAGAGTTGGAGGCTGTAGTGAGCCATGATCCCATCACTGTGGAGTGACTTACTCCTGGTCTCGAAAAAATAAATTTCTTGTTTAATTCTTTATTTTGCGTGCTTGTGTTTTTGAGTGGCTTTCTCCTATAAATGAAACATAAATTGACCTGTTTTAGCCATCATTGCTGCTACTAAAGCATGCTGGCAAAATAGTACAGGAAGTTCTGCTGGGGAAAAACTATGTATGAAAGGAAATGTATGAAGGGTGGCAAGCAAGGGACAATCAGAAATGTACCAAGAGTAGAAATGACTATCTTTTCTTTAAAAAAAAATCCACAGATCATGAAGATATGAGCTTTGCAGAATATCTCCTCGATTGGGAAGCAAGTCAACATTGTCAAAGTATTAATTTAAAAGGCTCCTACTAAAAATGAGGGCCCACAGGCTAGCAGTCAGTGGCACACAACCTCTGGCCTCTAGAACAGCAGGTACTCCACAATGACTACCTCCTCTTTCCCTTTTTTTTCCAAAAATGTGGAGTTTATTTAGTGTACATGAACTAAGGGTAGGGTATTTGTGAAACACATGAAATTGATAACTCTCTATTTTTTTCTGTTAATTGCTTTTCAATAATCTTGAACTAAGAATGTCTTGAACTAGGAATTTAGCCACTTCTCTTCTGTTCTGTAGATGGATTGAGAATGCAATATTTGCCAGTATGAAGGATATTGGCCCAGAGAACTTTGTGGGAAGGGCATTCCATGAGCACTTGTTACCATATGCCATTTTATTCGTGTTTTAATTTAGAAGAAAAGTGAGTTCTTACTTTCCAACATTGATATTGAAAAACATTGCCCAGTCTCCCACTTGAATTCCAGTTGACCAAGGTCTTAGATCAGGTTCTCTAGAAGCAGAGCCTGAGATATAAACTCCTGTGTAAGTGACTTACTGTAGGTGTGTTCTCAAAAAGATCCTATAAAGGAGTGAAGAAATCAAAATAGGTCAGGGAAGGAGCTAAGTGAAGCTGTGGTGTCAGCTGTAGAGTGGCTTCAGCTTGATCCCATAGGGAGCTGAAAGTTCGGATTGTACCTTGAGATAAGATAGGCAGGCTTTGGTATCCCACAGTTTCAGTCATTGCCTGCAGGCTGCCCCCACCCCATAGGGTAGGGTGCTGCTCCCCTAGGCAAGGCAGTTCCCCTCTACAAAGATCAATTCCTTCCATAGAATTGTGCATCTGTGAGCCTTTAGCAACTGACATTCACAAAAGTTGGGGAATGGGTGCATCGGTTCAGCAAAGAATATTTAGGTAAGCCCACATCCCTTTAACTCTGAAGCCAGACAGCTAGATTGGGCTAAGGGTTTAGAGCAGTAAGGACAGCCACATTACAGGAATCCTTCTGGACTAGTACTGTTTCCTCATTTCCAGGACTCTGATTTGAGTTCTTATTTGGAAAAATTTCTGACCTAATTACAATATGGCATTTTCCTATAGAAGGGATTCCCAATTGCAATCCCTCAGGTATAATCTTAAAATTACGATGTAACCATGAACTACTCTCCATATGCCCTATCAGATAAAAGCTAAATACGGATATGAGACTGTGCTTTGAGATCTCTTTTACACCAAGTTGTAAGATCGAAAGTTTAATTGAAAGTGATAGATTTTCTTTCCATTAAAGCAAACTGTGGTAGGCAACTTCTAAGATGATCCCCAATCATTCTTGCCTCTTCATATCTATACCCTCCCCCTTGAGAGAGGAATAGATCTAATGACTCACTTCTAATGAATAGAATACAGCAAAAGTGATGGGTTGTCACTTCTGAAGTCAGATTTTATAAATATTTCTTCTTCCATCTTGCTCTTCCTTTCTCATTCTCTTGCTTTCTTGCTTTGAGGGAAGACTGCTAGCATGTTGTAAATTACTCTATTGAGAGGTTCACTTGGCAAGGAAATGAGGGAGACCTATGGCCAACTGTCAGTAAAGAACTGAGGCCTTCAGTCCAATGGCCTGTGAGGAACTAAGTCCTTCCAACAACCACTGGAGTGAGCTTGGAAGCAGATACTTCCCCAGTTGAGCCTCCAGATGACTGCAGCCCCTGCCAACATCTTGACTGCAGCCTTGTGAGAGCCTCTGAGCCAGAGGTCACCCAGCTAAGCTATGCCCAGATTCCTGATTCACAGAAACTGTGAGATAACAAATGTTGTTTTAAGACACTAATTTTTTGAGTAATTTGCTATGCAGTGATTGATAACTAACATATAAGGCTTTGATAATTTTCTTCTGTTGTAAATTTGTCTAAAATCCCTTCTTCTATTCTGTTTTTTATACTTTAAGCTCTGGGATACATGTGCAGAACGTGCAGGTTTGTTACAAAGATAAACACATGCCATGGTGGTTTGCTGCTCCCATCAATCCATCATCTACATTAAATATTTCTCCTAATGCTATCCCTCCCCTTGTGCCCCACCCCCCGACAGGCCCCTGTGTGTGATGTTCCCCTCCCTGTGCCCATATGTTCTCATTGTTCAACTTCCACTTATGAGTGACAACATGCGGTGTTTGGTTTTCTGTTCCTGTGTTAGTTTGCTAAGAATGATGGTTTCCAGCTTCATCCGTGTCCCTGCAAAGGACATGAATTCATTCTCTTTTATGGCTGCATAGTATTCCATGGTGTATATGTGCTACATTTTCTTTATCCAGTCTAGCATTGATGGGCATTTGGGTTGGTTCCAAGTCTTTGCTATTGTGAATAGTGCTGCCATAAGCATACGTGTGCATGCGTCTTTATAATAGAATGATTTACAATCCTTTGGGTATATACCCAGTAACAGGATTGCTGGGTCAAATGGTATTTCTGGTTCTAGATCCTTGAGGAACCACCACACTGTCTTCCACAATAGTTGAACTAATTTACACTCCCACTAACAGTATAAAAACGTTCCTATTTCTCCATATCCTCTCCAGCATCTGTTGTTTTCTGATTTTTTAATGATTGCCATTCTAACTGGTGTGAGATGGTATCTCACTGTGGTTTTGATTTGCATTTCTCTAATGACCAGTGATCGTGAGCTTTTTTTTCGTAATTCAGCAAAGTCTCAAGGTACAAAATCAATGTGAAAAATCACAAGCATTCCTATACACCAATAATAGACAAACAGAGAGCCAAATCATGAGCAAACTCCCATTCACAATTGCTACAAAGAGAATAAAATACCTAGGAATACAAATTACAAGGGATGTGAAGGACCTCTTCAAGGAGAACTACAAACCACTGCTCAAGGAAATAAGAGAGGACACAAACAAATGGAAAACATTCCATCCTCATGGATAGGAAGAATCAATATCGTGAAAATGGCCATACTGCTCAAAGTAATTTATAGATTCAATGCTATCCCTGTGAAGCTATCAATGACTTTCTTCACAGAATTACAAAAAAACTACTTTAAATTTCATGTGGAACCAAAAAAGAGTCCGTACAGCCAAGACAATCCTAAGCAAAAAAGAACAAAGCTGGAGGCATCATGCTACCTGACTTCAAACTATACTACAAGGCTACGGTAACCAAAACAGCATGGTACAGGTACCAAAACAGATATATAGACCAATGGAACAGGACAGAGGCCTCAGAAATAACACCACACATCTACAACCGTCTGGTCTTTGACAAACCCCTGACAAAAACAAGCAATGGGGAAAGGATTCCCTATTTAATAAATGGTGTCGGGGAAACTGGCTAGCCATATGCAAAAAACGGAAACTGGACCCCTTCCTTACACCTTACACAAAAATTAACTCAAGATGGATTAAAGATTTAAGTGTAAGACCTAAAACCATAAAAACCCTAGAAGAAAACCTAGGCAATACCATTCAGTACATAGACATGGGCACAGACTTCATGACTAAAACACCAAAAGCAATTGCAACAAAAGTCAAAATTGACAAATGGGATCTAATTAAAATAAAGAGCTTCTGCACAGCAAAAGAAACTATCATCAGAGTGAACATAACATACAAAATGGGAGAAAATTTTTGCAATCTATCCTTCTTCTATTCTTAAAATGACGAAGATCAGTGCTTCGCAAGTATTTTTGGCAGGTGGTGACATAAATGTTGACAATGATTAATTATCTGGATTTAAATTTCCATCACTGTTTTCATAGGATGTACAGGAGTTTTATGTAAATGTGTGAAGAAAGAGCCTAAATTTGATACAGAAAATTCCCAAAACATAAACGGAAGGCTCTTTTGCCTAAAATATAGATAATATCAGTGTTCTTTAATGCCATCCTTAATTTCAGTGAAATTTGTTTGTATTTATTACAACTTATGAGCATCAATGATAATACATTCATTTCTTTCTCAAAGACATCCTGATGAAGCACTAAGAATTTTCACAATGGCAAAAAATCAAACATTGTTGAAAAAGAAGAGACAAAAAGAAATCTAAGAGACTAAAAAGCAGAATAGTAAGTAGAGTATTTGCAATTCTTACTAACTATTTTTATGTTGTCTGTCACCATGTGGTGAAAAGATATGAGTCCTTGTGATATTTTGAAAATTCTTTTGGAGGTACTTTTTAATGCATGATTCATAAAAGTTAGCTTGATCCTTAACAATAACGAGAACAGGCTTTTTAAATTACTTTGAAATTTCTCTAATCCTGGATTCAGCCACTCAAGAGTCATATTGTTGTAGTCAACAATAGACTCTCAGACCTAACTACTAGATTATTTATTCCCATTCCTGCACATTCATTCCAAAATCAAACAAATGAAAATGCCTAATCTTTAAGAAAATGATTCCAGAATTGAAAGTGCTCTTACATAGGTTATCTCATCCTAGTCCCTTAGGCAATGAATCCACTGGTTTTAAAAGGCACATACCTTTTTTTGTGGCTTTCAAATGGCAAGTAATAGGTTTTATTTGATAACTTTGATAACTTTATGATTAATTATTTATGACAGAATATTCTACCATAAGATGAAATGATTACATAAGCAGGAAATCTAGTACCATGTTAGACATTTTCTACAAATAGAGTGGGTGCTTCACTTACTCATTCAACAAGCATTCAGTTGAACACCATTATGTCTAGGCACTGGAATTACAAAGACGAATAAGATATTTAAACAGATAGCTACAATTTTAAGTATGCACAGGTATGCACAAGTACTTATACCAGACTGAAGGGAAAATCTTGTTGAATGAGAAATAATTATGCAGGTAAATATGTGTGTTGGTGAATGTGGGGGTTGAGAGCATTCCAGAAAGAGTTGGCAGCATGAATTAAGATTCAAAAGCAAGGAAAAGTATGCTATGTTCCAGGAATCCAGACCAGGTCAAAAACAGAAAATTCCTTAGCAACCCTAGGCAACAATTTTCACCAATTACCAAGGAAAAGCAAAAATTTTATACCAAAAGCTCTCCTTATAGCCCACATATCTTTCATACTATATTGTTTATGTTGAAATTTATTATATGAAAAATATATATAAACTCATGCAATTCTGAGGATTTAACAACCTGTTTTTTATATCCATAAAGTCTTGTCTAAAGTTATAGATCAATATCTAGATTGAGTCAACTTTATTTGAATCTTCTAATTACAAATAGGGAGCCCTTTGATGGCCAAACCAGGTGAATATCATCCATTGGAGAATATTTCTTCAGCCAGGGTTTGTTTGTTATTTTTGTGTATGCTGTATTATCCAGGATTTTTGCAAGAAATTTCCTTATTCTACTCCAAAATATCACCTTTCTAATCAAGTGCTATGTTGTTCTAAGGCAAAGACTGCCAATTCTATCCAAAATATATTTGCTTAGCTGCTTGATTAATTTCTCTCACACCATTTATTATATCACAGCCTTTCAACTTTTAGGTCATACTTGACAATATTGTGATGGGGACTGAGTCTCATTGGCCTTAAATTTGGCCCAGAGAATAACTTCATGCTGAGAAATGGAAGACAGCAGTGAAAGAACTAAATTAAGTGAAATTAAAATCCCCCAAATGTAATGTATGTTTGTAGAAATCTTTCTATTTATCTGTCTATTTATTTGTATAAATTTATAGGGTACAAGAGTAATTTTGTTACACGAATAGTTTGTCTGGTGGTGAAATCAGGGCTTTTAGGATCACCTGAATAATATACATTGTACTCATGAAGTAATTTCTCATCATCCACTCCCACTTGCCCAACCTTCCTAGTCTCCATTGTCTATAATTTCCCACTCTATGTGCATGTGTATGTACACATTATTTAGCTCCCACTTACAAGTGAGAACATGCAGTATTTGTCTTTCTGGGTCTGAGTTGTTTCACTTAAGATAATGACCTCCGGTTCCATCAATGTTGCTGCAAATAACATGATTTCATTCTTTTTTATGACTGCATAGTATTTTCCTCAATGTATATGCCACATTTTATGTATCCAATCATCCAACGATATACACAGATTGATTCCATATCCTTGTTACTGTGAATAGTGTTGCAATAAACATACAAGTGCAGTTGTCCGTTCAATATAATGATTTATTTTCCAGGTAGATACCAGGTAAGGAGACTGCTAAGTCAAAGGGAACTTCTATTTTTAGTTCTTTGAGAAATCTCCATACTGTTTTCTATAGAGGTTGTAATAATTTACATTCCCACCAACAGTGTAAAAGCATTCCCTTTTCTCCACATTCTCACCAGTATCTGTTTTTTTTTTTTTTTTTTGTCTTTTTAATAGTTAGCCATTCTGACTGGTGTAAGATGATACTTCACTGTGATTTCAATTTGCATTTCTGTGATGATTAGTGATGATGAGCATTTTTCATATGCTTGTTAGCAATGTATTTCTATGTTTTCTTTTGAAAAACGTCTATTCATGTTCTTTGCCCACTTTTTAATGGGGTTATTTGTTTTATTTTTGTTGTTGTTGAATTGAGTTCCTTATAAATTCTGGATATTAGTCCTCTGTCAGATATGTAGTTTGCAAATATTTTATCTGATTCTGCAAGTTGTCTGTTCACTCTGTTGATGATTTCTTTTCTTGTGCAGATGCTTTCTAGTTTAAGTTCCATTTGCCTATTTTTGTTTTTGTTGTCTGTGCTTTTGAGGTCTTAGTCTTCAATTGTTTGCCTAGATGAATGTCCAGAAGAGTTTTTCCTAGATTTTCTTCTAGTATTTTTACAGTTTAAAGTCTTATATTTAAGTCTTAAGTACATTTTTAGTTGACTTTTGCATATGTTGAGAGATAGGGGTCCAGTTTCATTTTTCTGCATATGGCAACCCAATTTTCCCAGCACCATTTATTGAAATGGGTGTCCTTTTCTCAGTGTATATTCTCATTGACTTTGTCAAAGATCAGTTAACTGTAAATTTGTGGCTGTATTTCTGGGTTCTCTTCTGTTACATTGATCTATGTGTTTATTTCTATAATATTATCATGCTGTTTTGGTTACTACAGCCTTGTAGTATAATTTGATGTCAGATACTGTGATGCCTCTGGCTTTATTCTTTTTACTTAGGATGGCTCTGGCTATTTGGGATCTTTTTTGTTTCATTTGAATTTTAGGATTGTTTCTTCTTATTTTGTGGAAAATAATGTTGATATTTTGATAGGGATTGCATTTAATCTGTAGATTGTTTTTGCAAGTATGGTCATTTAAACAATATTAATTCTTCCTATTCTACCAAACTTAAACAAAACAATGAATACTAATCCTCCTGAAACTGTTTCAAAAGTCTAAAAGGAGGGAATGCTCTTTAAGTCATTCTACAAAGCCAGTATCACCCTGATACCAAAACCAACAAGAACAAAACAAAAAAAGAAAACTACAGACAAATACCCCAGTGAACATAGATGCAAAAATCCCCAACAAAATAGTAGCAAACCAAATCCAACAGCCCATGAAAAAGACAATACACCATGTTAAAGTGGGTTTTATACCAGGCATGCAAGGATGGCTTGATATATGCAAAACAATAAATGTGATACATCACATAAAGAGAGTGAAGGACAAAAACCATATGGTTATCTCAATAGATGCATAAAAAAGCATTTGTAAAATTTAGCATCACTTCATGATAAAAAAAAACTCTCAAAAACCTAGGCATAGAAGAAAAATACTTCAAAATAATCAAGGCCATATACAAGAAACCCACAGTCAACATCATACTAAAGGGGAAAAAGTTGAAAGCATTCCCTCTAAGAACTGAAACAAGACAGGATGCATGCTTTCACTATTCTTATTCAATATGGTGCTGGAAGTCCTAGCCAGAAAAATCACACAAGAGAAAGAAATAAAAATTATCCTAATTGGAAAAGAGGAAGTCAAATTATCCGTGTTCACTGATGATTTGACTTTATATATAGAAAATCCTAAAGACTCCACCAAAAAATTTTAAGATTTGATAAGTGAATTCAGTAATGTTGCAGGATACAAAATCAGTGTACAATAATCAGTAGCATTTACATATGCCAATAAAAATCTAAATAAGAACCAAATCAAGAATGCAATCCCATTTACAATAGCTACAAACAAATAAAATACTTAGGAATATATTTAACCAAGGAGGTGAAGAATCTCTAAAAAGGAAAACTACAAAACAGTGATGAAATAATTCATAGACAATACAAACAAATGGAAAAAGATCCTGTTTATTTTTATCTCTCCAAAAATATCATTTATAAACAATTTAGTAAAAAAAATGATTGAACACATTTTCTTTTTTTGTTTTTCATGAGCTTTCTAGTAACTCATTTTTCTGTTGGAGAAAGATTTCATCATTAGTTTAAAACACTTACCTGTAGGTGGCAACTCCATAGTATTTCAAATATGCTTTCATTAAAAGTAGTAATATAATTAGAGGTTTTACTTCTCCACATTTTTAACAAGAAAAGAAATCTATGTGTAATGTAATGACTTAAGGGTTAATTTGATTAGGAGTATATTTTATGAAACAAAAAAATCAAATAAAAAATGCTAGATTTCTTTTTCAGTGTGAACAATACTTATTTTCCTTGAAATTGAAGATACCAAATGAATATTGCTCATCTTTTCATTAATCTATAATGGTTAAGTTTGTAGAAAATAAACACTATTAGCAAATGAGTGCATATTTGCATAATTTCTCAGAAATGCTTAGAAATGAATAAAAGAAACTAAAGCTAAGAAGAAAATCCCATCAAAAGTGAAGCAATGGAAGCCATCACAATCCCTTTATCACTGATTTCAGAGAAATATCTTTCATATAAAATAAAATTTGGATCAAACTAAAGAAGGATTCCAAGACTGATACACAGTGTAGGGTGAAGTTATTAGATGATAAACGGCAAAACTACTGAAGAGCCATACCAAAATTCCTGAACCTGAAAATAAGGACTAAGGAATGTTGGCAGGATACTGTGCGAACATTCCACTGGGAGTCAGTTTCTACCCAGCAGCATTATAGGGGAGTTAGGGCTAAAGCAAAGTCTACCATGTGGTTACATTACTTTTATTTTTCGATATTCTGTTTTGAGCCAATTAGAATAGCCCAGAGGTGGGAGAGAAAAAGATGAGGAAATAGCAATGTACTAACCAGGTGAAATGTGATTAAGGTGAAGAGAGACAAAGATAATCTTGTAGCAAAATATACAGCTGCTTGATAAAGTCTGCTGAACAGAGATGAGTAACATCAGACAACTACAAAACAAAAACAAAATGTCTTGGAGCATAAAGTCCTCACATAAGAACCCAGAGAAACAAAATTTGTTTTTCTATTTCCCACTCGCCTCAAATATAGTACTGAATAATCATCTGGAGCAAAGAGTATCCAAAACTTCGGTGAGGAGCCATTTGAATTACATCCATGTACCACCTGCTGCCTCAACTCACCAGCCCTGTTTTGCAAACAGCCAAATGACTGTACCAAAAAATGCATACCTCCCTCCTAGCAGAATAATTCAAGTTTTTGCTCAGGAAAGATATTATGATCAAGCAGGATAATTTATAATATTTTCCAGTGACTAAAATCTTGGCTACTATGCACCATTATTATAAAAATAATAAGCTGGAAATAGCAGTATAAAACTCTTTCAAAAGTAGTATACAAGATAAACTATATACATATTAAAGGAGGAATTCTTCAAGGACACAGAAAAAATTAACAAAAACTTTTTTTGTATTATAGAAATTCAAAAACATGAATTCTTTGATATAAGAAATCCAAAGAAATATCCAAATCAGAAAAATGGATGGTAGTGGTGGTTGCACAACATTATGAACACATTTAATATCACTGAACTGTACACTTAAAAATAGCTAAGGTGGTACATTTTATGAGTATTTTACCACAATAAAAACATTGGAAAAAATATATTAAAACAGTGAAACTAAATTGTTTAAAAGGAACTGGTAGGTGGAAGGTGCAGCAAAATGACTGAATAGAAGCCTCCACCAATCACTCCCTACAAAAACAAGCATTTAACAACTATCTACTCACAAAAAAAGCACCTTCATAAGAACCAAAAATCAGGTGAGCTCTCACAGTACCTGGTTTTTAACTTATCACTGAAAGAGACACTGAAAAGGTAGCAGTAACAGTCTTGAATTGCTCATGCCTTCCCTACCCCATCCCCTGGCAGGGGCAGGGTGGTAGACAGAGTATTTCTGTGTGCTGGAGGAGGGAGAACACAGCACTTGTGAAGCACTGAACTCAGTGCTGTCCTGTTATAGCAGAAAGAAAAACTGGACCAAACTCAACTAATGCCTGCACACCAAGGGAGCATTTAAACCAGCCCTAACCAGAGGGGAATCGCTGGTGCCACTTGTTAGACTTTGAGTTCCACAAGCCTTGCCACCACAGGCTACAGTGCTCTGGGGCTATAAATAAACATGAAAGACAGTCTGGGCCACATGGACTGAAACTGCTGGAAGAGTCCAAGTACTGAACTGGGCCAAGAGACAGTGGAATAGGGGGCACATGACCTACTAAGACACCAGTAAGGGTGGCTAAGGGAGTGTTGGCATTGCCTCCCCTAACCCCAATCTGCACAGCTCATGGGTCCAAAGGATATTCCTTTCTTCCACTTGAGGAGAGGAGAAGGGAAACTGTAGAGGACTGAGTCTTGTTTCTTGGATAACAGCTCAGCCACAGCAGGATAGGGCACCAGTCAGAGCTGTGAGGACCTCTTTCAAGGCCCTAGCTCTGGATGACATTTCTAGATACACCCTGGACCAGAAAAGAACCCACTGCTTTGAAAGAATGTACCCATTAGAGAGGGAAGGGGTAGTGCCACACTTTTAAACCATTATATCTTGTGAGAACTCACCAACTATCATGAAAACAACAAAGGAGGAATCACCCCCATGATCTAATCACCTCCCACCAGGTCCCTAACCCAACACTGAAGATGACAATTCAATATGAAATTTGGGTGGGGACACAGAGCCAAAATATATCATTCCACCCCTGGACCCTCCCAAATTTTATGTCCTTCTCACATTTCAAAACCAATCAGGCCTTTCCAACAGTTCCACAGTCTTAACTCATTCCAGTGTTAAACCAGAAGTCCAAGTCCAAAGTCTCATCTGAGACAAGGCAAGTCCCTTCTGCCTATGAGCCAGTGAAATAAAAAACAAGTTAATTATTTCCAAGATACAATGGAGGTACAGACATTGGGTAAATGCTCCCATTCCAAATGGGAAAAAAAAATTGGCCAAAACAAAGGGGCTCTGGGTCCCATGCAAGTCTGAAGCCCAGCAGGGCAGTCATTAAATCATAAAGCTCCAAAATAATCACCTTTGACTTCATGTTTCAGATTCAGGGCTCGCTGATGCAAGGGGTGGGCTCCCAAGGCCTTGAGCAGCTCTGGTCCTGTAGCTCTGCAGGCTACCACCCCTTTGGTTGCTTTCACAGGGTGGTGTTAAGTGCTTGCAGCATATCCAGAGCACAGTGCAAGCTGTTGGTGGAACTGCTAAAACCATTCTGGGGTCTGGAAGATGGTGTCCCTCTTCTCACAGCTCCCCGAGGCAGTGCCCCAGTAGGAACTCTGTGTGGGGGTTCCAACCCCACATATTCCCTCCACAGTGCCTTAGCAGAAGTTCTCCATGAGGGCTCTGCCCCTGCATCAGACTTCTGCCTGAACATTCAGGCATTTTCATACATCCTCTGAAATCTAGGTGGAGGCTCCCAAACCTCAACTCTTGCCTTCTGTGTGCACAAAGGCCAAACATGACATAAAAGCCATGAAGTCTTGGGGCTGCCCCTCTGAAGCCAGGGCCTGAGCTGTACATTGGCCCCTTTTAGCCAAGACTGGCGCTTGAGCATCAGGGATGCAGAGTGCTGTGTCCTGAGGCTGCATAGCCTGGGCCTGGCCCAGAAAACCATTTTTCCCTCCTAGGCCTCTGGGTCTGTGATGGGAGGGGATGCCATGAAGATTGCTAAAATGCCCTAGAGACATTTTTCCCCCTTGTCTTGGCTATTAACATTTGGCTCCTTGTTACTTATGCTGATTTCTGCAGCAAGCTCGAATTTCTTCCTGGAAAATGGGTTTTTCTTTCCTACCACAGGGCCAGCCTGCAAATTTTCCAAAATTTTATGCTCTACTTCCCTTTTAAATATAAGTTTCAGTCTCAGATAATCTTTTTTCAAATATATGAGCATATGCTTTTAAAAACAGCCAGGTCACATCTTCAATGCTTTGCTGCTTAGAAACGTTTTATGCTAGATACCCTAAATCATCTCTCTTAAGTTCAAAGTTCCACAGATCTACAGGGCAGAGGCAAAATGCCACCAGTCTCTTTGCTAAAGCATAGCAAGAGTGACCTTTACTCCAGTTCCCAGTAAGTTCCTCATTTCCATCTAAGACCACCTCAGCCTAGACTTCATTGTCTATATTACTATCAGCATTTTGGTCAAAACCATTCAACAGGTTGCCATAAAGTTCCAAACATTCCCACATCCTCCTGTCTCTTCTTCTAAGCCCTCCAAACTGTTCCAGCCTCTGTCCATTACCCAGTTCCAAAGCTGCTTACACATTTTTCAAGTATCTTTATAGCAGTGCCCTACTCTCAGTATCAATTTTCTGTATTAGTCCACTCTCACACTGCTATAAAGAACTACCTGACATTTGATATTTTATGAAGAACAGAAGTTTGATTGACTCAGTTCTGCAGGCTTAACAGGAAGCATCAGTGGGAGGCCTCAGGAAACCTACAATTATGGCAAAAGAGAAGGGGAAGCAAGGACTTTCTTCACATGTTGGCAGGAGAGGGGGAAGGGAAGTGCCACACTTTTAAACCATCAGATGTCATGAGAACTCACTCACTGTCATGATAACAGCAAGGGGGAAACTGCCACCATAATCCAATCACCTCCCACCAGGTCCCTCCCCCAACACTGGGATTACAATTTAACATGAGATTTGAGTGAAGACACAGAGCCAAACCATATCACTATTTTATGGTAAAAGGGTTTTTCCTTCAGCACTTCACATATGTAATGCCACTCTCTTCTGGACTGTAAGGTTTCCACTGAGAAGTCTGTTGCCAGGCGTATTGGAGCTTCATTGTACTTTATTTGTTTCTATTCTGTTGCTTCTTTTAGAAACCTTTCTTTTTCCTTGACCTTTGGGAGTATGATTATTAAATGCCTTAAGGTAGAGTTCTTTGGGTTCAATCTGTTTGGTGTCTGTAACCTTCTTGTGCTTGGATATTGATATATTTCTCTAGGTTTGGGAAGCAATCTGTTATTATCCCATTCTCTTATCACTCCTATTGCTTTCTCTACTTCCTCTTTCAGGCCAATCACTCTGATTTTCCCATATGAGGCTGTTTTCTAGATCCTGTAGGCATGCTTCATTGCTTTATATTCTTTTTTCTTTTGTCTCCTCAGTGTAGTTACAAATAGCCTATATTCAAGCTCACTAATTCTTTCTTCTGCTTAATTATTTCTGCTATTAAAAGACTCTGATGCATTCTTCATATGCCAATTGCATTTTTCCGCTCCAGAATTTCTGCTTGATTTTTAATTATTTCAACCTCTTTGTTAAATGTATCTGATAAAATTTTGAATTCTTTCTGTGTTATCTTGAATTTCTTTGTATTTCCTCAAAACAGCTATTTTGCATTCTCTGTCTGGAAGGTTAGATGTCTTTCTCCAGTATTTGTGCCTGGCACCTTATTTAGTTTGTTTGGTGAGGTTATGTTTTCCTGGTTTGTCTTCATACTTGTAGATGCTCACCTGTGTCTAAGCGTTGAGGAGTTAGGTATACATATTAAAATATTCCTTACCTTAAAATGAATTCAAGATGAATAAAATATTTAGAATTTTAAAATAACGTATAAAAATAGTATGAAAATATGGAAGACTTTTCTAATCTTAAGGTGGTAGTGTGGCTCAAAAGCCAGAAACAGGAGAAAAGCCAAGATAGCTGAGTAGATGGAGCCAGGAAGGTCATCTCCCACCAAGAGCCCAGACCAACAAAAAGACCGGCACACTCCAAGCAGATTTTCAGATAGAATGCATTGAGAGTGGACTGAGAGAAAAGGCCACATGGGCTGAATGGGGAGGAAGTTGTGAATCCTCCATGGGGCTGCCAAGCACCAGGACTCATTTCTGGCCCCCAGCAGCTCATGGGGAAAGGATGAGTTAAATAGATAAGAAAATTCCCACTGTCACCATGGACCTCTGAAATACTAGCTGCCGGAGACTCCATTACCCCCAGGGATATCTGAGTTGAGAAGAAAGCTGCCTTGAGAGGTGGCTGGTAAAGGACTTCAGCCTATGTGGAGCTCAGAGAGTTCAGTGTGAGAATGACTGTAGTGGGGCATGGCCAAGGATGCCAATCCCCCAAGGCTTGCCATGCTTCTCTAGGTGGCTTTGGGCTTTGTGGACTGTCAGTCCTGGACAGCACAGGGCAGTCTTGCCTGTGGGATGGGGCCAGTCTAAATTGAGCACCCCCCTGCCCGCCGGCCTCTCCCAGAGTCCCTGTCAGGCTGTGCACACTTGCAGCACAGCCTCAGATGCCCAAACGGGGTGTCTTCTGGGAAGCCACTGCCATAGATCCTTTCCTGGCCCGACCACTGGAGAGCTTCAGCAGATGGGCCTTCACCAGTGAATACCCACCTACAGATTCACACCATTGCTTTGACGGTGTGCACTCACCTAAAACCTCCCCCCACTGCTTTGCCAGTGCACGTGCCCATGGAACTCACGACCACCACACCAACCCCACAGGAGCGTGCACACAGATGCTGCTGTTCCGCCCCTGCCGGAGCACATGTACCCAACCATGCTGCCCATACTGCTGGCAAACAAACAGGTGCAATCCCTGCTACCCGGCTGCAGCTAGCATGCACATGTGAGTGCAGATCCCTCAGCCACCACCCTGCTGACACACTTTTGTTGGCACCCCTTATTGGAATGTTGTTGCTAGTGGACAAAAAAACAAACAAACAAACAAACAAAAAAAAAACTTTGGCTTCTCCGGTGCACCAGGTGCTTAATGAGAAGGTGTCAGAAAACAAAGCCATGGTACTGGAACCAGTCCCCCAGGGTTAGAACACACAGCCTAGGAATGCTAAGCTGAGCTTTGGCCCCCTGATATCATCCAGAAATGAAGACAGTCAATTGAACCAAACTTATACCTACAGCCAAACCCTGAAGGGCACCAAAGATTGTAAAAGAAAAAAAAAACCCTATCCAAAGGACAGCAACTTCAACAATTAAAGAAATATCAGCTCACACAAATGAGAAACAACCCATGCAAGAACTTTGGCAACTCAAAAAGCCAGAATGTGTTCTTACTTTGAAATGATCACACTAACTCCACAGCAATGGTTCTTAACTAGGTCGAAATGGCTGAAATGACACACAGAATTCAGAATCTGGATAGCAACAAAGATCATTGAGATTCAGGAGAAAATTGAAACCCAATCCAAGGAAAACAAGGCATACAATAAAACAATACAAGAGCTAAAAGATGAAATAGCCATTTTTCAGAAAGAACCAAACTGATCTGACAGAGCGGAAAAACTCACTACAATAATTTTATAATACAATTATAAGTGTTACTTGCAGAATAGACCAAGTTGACGAATGAATATCAGAGGTCAAAGACAGGTCCCTCGAATCAACTCAGTCAGATAAAAATAAAGTTAAAAGAATAAAGAAGAATTTTTTAAAACTCTGAAAAATATGAGCTTATGTAGAGACCAAATCTATGACTCA
This sequence comes from Pongo abelii, assembly GCF_028885655.2. Classification (NCBI taxonomy): domain Eukaryota; kingdom Metazoa; phylum Chordata; class Mammalia; order Primates; family Hominidae; genus Pongo; species Pongo abelii. Next base: position 21,389,295 of record NC_072008.2, read on the forward strand.
TTGACATCCCTGAAAGAGAAGGAGAGACAGCAAACGACTTGGAAAACATATTTAGGATATTGTTCAGGAAAATTTCCCCGAACTTTCTAATGAAGTCAACATTCAAATTCAGGAAATTCAAAGAACCTCTCTGAGATACCATACAAGACAATCATCCCCAAGACACATAGTCATCAGATTATCCAAGGACAAAATGAAATATATATATATGTATATATATATTTTTTTTAAGGCAATTAAAAAGGTGGGCCTGGTCACCTACAAAGAGAACCCTGCCAGGCTACATGCCACAACAGATTGGGGACCTACATTCTGCATTCTTAAAGAAAATAAATTCCAACCAAGAATGTCGTATTCACCCAAATTAACCTTCATAAGCAAAGGAGAAATAAAATCCTTTTCAGACAACCAAATGCTGAGTGAATTTATTGCTTCCATACATGCTTTACAAGAGGTCCCTTAAGGTCCAATACTAAACATGGAAATATACGACCATTACTGGCTACCACAAAACACACTTAAGTACATAGACCACTGAAAGTATAAAGCAATCACACAATAAAGTCTGCATAACAATGAGCTAAAATGATGAAAGAATCAAACAAGCAAATATCAGTATTAACCTTGTATATAAATAGGCTAAATGCCCCATTTAACGGGCACACAGTGGCAAGTTGGATAAAGAAGCAAAGTCCAACCATATGCTAACTCCAACAGATACATCTCACATCCAAGGAGAAACATAGGTTCAAAGTAAAAGGACAGAGAAAAATCTACCAAGCAAACAAAAACTAAAAAGAGAAGCAATTGCTATTTTAATTTTATTCAAAACAGACTTTAAACCAACAATGATCAAAAAGACAAAGAAGGGCATTACACAATAATAAAGAATTCAATTCAATAAGAAGACATAACTTTTCTAAATATATATGCACCCAACAATGGAGTACCCAGATTCATAAAACAAGTTCTTAGAGACCTATAAAGAGACTTAGATTACCACACAATAATAGCGGGAGTCCCCAACACCCCACTGACAGTATTAGACAGATTATCAAGGCAGAAACATAACAAAGATAAATTCGAGACCTAAATTCGAGAATTGACCAAATAGGCCTAACATATCTACCGAAAACTTCACCCAAAAAGAATACAATACACATTCTTCTCACGTGCACATGGAACGTATCTTTTTCTTCTCTTTTTTCTTCAACCTTTATTTTAAGTTCAGGAATACATGTGAAGGATGTGCAGGTTTGTTACATAGGTAAACGTGTTCCATGGTGCTTTGCCACACGTATCAACCCATCACCTAGGTATTAAGCCCAGCATCCATTAGCTATTCTTCCTGATGCTCTCTCTCCCCCTAACCCCTCAGCAGGTCCCAGTGTGTGTTGTTTTCCCCATGTGTCCATGTGTTCTCATCGTTCAGCTCCTACTTATGAGTGAGAACATGGTTTTCTCTTGCTGTGTTAGTTTGCTGAGGATAATGGCTTCCAACTCCATTCATGTCCTGCAAAGGACATGATCTCCTTCCTTTTTATGGCTGCATGGTATTCCATGGTGTATATGTACCACATTTCCTTTATCCAGTCTATCATTGAGGGGCATTTGGGTTGATTCCATGTCTTTGCTATTGTGAACACTGCTGCAATGAACATATGCATGCATGTATCTCTATAGTAGAATGATATATATTCCTTTGGGTATATACCCAGTAATGGGATTGCTGGGTCAAATGGTATTTCTGCCTCTAGCTCTCTAATGAATCACCATACTGTCTTCCACAATGGTGGAACTAATTTACACTCCCACCAACAGTGTAAAAGTGTTCCTTTTTCTCCGCAACCTCACCACCATCTGTTGTTTGATGACTTTTTAGTAATTGCCATTCTGACTGGAGTGAGACGGCATCTCATTGTGGTTTTGATTTGCATTTCTCTAATGATCAGCGATGTTGAGCTTTCTTCATATGTTTGTTGGTTGCATCAATGTCTTCTTTTGAGAAGTGTCTGTTCATGTCCTTTGCCCACTTTTGAATGGGGCTGTTTGTTTTTTTCTTATAAATTTGTTTAAGTTCCTCATAGACTCTGGATATTAGACCTTTGCCAGATGGATAGATTGCGAAACTTTTCTCCCATTCTGTAGGTTGTCTGTTCACTCTGATGATCATTTCTTTTGCTGTACAGAAGCTCTTTAGTTTAATTAGATCCCATTTGACAACTTTTGCTTTTGTTGCAATTGCTTTTGGAGTTATTGTCATGAAATCTTTGCCCATGCTTACAGTTTGATTTTATTACTAGTGTCATTTTGTTAACCATTTTCAATTTTTTTCTCTGGCAAATTATCTGTTCATGTCTTCTGCTCAATTTTTTAATGGCCATCGTACCTGTTTTCTTATTTGTTTAAGAGAAGTTCTTTGTTTTATATACATGTTACAGTATTTTTATTTCTCCCTGACATTTTGTTGTTGTTGTTGCTGCCCAGGCTGGTCTCAAATTCCTGGGCTCAAGTCATCCTCCCCTTGAGAACTGGAATAAGAAACTGCCCATCCAATATGTGGGTTTGTGATATATGGCTCTTATTGATTTGATGTATGTTTCATCAATGCCTAGTTTGTTGAGGGTTTTTTTTTAACATGAAGGAATGTTGAATTTTATCAAACGCCTTTTCTGCATCTATTGAGATAATCATGTGTTTTCTGTTTTTAGTTCTGTTTATGTGATGAATCACATTTATTTATTTGCATATGTCGAAACAATCTTGCATTCCAGAGATAAAGCCTACTTGATTGTGGTGGATTAGCTTTTTGATGTGCTGCTGGCCTCAGTTTGCTAGTAGTTTGTTGAGAATTTTTGCATCTATGTTCTTCATGGATATTGGCCTGAAGTTTTGAGAGCGTGTGTCTGTGTGTGTGTGTATGTGTGTGTGTGTGTGTGTCTGTCAGGTTTTGGGATCAGAATCATGCTAGCCTCATAGAATGAGTTAGTGAGGATTTCCCTTTTCTCATTTTTTTGGAATATTTTCAGTAGGAAATGTACTAGCTCTTTTTCACCTGCCTGGTAGAATTATGCTTTGAATCTACCTGGTTCTGGGGTTTTTTTCTGGTTAGTAGGCTTTTTGTCACCAATTCAATTTCAGAACTCATTATTGGTCTGTTCAGGGTTTCAATTTCTTCATGGTTCAATCTTGGGATGTTGTATGTTTCCAAGAATTTTTCCCTTTGTTCTAGGTTTTCTAGTTTGTGTACATAGAAGTTCACAATAGTCTCAGAGATACCATCTGTATCTCTGTGGGGACAATAGTAGTGTCCCTTTTGTTATTTCTGATTGTGTTTGTTTGAGTCTTTCTTTCTTTCTTTCTTTCTTTCTTTCTTTCTGTCTTTCTTTCTCTTTCAACAGTCTAGCTAGCAGTGTATTAATCTTATATATTTTTTCAATAAAGAAACTTATTTTGTTGATCTTTTGTATGATTTTTCACATTTCAAATTCTTTCAATTCAGCTATAATTTTGGTTATTTCTTGTCTTCTGCTAGCTTTGGGGTTGGTTTGTGCTTTCTTCTGTCAGTGTGATGTTAGGTTTTTATTATGAGATCTTTCTAAATTTTTGATGTGGCAATTCATGATTAAACTTCATCTTAACGCTGTTATAGCTGTGTCCCAGAGATTCTGGCAGGCTCTACATTTGTTTTCACTAGTTTCAGAGAATTTCTTGATTTATGCCTTAATTTCATTGTTTATTAAAAAGTAATTCAGAAGCAGTTTGTAGAATTTCCATGTAATTTAAGGTTTTGAGATCTTCTTTGTAGCGATTTATATTTTTATTGCACTGTGGCCCATGAGTGGGTTTGGTATGATTTCAATTGTTTTAAATTTGTTGAGAATTGTTTTGTGACCAAGTGTGTGGTTAGCCTTAGAAATGTGCCATGTGCAGAGATACAACAAAAAAAGAAAACTTCAGGCCAATGTCCCTGATGAACATGAATGCAAAAATCCTCAATAAAATGGCAAACAAAATCCAACAGCACAACAAAAAGCTTAACCACCATGATCAATTGGGTTCATACCCAGGATGGAAGGATGGTTCAACATATGCAAAACAATAAATGTAATTCATCACATGAACAGAATTAAAGACAAAAACCACATGTCAGTAGACACAGAAAAGCCCTTCGATAAAATTTAACATCTCCTCATGTTAAAATCTCTCAATAAATTAGGTATTGAAGGAACATACCTCAAAATAATAAGAGCCATATATATAAACCCATAGCCAATATCATATTGAATGGGCAAAACCTAGAAGCATTCCCCTTGAAAACAGGCACAAGACAAGGATGCCCTCTCTCACCACTCCTATTCAGAACAGCATTGGAAATTCTGGCCAGGGAAATCAGGCAATGGAAAGAAATAAAGCGTATTCAAAGAGGAAGAGAGGAAGTCAAATTATCTTTGTTTGCAGATGACATGATCCGATATCTAGAAAACCTCATTGTTTCAGCCCAAAAGCTTCTTAGTCTGATAAGCAACTTCAGCAAAGTCTCAGGATACAAAATCAATGTGCAAAAATCACTAGCATTCCTATACACCAACAACAGGCAAGCAGAGAGCCAAATCATGAATGAACTCCCATTCAAAATTGCTACAGAAAGAATAAAATACCTAGGAATACAGCTACAAATCACTGTTCAAGGAAATCAGAGAGGACATAAACAAATGGAAGAACGTTCCATGCTCATGGATAGGAAGAATCAATATCATGAAAATAGCCATATTGCCCAAAGTAATTTGTAGATTCAATGCAATTCCCATTAAACTACCATTGACATTCTTCACATAATTAGAAAAAAGCTATTTTAAAATTCATATGGAACCAAAAAGGAGCCCAAATAGCCAAAACAATCCTAAGCAAAAAGAACAAAGCTGGAGGCATCATGCTACCTGACTTCACACTATACTACAAGGCTACAGTAACCAAAACAGCATGGTACTGGTACAAGAACAGACACATAGACCAATGCAACAGAATAGGGAACTCAGAAATAAGATGGCACACCAAGCAATAGGGCAAGTATTCCCTATTAATAAATGGTGCTGGAGAACTGGCTAGCCATATGCAGAAAATTTAAAGTGGACACATCCCTTACACTATATACAAAAATTAATTCAAGATGCCTTAAAGACTTAAATGTAAAACCCAAAACTATAAAATCCTGGAAGAAAGTCTAGGCAATACCATTCTGGATACAGTCACAGACAAGGTTTTCATGATAAAAATGCCAAAAGCTATTGCAACAAAAGCAAAAATTGACAAATGAGATCTAATTAAACTAAAGAGCTTCTGTACAGCAAAAGAAACTATCATCAGGGTGAACAGACAACCTACAGAATGGGAGAAAATTTTTGCAATTATTCATCTGACAAAGATCTAATATCCAGATTCTATGAGGGACTTAAACGAATTTATAAGAAAAAACCAAACAACAACATTCAAAAGTGGGCAAAGGACATGAACAGACACTTCTCAAAAGAAGACATTCATGCAGCCAACATACATTTGAAAAAAAGCTCAACATCACTGATCATTAGAGAAATGCAAATCAAAACCACAATGAGATGCCGTCTCACTCCAGTCAGAATGGCGATTATTAAAAAGTCAACAAACAACAGATGCTAGCAAGGTTGCAGAGAAAAAGGAACACTTTTACACTGTTAGTAGGGATGTGAATTAGTTCAACCATTGTGGAATACACTGTGGTGATTCCTCAAAGCTCTAGAAGCAGAAATACCATTTGACCCAGCAATCCCATTACTGGGTATATACCCAAAGGAATATAAAATCATCTACTATAAAGATACATGTACACATATGTTCATTGCAGCACTATTCACAATAGCAAAGACATGGAATCAACCCAAATGCCCATCAATGATAGACTGGATAAAGGAAATGTGGTACATATACACCATGGAATACTATGCAGTCATGAAAAGGAATGAGATAATGTCCTTTGCAGGACATGGATGGAGTTGGAAGCCATTATCCTCTGCAAATTAACACAGGAACGGAAAACCAAACACCACATGTTCCCACTTATAAGTGGGAGCTGAACGATGAGAACACATGGTCATATGGGAAAAACAACACACACTGGGGCCTGTCAGGGGTCTAGGAGGAGAGAGAGCATCAGGACAAATAGCTAATGGGTGCTGGGCTTAATACCTAGGAGATGGGTTGATCTGTGCAGCAAAGCACCATGGCACACGTTTACCTATGTAAAAAAACTGCACATCCTGCACAAATACCCATTAACTTAAAATAAAAGTTGAAGAAAGAAAAAAGTTTCATTTACTAGATTTGCCAAAATTAAAATGTTAATAATAATCAGTTATGACAAGTGTATGAAGAACTAGACACTCTCAGATACTGTTGTTAGGGAGTTTGAATTGGTACAAGTGTTTCGGTAGTAACTCAGAATTCTCTGTTACATTGTAAAGTATGTATAACTCATAACCCAGAAATTCCACTTTAAAAAATTTATTCTATTCAATGCCAACTCAAGTGCACAAATAAGTGTATAATACACATTGCAGCATTGTTTTAATTATGATAAGTTATAAAGAATCTAAACATCCCTTAATGGGAAAGGGTAAATAAATTAAGGAACATCTATATAATGGAATATTGTACCACCATTAAAAAGAATGAGGTATAGATATATATATTGATATGGAAAGCTGTCTATGAAATATTGTAAATTGCACCTATATATGCATTATATACATCTGAAAATGCTATATGCTACATACATACTTATGCAAATGAAGTCATGTAATTCAGAACTGCAACAACTATCCTGCCTCCATGAAGGGAAGACTGAGACAGTCTAAGGAAAACCATGCCACAAACATTAAATCTCCAAGGCTTGGAAGAATGTCACCTCCATACTTCTGGTTATGTGAGAGAATAAACATCCTAATTGTTTTAATCAGTTTTTGTTGTATCTTCTGCACTTATAGCCAGAAAAGTTTTAACTATCATGGCTGGTTAATTAACACAGCTCTAAAACAGTGGCATGACAATTTAACATAAATTGATGGGATATTTTGGTGTTATATGCACATAGCCTCAGAGAAGGTTTCCCAGATTAAGGAACTGCAAGGGCAGAATGGAGAATAAATTCTATTTGTTATATATTCTTCATTGTTTCTTTTCACTGGAAATAAGATTGAATTAAATTAAGACAAATCTCTTAGATTCATACATCAGGTAACATAATTCATATTACAAATATAAATTCTAAAACATGAAGAATTGTTTTTTCTAAAATGCAAGCCAAAATTACTTTCATGAGGCCGGGCACGGTGGCTCATGCCTGTAATCCCAGCACTTTGGGAGGCTGAGGCGGGCGGATCACCTGAGGTCGGGAGTTCAGGATCAACCTGACCAACATGGAGAAACCCCGTCTCTACTAAAAATACGAAATTAGGCGGGCATGGTGGCACATGCCTCTAATCCCAGCTACTAGGGAGGCTGAGGCAGGAGAATCGCTTGAACCTGGGAGGCGGAGGTTGCAGTGAGCCGAGATCGTGCCACTGGACTCCAGCCTGGGCAACAGGAGTGAAACTCCATCTCAAAAAAAAAAAAAAATTACTTTCATGATGTGGTGGAACAGACAAAAAATTTATGAGGTATTTTTTCCTTTTCAAATTCATTTTGCTTATTACCACACACGAAACCTTATATTAGCAATATTTTGAAATATATATGTCTTAAGTTGGGTTCCACAAAAAACAAAAGTCTGACACAGGGCTTGCATGCAGATAATTTATTTTGGGGATCTGGAAAGGCTGAAATAAGGAAGGATGAACAGCCAATCAGGAAGTGACTTATTGAGCTAGATACTTCTGTGGATAACTGGGACTGGAGCCACTGGGGACCCTGCCAGGAACCATTTATAATGCACTTCAGATTTATATCTTCAAGGCCTTCTCGAGGCTTCACTTTCTTCAGCTGCAAAATGAGAGTTTGTACTTTTCATAAATTCTAAAATCCCACATAGCTTTAAATTTGTATTTGTGTCTAAATACAAATGCTGCTTTGATTGACCAAAACCAATAAACCAAAATTTATACTGTAAGTGTAATTTTATTCATGTATTTTGAAATATATCCCAAAGTCCTAGGATATTATTATACATGATAATGCACAATGGGAAATGCAGTAGGAAAAAGACCTTCAATTTACAAGGGATTTTTTTCCTATTTTATTATAAAGAATCTACTATGCTTAGTACTGGGAAATAAGCCCAATTGACTAAAGTTATAGCTGAGAATAGCCAACCATTCAGTTGACATTGTTTGGGATACTTTGACCCTGCCAACAAATATTTCATTATATTTTAGCTATAAATTGATTCAGCTGTAATAAATATGTGGAATCAAAAGAAAAGAGGGGATACAGAAACTGCTATATCAAAAATAAGAATTTGCTAGAGTGATTCAGAAAAATAGAATTTGAAAGCAGTTTAATCACCACTAATAAAATATTGAAATTGATTTTTTCCAGTTATTAACAATTGCTTTCTTTTGACATATATATTCCACATTATTATCTACTTTAATAAAATGCTACTTATTCATCCTAACGTACTTTAGTATACACTGAATGGATGCTTATCATAACTTTATCAGAGTAATAATATCATGCCTTCTAATTTATTACTTTAATTCCATCTAAAATGGTAAGTTTATACATTAATATGCTTAGGAAATTTTCCCTTTCTTAAAATAGTTTATATATTTTGCCTATATTTTGGCAATTACTGTCATATATATTTTAATTTTTATTTAAGGTTCATGGGTAAATGTAGATTTGTTATATAGGTAAACAGTGTGTCATGGGGGTTTGGTGTGCAGATTATTTCCTCACCCAGGTGGTAAGCATAGTACCCAATAAGTACTTTTTTGATCCTCATCCTTCTCTCATCCTCCACTCTCAAGTAAGCTTTGGTGTCTATTGTTCTGTTTTTTGTGTCCATGTGTACTCAGTGTTTAACTCCCACTTACAAGTAAGAATATGTGGTATTTGGTTTTCTGTTCCTGTGTTAGTTCACTTAGAATAATGGCCTCCAGCTCCACCCATGTTGCTGCAAAGGGCATGATATCATTATTTTTATGACTGCATAGTATCCCATGGTGTGTATTGCCACATTTTCTTTATTCAGTATACCACTGTTGAGCCCATGTCTTTGCTATTATGAACAGTGCTGTGGTGAACATACATGTGCATATGTCTTTATGGTAGAAAGATTTATATTTCTTTGGGTATATACCCAGGAATAGGATTGCTTGGTCACATGTTAGTTCTGTTTTAAAATAGTTGAAAAATATCCAAACTGCTTTCCACAAAGACTGAACTAATTTACATTCCCGCCAGCAGTGTATAAACATTCCTTTTTCTCTGCAACTTCACCAGCATCTGTTATTTTCTGACATTTTACTAATAGCCATTCTGATAGGTATGAGATGGCATCTCATTGTGGTTTTTACTTCCATTCATCTAGTGATTAGTGGTGTTGAAAACTTTTTCATGTGTGTTGGCCACTTGTATGTGTTCTTTTGAGAAGTGTCTGTTCATGTCTTTGGTCCACTTTTTAATTGGGTTGTTTTTCGCTTGTTGATTCATTTAAGTTCCTTATAGATTCTGGATGTTAGACCTTTGTCAGATGCATAGCTTGCAAATATATTCTCCCATTCTGTAGGTTGTCTATTTACTCCATTGATAGCTTCTTTTGCTGTGCAGAAGCCCTTGAATTCAATAAGGTCCTATTTGTCAACTTTTGTTTTTCCTGCATTTGTTTTTGGTGCCTTTATCATGAAATATTTTCCAGGGTCTATGTCCAGAATGGTATTTCCTAGGTTATCTTTTAGGGCTTTAATAGTTTTAAATTTATATTTAAGTCTTTAACCCACCTCGAATTTATTTTTGTATGTGATGAAAAAAGGGTTCCAGTTTCAGTCTTCTGCATATGGCTAGTAAGTTATCTCATCACCATTTATTGAATAGGGAGTCCTTTTCCCATTGCTTGTTTTCGTCAACTTTGTCAAAGATCAGATGGTTGTAGGCAAGTGGCATTATTTCTAGGCTCTCTATTCTGTTCTATTTGTCTACATATCTGTTTTTACACCAGTATAAGGCTGTTTGGTTACTATAGCCTCATAGTATAGTTTGAAGTCAGGTAATGTAATGCCTCCAGCTTTGTTCTTTTTGCTTAGTATTGCCTTGGCTATCTGCAACCTTCTTTGGTTCCATATGAATTTTAAAACAGTTTTTTCTACTTCTGTGAAGAATGTCATTGGTAGTTCGATGGGAATAGCATTGAATCTGTAAACTGCTTTGGGAAGTACAGCCACTTTTACAATAACGATTCTTCCTATCCATGAGCATGGAATGTCTTTCTATTTGTTTGTGTCATGTCTGACTTATTTGAGCAGTGTTTTGTAATTCCCATTTTAGATAACTTTCACCTACCTTGTTAGCTGCATTCCTAAGTATTTGATTCTTTTTGTGGCTATTGTGTATGGGTTTGTGTCCCTGATTTGACTCTCAGACTGAATGCTGTTGGTGTGTAAGAATGCTACTAATTTCTGTAAATTGATTTTGTATCCTGAAACTTTGCTGAAGTTGTTCATCAGGTCAAAGAGTTTTTGAGCAGAGACTATGGGGTTTTCTACATATAGAATCATATTATCTGCAAGCAGGGATAGTGTGACTTCCTCTCTTTCTGTTTGGATGCCTTTTATTTTTCTCTGGTCTTATTACTCTGGCTAAGATTTCCAGAACTGTGTCACATAGGAAGGTGAGAGAGGTCATCTTTGTCTTGTTCTGGTTTTCACAAGGAATGCTTCCAACTTTTGTCCATTCAGTATGGTGTTGGTTGTGGGTTTTTCATTAATGATTCTTATCATTTGAAGTATGTTTCTTCAATGCCTAGTTTGTTGAGGGTTTTTTTTTTAACATGAAGGGATATTTATCAGAAGCCTTTTCTGCAACTATTGAGATGATCATGTGGTTTTTGTTTTTAGTTCTCTTTATGTGATGAATCACATTTATTGATTTGCATATGTGGAACCAAGCTTGTATCCCAGGAATTGTGGTTTTGAATTCCATTTATCTAGTGATTAGTGGTGTTGAGAACTCTTTCATGTATGCTGGCCACTTGTATGTGTTCTTTTGAGCCCACTTGATTGTGGAGGGTTAGTTTTATTATTTACTTCTGGCCTCAGTTTGCTAGTAGTTTGTTGAGATTTTTTGTGTCTACATTCATAAAGGATACTGGCCTGAAGTTTTCTTTTTTTGTTGTGTCTCTGCAAGATTTAGGTATCAGGATGTTCCTGGCCTCATAGAATGATGTAGGGAGGAGTCCCTCCTCCTTAACTTTTTGGAATATTTTCAGTAGGAATGGTACTAGCTCTTCTTTATATGCCTGGTAGAATTATGCTGTGAATCTCTCTGGTTCCGGCTTTTTTCTGGTTGGTAGTCTTTTTATTACTGATTCCATCTCAGAACTCATTATTACTCTGTTTAGGGATTCAATTTGTCCCTAGTTCAATCTTTGGAGGTTATATGTTTCCAGGAGTTTATCCATTTCTTCTGGGTTTTCCAGTTTGTGTGCATAGAGACATTCATACTAGTCTCTGAGGATCTTTTGTATTTTTGTGGGGTTGGGGGTAATGTCCCCTTTGTCATTTCTGATTATGTTTATTTGGATTTTCTATCTTTATCTTCATTAGTCTAGCTAGTGCTCTGTTAATCTTATTTATTCTTCCAAATAACCAACTTTTAGTTTTGTTCAGTATTTGTATGATTTTGTGCACCTCAGTTTATTTCAGTTTGGCTCTAATCTCTGTTATTTCTTGTCTTCTGCTAGCTTCGGGGTTGATTGGCTTTTGTTTTTTTAGTTCCTTTAGGTGATAAGTTAGTTGTTAATTTGAGAACTTTTTAACTTTTTTCATGTGGGCATTTAGCACTATAAACTTCCATCTTAAAATTGCTTTAGCTGTGTCCCAGAGATCTTGATATGTTGTATCTTTGTTCTCATTGGCTTCAAAAAATTTCTTAATTTCTGTCTTAATTTCATTGTTTACCCAAAAATAATTCTGAAGTATGTTGTTTAATTCCATGTAATTGTATGGTTTTAAGCAATTTTCTTAGTATTTATTTTTATTGTGCTGTGGTCAAAGAGTATGTTTGATATGATTTTGGTTGTTTAAAATTTACTGAGGATTGTTTTATGGTTCATTGTGTGGTTAATTTTAGAGTATGTGCCATGTGCAGATGAGAAGAATGCATATTGTGTTGTTTTTGGGTGGAAAGTTCTGTAGATGTCTGTTATACCCCTTCGGTCAAATATCAAATTTAGGTCCCCAATATCTTTGTTAGTTTTCTGCCTCAATTATCTGTCTCATACTATTAGTAGAGTGTTGAAGTCTTCCACTATTACTGTGTGGTTATCTAAATCTTTGTAGGTCTCTAAGACCTTATTCTATGAATTTAAGTGCTTCTGTGTTGGGTGCATATGTATTTCAGATAGTTAGGTCTTCTGGTCGAATTGAACCCTTTATTATTATGTAATGCCCCTCTTCGGTGTTTTTTGATGATTGTGGTTTAAAGTCCATTTTGTCTGGTATTAGAATAGCAACTCTTGCTTTTTTCTATTTTCTGCTTGCTTGGTAGATTTTTCTCAATCCCTTTACTTTGAGTCTCTGGGCATAATTCCATGTGAGAAAGGTCTCTCGTAAACAGCATACAGTTGGATCTTGCTTTTTTAGCCAATTTGCTACTTTGTGCCTTTTAATTGGGGCATTTAGGCCACTTGCATTCAAAGTTAGTATTGATATGTGCAGGTTTGAGCCTGTCATGTTGTTAGCTGGTTACTACACAGGCTTGATTGTATAGTTACTTAATGATGTCAATAATCTATGTACTTAAGTGTGTTTTTGTGGTGACTGGTAATGGTCTTTTGTTTCCATGTTTAGTGTCATTTTAAGGGCCTCTTATAACGCAACTGTGGTGGTAGTGAATTCCCTTGCATTTGCTTGTCTAAAATTGAACTTATTTCACCTTAGCCTACGAAGCTGAGTTTGGCTGGATATGAAATTCTTGTTTATAATTTCTTTCCTCTAAGAATGCTAAATATAGGCCCTCAATTTCTTCTGGTTTGTAGGGTTTCCGCTGAAAGGTCTATTGTTAGCCTGGTGGGTTTCCTTTGTATGTGACCTGCCCCTTCTCTCTAACTTCCTTTAATATTTTTTCTTTCACATTGGCTTTGCATAATCGGATGGCTATGTGTCTTGGGGATGGTTGTCTTGTAAAGTATCTCAGAGGGATTCTCTGAATTTCTTGAATTTGAATGTTAACCTCACTAGCAAGGTTGGGAAAATTTTCCTGCACAATATCCTCAAATATGTTTTCCAAGTTGTTTGCTCTCTCTCCTTCTCTTTCAGGGATGCCAATGAGTTGTAGGTTTGGTCTCTTTACATAAGCTTATATTTCTCAGAGGTTTTGTTTATGCTTCTTTATTGTTTTCTCTTTATTTTTTTCAGAGAACCAGTCTTTGAACTCCAAGATTCTTCCCTCAGCTTGGTCAATTCTTCTGTTAATGCTTGTCATTGTTTTATGAAATTCTTGAAGTGAGTTTTTGAGCTCTATCAGTTTAGTTTGGTTCCTTCTTAAAACTACCATTTTATCTTTCATCTCCTGTATTGTTTTATCATATTCCTCAGATTCCTTGGATTGGGTTTCAACTTTCTTCTGGGTGTCAATGACCTTCGTTCTTATCCATATTCTGAATTCTATTTCTGGCATTTCAGCCATTTCAGCCTAGTTAAGAACCATTGCTTGGGAGCTATTATGGTTATTCAGAGGTAAGAAGACACTAGCTTTTTGAGTTGCCAGAGTTCTTGCACTGATTCACTCTTACCTGTGTAGGCTAATGTTCCTTCAATTTGAAATTGCTGTCCCTTGGATGTGACTTTTTGCTTTTTTCCTCTTTGATGCTTTTGAGGGTTTGATTATGGCATAAGGTGAGTTTAGTAGACTGGCTTTGATTCTAGTCCACTCCTGGATCTTGGATGAGCTCCCTCTGTTTACTTTCTCTATGCCTGCATCTCTTTTGTTAGGTGTTCTGTTCCATGGTGCTCCCTCAGGCAGGGACTGCAGTTGGCAGACAGGCTGTTTCCTTGCTGGGTCAGTCCTAATCTTCCATCTGAGTGCTTCCCAGGGAAACACAAGGTTGCACCTGCGCGCACAGATCAGGCAGAAATGGGACCTCTAGGCTCAAAGCTCTAGCAGGCGTGGCTGTCTGGCTATGAGAGGCAGGGTTGGGTGGAGTTGCTCACCCTGCTGTCCGAGAGATTCCAGGGCAAGAGAAGGCTGCATCCACTGGCTGAGTCCACATACAAGCAAGACCACTGGGCCAGAAGCTGCAACAGGCATTGTCTGTCTGGCTACCAGTGGCGAGGGTGGATGGGGCCACACGCCCTGCCATCTAGGGGTTTCTCAGGATACCTCCATATTTATATTAACAGTAGGAAAATTTAAGAAATTTTTTTTATTTTTATACTTGAATGATGAAAGAAGCTTCACAATACATAATACCATATGTATGGTCAGAATTTATCATACTACCTGATGGTTATGAATATGTGTGTCTGTTAGGATTCAAAATCTATATTCTGTATTTCTGAGGAGATTCCTAATGATATTAACTACTTACATATTTTAATTATTGAATAAAAATATGTAAAATAATATCTGTAAGACTAGCCAAGCAGGTTTATATACTGTGTATATATTTGTACTATAACTACCCTACTTATTGCTGATAATGAACTTTTCCACATCACCCTTGAAATTGGTGGACTTTTTTTTGTATTACAGGTAAGGCCTGTGTAGCATGGATTAAAATTATTTTATTCTAATACTAACAGCCTCTGAGGTGTTCGGAGTTTGTTAATATGATATGAAATTCTCTGATGTTAACTGAAAATGCATAATAGCATGTAGATACTTCACTTTTGAAGGTGAGTGTAAATCTCTTAGACAACGGAATGAACAAGAGACTTACATGTTCACTGTGGTGTGTTTCACAACATTTTGCCCCTATTAAAGCCCTCTACCAGTGTTAATCCCTTCACAATCCATAATATAACAGAAAGTGTCCTGTGTTTTTGTGTGCTGTTCAAGGGGCCTCATAACCGAACTCATAATAGAATTCATAATTCTGGGAGAATTATTTTTTATTTTTCGGTAGATCTGTGTTTGGGGAAGTGTCACCTAGGAAATTTTGAAAAAGCACTACAGGTGTGAAATGAGAGCTTGCATCTCATCAAGAATTTGGGATTTTATCTGAATTATTTCTGACAAGTATTTGGCAAACAAACTTTTCTGTGTTGGTTAGCAGGGGTCATGAAAGGAAAACAGCTGTGCTAGAAAACTGTTAGTCTCTAAAGCTTTTATAAAACATAGAAGTATTTAGACTTTTAACAACTTATTTCACAGCTTTATACAGATCAATATCTGTACAAGCTAGGGTAAGAAAAAATAGAGACCCTACAGGAAGTTTCTCATTTTTTCATGTAACTTTTTCAACCAGAATAAATCTATTTATACAATTCCCTAATTTTCTTTTTAATTTTTCTCCATACTTTAATCAATGCTGCATTACCTAATAGGCAAATTAAATATATGCTAAGGCACCAATACACCAGCATCATCCAAAAACTGTTTATGAAAGAATGTGATATTTAATATCTGCTCCCAACACATTAAAGTAGAATTGGCAGACAGAGTTACAATTTAATGGAATTTCTTCCTTTAACATTAGCATTGTTTCTTTTTGCTTATTTTTGGGAATAGGGTACCATACTTTTCCTTGTTTAGGGTCTCTAATTATTGTCTTCTTTTTAAATCTTTTAGAATTGAAATTTTCACACACATACCAAAGTAGAAAGAATAGTAAAATGAATTCCCATGTACCCATCACCTAGCTTCAACAATCTTTAACGCTTGATAATTATTTCATCTGTACTTCCACCCACTCTCACTCCCCACCTTCCATTATTCGGAAGCAGAACTCAGACATCATATTATTATATTTGTAACTATTTATGAATCTCTAAAATAGATCTTTTTGAAAAATTCAAATCTTCAGAGAAATTATAAAAATAATTAAATTAATACCTGTACTTCTTTACTAAGATATCCAGCTGCTAACAGTTTGTCACATTTGCTTTATCGTTTTCTATATAATAGAGAAATATATATGTAAGTATATTTCAATTATTTTTGCTGAATCATGTAAGAGTAAGCTTAAGTCACAGATATGATGATCTTTCACCCTGAAATACTTCAGCATGCATCTGTTAAGAATAAGAGCACTCTTTTATCTAATTATCTTAAAATTATTAAATTTAAGAAATTTATATTGATACAATACTATTATTCAATACATAGTCCACATTCAAGTTTCTACAGTGGTCCCAATAATGTTCATTATAGTAATTTTTTTCAATCTAGGATCCAATTCAGAATTGCATTTAGTTATCATATTTTTAAATATCCTTCAATCTAAATTCGTTTGTTTTCTATGGTATTGACATTTTGAAAAGTATAGATCAATTGTTTTGAGAGACATTTGTGGAATGTCCCTCAATTGTCCCAGCATAGCCCTGACATCAACCATCTCCACACCTACTCTCTAGGCCTTAGATTTCTTTAGTACTCATGGGCACCATGGAGATAGCTGAAGGTGTCTTCACTTAGAATCTCTTTCATTTAAAATAAATTACCTTTGTTTGAATTTGTAGGAAAGCAGAAGGGCAATGTGAAGAAGGAAAAAGGAGTGCACACCATCAGTGTAGGCTCAAATGAAGTCGTTAAAATTCAAACACTTAACATTTCATGACAGGGTTTTTTTTTGTTTTTGTTTTGTTTTGTTTCTTTTGAGACAGGGTCTTGCTCTGTTACCCAGGCTGGAGTGTAGTGGTGTGATCTCAGATCACTGCAGCCGCCACCTCCCAGGCTCAAGCGAGCCTTCCACCTCACCCTCCACAAGCATAGCTGGGACCACAAGCATGCACCACCACCTGGCTTATTTTGGGATTTTTTTTTTTGTAGATGGGATTTCACCATGTTGCCCAGGCTGGTCGCAAACTCCTCAAGCGATCCGCCGCCTGGGCCTCCCAAAGTGCTGGGATTACAGACATGAGCCACTGTGCCTGGCCACTAAAGGGTTTTTTCAATTGCTTCTTTCTAACTTACTATTTTGACAAGTGCTCCAAGTGGAACATCTTAATAAGCAAGCATGTGTATCTGATGAGATTTGGTGAGCAAGCTGAGATCATTGTTTTAATACACTAGTTTGTTTTCTACTTGCCCTAGGCCCTGTGTTGGCCTCTTAAATCCATCCTCCTGCTGCAGTCAAAGGAACCTATTTGAAAACACAACTCTGATTATGCTATTCCCTGGCTGAAAATAATCACCAAATGAGGTAAAGTTCAAGCTTCATGGCATGGCACAAAAAGTCTTCCGTGAACTGATGGATCCTAACTAATATTCGAGTTTTCTCACATGTTTCTGAGCTTCCCAAACAGAAATGTGATGTGCATAGAAGTAATGTAGCTCTATGCTGGAGGGGTCAGTATAGTGTAGTTTCCTAGAGCTTCAGCTTTACACAGTGGTAAGTAATTGTGGCAGACTGTAGTTTCCAAAGATAGCTGCCAGAATATATCCCAACCCACATACTCTTCTTCAATGTGAAAGTTGATAAGCTTTCTATCGAGGAGCAGGGCTGAGGTTCTGCTCTCTTGAAGGAAATATGTGTGTGTGTGCATGTGTGTGTGTGTGCGTGCGCGTGTTGTGTGTGTGTGCACGTGCGTGTGTGTGCTATACTTATGTCAGTGCTAATCACGGTATAAAAATATCACTTCATCTTTTAGAATTGTCATACCTAAAAACTTGAAAAATCCTCATTATTCTAGACCACTATTTTTCAATGTGAGATTTCCACACCCAGGGGATCTGAAAGGCCATCCACTAGGATATGGGAAGAAAACATTAAAATTTAGAACTTTTATTTTGTTCTCATAGATCTCTAACTTATATTTTATATATTTTAAAATATATAAAACTGCAGTATTGAATGTAGTAGTCATTAGCCACACATAGCTATTGAATACTTGAAACATGGCAAGTCTGAAATAAGACACCAGTTTAAAATGTACAAGAAATTTTAAAGACTTAAAATTTTTAAAGTAAAATATTTCATTATGATTTTTACATGTATGTCCTGTTGAAATGATATTTTTATATATTGGCTTAATTAAAGAGCATTATTAAAGTTAATTCCACTTGTTTCTTTTTTAAAATTTAGCTACTACATATGTATTTTAAATTACATATGTGCTTCTCATTTGTGGATCACACTATGTTTCTATTGGATAACGTTGATAAATAACCATTTTATAGTAATACAGTATGTAAGTTTTAAGTTAATAAACAGGAAACTTGTATTGGAGGAATGCATGTTTACACTTGATAGGAGTGGGCAATTACAAATGTTTGGAAAATAGTGATATTGAAAGCCAGTTGGAAAATATATTTAAAATAATGTAGGACACAAGGTACCAAAAGGGAACATCCTTCTTCATTCTTTCCCCTTTTCTCTTCACAAGTCCCCCCAAAATATTCACTATTCTCCAAATCAGTATTACCCTCCTAAAAATGCCCAGTTTGTACTGCTCTTTACTCTGGTTTGTTCAGTGTACCCAGCTGGCAAAACTGCTAGCAATTTAGCTATCCAAGTACCTCATCCAAGTACTACTCTCTCACATGGCCTTGAGTCAGGACTGACTACATATTTGCAGGGCCCAGAACAAAATAAAAATGTGGAGGCCTTTGTTGAAAAATTAGTAAGCATTCAAAAAAGCAAAAGCAGAACATTAAACCATGTATGGGGCTCTTCTGAGTCTTTGGCCCTGTGCAACTGCATAGCTCACACCCCCATGAAGCTCACCCTGCCTCAGGTCATGTACCTTCTTGGAGTCTCCAGGTGTTCTTGGTCTTTCAGACCTCTAGATAATTACTGTGAGGTGCTGAGAACTCCCCATCCTGATTTAGCAGGATAATTGTAGGTCTTTATAATTATAGTTCCTCAAGTAAAGGCTCTGCCCTTTCATTAAGCTACTAAAACCACAGGTTTTCTTGAGTCTTCTCTTGAGTTTCTTGGACCATCCTTGGATAAAGCATTCCTAGCCACAGCAAAGAGGCTATTTTTAGAGACTTCACAAATAAAGAGATACATCTCATTCCCTTAGCATTGTCCTCAATAATTGTTTGATTACATTTGAATCAGAA
This sequence comes from Pongo abelii, assembly GCF_028885655.2. Lineage (NCBI taxonomy): Eukaryota > Metazoa > Chordata > Mammalia > Primates > Hominidae > Pongo > Pongo abelii. The sequence goes on from NC_072008.2 coordinate 21,408,714, forward strand.
TGTTTTTCATATTGAGTAACAGACAGTGTTTTGATGATAATTATTTCTTCACACACTATATGGCCTAAGTGACCTAATGAATGTTAAAAGAAATGTGGAGGGCTGTCATTGTTAATATTTCATTAAAATATAAGAAATACTAACAAATTTAAGTGTCTTATTACCCTATGAGATGTTCATCCAATTTAAAATATTATGGCTGAAAGCTGCTTAAAGATGATAAAAGGAATGTGTTAATGTTTCTGTTGAATTTTAAAAAGTGAGTTTTTAATTATCAGCGTACAAAGAATTGGTCCTAATTAACTTTTTGCAAGGAAATCAGAGTACTGATTTCACTATAATAATAAACATCGATCATTTTTGTTCATAAACTGACTTACAAGAAAGTGTGCCTTCTGATTTTGTTTTTTGTTGTTGTTGTTGTTTGTTTGTTTTGAGACAGAATCTCCTGCTGTCGCGTGCAGTGGCGCGATCTCAGCTCACTGCAACCTCTGCCTCCCAGGTTCAAGCGATTCTTCAGTCCAGCCTCCCAAATAGCTGGGATTACAGGCATCTACCACCACATCTGGCTAATTTTTGTATTTTTAGTAGAGACGGGGTTTCATTATGTTGGCCAGGCTGGTCTTGAACACCTGACCTCAAGTGATTTGCCCGCCTCAGCCTCCAAAAGTGCTGGGATTACAGGAGTGAGCCACCGTGCCCGGCCTGAAAGTGTACCTTCTAGAAGTAGAGAAAGTTGAAAACTATGCCCCTTATTGTGGAACAAAATAGCAGCTAGTACCTGGGAATAAGCATGAATAATGGAGGTGTGAACATAGAAAAATGAAATGATTCAAAGGTAAAATAAGTGGGCAGCACTTCATTGAACGGACAGCTACCACAAATCCCATTACCTAATTTCACTGCAATGACAAATGACTTCCTTTTAAATAACTTATGCCCTATATCATGCTTGCATTCACTTTAAACTTAATTAGATATGTGCCGAATATGAAATAAAATGTAAACTTTTAAACTAAGGTGGATAGGAGTCAAACTGATGCTTGAAAAATAACAAAATGTATTAGATAACCTTCATGAAGCTACCTTGAATTCTTGTAATAACGTATTTTCTATAGCCAACACAAAATTTCTAATATTATGTGTAGTCAGTCAAAATACCAAAAGAGCAGAGTCAAAATTTATTTGCTCATGGTCGTCATCCTTCCACCCAGACATATAGAAAATAAATCAGTGGAGAGCTCTTTAATTATGTTACAATGTAAACATATCGGTAAATGCCAAAGTGAAGTGTCGCCTTACTTTCACTAACCACTAATTGAGTGTCTATTAAGAGCAATACATTTCGCCGGGCGCGGTGGCTCATGCCTGTAATCCCAGCACTTTGGGAGGCCAAGGCGGTGGATCATTTGAGATTGGGAGTTTGAGACCAGCCTGGCCAACATGGTGAAACCCCGTCTCTACCAAAAATACAAAAATTAGCTGGGCATGATGGCAGGTGCCTGTAATCCCAGCTACTTGGGAGGCTGAGGTAGGAGAATTGATTGAATCCAGGAGAAGGAAGTTGCGGTGAGCCAAGATTGCACCATTATACTCCAGCCTGGGTGACAGAGTGAGACTCTGTCAAAAAAAAAAAAAAAAAAAAAAAAAAGCAATACATTTGTTTCATCACTAAAAAAAATCATATGACTGCCCTGTTAACTCCCCAGCTAATGAGCTTCAAATGAGAGAATGCATATCAAAGAACTTTAAAATCTATAACTAATTGTGTAACTATTTCTTCTTTCTTTCTTTCTCTCTCTTTCTCTCTTCCTTTCTTTCTTTCTTTCTTTTTCTTTCATTTATTTATTTTTTTAGACATGAGGGGGCCTCTATTGCCCAAGCCAGAGTGCAGTGGCACAATCATAGGTCACTGCAGCTCTAACTCCTGAGCTCATGCAATCCTCCATCCTCAGCCTCCTGGGTAGCTGTGACTACAGGCTCATATTTGTATATATCTTATACCCTCAAAACTGCTTTAGTTATAGGGCTCATCTGGAGTCTCTTTTCAGGCAATTGTTTCCTCCTTGCAATTTAGGGTTTTGTTTCCAACCATGGCACCTCTGTCTTCCAACTGGTATCATACCATGGTTCCCCACACTATGGATAAGCATGTGGTAAGTATGATGTCCATCTCAGGCATAACACAAAGCAATTCAAATTTTGTGGTGTTCTTTGATTAACATGACTGTTATTTACAATAAGAAGTATAAATAAGATGCATCTGCATATGTTGCTTGAGTAAACAATCTCACCTTAGTCATTATAGTTTGCTTGCACCAGTGCCTCGGCCTCCCCTTGCAAGCCTTCCTGCCACGTTGGGATCCTCCCCGTGGGGGTATCATACCATGGTAAGATGAGTTAAGTTAAAGAAGAATGGGTCTTAGCAGGCTGCAATTTTCTTTGGATAAATGGCTCATTTCTCACACGGTAGTAGATTCTTCTGTGACACATGGAAGACAGCAGGTGAATGTGAATGAGAAAGGTCACTTTGTTCAAAATAGGAGAAATAGCTATGATAAGAATTTCATAACAATCCATCATATTTATCCATATAAATGTGGGTAGTGCAAAGTCAACATTAAAATAAAACACTTCCTGTTGGATTTCTAGGGAAAAAGAAAATTACCTTTTCTCTGAGATCAATCCAGTCATCTTTGGTGCCCATTTAGTTCTCATTTCAATAGACAAAGTATTGTGGACTTATTTTAGTTGTATGCTGTAAATGTTGTGGGTACACTTTTTGGAGAAAATCTATTTATCTAAAGATATTCTATAATAGGTTTGATTATATATGTGTGTGTGTGTGTGTGTGTGTGTGTGTGTGTGTGTGCACGCGTGTGTTTGGTTTTATTACTTTTGAAAAAGTTATTAACTTCTTTACTCCTAGGGTTTGGGCTAAATCACATAGACACTTGACTAAATCGTAAATTCTGTTTTTTAAAAAAACTTTTTTCTAGTCCTATACACTAGCACTATTGTAACAACAACAACAAAATCGGAAAGCTCAGTAATAAATTATTTGATAAAGCCTCACCTTGACTCTTTATTTCTTCAATTGCTCTGGGGTCCATTTCAGTTTAGATTTCCTAATATCATTATCTCTGGAGTCTAATCTGAGAAGAGATAAAAGAAGAAATCCCTGGTTAGAGAACAATGAGGCCCTATAAATACAACAAGGCACTCTTAAGCCTCTCAACAGGACTATCTTCCTGAGAAAAAGCCATCAAATGTTGCAATTTCTCATATGGTTTATACCAGAGCTGCCTAGGATGTCAATTTAGATGGACTGTTTGGTTATATGGTTGTTATGAATAGACTAGAGGGTTTTACTGACAATTTTAAACACTACAACATACCACAGGGCCCCTTTGTCCCTTCTTTTTAGTTCATATATCATTTCTATACATATCAGTCTCTTTCCAACAACAAACATTTAGCAAGTATTTTTTAATACGTTTTATGTGCCAGGTAGTGTGCTGGCACTGAAAATACAGTGATAAATAAGATAAACCTGGTGCCATCACTATGGAGCATCTTAATCTGTCATGAGAAGAAACAAACAAAGATAATAACTGGTTGTGATAAAGAGTTTGAGAGAAATTTAAAAGGTGGCTTAAGTAAATAAAGGAGTCAAGGAAAACTTTTCTGAGAAGGTAATATTTGAGCTGATTCTTAAAAGAATAGGAAAGTTATGCGGCTGGCTTGTAGTGTTGTGGCATGAAATGGAAGTAGGAGATACAGGCAT